>NC_091433.1:54988165-55629415 GCF_964237555.1 Oryctolagus cuniculus
ACACAAATGTATACCTCAGGAGTAAAGAGTTTTTATAAACTATCTAAAACCTCAAGGTGATATTATTTTTTTCATAAAGCTTTGTCACAATCACCCTAAGGAAGAAAAATACTCATGTGGTACTTTCATAGTGAAATATAAAAATATATTTTATTACTGAAGAAATGGTTTCATTGTGTGTTATTTCCAGGAAATCTTTGTTTGTAGAAATGTTGTGAGGCAGGCATGGGTAAAGTTGCAAAAAGAAAAATAAAAATATTTCCTGCCTCTTTCTTAATTAGTAGTCTTCAACATGAGTAGTCTTCAACATGACTGAAGAGCATCATGCAGCCACCATGATTTCTAAAAGGAGAATTGCCTTAACAATGAGTGACTTTTCCAAACCCTGCTATATATTCAGTGTATACATGGGAAGAAATTATATCATGAATATAGTTTTCCTCAGATTTGACAAGTGTACTAAGACTATTAAAAATATTTCCAATCTTTGGTTTCTAAACTGAAGAAACAACCAGAGTCTGAAATGTTTTTTAAGGAGCTCATTCCTCCTATTAATTTCCAATATATTAATTAATTCACAAATATTCATTATGTTATTATTATAGCTAAATTATAACCCTTAGACTTAAAGATAAATTTTAGTAATGACAAAGAATTAAGGAGGTGGGCATTTCATAGAACAACTAAGATGCCACTTGGGATACTTGCATACCATACCAGAGAACCTGGGCTCGAGTCCTGGCTCTGCTACCAATTCTAGTTTCCTGCACACTGTTGGAGGCAGCAAGTGATGGCTCAAACACTTGCATCCCTTCTACCCATTTGGGACACCCGAATTTAGTTCTTGGCTTCTAGCTTCAGCCTGTCCCAGTTTTGGCTGTTGTGGAAATTGAGGGGGAATGAATCAGATGAGTTAGATGAGTTTCTCTCTCTCTCTCTCTCTCTCTCTCTCTCTTTCTATCTCTCTCTATCTATCTATCTCTATCTCTCTCTGCCTTTCAGATACATAATATAAATAAATTTAAAAATTATTAAAAAGAATTAAAACTTTGTTTAGATGATAATAATAATTTCAGAAAGAATTATAAAATTCAGATGTTTGAAAACAGTATAAAATCCTATGACTAAAATTTATTTAAGACACATGTATAGAGATAATATATTTCTAAGTGATCATAGAATGCTTTAGATAGAAATAAATTAGTTTCATCCACTCATTTTCTGAACTGTTTTAAGATTTATGAAATGAAATTGATCTGAAAGATCAGACAGAATTTGTGTATTTACTTTTCATTAACATGAATGCAACTGAACCACTAGACAGTCAAAAATATTAATCACATTGTTTATCCTTAAGCAATTTTTAGCTTATTATTGAGAGCATAAGTATTCATTTTCCTGATTATTCAATAAGACTGCCTGTCAAATTAAAAACAAAGCAATAAATCCTACAAACTGTGGTGAAACAATAAAATCATTTAACATAATTGAATATTCCCATATTCTGCCGTAAACATTAATCTCAAGGATAAATCAAGAAGCAACATGATTTACTGGGTAGTCAGAAGTCTTAAGTTCTACATCTGGCTCTGTGAGAAATAACATTCCTTAAATCCACTGGAAATAATCTAATTTTGGCCTTTACTCTGTTTATGTCAAACACTACAAAGACTCCCAGGTCTCCTTAATTTTCCACACTCTGATCTCCCGTATGATCTTACATATTATTGTGTCCCCTTCTGTCACCTGCCCCCAACTCCTGAAATCTTTCATTATCTCTCAGAAGCCATCAGCAAAATACACTACATCCTAAAATTAGTCTCCCAATATCCCCTTCATTTCTTGTCTTAATATAATTCTTTTTGTTTTCTTTTTTTAACTTTTATTTAGTAAATATAAACTTCCGAAGTACAGTTTATGGATTACAATGGCTCCCCCCACCCATAATTTCCCTCCCACTAGCACTCCTCCCATCTCCCACTCCCTTTCCCATTCCATTCACATCAAGATTCACTTTCAATTATCTTTATATACAGAAGATTGATTTAGTATATATTAAGTAAAGATTTCATCAGTTTGCACCCACACAGAAACACAAAGTGTAAAATACTGTTTTGGTACTAGTTATAGCATTACTTCACATTGGACAATACATTGAGGACAGATCCCACACGAGAAGTAAGTACACAGTGACTCCTCTTGTTGACTTAACAATTTGACACTCTTGTTTATGGCATCAGTAATCTCCCTAGGCTCTAGTCATGAGTTGCCAAGCCTATGGAAGCCTTTTGAGTTCGCCAACTGCGATCTTATTCCGACAGGGTCATAGTCAAAGTGGAAGTTCTCTCCTCCCTTCAGAGAAAGGTACCTCCTTCTTTGATGGCCCCTTTCTTTCCACTGGGATCTTACTCATAGTTCTTTCATTTAGGTCTTCTTTTTTTTTTCCAGAGTGTCTTGGCTTTCCATGCCTGAAATACTGTCATGGGCTCTTCAGCCATATCTGAATGCCTTAAGGGCTGATTCTGAGGCCAGAGTGCTGTTTAGGACATCTCCAATTCTATGAGTCTGCTGTGTATCCTGCTTCCCATGTTGGATTGTTCTCTCCCTTTTTGATTCTATCATTTAGTATTAGCAGACACTAGTCTTGTTTGTGTGATCCCTTTGACTCTTAGACGTATCAGTGTGATCAATTGTGAACTGAAATGGATCACCTGGATTAGTGAAATGGCATTGGTACATGCCACCTTGATGGGATTGTATTGGAATCCCCTGGCACATTTCTAACTCCACCATTTGGGGCAAGTCCGATTGAGCATGTCCCAAATTGTACATCTCTTCCCTCTCTTATTCCCACTCTTATATTTAAAAGGGATCACTTTTCAGTTAAAATTTAAACACCTCAGAATAACTGTGTTTTAATTACAGAGTTCAACCAATAGTACTAGAACAAAAAAAAATACTAAAAGCGATAAACTATTACGTTGTACATCAACAGGACAAGGGCTGATCAAGTTACTATTTCTCATAGTGTCCATTTCACTTCAACAGGTTTCCCCTTTGGTGCTCAGTTGTCGCCGATCAGGGAGAACATACAATATTTGTCCCTTTGGGACTGGCTTAATTCACTCAGCATGTTTTCCGGATTCCTCCATCTTGTTGCAAATGACCAGATTTCATTGTTTTTGACTGCTGTATAGTATTCTATAGAGCACATGTCCCATAATTTCTTTATCCAGTCTACTGTTGATGGGCATTTGGGTTGGCTCCAGGTCTTAGCTATTGTGAATTGAGCTGCAATAAACATTAATGTGCAGACAGCTTTTTTGTTTGCCAATTTAATTTCCTTTGGGTAAATCCTCAATAGACATTTTTCAAAAGAGGAAATCCAAATGGCCAACAGACACATGAAAAAATGTTCAAGATCTCTAGCAATCAGGGAAATGCAAATCAAAACCACAATGAGGTTTCACCTCACCCCGGTTAGAATGGCTCACATTCAGAAATCTACCAACAACAGATGCTGGAGAGGATGTGGGGGAAAAGGGACACTAACCCACTGTTGGTGGGAATGCAAACTGGTTAAGCCACTATGGAAGTCAGTCTGGAGATTCCTCAGAAACCTGCATAAAACCCTACCGTACAACCCAGCCATTCCACTCCTTCGTTTTCTTTGTACCAATTTTTGTTTTTTCTTTTCTTTTCTTTCCTTTTTTTTTTTTTTTTTTTTTTGGTCTTCCACATGTCCTTTGGCAGTAACTTAATTACACACAGAATTGAATGAAAAACACCTACAGAGAGAGAGAGAAGAGCTTAGGTATGTATACACATAAAATTACTAAAAGAAAACTCTGTGTATTCACTTCTCAACTTTGTTAGCCCAGTTCTCAAAATGCCCTGTGGCCAAACCATTGCCATGCAGCAAAAAGGCAAGTGTGATGGAGAAGTTAGATTGATAGACAGTGTCCTCACCTGATTGCAGTCAAAGTGGGAACTATATGCCCTGTGGACCTGCTGCTGGAGGCCCTCCCAGGAAGGAAGCTCCTGACTGTGAGTGGTCCTGGAACTCAAGCACCATTAGCTTCATGAGGACCACACTACTGCATGTATTCTACTCTCATCACCATCACTATGTTTCCACCACACTTCCTCTGGTGCTTCAAACAAAAACACTTTTTGGTTTTTATATTTTTATTTTGAAATAACTTCAGACTTATGAAAACTGCAAAAATAGCATAACCGGTTCCTTTGTGTCCTTCACCCAGCTTCCTGAAATCTCAATATCTTCCATGGACAAAGTATAATTATCAAAGCCAAGAAATTTAGATTGATGCAATATTATTAACAAGCCTACAGACCTTATTTGAATTTCACCAGTTGTCTCACTAATATTTTTTCTGGTTTTCTTTTCTTTTCTTCATTTTGGGTTTGTTACTATTTCCTCAAGACTAAAATTGGGTTAAGCATTTTTCAAGTGCAGAAGCCTTTCTCAGTACATTATACTAAGTGCTACATGAGGTTGGGTTGTCCTGTTGCTGCTGATGCTAACTTTGATCCTTTGGTCAGAGTGTTATATGTAGGTTTCTCTACTGTAAAAGTAATATATTCTCTCCATAATTAATAAGTATTTTATATGGTCTTATATGGAAAGATTATGAATATGTCATTTGTTATCATATTTGATTCACAAATTTTGATCCGCTAATCTTGAGCAAATAATTTAAACATACTTTCATGACTTTTGCCTGTAACTGTACTAAAATATTTGACAATGGATGATCCAAAAACCTTGGACCATTCATTGGTCTGTTTTGTGTTACCCTGTCCTCATCTCTTTGGTGTGTTCACTTCCCCCTACTTCTAGCATCAGTTCAATGCTTAGAAATTATAACTCTCTTCTTTTCCCTCAACTCTTTTGTCCTTTTCTTGCATCAATGTACTGCTTATTAAGTCGCAGCACCTCACCAACTTTTAGATCTATGTACACAAACAAACTTGGTTATCTCTCTTAAAATAATGTCCATAAACCTTACACCTGGCATTTGGCCTAGTAATTAGGGTAGCCATATTACACACTGGAATGCCTAGGTGATAGACCTGGCTTTCTCTCCAGCTTCCTGCCAATACACCTATAGGAGTCAGTAGTGATGCTCAAGTAATTGGGTTCCTGCTCCTCATGTGGGAGACATCACAAAAAATTATAACTATGCATATGTTAATTAACTTGATTTAGCCATTCCACAATACACACATATTTCAATATGTCATGCTGTATACCATAAATGTATTAAATTTTTATTTGACAGCTGAATAAATAACATTTGAATGTACAAATGAATGAGCAAATGAATAACATGTATTTTCTATTTCTATTTGAACTATTAAGATTCTACCTTACAAATCTATAGATCTCATCTAGAACATAATTAAGAGATATATAGCAATCCAACTTGATTGAATGAGCTAATTTTAGACTTAAAAATTATTTTAAAAAGCAAATTACCACTGATACTTTATATGCTTGTTGGGAATCCTGTGACACAGAAAAAGGATAGCCACTCAAACTGAAGTATTTTAGGTCTCCATCAATTAAGGTTAATGACAAATGAAGATAAAATACCTTTCAAAATGATCACATAAATCAATAAGCAAATGACTTTGATTGCAACTATGATTTAATTAATTACAGGGGCACATCTGTTGCATTAATCAAGCTAAAATTGGCAACAGAACTTAATTTAATATGAAATATCAGGACATCTTGCTCTTTTAAAGTAAGCAGTTTATTAAATAAAAAAATACATGTAGAAAAGTGGACAACCCAGGTATTTCTACTTGGAGAATTTTCACAAAGTGAATATATCTATCAGTCAGATCAAGAACCAGACTATTACCAGCATACCCAAATACTCCCTAAGATTCCTGACTAGTCACTGACTCCTCAATCCCAACAATTGCTATTGTGCTTACTTCTAACCTCATAGATTACTTTTGCCAGTGTTTGGATTTTCTACAAATGTAATCATTCAGTGTGTATTCTTATGTCATTGTGCATAATTGTGATCCTTTCATTTTCTTTGATCTATACTATTCACTTATAAGGATATACCACAATATATTTTACACGGTTTTTTAAAGATGTATTTTATTTATTTGAAAGACAGAGTTACAGAGAGAGGTAGAGACAAAGAGAGAGGTCTTCCATCCTCTGGTTCACTCCCCAGATGGCCGCAATGGCCGGAGCTGTGCCGATTCGAAGCCAGGAGCTCCTTCCAGGTTTTCCACATGGGTGCAGTGTCCCAAGGACTTGGGCCATCTTCTATTACTTTCCCAGACCATAGCAGAGAGCTGGATAGGAAGAGGAGCAGCCCAGAGTGGAAATGGCGCCCATATGGGATGCTGGCGCCTCAGGAGAGGGCAGTAACCTACTGCACCACTGCACCGGCCCCTACTTAACATTCTTGATAGATATATGGGTTATTTCCAATTTGAAACTCCAATAGATAGTGATATTATAGACATTTTCTTATAATTCATTTGATGATCACTTCTCTTGAATGTATATCATGAAGTAGTATTTCTACTCATAAACTATGATTATTTTCAGTAAATGTTACCTAATGACTTTCCAAATTGTTTGCTCCAAACTTATATTGCTACTTTCAATATGTGACAGTTTTAGTTCTTTTTTGTCCTCTTCAACATTGTATTTTCTGTCTTCTACAACTTTGTTATTCTAGAATAACATGTAGTAGTATCATGTGGTAGTAGTAGTATCATGTTGATTTGATTTCTATGTGTTTGTGTGGCTTTGAAATTGAGTAGTAGCATGGAAACAGAAAACACACACATCTTTATTAAGCTTGGTGAACTTTCACATATATAAGTGTAAACCACATGGTAACCATCATCTACAGCAAGATAAAGGACATACTAGGACTTAAAAAAGCTTCCCATTTTCCTTTTCTAGTTAATATTCTGCAAGAGGCTACAACTATTCTGACTTTTCTCACTGTAAGTTAGTTTTTCTTGTTCTTGGACTTCAAATAAACAATATCATTCATGTATTGCATGTAGCAGTAGTTTGCTTTTGTTATTGCTCTGTACTATTATAATATATAAATATACAGTGAACTTTTCTACTCTACTGTTGATGGAGATTTAGGTTGAGCAAAGTTTTGATGAATTTTCTTGTGTATGCCTTTTGTTGTAATTAATTCTTCTGGAGATAGCTGAGAGAAAGAGGGAGAGAGAGAAAGATGGATGACAGAGATTTTGTGTGTGCGTGTGTAGATAGAGAGTATGTATAACCATGTGGTAGGCATGTAGTTAGCTTTGCAATATACTGTGTTTGCCAAAATATCTTCAATAATCTTCATACCCACCATCAATATGTGGTTCCAATTACTCCACAAGCTTGCAGGCATCACAATAGCCACTTTCCTGTATACCTAGTAGTACCACATTTTTACTTGTATTTCACGATGATTAATGATGTTGAATAAATTTTCGTATGTTACTAGATATTTGTATGTTCTGTTGTAATGTGCCTAACTCTTTAGACCATTTTTGGTTGGATTACCTATTTTTAATCTTATTGATGTGTAGGAGTGCTTTAAAAATTATACACACACACACACACACACACACACATATATATATATAAGCCCTAACTATAAGTTCTAGATACAAGTCTAAATATTATCTCTTGTCACACATGTGTATTACATATATTTCCCCCCATCCATGACTTTTCTTTTCACTTTATTGTCTTTCGATAATTATATATTACATATAATAAAGGTCAATTTCTTAAGCTTTTATTTTGTAGTTAATGCTTTTTAATGTCTCTTTTTAAGAAAAAAATTACCTAATGATCATAAAGATATTGTCTTATATTTTCATCTATAATTTTTATTATTTTGTCTTCAAAATTTAGAATTAACATCCATAATTTATAAGTATGGTATAAAGTAAAAATTAAAATTCACTTATTTCCATAAACATTTCCGATTGATCTGGGATCATGCATTGAGATTATCCATTCCCCTACAGAACTACAGTGGCACTCATTTCCAAAAATGACTATATATGGATGAGTATAATTTGAGCTCCTAATTTGTTCATTCTTATCCATTAAAGTGATATTCTTTTCTTCTTCAAGAAATTAATTAACACATTAGATTCTCAGGGTCACAGCAAATGCGTAATAATTACAACAACACAATTCTCATCAATTCTCATGTAAATGTGATATTAAGAAAATGAGAACAGATTCCATGTAGATATCAGTTCCAATTCTAATATGGTTCTCTTCTCCCTTTACTTCCACCCTCTTTCCCTTTTTTCTTTTTTCTTCCTTCTCCCTTCTTTCCTTCTTTGTTCTGTCCTTACTTCTTCTCTCTCTCTCTCTCTCTCTCTCTCTCTCTCTTTCTCTTTCCCTTTTTGGATTTTTGAAATAACACATTTTAATGGAATTAAAATCAAAGGCTTAATGCTCCACTAAATAAAGAGCTCAACAAGTAAAAAGTAAAAGACCATAGTTCAGTAGGAATATAGGCAAGGGCTATAAACAAAAAATCAAATGAAAACAAGCACATTTCACTCATAAACAGTAAATTTTTAAGTAACCAAAGATCATTAAAACTTTAGTAGTTTCGACAAAGATATAAAAAACTAGATTTTCAGTAATATTGTTTTACACAGGCATTTCTTCTTTATTTTTTGTTTTCTCATTTTAGCTCCCACATGTCAGGGAGAATATGTAGGTTTTGTCTCCCTGAGTTCAGTTTATTTCACTCAATATGATGTCCTCTAGTTGCAGCCATTTTGATGCAAATGGTTAATTTCATACTTTTGGAGCACTGAATAATGTTCCATCTTGTATGTGTGTATACCATATTTTCTTTATCCATTCATCTGACAATGTACACTTTGGTTGATTTTGTCTATTCTGAACAGTGCTGCTATAAACGTGGTGGTGCAGGTATCTTTTGATACAATGTGTACAAGTGTTTTGGGTGTATAGGCAGTAGTGGGAATGCTGGATCATATGGCAAGTCTATTTCTAGTTTCTTAAGAAGTCTCCATACTTTTTTCCACAGTGGCTGCACAAATTTACAATCCCACTAACACTGTTTAAGAGTTTCTCTTTCTCCAGATCCTGTCAGCATTTGATACTTTGAGGTTTTTTGGATACTAGACATTCTGATGGGGATGCAGTGATATCTCATTGTGGTTTTCACTTCATTTCCCTAATGGCTAGTGATGTTGAGAATTTTTTCATGTATTTGTTGGCTCTCTGTATTTTTTTTTAGAACTGTCTATTGAGGCTCTTTGCCCATTTCTTAACTGGATGGTTGGGTTTTTTTGTTAAATTTGTTGACCTTGGTTCGGAGAGACACAAAGGTGGCTATCCCTTTGTTCCACTGGCAAACCTATGTGATGCTGGGGCTTGTGGCATCAGTAGCTGTGCTCTAAGATTCTGTGATGTCAAAGGGCCCTTCCTAAGGACCTGCTTGAGGATATAACTGGTTCTGTGGCTTATGACACCTATAGCCCTAGTCCCAGGACTGGGGGATGTGAATTGAACTCTGCTCTGTTTCCACATGATGACTGCAAGGTCTATAGGAGATTTTGCACTGGCATGTAAGGATCCAGGGAGGTGGGCTGTGGGCATGTTCTTCCCTAGGTACCACCTGGTAGATGCCAGTGGGTTTGAGGAAAGTAGTACTGATTGTTACAGTCCTAGTGTTCCAGGATAAAGTGAGGTCATTTCCCAAATCCCATGGTGTGGGAGCCAGGTATTGGGGACAGTGGGAGCCACCTGTCTGAAGCACAGTGATGCAGAAAGAACACTCTAGTTACTGCAAGTGCAAGTGACTCTAAAGATTATAATACCAACATCAAGAGTCCCAGTTCCACAAGGCACAGATGAAACTGCCCACACAAGGCATGCAAGGATGTTGCTGGAGTTTGTGCCTGTGGCTCCCAGCACCACGAGCTAGGAGATGTGGGACTGTATTTTTATGGGCTGGTGTTTGTGTTAGCCTCAATAAACTGAACCCCTTGAGTCATTTACAGTAAGTAGTGCAGCTCTAAGATTTATGCCCAAAACTGCCACTGTTGCAGGTTGCAGGGAGTCTGCTCTCTGTGTCACAAGTTGCCCTGAACCTGGCTCTAGTCACTTCTGGTAGCAGTGGAAATGAGATCAGTTGCTTGACTTTACACAGCCTACTGAGTCTGGTGCCCTGTCAGGTTGGGAGTGCAAGACAATGTGGCCTCCATTCTGAGAGCCAAGGAGTCAGTCACACAAACCCCATCAGCTCCCAGGCTGGAATTAAAGTCAATGGGGGACTGTAAAATTCCTCAGCTAAAGCTGCCAGTGGCAGGGTACACAGCAACTTCTTCCTGCCTTGACATGAGAAGATGGTGACTTGCAGTGGCAACTGACTTCACCATGCTACCGGTTGCAATAATCTTTCCTCTTTTCTGTCTGCCCCTGCAGTCTATTCTGTACTGTTGCTTCTCTGCTGAAAACTTCTGTCAGTCAGTTCCCTGGAAATGTGGTCCATCCTTTGATTTTCTCATATTCTGCTGCATCTGAGGTCAGCATATCTTCTCACTATTTATCATCTTAGATCCCCTTGGAATGATATGTTTTTGCTCTGTAAAGTAAAAGAAAAATATTTTTCCCATCACTAGGTTCACATCTGAGTCTACTATAACAAAAGACAAATTAATAAGAAAAAGCAAATTTATTTTAATGTTTTGTGTGTAATTCAATCCTTCATATGAAAAAAACATGCCAAAATAGATAAATCTGAGTATTTTAATTCTTAGGTTTGAAGAAGAATTGGATAGTCATGGAGAAGTATGACTAGGCAAAGGGGCAATGATCTAACAATAATAAACTGTGGTGAGAGGGATCACCTTGCAAGTCTGTTTGTTCAGATTCTTTTCTATGTTCCAGTACCTCCAGAGGTAAGGATGTTCTTTCCTCCAGGTATAACAAGAATCCTCTCCAATGAGGTTCTTATGTCATCCTTAGGGTAAAAAGGTGAGAGAGAGGTGAGACTGACCTTGAAGCTTCTGCTATCTTCTCAAATGTCAGGATACAAAACTTTTGGGTAGCATGTCCTTAACCCAATCACTTTAATCAGATCCCTATTATTATAGCTTTACAGGAAGTCTTTACATTTTTGTAGTGTAAGCACTCCAACTTTGTCTTTAATCTTGAATATTGTCATGGACATTTTTTGTATTATATATTACAACATAAGTTTTAGAACCAATTTTTCAATTTCTACCAACAGTAAAAATGAGATTAAGATTTCCAATTGGCATTGCATTGAATCTATAGATAGCTTTGGTAGCAATTAGCATTTTTAACAATATTGAGTTCTCTAATCTATGAACACACAATGATTTTCCATTTATTCATGCCTTATTTAGACCTTTCTCAATAATGATTTTTATCTATCATTATAGAAGCTTTACAGTTTTTGTAGATTTATTCCTATATATTTAATTGTCTTCTAACAATACTATCTAATTAAGGGTTTTTTTTTTTTTTTGACAGGCAGAGTTAGACAGTGAGAGAGAGAGAGAGAGAGACAGAGAGAGACAGAGAGAAAGGTCTTCCTTTTTCCATTGGTTCACTCCCCAAGTGGCCGCTATGGCTGGCACATTGCGCTGATCTGAAGCCAGGAGCCAGGTGCTTCCTCCTGGTTTCCCATGGGGTTCAGGGCCCAAGCACTTGGGCCATCCTCCACTGTACTCCCGGGCCACAGCAGAGAGCTGGACTGGAAGAGGAGCAACTGGGACAGAACCGGCGCCCCAACCGGGACTAGAACCCGGGGTGCCAGTGCCGCAGGCGGAGGATTAGCCTAGTGAGCAGCGGCGCCAGCCTATTTAAGTTATTTTTATTTTCTATTTTTTTATTTGTAACGTATGGTAAGATAATGAACTTTTACATATAGCTCTCATATCATATCCTTGTATTTTTATAATGGTAAGTACCATAGATTCTCCTTTATATTTAATTTTAAATATTATAATATTTGCTACTATAGTTGACTTTACTACACTTACATTAACTCTTTTCCATAAGATCATTTTGTTTTTACAAATTACCTGTATTCAGCCTGTCAAGTATCAGAACAACTACTTTTTAGAGTGAAAAGAAATTTTTTTTATACTGCTCATCAAATAAAGCTGTGAAACACCATGTTGACAGTTTCTGTCAATCATACCATTTAGCAACATGCTGTTAATATTTAGGCATTTAAATTACAATTTTTAGATTTCTAAAAAAATTATCATCAATACATATATTAATGTTACAAAATTATAAGAAATAATTACCTTCATATACATTTATTCAAATTAGTTCAACAGCAACCAGCACTCTGAATGACCTGTTAACAATACAACTATATGTAAGGACTGAGTAGGAACTGTGAACCCATGGCAGAGGCTTCCCAGGTGGAGAAAAGTCAAGAGGACTTACCACTTGTATAATCACATCACAAGGTATTCTCAGTGAAGACTCTGGGGCTTTGGGGTTAATTAGTATTATCAATTGTAACCATCTGCACCCCCTTCTACTCAGATAGAAAATGTCAGATGGACTTCAAGAAAATAGGAGTGGCTTCATAAGCCACTTGTGTGTAAAAAAAAGTAATACAGAGAAAACAGTTCAGAGAGCAAATCCCATGTGATTGGAATTATATGGCATAGAATAAAAGTATAAATAAAAAGCCACTTAAATTTTGAAAATTCCTCTTCATTTCACTGCAGAAAGGTTGGAGCAGGAGAGACGAGGGTAGGAGTGAAGAAGGCACATAAAATTTGTTTCATCTCAGAGTAAAAGTAGCAGGGTCTTCCATTGCAGGTCCCATGCTGAAGTTCATTTTCCTCATATTTTGAAAGTCAAGTGTCTCATATTTTACTGGATAGCTTTTTTTTTTTTTTTCAAAAACCTGTATCTGGTATTCTTAGAGTTTCATATTTACCCTACATTTAAAACTTTGAGTGTATTTTCTGACAACTAATACTGATGAACAGCCCTTTATCTAACTACTGTTGTAGGTTAATATAACAATGATTCCTCCAAGTAACTGATGAGAACTCCCAAATCGTTTCTCCCTAAACTTTCCAATTTTAATTTTTTTTTGAATTGCTGATTAGCCAGGATAAACTCAGTGCAACCTGCAACATCAATGCTGTTATTGTGAGTAATAACAGTGGAAGCAGCAAAAACAATAGTGGAGTTTGTGGCTGTGGGACAGGTGGCTTTTTTGGAAGTTGGGATGTCTAGGGATTGATTGACCTCTCACTGTGTAGCTAGGTTCCTGGAGTGAAACTGGCTAACTATGAATTTCAAGAACTTGGTTACTGAAATGAGGTTTTTGGTCACAGCCTAAAGTTCAGAAGCCTTCTCTGATTGGCTGGGTTTCATGTCATTTGTCACTGAGAATAGGTTTAAAACTGTTATTGATGTTTACTTGATAGTATGGCCAAAGAACAGTATTTTCCTAGGTGCATTGAAACTTATGCTCCTGGCACTAAATATTATATACAGTTTATGTATGTTGCATAATTTATTTTCACAAAATCCTTTAAGAATATGGATCATTAAGGGTAGGCATTTGGCATAGCAGTTAAGACACCCATTGGGACACCTATATTCTGTATCAGAGTGCCTGGGTTCAAGTCCCTGCTCCCCTGAATTCCAGCTTCCTGCTAGTGCATATCCTGGGAGTCAGCAGGTGACAGATTGGTCCAATGCCTGCTGGAGTGGGGATCATCTGACTCGCAGGCATTATAAGGCCAAAGACATCATTTGGTCTGGCCCTGCCAAGACTATCACAAGCAAAACTCGAAATTAAATAAACCTATAGCAGGCTGATGTTTAAGTTGATAATTTTGTGTGGTGCACGAATGGTGTTACAAATTTCCAAACTGCACTTGGAAAAAAAGTTTCCTCACCCCTGGCCACAGCAACATTCTTTCAATGAACAATAAAGTACAGGCTGAGTCATCACCATGCAGGCATACACATAGAGCAAGAGAACGCCAGCATGTCCAGGGCCCACAGAACTCTCTGTCCTCCTCCAGCAATCCTTGTTGTTTTCTGCTGATATTTGCATTCTGGGCCTTTCCTCTTTCCAAATTCAAGATGTTGTCTGGTAAAGACATGACCATGGAATGGGTCATCTTCAAGTCCTCTGCACAACACATTGCCAAATTCACTAAAATGTTGATTGTAATTGGGGCTCACCCTTACTTTATCTCACCTGTGAAAATTAGAGTTGAACTTGACAACCACACTTGGTTTGGATGGCAGAAGGAGGTTAAAGTCATCACTTCAAGTTCTAATTTAGAGTAATTTAATATCCAGTGTTGAGGGCATATCAAGTTATTGTTATGGTGTACGTAGATATGAGGTACATTCCCCCCCCCCCCAAAAAAAAATAGTGGATGGAGTTTCCTTCTATTCAAATTCACAAAAGGTTTTTTTTATGTTACATTCTCAATTCCTGCTTATTTTGAGAAAAAGAAACACATTAGCCTGAAACAATCTCAGTTACTGTCAATTTGGGATACTAAGCTATCACCTTAAACATTGCTTGAAACATGGATATGGAAGGCAAAGAAATTTCACATAGATTAAAGTCATTATCACCAGATGTGTAGCCTCTTCACTCCAACTGTTGAATTTCATTGTAAATAAAATGTTTAAAGACAATTTTCAAAATATCATGCTGATTCTGTTGAGGGAATAACAGACAAAGAGTGAATTAAAGAAAACTGTTCTACTTTTAAAAAAGGTCCAATTATCCAGCGACATTATGCTCTACTTCTGTTGGAGAAAACAGTCTCTGACTTAAATGATTCATGGTTGTTTTTTTTTTACTTTAAGATGCAAAAATGATACACATGAAGTAGAAAGCATATTTCAAATTTTGAGTTTTGATCTCTTCCCAGCCTAGTGATATGTGGTATGATTCTCTTGACAGTAGCAAGACACAGTTCACAGTCAGCCCTGTAATTGTGAGGGAGAACAACCAGTGCACTATAGTGTGCTTTGCTGCTAAATAGGATGTTCAGTAGCTCAGGAGGATTAAATGCATTCTGACATGGTATTTTCAAGCTATGATGGATTTATCAGAATGTAATCCCGTCATAAGATGAGAAGCATTTATACTCTCAAAGTGGCTTTTAGAGACAAAAAAGAAACTGAAGTTAATGAATGTATGAAGAATTTCTGTTTCCTAAACAGTCAGAAGCATAATTATTCTAAAATATTATCCCACATAAGGGTTTGTGCATGTTTGTGTAATAAATGAATTGCATACAAAGAATCGATGTATGATAATTTCACATTTATCACTAAGCATATTTTTCCAGCTAATAAAATGAAACATTTATTTTACAAAGCAGAGACCTGTATCATCAGAATGACTTTATATTTGAGTATATTTTTCTATTATTTTTCAGATCAATTAGGGAGTTTAGTTTGTTATTAGACACAGGTCTCATTTGGAATAAAGTGGGACATATTTTCTGTTATTTGGCCTAAGACATGGCCAGGGAACTGATAGGCTTTCTGGAGTATTTGTGTTTTGTCAAATATCTTGTATATACAGGAACTTGGCAGAGAAAAGAAAGCAAATGATAGAAATCTCCTCAAAATTCCCATGGCTGTACCTCAGACTGTTTCACAAATAATTTTCATGCTATACATAAGAGCGATTCTCTTGCTCTCTTCTGCCAGGGCTTTGTGGATGACCACCTGTACTCGCACGGAGCATAGCAGTTCTAGAAGGGGATCCCCTTCCAGCCTGCCCCCAACCAAAGCCAAAGAAGCTGCTATCTTTTAAAAAAGACAAACTGAGCTGCTTAATTTGGCAGTATTTTAAAGAAATGTCAACTAAATTAAATTAGTATATACATAGATACCAAAGTGTCACATTGTCAAAACAACGATTTTTTAAAAAATTAAAAGACAAGGGATATCTGAGGGCCTAGAAAGAAATCTTTTCTCTCTTTATTTTAAATTGAGAGTCAGGGAGATACAGAGAGTTCCCATCTGCCAGTTCACTTCCCAAATGCTTACATGAGCAATGGCTTGGCTAGGCCAAAACCAGAAATCAGGAACTCAATCGAGGTCTACCAGTTGGGTGGCATAGACCCAACTGCTTGAACTATCACCTGCTGTCTCCCACTGTCTGCGTTAGCAAGAAGCTGGAATTGGAAACTAGAACCAGAACTTGCCCAGGTGTGCCAGTATGTGATTCAGTCATTTAATCAGCATTTTAAATGCTAGGCCTAACACCCACTCAATGAAAGGAATTCTTATTATTCAAAAAATATATGTTCTTAATGTAGCATAAAAATAATAGAGAATTGATACCTAGCTCAAAAAATACTGCCCCCCACACAAACACTGCTTACTAGTAAACACAAAAGGTGTATATGTGTGTAGGAGGGGTATTTTTTGAGATAGGTATTAATTCTAGCTTGTAAAGAATGTTATTGCTATTTTGATAGGGATTGCATTGAATCTGTAGATTGTTTAGGTAATATAGACCTTTTAATTATACTGATTCTTATAATAAATGAGCAAGGATTATGTTTCCATTTTGTGTATGTGTGTCCTTGATTTTCTTTAATCAATGTTTCATAATTTTCATTTTAGAGATCTTTTACTTCTTTGGTTAAATTTATTCCTAAATATTTGATTTTTGTGGCTATTGTGAATAGGATATATTTCTTGATTTCTCTTTCAGTGAGTTAGTCGTTAGTATACAAGAAAACTACTATTTTTGTACATTTATGTTGTAATCTGCAACTTTACAGAATTGGTTTGTCACTTCTAACAGTTTTTTAGTGGAGTGTTTAGGCTTTTCCATGTACAGCATCATGTTATTTACGAACATGAATAATCTGACTTCCTCTTTTCCATCATGTAGCTTATGTTTAAGAAAGGCACCTTGAGCAAAGAATAGGGATTATTCTACTTTCTGTAACCAAACCCCAACTGTCACTTGAATTTTCCAACTACCAATCTCATTACTCAAACTTTTTTCAGGAGTGTGAAATTCAATGATTATCCCAAGTCTTTTTCTCAAAAAAGAACAGGGTACTTTAAAGATAAAATAGAGGAAACTAGCCAAGATTACTGGAAGAAGGATGAAGTCTACTGGAACGGAATACTTTGTGGAGAGTTGGAGGATATATTGTATTGTTGTATTAGTTGGGGCCATAGGAACAAAACTATTTCTAAGAAGCATAAGAACATCTGCTGGTACCTTGAAGTGGGAAAAGCATGGCTTTCTGAAGTGTAGAAAGAAAGTTATTTCACAGTCAGCATAGACAGCAACAGAGATAACACCAAAAGAAGAGTTTATGGACACAGACATGCACCAGAAGACATAAGATATTCTAATGTTTGGTTAAGAACATTGGGATCTATCCTCAAGGCATGAATTTTTATAAGATAAATTATTGGATCTTCATTATTTTCATCATGTACCCACATTTTCTTTATAATCTCTTAGTAACTGCTCTCTCCTTTATGATAGATATGCAACTAAATTTTAGATCATCTTTCTTTCCTAACTCCAGAATTTCGCTCCACAGTAAATTAATATTCCTCAATCAATTCTATAAGTATATATATCACCCTTCCTCTCTCAAATATGGAAAGGATTCCTATTTCCTAACCATAAACTTTTTTGTTGTTTCACTTTCCTTTCCTTTTAATGCCCGTGAATTATCTTTTAGGTACTAAGGTTTTGAACATTTGGTCTGTGCTTGTTCTTCCAATTCCTACTCCTATTCAATCTCATCTTTGTTTCTGCTAGCTTTCATCTGACTTTGAAACTTCTGAAACTACCTGTTCATCAAAGCTCAAATGTATTTCTTTTCTACCAAATCTTCATCTTTTCTATCTTATCATCTCCTACTACTTTTATATTTTGTTTGTTTGCTATCTTCTAGTACTTTCTTTAACTAACTTGTCCTTTGTGTACTAAAACATTGTACTTTATTATTGTCCTTCCATGTCTCTTCCTTTTTCTTTTATGGCCTTACACTTTCCCTTCCTTTTCATGGTCTTAATTCCACATTTTGCTTCATCTCCTATAATAGTAAAAAGAGAGTAAATGACCTTGTTACCTTCCCACATACACACACTTACTAAAAGTGTTTGCTATTGTCTTATCTTCTTCCATCATTCTCTCCCACACTTTTGGGAAGCTGAATAATACATTTAGATAGTTTCATAATCTGGAGGATAATTTGGACTTTGATTGGCAAGAGAGGGTGTAAAAATTTATGATTTTTCATTCATTGTTTCCTCACTAGAATATATGCTTTTTGAGGATCAAGACTGCATTACACACAGTTATACTCTTACATTTGACACCTTGTTTTCAACCACAGTGTAGATATCTAGCAAATATTTTAATATGCATAGCTGTCCTTGTGTTATGATAAACCTGTTCTATGTCTGCTATGTTTCACAACACAAGATTACATGCTGATGCCATAAACAAGAGTGTCAATTTGTTAAGTCAACAACAGGAGTCGCTGTGCACTTACTCCTCATGTAGGATCTCTGTCCTTAATGCGCTGTACATTGTGATTTAATGCTATAACTAGTACTCAAACAGTATTTTTCACTTTGTGTTTCTATGTGGGTGTAAACTGTTGAAATCTTTACTTAATGTATGTTAAACTGATCTTCTGTATATAAAGAGAATTGAAAATGAATCTTGATGTGAATGGAAGGAGAGAGGGAGAGGGAAAGGGGAGGGTTGCGGGTGGGAGGGAAGTTATGTGGGGGGAAGCCATTGTAGTACATAAGCTGTACTTTGGAAATTTATATTCATTAAATAAAAGTTTTTTAGAAAATACTCCTCTCTCTCTCTCTCTCTCTCTCTCTCACACACACACACACACACACACACACACACACATACACACACACACCAAATATTTATATCTGTAGTGGACTTCACTCAGCATAAAGAGTAAAAGTAAAAGCAGTACTTGTTAAGTGTGGTGCAGCAGGTTAAGTTGCTGTAGTGACTAGGTTTGACTCCCACTTCCACTTCTGATGCAGCTTCCTGCTAATGCACACTCTGGAAGGCAGTAGAATATGGTCCTAGTACTTGGGTCCCCACCACCACATGCAAGACCTGAATGGAATTCAGACCTAGCTATTTCAGGCATTTGGAGAGGGAACCAAGGAATCTCTCTCTCTCTCTCTCTCTCTCTCTATATATATATATATATATATATATATATATCTGCCTTTCAAATAAGTAAACAAACTTCTTAAAAAACAGTATTTTCAAAAATAAACATGCATTTTTAAATAGAGGCTGTGATTTCTACTTTTTAAAGACCTTTTTATTTATTTGAAAGGCAGAGTTACAGAGGCAGAGGTAGAGAGAGAGAGAGGGAGGTCTTCCATTTTCTGGTTTACTTCCCAAATGGCTGAGTTGAGCTGATCCGAAGCCAGGAGCCTGGAGCATCTTCCAGGTCTCCCACGTGGGTGCAGGGGCCCAAGGACATGGGCCATCTTCCACTGCTTTCCCAGGTCTTAGCAGAGAGCTGTATTGGAAGTGGAACAGCTGTGACTTGTACTGGTGCCCATATGGGATACTGGCACTGCAGGCCAGAGCTTTACCCACTACACCACAGTATTGGACCAAGGCTGCAATTTCTTAATCTCTCTTTTATTCTGGTTTACATAGTAACTGTGGTGGTATACTGTAGGACAACAATGATTCATTTTCAGGCAGAAGCTCTTGTTTTCAACTAAACCATTATCTTCTTGCAGAAAATAAACAACAATAAAATTTCCCTAGAGTTCTGTTTGTTGTGCTGAAATCAACCCTAACTTTAGTTCTCAAATCCTTACCATGATTCCTCAACTATTCTATTTTCCTTTTAAATACTATCTTACTGCAGTATTGTTTCTTATTTAGATCAAACTTCATTGAAATAAAAAAGGAATTCAACAAATATTGAATTATTCTAGTGCCATCCATTTTGAACTTTAGAAATTCCTTTATCCAACAATAAGGTATTCTGAACCGCATGATGAACTCCCACAACAGTGAGCTGTCACTGCTGTTTCCTTGATGATCAGCCAACCATCTCAGAAGAGCTGTCATTTACTTAGAGAAGACAAGCAAACCCTTCAATCATGCTGTTTCTAAAGGCAAGTAGGAAAAAAACCCACAACCTTTTCTTTTTCCTTCTTTAGTCTATGATGGTGAAACAAAATTACTTAGAATTACCAAGTAGTCACAACATTTGCTGTTTTGCTGCTGTAGACACTTTATAACTTTATGGTGTTAACACTTTAATTCTCATAACAATTCAGTACTGCAATTTTGCATGTTTTTAGATGAGGAAAATGATTTATTGAGAGGTGAAGGACAGCATGAATTTAGGCAGCCTAAGTTAAAGAGCACATGTTTGGAACACTATGATGATCAATACAATTCTATAATGGGTATACTTCTCATAGATCTTTATTTTTTATGTTATCTGACATTAGGAGATCCTTTTTAGAAAAATCTTGATTTGTTTTTACTGAATACTAACAGAAATACATTGCCTCCCATTATCTCCAAAACTCCATAGCTAGTTTTAACTCTCCTTCTAGATCCCTCCATTATTGGCTGATGGTAGTGGTGGTGGTAGAGTGTACGTGTGTGTGTGTGTGTGTGTGTGTATGTGTCTGAATTCTTTGAAGACAATGATTTTTTTTTTTTTTGACAGGCAGAGTTAGACAGTGAGAGAGAGAGAGGGACAGAGAAAAAGGTCTTGCTTCCGTTGGTTCACCCTCCAAATGGCCGCTACGGCTGGCACGCTATGCCCATCTGAAGCCAGGAGCCAGGAGCTTCCTCCTGGTCTCCCATGCGGGTGCAGGGCCCAAGCACTTGGGCCATCCTCCACTGTCTTCCCAGGCCACAGCAGAGAGCTGGACTGGAAGAGGAGCAACCGGGACAGAACCGGCGCCCCAACCGGGACTAGAACCCGGTGTGCTGGTGCCGCAGGCAGAGGATTAGCCTAGTGGGCCGCAGCACCGTCCTTGAAGACAATGACTTTTTAAAGATTCATTTCTTTATTTATTTGAAGGCAGAAAAATGAAGGAAAGGGAGATTCCCCCATCTGCTGATTCACTCCTCAAATGGCAGCAATAGCCAGGTGTAGGCCAGGCCAAAGCCAGGAGACAGGGACTCCAGCCTGGTCTCCCAAATACTTGGGTCATGTTGCATTGCACATGCAACACATTAGTGGGAAGCTGGATTGGAAGTGGAGCTGCTGGGATTCAAACCTGGGATTCAACACTGAGATGCCAGTGTTGCAAGCAGAGATTAAGCCTGCTCTTCCACAACACAGGACACATCTGAGCTATTCGGCCCCTGACAATGACTTTTTAATAGCTATAAGTCTACTTTGTATTTATTATTTTATGAGTCATCTTTATGGGGATCAAGTTCAAAGAATCTTTCTACTTTAAGCCATTCTCATCAAAATATTAAGAGCAAGCTTTGATTTAGTGTCTACTATTCACCACACACTGTAATAATCCCTCCCCCTAATCTAATCCTTAATCTTCACAACCATCCGTTAAGCATTTTTATTTATCCTTCTTTTACTGATGGGGCTTATAGTAGATAAGTAACTTGTCCAAATGTATACAGCACATAAAGGCATAGCTAACACTGCAAAACACAGTGTTTCCTGCGCCCACAGCACATGCTTTATTTCTTCCCTACAGCAAGAGGTGATTTTAAGAGTCTTATCTCAAATATGTGTGTCAAATCTTCTTCACCATAATTTTGGAATTAAATTTTCTTGGAAACAAATTTGATCCCCAAAATATATGATGACAATCCCAGTTACAAATTTACGCTTTCTGAATATGTCAATCTTAGCCAAAAATGAAACCTAGAAGGTAAGTTAAACTTATCTCTCACTTTCATGTTTGGGTAGAGAATTCTGACTCCAATTCTATTAAGTGAAATAATTGCAAGTACCTCCTTTACTAATAAAGAGGAAAAGGGGGGGAAGAACAAAAAGCAATATTATAACCACCACTGACTTTACTGTGAATTTGTTAAACATTAGTCAAAAATACATGTAATAGACCATACATTATTAAAATATGCATTATAATTAATATCATTTCATTGTCATTTATTCTATGAAAACTGAGTAAACAACATCCACACCCATTGCGCTGCTGAAACATCTGAGCTATTCAGGAAGCACATTTATATGTATCCCTTTCCTAAGCACAGCCAACCAATCTCCTTAGCATCACTCGTCTCCCATGTACTCAAAGGCTGTTCTGTTTCTAAAGACACAACAAAAAGCTTACTTGTTAAAGATGCTCAGTACAAACTTAACTGAAAAGTGATCGCTGTTAAATGTAAGAGTGGGAATAAGAGAGGGAAGAGATGTGCAATTCGGGACATGCTCAAGCTGACTTACCTCAAACAGTAGAGTTAGAAACATACCAGGGGATTCCAATTCAATCCCATCAAAGTGGCATGTACCAATGCCATCTCACTAGTCCAAGTGATCAATTTCTGTTCACAATTGATCATAATGATAGGACTAAGAACCAAAGGGATCACAGAAACAAGACTAGTGTCTGCAAATACTAGCTGATAGAATCAAAAAGGGAGAGAACGATCCAACATGGGAAGTGAGATACACAGCAGACCCATAGAAGGGCAGATGTCCTAAACAGCACTCTGGCCTCAGAATCAGCCCTTAAGGCATGCGGATCCGGCTGAAAAGCCCATGGGAGTATTTCAGGCATGGAAAGCCAACACACTGTGGAAAAAAAAAAAAAAACTAAATGAAAGATCTCCACGAGTGTGATCCCAGTGGAAAGAATGGGTCATCAAAGAAGGAGGTACCTTTCTCTGAAGGGAGGAGAGAACTTCCACTTTGACCATGGCCTTGTCTAAAAATTATCAGAGTCAGTGAACTCAGGGGGCTTCCATAGCCTTGGCAGCTCATGGCAAGGCCCTAGGGTGATTACTGATGCCATAAACAAGAGTGTCAATTTGTTAAGTCAACAACAGGAGTCACTGTGCACTTACTCCTCATGTAGGATCTTTGTCCTTAGTGTGCTGTACATTGAGATTTAATGCTATAACTAGTACTCAAACAGTATTTTTCACTTTATGTTTCTGTGTGGGAGCAAACTGTTGAAATCTTTACTTAATATATGCTAAACTGATCTTCTGTATATAAAGAGAAACGAAAATGAATCTTGATGTGAATGGAAGGGGAGAGGGAGCGGAAAAGGGGAGGGTTGCGGGTTGGAGGGACGTTATGGGGGGGGGGGGAGCCATTGTAATCCATAAGCTGTACTTTGGAAATTTATATTCATTAAATAAAAGTTTTTTTTTTTTTTAAAAGATTCTCAGTACAGATGGGACACTGAAGTGACCAATTAGCTATTAATTTTCTTAAGCCAGACATCACTGAAGGTGAACTCTGAGGACCCAAAGCACTCCCTTTAGGGTAGGGCATTTGGTGCAGTGTTTGAAAGGACACTGCTCGGGACCTTCACATCCCATAGCAGAGCTCCTGCATCTGAGTCCAGGCTCCTCTTCCACTGCCAGCGTTCTTAATAATGCAGAACCTAGGAGGCATCAGATGATGGCTCAAATCCCTGCCACCCATGTGGGCCATGCATGTGAGGCAAAACAAGCCTTGTCAATTTAAGCAGATGTTCTTTGTACAGTGTAGTGAGAAAGGAAAACTATGCTTGCTAAACTTAATTGCTTGTAAGAGCAGCTTTACCCATAATACGAAACTGTTGACTTAAGTGAGAATTTTTTCTTTCATACTTTATAATGAGCACAGGAGAAAGAATTTGGTTTAAAAGTTTATTACATGGGAAAAATGCAATAGTGTTCTTTCATCAAAGAAGAGAAAAATGAGGGCAGGCACTGTGGCAAAGCATGTTTTGAAGTCACTTAAGACAATGACATTCCATATTGGAGTGCTTGTTTTGAGTCCTGGCTACACGACTTCCAATGCAACTTCCTGCTCATGTACATCCTAGGAGGCAAATGATGATGACTCAAGTACTCGGGTCCCTGCCACTCATGTGGGAGACCTGGGTAGGATTCTGGGTTCCTGGTTTCGACCTGGCCCAGCCCTGGCTATTGTGGACATTTAGGAAGTACACCAATGCATGGAAGATGACTCTCTGTCTCTCCCTCTCTTTCTCTGTCTCTGACACTCTGCCTTTCAAATAAATAAATAGCAATAAAGAAATAAATACACTTTAAAAAAAAGAGAAAAAAGTGTCAAAGAAGTAACCATTACTGATTTTTACTGTGTGTTTGTTATACATCAGTCAAAAATACATGCTGACAGGCCATCAATCTGTGCTTGTATTAATAGTCTTTCTCTTTTCACTTCTTCAAGTTTTAGGAGATTTTCTTGAAACACACACAAAAAACTTAGTCCTGGTATCTGATACTCCTGTGCCAGAACATCCATGATTGGAGTCAGTAATTACACCATGAGCTAATCCATCAGGGGTGGTTTTGTTTGCGGCTCTTGATAATTAATGATGATTCGACAGAACAGCAGTTACACAGCATAGAAGAAATTCATCTTCTAAAGGTCAGTGATGGGTTGAAACATGAAGTAAAATAAGCCCATAGCTGTTGGCTATTTTTCACCAGTCAATCTTTGTGAGTTTTTTTTTTTCTTCCTTTTGAAAGGCATAGTGGAAATGTTCAACCTTAATACAGGTATTGTCTGAAAGCTAATCCATTAGTTTCTTTATAATCAGAATAGGATTTTTAAAATTCTTTTATAAAGAATTGTGATGGGGCAGGTGTTTGGCACAGGAGGCAAGCCACTGTTTGTGATACCCACACATATTGAAGTGCCTGGGTTCAAGTCTCAGCTCCATTCTAAATGCCAGCTTCCTGCTAATGTGCACCCTAGAAGGCATCAGGTGATGTCTCACGTTTAAGTCCTTGACACTCAGGAGGGGAACTCATATTGAATTACTAGCTCTTGGCTTCAGGCTTGGGCCCAGCCCCAGCTATTTTAGGAAATTCAGAAGAGAATCATCTGATAGATCTCTCTCTCAGAAATGTGCTGCTTTTTAGAAATGTAAATAAAATTAGGTTTAATTGGTTCAGGAAAGATCGCATAGTGTTAATGTAAACAAAGTAAAGCTGTAATTTTTGCAAATGATAAAAACAACCCCTCTCCCATCTTTTCGGCAGCTCAGTGTCACGTGACTAGAAGACCGACCAGGGCGTACTCCAGGTTTAACACTGCACCATAGCTGCAATTAGATCACAGAACTCAAGTCCAGGAAGAAAGAGGCATCTGTTTCATTTGCCCCAAGAGGCAACAGGCATCAACTTACTGCCCTTACATGATCATTAGCATTTCTCTTCACAGCTGTCACCTGAGGAGTATCCCTCACGGAAGTAAAACTCCAAGCCAGAGGGAAAACTCTGTCCTCAGTGAAGAAGTTCAGGCTGCCCTTGTCCTTGATTGCCAATGCTTTGCTCCAGCTGACTGGCCTTTTCAGTTTTGCCTAACAGTGACTGAGTTAAAGCAGCTGCTTATCATTCATGTATTAAACTGAGCATCTGTACCTTTCAAAGTCATGTGAAGGGAACAGAGAGAACTCAAAGTTCCTGGTCTATTAATGGCCCCACTTATCCATAAGCACACATTTTGCTCAAGTATATCATCAGAAGGCCTAATTAAAATGCTGTAAATTACAGCAGAAAATTAAGACGAGCTATAGAGGAAGGAAGAAATATGAATGTTACTTAAAGGAGAAGGTAATGAAGTTACCCTCTTTCCTCAGAATCAGCACTGGTGGTTTAAAATAAGTCCTAACAGTACTAGATGAACTCAGACCTCAAATGAATGTTAAGCTGACCTGAAGCAGAGACTTGATAACTTTGCTATGGATGTTATTGTTACTAGAGAGATTTGAATATGAATAATATGAATGTGAAAGGTGATGGGATAGGCATTGTAGTACAGTGTATTGAGCTGTCTCTGGGGATACCTACATCTCACAGCAGACTGCCTTGGATTGAGTCCCGACTCTTCTGCTTTCAATCTAGCTTCTTATATGCCTGTAAAGGCGGCAGATGCTTGTCTAACTGCTTGGTTCCCTGCCACCTGCGTGGGAGACTGGGATAGGGTTCCAGGCTTCTGGCCAAGCACTGATTGTTGCAGGCATCTGGGGAGTAAACCAGCAGATGGAAGGTCACTCTCTTTCTGTCTGTCTTTCTCTGTCACTTTTCCTTTGAAATAAATAAATAAATCATTTTTTTTAAAAAGAGTAATATATAAAGTAAATGTGATGTTTAATTATTTTGATTTCAAAATTTATTTAATGAATATAAATTTCCAAAGTACAGCTTATGAATTACAATGGCTTCCCCCCCATAACGTCCCTCCTACCCGCAACCCTCCCCTTTCCCACTCCCTCTCCCCTTCCATTCACATCAAGATTCATTTTCGTTTCTCTTTATATACAGAAGATCAGTTTAGCATACATTAAGTAAAGATGTCAACAGTTTGCTCCCACACAGAAACATAAAGTGAAAAATACTGTTTGAGTACTAGTTATAGCATTAAATCTCAATGTACAGCACACTAAGGACAAAGATCCTACATGAGGAGTAAGTGCACAGTGACTCCTGTTGTTGACTTAACAAATTGACACTCTTGTTTATGGCATCAGTAATCACCCTAGGCTCTTGTCATGAGCTGCCAAGGCTATGGAAGCCCCCTGAGTTCACTGACTCTGATCATTTTTAGACAAGGCCATGGTCAAAGTGGAAGTTCTTTCCTCCCTTCAGAGAAAGGTACCTCCTTCTTTGATGACCCATTCTTTCCACTGGGATCTCACTCGTGGAGATCTTTCATTTAGGTTTTTTTTTTTTTCCCCCAGAGTGTCTTGGCTTTCCATGCCTGAAATACTCCCATGGGCTTTTCAGCCGGATCCGCATGCCTTAAGGGCTGATTCTGAGGCCAGAGTGCTGTTTAGGACATCTGCCATTCTATGGGTCTGCTGTGTATCTCACTTCCCATGTTGGATCATTCTCTCCCTTTTTGATTCTATCAGCTAGTATTTGCAGACACTAGTCTTGTTTCTGTGATCCCTTTGGTTCTTAGTCCTATCATTATGATCAATTGTGAACAGAAATTGATCACTTGGACTAGTGAGATGGCATTGGTACATGCCACCTCGATGGGATTGAATTCGAATCCCCTGGTATGTTTCTAACTCTACCGTTTGAGGTAAGTCAGCTTGAGCATGTCCCAAATTGCACATCTCTTCCCTCTCTTATTCCCACTCTTACATTTAACAGTGATCACTTTTCAGTTAAGTTTCAGCACTTAAGAAGGATTGTGTATTGATTGCAGTATTCAACCAAAAGTATTAAGTAGAACAAACAAAAAAAAAATACTAAGAGGGATAACATATCGAGTTGCTCATCAACAGTCAGGGTGAGGGCTGATCAAGTCACCGTTTCTCCTAGTGTTCATTTCACTTTAACAGGTTTCCTTTTTGGTGTTCAGTTAGTTGTCACCTATCAAGGAGAACAAGTGGTATTTGTCCCTTTGGGTGATGTTTAATTTTAATCAACTTGGCTGGGTTATAATGTCAAGATATTTGGTCAAACATTGTCCTGGATATTTCTATGAAGGTGTTTTTTAGACAAATTTAACATTTTAATTAGTGGGTTTTGAGCAAAGGAGACTTCCCTCCCAAATAGGTAATCTTTATAAACCAGGTAAAGGCCTAATAGAACAAAGACTAGCCACAGATTGTCACCATCGCTATCATCCCCAGGAAAAAGGAATTCTGCCAGAAGATGGCCTTTGAACTGACCCCATCAGATTTTAGATTCACCAAGCCTCCGCAATCATATGATTAAAAAATTCTCGCTGCACACACACACACACACACACCGTACATCCTTTTGCTTCTGTTTCTCTGAAGAACTCTAATTAAAACAGTGAGTAAACTGACAATAACCAGACGAAATTTAGGAATACAGAAGGTGAAAACCCAGCCACACTTGTAGATCAGTAACTGCTTTAACCAAAGATTCTTAGCTAACGTTGTGATATTTTAGTGCTCAAAAGAAGGGGAGTGCTCAAGTCCTAAAGGAAGTTCTTGTCATATATGTTAATATATATTCAACACAAAGGTGTCTATGGAGTACTCATAGCCAAAGTACCCTTGCCAAAGAGCACAGACCAATTTCTTTTTTTTTAAGATTCTCTACAATTAAAACATTTTTTCATAATCAGAAACAACTGTATTTCCAATTTGGGAGAAATTGTTATGTGGGAAAAACATGAAAATGTAACTGCTATGATCACAATGCAAAATTCCATGGGGGCAAGCAACAAATAAACATGGTTGGGGGAAAAAGCCAACTTGGGTCATTTGGAGCAGGAAGGCTGCATGCTTGCTTTCCAATGTTCATAAAACAGATAGATAAAAACTCCATACTCTTATTTTACTTATAAAACTGCTGGAATTTCAAAGTAGGGATAAAATACAGATGAACCTTAAAGTAGGACAGGATTCTATTCTTGCCACTTACTGAATAGTTGAATAAGCTTGGTCAAGTGAACACCTTTTCTTGGTAACAAACTGCCTTAAAAGGTGTTTGTGTCCACTAAATAATTATCAGTCACAAGGCATAAGGTGGTGATTAACAAATGATGTCCATTCTGTTAGTAAGCTACTTTTTTGCCAGTCTTATTTTTTTATTTAATAAATGTAAATTTACAAAGTGCAACTTTTGCATTGTTGTGGCTTTTTCCCCCATAACCTCCCTCCCACCCACAGCCATCCCACCCCCACTCCCTCTCCCATCCCACTCTTCATCAAGATTCATTTTCAATTATCTTTATATACAGAAGATCAACTTAGTATATACTAAGCCAAGATTTCAACAGACTGAACCCACAAAACAACCGCACAAGATATAGAGTACTGTTCGACTAGTAGTTTTACCATTAATTCCCATAGTAAAACACATTACGGACAGAGATCCTATGTGGGGAGCATGTGCACAGTGACTCTCGTCATTGATTTAACAATTGACACTCTTGTTTATGGCATGAGTAATGACCCGAGGCTCTTGCCATGAGCTGTCAAGGCTATGGAAGCCCCTTGAGTTCACCAACTCTGAACTTATTTAGTCAAGGCCATATCACAGTGGAGGTTCCTTCGTCCCTTCAGAGAAATGTGCTTCCTTCTTTGATGGCCCGTGCAGACCAATTTCATGGTCACTAACTATCAATATACAGCAGAATCCAGCACTTCTGCAGAATATCCAGAATGATGTCATGTAGGATGCCAATATCACATTAATCCAGTAATATTTATTGAATGCCCTCATTGCAGACAAGTGACCATGGCAAAGAACAGCAGAAGAGTCTCTGATGTCACAGGGATCAGGATCAGGGCAGGGTTGGGGGAGTGATGCTATTCAAATAGCTGTACAATTTTACAGGAATAAGTACTATTAGGAAGGATGCCTTATCACTTGCGCAAATACAACACAGACACCCAGAGAGTCTGAAACCTGACTATGTGGAGTGTGGTCCACAAAGCAGTAGCATTAGCATCACCTTGATGCTTCTCAGAAATATAAGGCCTCAGGCCCTACACTAGACCTGCACTTTAATAACATCCTTGAGTGATTGATATGCACCTTAAATTTGAAGAAGCAGCTAGCTTAAGGGATAGAGAAAACTGCCTTACTGTGGAGAGTTCATTCCAATTGAGAGCCAAAAGAGAAAGGGAAAGCACATAAAGCACAGGAAATAACCATTCATACACGGTAGTCATTATTACTAAATACCAAATATTTCTGGTTGCCTTCTCAGACATCTTGTAGGATTCTATATTTCCTTGTGCCTGTGAAGTTGGATCTGGCCCAGAGACTTGCTCTGGCCTCTGCAGCATGTTCAGAATGGATCTGTATCATTTCAAGGTAAAACTGTTAAGAACCATAGTATAGGGGCCGGAACCATGGCATAGCAGGTAAAACCGCCACCTGCAGTGCCAGCATCCCATATAGGCACTGGTTCGAGTCCAGGCTGCTCCACTTCCAATCCTGCTCTCTGCTATGGCCTGGGAAAGCACTGGAAGATGGCCCAAGTTCTTGGGCCCCTGCACCCACGTGGGAGACCTGGAAGAAGCTCCTGGTTCCTGGCTTCAGATCAGCATGGCTCCGGCCATTGTGGCCATCTGGGTAGTGAATTAGTGGATGGAAGACCTCTCTCTCTCTCTCTGCCTCTCTGTAACTCTCCCTTTCAAATAAAAATAAATAAATCTTAAAGAAAACATAGTTTAGTTCGCCTTTTTTTTTCTTTCTTTCATAGTAATTAGCAGTGTATATAGTTAGTAACTTCTAAGTGAACAAGGAATCTGCAGCAAAAATCCAGCTTCCCTAGCATGAACACTGGGTCTGAAAGAGCACCTGCATGAGCCTCCGAGACATGGAGGTGATTTGTTGCTGCCTCACTGATATACTGCATCATCAGCTGGTTCATTCAACTAACATTGATTGAGTGCTAACCAGGTGCCCAGCATTGATCTAGGCTCTGGGGTTTCTGTGATGAATTAACCATACAGGGCTTGGCTGCATCTTCTCTTTGCCTGAGGAATGATGAGCAAATATGCAACTGGATAAAAAAAGAATAATTCCAGCATTAATGCAAGCTGAGAAAAGAGAGAAATGGAGTAGGGAGACTAGACAGGTTATGATAAGGCTTCTTCAGCTGAGGTGGTCAGACAGCTTCTTCTCCCCAAGGAGCTAATGTATAACCTGTACCAGTTAAAGGGAAAGACTTGGACATTTGAATATCTGTGGAAAGAATCTGCTGGGCAGAGCAGAGGACTTGCAATGGTTTTGAGGCAGGAAAAAGCCTGACAAAAAAAGCAACAGGAATACCTGAAGCCCAATAGTGAGCATGAAGGAGGTGGGAATGGTTTCAGAGGCAGCTGAAGAGGTTGTGAGACTCCAGACCCCGCAGCCTCCAAGTATGTTCAGAAGCTTCTACTTTATTCTAAGTATAGTGGGCAGAGGTGAGCTGAATTATATTTTAGCAAAACCACTCAGGTACAAAAGGTAGCATAAGCAGGAGCCTTGTAATGAGAAGGGGACCATAATAGAAGAAGAAGATCCTGGGACCAACATTGCAGCACAGCAGGTAAAGCTGCTGCCTGCAATGCCGGCATCACATATGGGTGCCAGTTCAATTCCTGCTCCACCTCCTATCCAGCTCCTCACAAATAGCCTGGGAAAAGCAACTGAAGATGGCCCAAGAGTTTGGGCTCCTGCCACCAAAATGGGAGACCCAGATGGAGCTCCTGGCTCCTGCCTTTGCCCTGGCTCTGCCCTGACCATTGCAGCCATCTGGGGAGTGAACCAGCGGTTGGAGGATCTCTCTCTCTCTCTCTCTCTCTCTCTCTCTCAAAGAAATAAACCAATCTAAAAAAAAAAAAAAGATCAGTATGACAGAACAATGTCAAAGGGCAAAGAAGAGCAATCCTATGAGATACCTCCAAGGTTAGAGAATTGGACATTTTCAGTGAAGAATATGAAAATCTGGCAGTGTCACCTGTTTACCAAATACTTGACTCCCTCTGCTTTTACTGTGTACTGTAAGTTTTCCCTCTCCTTTAGGGAGATGGTAAAAAGTGTTCCATAATCAGAGGACTGGCTCAAAGTCCAGTATCTCCCAGTGATGTTTTTCTTAGTTTCTGTACTATACAACAAGGTGGTAGTTTCCACATCAGGTTTGTGTGTGGCTTTTCTTCATCCAGAAATCTAGGAATTAAAAATATGACATGTATTCACCCTCTCCCACAGCACACCCACATTCTATATGTAATTGTGGAATAAGGTCAGAATAATAAGGACAAAATAAAGGTAAGCACATTCAGAAAAGATTAGAATAACAGACTGACACTTGTTGACAGCAATTCTGGAGTCCCACTAGGCCATTATTGTTATTCTCATGTCTTGGAGGGGCTCTCTGTTTATAATTTTATGATATTACTGCCTGTAATTCTAAGATGTTCTTCCTTTAATATTACTCTCCTTAAATTCATTATGAAGTACACACTGGAGAATATCTCCATTGCCTGCCTGGCCATATTTTTTTAATTTGGAGTCTCACACCATCATTCTCTCTTTTAGTCCCAGCTGGTGACCCATAGGATGCTACAATTCTCTAAGAAATTTAGTTGACTTCCTAAATTCTTACATCTCTTTTCTAAAAATAATTCTATGTTCTTCTTGTGCTTTCTTACACCCAACTCTCTTACCTTGTTTTCTCTGAAATATAACTTGGGTATATTGAATAGGCCAGTTTACACGGGAGAGCAATTTTGTCCAGTTCAAAGATTTTGGTTAACACACCTTTACTGACTCATTGCTATGAGTCAAAGATTGTAACATGGGGCTGATGCTGTGGCATAGAAGGCTCAGCCTCCACCTGCAGTTCCAGCATCACATATGCGCACCGGTTTGAGTCCCACCTGCTCCATTTCTGAGCCTGCTCACTACTAACATGCTTGGGAAAGCAGCAAAATATGGGCCAATTCCTTGGTACCTGTATGCACGTGGAAGACTCTGGCTCCTGGCTTCAGCCTGGCCAAGTCCCATCCATTGCAGCCATTTGGGGAGTGAACCAGCAGATGGGAGACTCTCTCTCTCTCTCTCTCTCTCTCTCTCTCTCTCTCAATTTCTCTTTCTTTCTCCTTATCTCTCTATATCTCTGCCTTTCAAATAAACAAATAAATCCTCAAAAAAATATTGTAACACTATGTGTGACAGCCACACCACTACTTTCATATTTGCTGTTAAAGTTTTACCTCAAAGGTCGTCACAGCTTTATCTTCTAAAGGATTGGATTTCATCCTGCAAATCCCCAAATGTCAGACTCTATTGATTCTCTCTCTTCCTACATGAAAACTGGCAAATTCTTTCTAAGCTCATTTTTGTTTTATTAGTACCTGACAAATGCAGCTGGGGATAACCAAAATCAACTGTTAATATTGCACATTATAAATTACCTGGCAAAGGGGTTGCAAGCTGTGGTAACCCTATACACCCAATAAATGTGAAGCTAGATTTGTGAAAACAATGAATATGCAACATAGATTTTTGTGGCTCAAAAAGTCAAAAATATTTACTGTTTGGCACTTTATAGAAAAAGTTTGACCAGTGCTGCCCTACAGGTACAAGTATATGCCTCCCAGTTTATGTTAGGCTATCATCTAACCCAGTGCTTCATCCCTGCATAACAAGGGCTATTCTCAATCTAACCTCTGATCGCTTTCATCCTTACCCACCTATCACTAAGCCAAGGCTACATATTTTAGGTTCTACTATGGCAACATAGCCATTTCTCAGTACCACCTGCTGTTTTAGATCAAGTTGGATGAGGCAATACTGCAGGTCTTACTCATCAGTTACTTTAGAACCAGACTGATGGAGATTTTATGCCATTAAAAACTTCCATAGTCATCACAGTAAGAAAAAGAGGAACTAGTAAAATTGTGCACTGCTCCTTAAATTTTCTTCTTGGAAATGCCTCATTTTATTTGTGACATTAAGGCATATGGCCACAGTTAACCTCAACATACATTTTCCTGGTAAACAAAAAATATTAACATTTGTTGAGAGTCAATAATAACTGGCACACCTACAATCCCATTTCACAGTTAACCTCTTTTAGGGAATTGATAAAAAATCTTCCCACTTTATTTCATGCATATAAATAAATACTATATTCTCCCGACACAACCTTTGACATTATAACATTACCTGCATTGATATTCCCCTCTATTCCAGATGGTACTCTTCCTGAGGGCAGCCCCATGACTATTTTTCTAATCACATGAAATGTAGTAGATTCATGTATTTTGTGCATGAATTAATCTGATTAATGTGATTATTTTCATGTTATCTGAAAGTTTCTATCCCATATTCTAATTTTTATCAAACATTTGAAACCATATTCTTCTTATTAGTATAAAGAATTAAATAGTACCAAGCTATGCTAGATTTTTACTGACTTTATGATTCTTTCATTTTTAGAAATCATTCTTGTTTTTCTTTTAAACTTTTATTTAATAAATATAAATTTCCAAAGTACAACTTTTGAATTATAGCAGCTTTTCCCCCAATAACCTCCCTCCTACCCTCAACCATCCCATCTCCCACTCCCTCTCCCATCCCATTCTTCATCATGATTCATTTTCAATTATCTTTATATATAGAACATCAACTTAGTATATATACTAAGTAAAGATTTCAACAGTTTTCACCCACAAAGACACACCAAGTATAGAGTACTGTTTGAGTAGTAGTTTTACCATTAATTCTCATAGCACAACACATTAAGGGCAGAGGTCCTGCATGGGGAATAAGTGCACAGTGACTCCTGCTGTTGATTTAACAATTGGACACTCTTATTTATGACGTCAGTAATCAACTGAGGCTCTTGGCATGAGCTGCCAAGGCTATGGAAGTCTCTTGAGTTCGCCAACTATGATCTTACTTAGAAAAGGCCATAGTCAAAGTACAAGTTCTCTCCTTCCTTCAGAGAATAAAGGTATTGCCTTCTTTGTTGGCCCATTCTTTCTGCTGGGATCTCACTCACAGATCTCTTACATTTAAGTCTTTTTTTTTTTTTTTTTTTTTTTGCCACAGTGTCTTGGCTTTCCATGCCTGCGAAACTCTCTTGGGCTTTTTAGCCAGATTCAAATGCCTTAAGGGCTGATTCTGAGGCCAGAATGCTGTTTAGGATATCTGCCATTCTATGAGTCTGCTGTGTATCCTGCTTCCCATGTAGGATCATTCTCTCCTTTTTAATTCTATCAATTATTTGCAGACACTGGTCTTATGTAATCCCTTTGACACTTCATCCTATCTTTATGATCAATTATGAACTTAAACTGATCACTTTAACAAGTAAACTTGCATGTAGAAAATCAGCCATAATTAGAATTGGCTGTAAGTTGTATGCTTTAATAGTTTTGTGGGAAATTCAATTAAATGATAAGCTTATTTTGCATAAAAATGTTGAAATCCATGCATATAAAAGGGCTTCAAAAAGTTCATGAATGCATAGACCTCAATTTTTTTTCTCACCAAAATAAACTCGCCTCTTAATTCCATTTACCACACACCTCTAAAAGTCCTTCATTGGTATTTATCACCCCCACTGTTTCTTCTTGTGTTCTTGAGTTCTTTACACTGATTGAATTACTGTTTGAATGCAATATTTCTTCAACTTTTTCAGAAAAAAGTATGTAGTGAGTGAACGCCACTTCTAAACCTTTTTTTCCAAATAAAGCTTTCTTTTGCAGTTATTGGAATGATAGTTTAGATCTTGAAATGGAACTGCAGTCCACATGCACTGCGAAGTTTGAGAAAACCTAGACCAGGCTCACTAGTATTTCAGCTCTTCTAGACCTCAGAAAGAAGTGTGCAGCTATTGCCCTCAAGTGATGCCTGCACTATACACTAGAAGGCAATTTCTAAGCAAGTGGGCACCATCTTGGTCATAGGAGAGAATTGCTCATATCAGATGGACATTCTAGCACCATACCTCACTTCATTTTCAAAGTCATTCCCACTAACTTAAGCTTGTCAGGATCATAAGTCCAATGACTATGTCGCTGGAATTCAAGAAGTGCTCCCCTATTCCTCTGAATACTCCTATCTAGCTTCTCTCCACTGTTCCCACATCTTCCTTCCTCAATCACTTCATATGTAGTAATAGAAGGAATCCTAGGGGAACCTATGTTTGATTACAACAGTAGCTATCAGTAGGAACCACTGCACATGTCTGTTGGCTCCATCACCCACAGTAGGGTTGCTATAGCAAATCTTTCAATTTGCTGAGTAAGTAAAGCCAAGGGAAACACTGTGATAAAGCCTGTGCCAGCTGCTGTATTCATTTTCTACTGCTACTATAATCATAACAAATTTAGCAGCTTAAAGTAATACTTTATTACTTTATCATTCTATGGGTTGGAAGTCCACACACCTTCTGTTGTCTGTTCTGTTTCACAAGGCTCTGGGGAGGCTGTGCTCTTTGGTGGAGCTTTTCGGAATGGACCCACACTCAGGCTCTTTCAGGTTGTCAGCAGAATTCAGTTCCATGTGGCTTTAGGACTGAGGACCTATGTCCTTGCTAGCTATTAGCAATGCATGTTGTCCCAGTTTTAGAGGCTCCCCACATTCCTGGATGGAAGCCACCTTCCTCTAGCTTTAAAACATGCAACAATGAGAGTTCTTATCACTCTGCATCCCTCCTGGTCCTCCCCTTTCCACAGCATTCCTATTTCTGATTCTTCTGCTTTTAGGAGCTCCTGACATTACATTAGGCCCACCTAAGTCTTCCAGAATAACTTCCTTATTTCTAGTCAGTTGAGTAATAATGCTAATTCCACCTGCAAAGTCCCCTCTCAATAGTACCTCATTAATGTTTCTTTGAATCATAAGGGGGCAGGAATCTTTTGGAGCACCTACAGAGTCCACCATTCTTAAAAGACTCCATGTAAACCATTAGCAACAATGAACAAATCTTTATGTCGTCCAGTTTACCAGATGTCCACTATCTATACTTGTCCTCAAGCTTTCTGGTTATCTCCTGATTTTTTTTTAACTTTTATTTAATGAATATAAATTTCCAAAGTACAGAATATGGATTACAATGGCTTCCCCCCCATAACGTCCCTCCAACCCGCAACCCTCCCCTTTCCCACTCCCTCTCCCCTTCCATTCACATCAAGATTCATTTTCGATTCTCTTTATATACAGAAGATCAGTTTAGCATACATTAAGTAAAGATTTCAACAGTTTGCTCCCACACAGAAACATAAAGTGAAAAATACTGTTTGAGTACTAGTTATAGCATTAAATCTCAATGTACAGCACACTAAGGACAAAGATCCTACATGAGGAGTAAGTGCACAGTGACTCCTGTCATTGACTTAACAAATTGACACTCTTGTTTATGGCATCAGTAATCACCCTAGGCTCTTGTCATGAGCTGCGAAGGCTATGGAAGCCCCTTGAGTTCACTGACTCTGATCATATTTAGACAAGGCCATGGTCAAAGTGGAAGTTCTCTCCTCCCTTCAGAGAAAGGTACCTCCTTCTTTGATGACCCATTCTTTCCACTGGGATCTCACTCGCAGAGATCTTTCATTTAGGTTTCTTTTTTTCCCCAGAGTGTCTTGGCTTTCCATGCCTGAAATACTCTCATGGGCTTTTCAGCCAGATCCGCATGCCTTAAGGGCTGATTCTGAGGCCAGAGTGTAGTTTAGGACATCTGCCATTCTATGGGTCTGCTGTGTATCTCACTTCCCATGTTGGATCGTTCTCTCCCTTTTTGATTCTATCAGCTAGTATTTGCAGACACTAGTCTTGTTTCTGTGATCCCTTTGGTTCTTAGTCCTATCATTATGATCAATTGTGAACAGAAATTGATCACTGGGACTAGTGAGATGGCATTGGTACATGCCACCTTGATGGGATTGAATTGGAATCCCCTGGTATGTTTCTAACTCTACCGTTTGAGGTAAGTCAGCTTGAGCATGTCCCAAATTGCACATCTCTTCCCTCTCTTATTCCCACTCTTATATTTAACAGCAATCACTTTTCAGTTAAGTTTCAGCACTTAAGAAGAATTGTGTATTGATTACAGTATTCAACCAAAAGTATTATGTAGAACAAACAAAAAAAATACTAAGAGGGATAACATATTAAGCTGCTCATCAACAGTCAGGGTGAGGGCTGATCAAGTCACCGTTTCTCCTAGTGTTCATTTCACTTTAACAGGTTTCCTTTTTGGTGCTCAGTTAGTTGTCACCTATCAAGGAGAACAAGTAGTATTTGTCCCTTTGGGATTGGCTTATTTCACTCAACATAATGTTTTCCAAATTCCTAACAGGGATCACTTTTCAGTTAAAATTCAAACACCTAAGAATAATTGTGTGTTAATTACAGAATGCAACCAATGTTACTAGAACAAAAAAAAAAAAATACTAAAATGGATAAAGTATTACATCTCCTGATTTTTTTATATGGAAATACTTTCTCTTTTGTCTTAGAAACACCCCCTCTTTCTCCTGCTCTGAATTATGCAATTGAGAACCACTCATAAGTGACAGGTTAAGTAGCTAAGACCACTAACAGTCAAGAAGTCCATATCCTGAGTTCAATATCTAGCTCTAATCCTGACTCCAGATTCTTGCCAGTGCATACCCTGTGAGGCAACAGTGATGCCTAAAAGGGTGAGTTCCTTCCACCCATGTGGGAGACCTGAGTGGAGTTCCTAGCTCCTATCTTAGACCTGTCTCAGTCTGGGCCATTACAAGCAATGGAGGGTGAACCAATGCATGGGAGTTAATTTTCTCTCTCTTAAACAATCAAAAAGCATTTTTAAAATTTTTGAAAGAGCCATTTAACAGAATTTTCCTACATAAATCCCAGTTGTTTCCATTGGAACAAAAATTTCTCAAAATTTCCCTTTTCTTTTGATAGACAGTGTTCTATCTTGCCCAGGACATAACTAGAGATTATTTTCCCTAATGTGCCTCTGGTCAATAAAGTGGGATTTGGAGTGCTCAGGAGAGGAAGATTGTAAATTCAATTCACTATCTAAAAACCATAAAGTTTAAATGACTAAAAAATATATTACTCTTAATCATTATTGTCATTGATTAGTTTCACGGTGCTAATACCCTCTACTAGGAATTTGAATGAAATGGAATTGAATGAACTCTGTTTTTAAAAAATGAATTGAAATGGACATTCACAAGTACCCAGGAGCTAAATGTAAAAAGGTAAAGTTGTGTATATCTTATATATTTTAGCTACCCCTCCACAACACTGAAGTCTCAAATAGTTTTTGAGAACAGTAAAGTGAGGAGCCACATAATTTGATAGTGTCATAACTGAGAGTCCTAGAAAGAGAAAGATCAAGCAGCCAAAGTGGATTTAGGACATGAAGAGGTTTAATTTAAAAGCTGAGAGCAAAATTGCAGTCCTTTCATAATTACTACAAGGAGACTTTAGGTACACTCACTCCCTGGCAGAGCCATGGTACCTAATGAAAAGAGTATTTCTCTCAACTTGGCTTATTTTATTCCTAATAAGTAGCAGTACTTCAAATTGGTTTCATAATCTATTGGCCTTTGATATAAAAGCCTCTTTTCTCTCTATTGATATTAGCATAACTCCCCATCTAAAAAAATTGAAAAACCTTCACTCAAAAGCTATATTCTTCCTCACATATGGCCCCACTTCAAGGGATTCATTGCATGATCCAAAGAGATGTAAAAATAAGATATGGGAAGAGAAGTAGCTGTGTTTCTAATGCAAGAGATTCTGAACAGAGAACACCATGGTAAATTCAGGGCAGCTGAGAAGGTTGAAGTTCATCCAACAATGGACTGAAGCATGAACTTGAAAACTTTGTTTTTTGTATTTACTTTGTTTAAGGAATACAACTTCATGAATTTAATGTATGCAGATTTGGGAACATGATGCTTTTTAACCCCTACCTCCATCCCACCCATACTCTCGCCTTTCTTCCTCCTCCCTCTTCCTTTCCCATTCTTATTTTTTTTCCAGAGATCAATTTTCAGTTAATTCTAAGATTAAACCCACACTAACTAGAGTTCACTGATTAGTATGAAGGAAAAAAAAAGTAAAAACAAAAACAAACAAAAAGAAAGACATTGTCCCCCAACAGTCAAGGCAAGGGCTATTCAAAATCATCATATCACAAAGTGTCAGTTTTGCTCCTATGGACTATATTTTAAGTACTCTATTAATTACCACAGATCAGAGAGACCATATGGTATTTGTCTTTTTGGTACCGGCTTATTTCACTAAGTATAATGGTTTCCAGTCACACCCATTTTTTGCAAATGATTGTATTTCATGTTTTTTTTTTTTTACTACTGTGTAGTATTCCATGGTATATATCCCATAATTTCTTTATCCAGTCTTCAGCTGATGGGCATTTGGGTTGATTCCATGTCTTAGCTATTGTGAATTAAGCTGCAATAAACATGCAATAAACAGTTTTCTGTACCACCGTACAGACAACTCTTTCATATGCTGATTTTATTTCCATTGGATAAATTCCCAGGAGGGGGATGGCTGTGTCATATTGTAGGTCTATATTCAGCTTTCTGAGGTATCTCCACACTGTCTTCCTCAGTGGCTGTACCAGTTTACACTCCCACCAACAGTGGATTAAGGTTCATTTCTCCCTATATCATCCTCAGCATTTTTTATTGATTTCTGGATAAGAACCATTTTTTTTGTTTTTTGAAGATTTTTATTTAATGAATAAACATTTTCATATGTGCAGCTTTTAGCAATATAGTGTTTCTTCCCCCCATTCCTGCTCTACCACCCCCACTCCCATCTAACTTCCTACTCCCTCTCCCATTCCATTTTCCATTAACATTCATTTTTAATTGACTTTAAATACAGAAGACCAACTCTTTACTAAGTAGAGATTTCAGCTATTTGTACCCACCATTCTAATGAGGGTGAGGTGAAACCACATTGTGGTTTTTATTTGTATTTCCCTGATGGCTAGCGATCCTGAGCATATTTTCATGTCTGTTGGCCGTTTGAATTTCTTCTCTTGAAAAATGTCTGTTCAGGACCTTTGCCCATTTCTTACTTGTATTGTTTGTTTTGTGGTTGTTGAGTTTCTTGAGCTCTTCATTCTGCAAGTTAATCCTTTTTTCAGTTGTATTGTTTGCAAATATTTTCTCCCTTTCTGTGGGTTGCCTCTTTACTCTGCTGAGTGTTTTTTTTTTGCAGTGCAGAAGCTTCTCAGTTTGATTTAATCCTACTTGTTAATTTTGACTTTGATTGCCTGTGCTTCCGGTATCTTTTCTAAGAAGTCTTTGCCTATGCCAATGTCTTGTAAGGTTTCCCCGAAGCTTTCTAGTAATTTGATGGTATCACATCATAAGTTTAGGTCTCTGATCCATTTTGAGTGGAATGTTGTATAAGGTGTGAGGTAGTGGTCTTGTTTCAGATTTCTGCATGTGGAAATCCAGGTTTCCCAGCACCATTTGTTGAAGAGACTGTCTTGGTTCCAGGAGTTCATTTTTGCTTCTTTGTCAAAGATAAGTTGGATATAGATGTGTGGAATTATTTCTGGAGTTTCTATTTTGCTCCATTGGTCTACACCTCTGTTTTTGTACCATTACCAGACTGTTTAGATTATAACTGCCCTGCAATATGTCTTGAGGTCTGGTATTGTGATGCCTCCATCTTTGTTTTTTTTTTTTTTCTTAACATGCTTTAGCTATTCAAGTTCTCTTGTGTTTCCATATGAAGTTTAGCATCATTTTTTTCTAGATCTGAGAAGAATGTTGCCGGTATTTCAATTGTTATTTCATTGAATCTATAAATTGCTTGCAGTAATATGGACATTTTGAAGATGCTGATTCTTACAACATGGAAGATTTTCCACTTTTTATGTCATCTTCTACTTCTTTATTTAATGTTTTTTAATTTTTTATTCTAGAGATCTTTGTTGTACTTGTTTAAATTTATTCCAAGTTATTTAAATTTTTTAGCTATTGGGAATGGGATTAGAAGTTCTTTCTCTGCTGTGACATTGGCTGTATATACAAAAGCTATTGATTTTTGTGTATTGATTTTATAACCTGCTACCTTACCAAACTCTTATGAGTTCCACTTGAAAACTTCTTGAACCCAGAAAGTGGTGGCATTTAATTCTAAAACATTTTGTGGATACAACCATTTTATTTTATAAATTTAGTTCTATAATATAGGTGTTAGAATATTAAAATACTTTGTGATATTAACTTCAAAACTGATCATTTGGAGTGGTGGATTATCTGGTCTGAATTAACACCTCAGCATCCACCTAAGTAGAAACTGTGTTCAATAGTTCTATTTTGTGAGACCACGACTAAAAACTAGTTATTGCTAATTTCTTTCTTTTATTTCATTTACCCTCTGTTGTTTCATAAGTACAGCTAAAAGCTTTCTTTTTACTCCATAGTGAAATAATTGAGAAAGATAAAGATTTCAAAATATCTTATAATTTTGTCTTAATACCTTCGCCTCTTAAAACATGGGCTGCCAAATCTGACACCTCACTTAGGAGCCCTAAACAAAAGTATGTTCTAGTTGTCTAAGGAATTATCAGAAACAAATCAAGCTCCTATTTGGCATCTTTGAAATATTCAAGTTCCTGGAAGTAATTAAAAAGCAAAATAAGTTTTAATAAGGGTTGTTAGATACGTTGAGTTTGGAGCTCTAGGAGTATTGCTATTCAAGACTCTAAAACTTATTGAATGTATGACTATGAATGGACAAAACTTTCAAAACTCAGGGTTTCATAAGTGATGGAGAGAACAAATTACTCTATCATTCAGAATTGTCAGAGGACTTAGAAGTAACATCTCAGCCAGCGCCGCGGCTCAATAGGCTAATCCTCCACCTAGTGGCTCCGGCACACCGGGTTCTAGTCCCGGTCGGGGTGCCGGATTCTGTCCCGGTTGCCCCTATCTGCTGTGGCCCGGGAAGGCAGTGGAGGATGGCCCAAGTGCTTGGGCCCTGCACCCCATAGGAGACCAGGAGAAGTACCTGGCTCCTGCCTTCAGATCAGCGCGGTGCGCCGGCCACAGCGCGCCAGCCGTGGCGGCCATTGGAGGGTGAACCAACAGCAAAGGAAGACCTTTCTCTCTGTCTCTCTCTCTCACTGTCCACTCTCCTGTCAAAAAAAAAAAAAAAAAAAAAGTAATATCTCTACTCTGCCTTCCTTGAGGCCTAACGGCCTAACACATAGTTTGAACTTAAAAAGCATGGCTTTTATTTTTATTCTTATTATGCAGTCATATTATTCTAATTAATCTCAAATATCCATGTAAGGAAAAGAAGTGATAGAATTTATTTCATGCCTCTGATGATAAAGAGGGCACAAAGGATGTTTTGAATGCTCATGTAATTACTTGAAGATAATTTGAGACACTAGAAGCATGCTGTTTGATTTTTATGTTTAGTTCAGTGCAATTAAGCAATGTAAAAGTGTGTGTTGGAAAGGTCTACTCCTTTGTTGGCTATTATTTAAGGCTACTCTGTACAATAATACATTTATCCATCAAGATAAAACCAGGAAACTCATTTCAAGATTTACCAAAAACTAGTTACCTCAAATATTTTTATATAATATATCCCATAAGTCATGAACAGAAGGCTCATTAGAGTAGCGACCCTTCAAGTTTCAGAGGCTAGGTGTTGCTGATTGAGTAGGGCCAATATAATAGGTGAAGTTAGAAATCTGCCAGATGAGGCTTTGGTTTTGCCACTTCGGCAGTCATTCCCTTTTGTTATGACCAAGTTGTCATGGAATTATGGATAATTGGCATATAGAGTAATTTAATAGGCCATGTAATTCAAACTTCATAATTTTATAGACTTTAAAAAAGAGCAAACCAAAACTAAATTCCAAAGGCTTAAACATGTGACCCAATAACAGCGAACAAACTGCATATGCTCCAATTACCATTTTCATTCAACAATATATATTTACTGAGTTTTCATTAGGTACAAATCATTGTGCTGCCTACTGAATAGAGACAAATATGAATAAGGAATCGTTGTGCCCTAAATGAAACCTTCTCCAATTCTTTTGTCTTTTTAGTGCTTTGTGTTCTCTTAATCCTTGAAGCACATACATTCAGAGAGCAGAAAGAACATCCTCAAATTGGATTCCTTAATAGCAGTTAAAGTTTAAAATCTAAAGTTAGATACTTAGCAATGAGAAAGGGGAAAAATGAAAGAAATTTAGATGCTGCCTGAAGTAATGCTTTTAAATAAGAAAGTATATATGATAGTATGTGACCCAGAAAAAAAGTATAATTTGCTTAACCCAGAGGGTTCATTTTAAACCAAAATTATGTCATGCTCTGATGCTTTTAAATTAAACTTTTACTACTTAGCCATGTAAAGTATTTGATTTTTGAAAAGACTTTATAATCAAGTAATTAACAAAGAAATACAAGGACATTTGTAAAATGTAGAAAAGACAAAAAGGGACACGGCCAACTTTAACTCCTCTCCAGTTGGAAGACTTTTTCAAGTCTTATTTTAATTATATACTTTTTATTTTTGAGAGGGGGAAAAACTTCTCATGTACATCTCCAAAAAAGATTCATGAAACAACACAAAATGGCCATGCCGATAAATACTTGCTGCACTAAGGATGTGAAAATAGAAGTGGACACTGCTATACTCCCTTTATTTACATAGCCAAATGGGCACTGCTATCAGGAATGTATGCATTGTCATGCCCCAGGGACCAATTCCTACCAAGTTTAGTGCTTCAGCAAGATAAACAAGTAGTTTCCTCTTGTTTCTGCTTTCTTATATAAAATACAAAGCATGCCCTTAAAAACACGGGTTATATTTCTGTTATCCTAACTCAAGCTGTTCTCCATGTGACTCATAAAACTGATGGGCACTGCACACACTGAAATCGACAGGATGAGGTAGCTGCCGCCTTCATTTCACACATTCACACACATTTCTTTTTTATAACTTCAGTCATTTTCTGATCTCTCCTGAGTGATTTCTATCTCAGCAACTGCTTAAAGTTTAACCATAAAGATGTGCTGGCTTCAGAAATAGGCTCTCAAATATGACCTTCATTTAAATGTATAAGGCAATTGGGAGGCTTGAATGTTTCTGAGTTTAAGGTACTATTAAGTATGCCAAATTCAATGTTCTTGCTTTTATAGCCAGTCCTGTTCTTGTTCTACTGCTTCAGATTTCAATGAAAGGCCTGAACTGTTAAATATAATCTGAGAAAACTTTGGTTAGGCTCACAGGATCCACTTGTAGTTTCTTAGCATTAATCACCTATTCAAATTAAGTGTTCCACCACTAAAAATGCTATTACCACCTGATTGTTCTGACAAGTGACTTTTTAAAAATTCTCCAAGTTTACTGCTCTAAGAAACTAATCTGTTACCAAGGGAAAATTTTCTATATTCCTGTATAATGACTAGTTCAATGGGTGTTAATCACTCTTCATATATTAGATAATGCACTGGGTTAAGTGTACAATATTTTAATATGTGGAGAATTGTGATTAGGTGGACCTCTGACCCAACTCGGCACTACATCATTTTTAACAGCACTCATTACTTCTCTTGCCACTTCTTTTGAAGACATCTCAAGCTAACATAAAGATGTAACGAAGCAGGGGATAAATGCCTTCAGCGATTGAATGCAGTATCTACCTACAATGCCTTCTCCATCTTCCCAGTATTGAGCTTGATGATCTGGAGCATCAAATGGGAGACTGTGGCCCTACCCTGAAGGAATTCATGGGCCAGCAATGCTTACAGTCATACACGTAAGTGACTGGTCTAGGAAGAATAGAATGTAGAGTGAACAGAGGAGTGTCCAAAAGAACTGTGGAGAAATAGAAGAGGGAGAGAATGATTCTAGTAAGCAGAATGGCAAGAACTTTCTAAAACAGGTAGGAATTAATTGTATTTTGAAGTATAGAAGAAAAACTATAGCAGAAAATAAAAATTCTGATTGCAAAAACAGCTGGAGCACACATGTTAATAGGGGAAAATTCAAAGTATGATTGGAGAAGTGCTATAGAGTAGGGTGTATAGAAAGTAGAATGATGTGTGGTCAATTGGAGTTTAATATGATGTTTGTTTCTAATTCATGTGAATTCTTCTGTTCAGTGCAACCAACCTTCACACAGACATTTTTAACCTCATAATGCCACTTAGAGTTGTCAAAAATGGCTTGCTTCCATAGAGGGCCCACAAGGCAACTTGGTGATGGCTATCTGAATTTGTTTTCTAGAATAATTCAACTCCAAGGGTTAGAAGATCTAGAATAGCATAAGCTATGGGTACAGTAAAAACTCAAAGACATTTACTTTCTTTTATTTTATTTGTTGCACAGTGTCTTTTTTAACTTTTATTTAATAAATATAAATTTCCAAAGTACAACTTTTGGATTATAGCAGCTTTTTCCTCCCATAACCTCCCTTCCACCCACAACCATCCCATCTCCCACTCACTCTCCCATCCCATTCTTCATCATGATTCATTTTCAATTATCTTTATATACAGAACATCAATTTAGTGTATACTAAGTAAAGATTTCAACAGTTTACACCCACAAAGACACACAAAGTATAAAGTAATGTTTGAGTACTAGTTATACCGTTAATTCACATAGTACAACACATTAAGGACAGAGGTCCTACATGGGGAGTAAGTGCACAGTGACTCTTGTTGTTGATTTAACAACTAACACTCTTGTTTATGGCATCAATAATCACCCGAGGCTGTTGGCATGACCTGCCAAGGCTATGGAAGCCTCTTGAGTTCACAAACTCTGACCTTATTTAGTCAAGGTCATAGTCAAAGTGGAAGCTCTCTCCTCCCTTCAGAGAAAGGTACCTCCTTCTTTGATGGCCCGTTCTTTCTGCTGGGATCTCACACACAGATACTCTCATGGGCTCTTCAGCTGGATCTGAATGCCTTAAGGACTGATTCTGAGGCCAGAGTGCTGTTTAGGCTATCTGCCATTCTATGAGTCTGCTGTGTATCCTGCTTTCCATGTTGGATTGTTCTCTCCTTTTTAATTCTATCAGTTACTATCAGCAGACACTAGTCTTGTTTATGTGATCCCTTTGACTCTTAATCCTATCATTATGATCAATTATGAACTGAAACTGATCACTTTGACTAATGAGATGGCATTGGTACATGCCACCTTGATGGGATTGAATTGGAAAAAATTCTCTTTTTCCTATTTGTTAACTCTTTCTTTTAAAGAACCTTTAGTTTTCCACAATTATCACCATCTTTAGTACCTAATGTGCATAATTTTAATACATGTTTATTTAATTATGATAGCTATCCCAAGGATTTGCACAAGTTTACACATTTTAAGTGGCAGAGGCAGTATTCAGGCCTATTTGAGTATTGCACAGATTCTCTTAGAAAATGTATGTGATTTCCAGCTTTTTTCCAATAATTTTATATTTTTCCAGCTTTCCCTATCATCTGTAGCTACTCAAGATACTGCTTCTTTTAATTTTTACTATCTACAAATATATTTGTACAAATGCACAAATACAGCAATATTTTGGTAATTTTTATCAATTTTATTTTCCTATTATAACCGAGTATTGACTTTCTAATCACCATCATATGTGAAATGAATGAATCAAGTATTTTAATGTAATTAATTCATTTATTAATATCAACACTAATAACAGCAAATGTTTTAAAATCAGGCTCAGGGTTGAATCTTTACATATGTTTTAATCTCTTCATCTTTTAATTGTCAATATCCCTACAAAATGAATAGATTCATGTTTTATAGATGAAAAATCTGCATCATAAAGAAGCCTCACAGTTAAGAGTGGCAGAGACAGAATTGGAATTCAGGCAATTTGGCACCAAAGTCTACAATTTGATTATTTATTTAAAAAATAATATTAATAATAACAATAACAAAAAGAATGGGAGGGGAGGGAGGGAGGCAGGAGGAGAGGGAAGAAATTTGAAAGTTGAAGAGGAGGGTCCGGCACTGTGGCACAGCAGGTTAACGCCCTGCCCTGAAGCACCTGCATCCTATATGGGCGCCAGTTTGAGATCCAGCTGCTCCACTTCCAATCCAGCTCTTTGCTATGGCCTGGGAGAGCAGTGGAGGATTTCCCAAGTCCTTGGGCCCCTGCACCCATGTGGGAGAGCTGGAAGAAGCTCCTGGCTCCTGGCTTCAGATCGGCGCAGCTCCAGCCATTGCGGTCAATTGGGCAGTGAACCATCGGATGGAAGACCTCTCTCTCTCTCTCTCTCTCTCTCTCTCTCTGCCTCTATTCTCTCTGTGTAACTCTGACTTTCAAATAAATAAATCTTTAAAAAAAAAGTTGAAGAGCAAAGAAAACTGTTGTAAATTAAGAAATTTAAGTAATGGATTTGCTAATATTTACTCAGTTGTATGAATATTTGAAAGTTACATTAGCTTCATATTTTCTGTTTTCCTTTTGCTATAAGTAGACTGCATTCTTTTTTTTTTTTTTTTGACAGGCAGAGTTAGACAGTGAGAGAGAGAGAGAGACACAGAGAAAGGTCTTCCTTTTTGCCGTTGGTTCACTCCCCAGATGGCCACCATGGCCAGCACACTGCACCAATCCGAAGCCAGGAGTCAGGTGCTTCCTCCTAGTCTCCCATGGGGGTGTAGGACCCAAGGACCTGGACCATCCTCCACTGCACTCCCGGGCCACAGCAGAGAGCTGGACTGGAAGAGGAGCAGCCGGGACAGAATCCGGGGCCCCAACCGGGACTAGAAGCTGGAGTGCTGGTGCCGCAGGTGGAGGATTAGCCTAGTGAGCCGCAGCACCTGCATGTAGACTGCATTCTTGAATCCAGATGATTTCCATGCTATCTTCTAGTTCAATAATTCTGTTATCCTACTTTTAACAAGGCTTCTCCTTTTCTTCTCCCCCTTATCAACAGAAAATCACTTCTGAGACCTCGAACTTTATTATATAAGCTCTCTTTGATTCGTTAAAATCTGAACTATTTAAGTAAAATCAAAGACTGTCAAAACAGATATTTTATGTCTAGCATGGATTGAAATGCATGAATTCCCTGTAGAATGGAAGGGTTACAAAACAGTAATCAGTTGAGACAAGGGTTCTTTGAGATGCAAGTATATTTCACTGCAGAATTATAATGAGCCATGGCTGGACTCTTTGACAACAAAGTCAAAAACAAAATGAAAGAGTCCTGAGCACATAAAACACAGAGAAAGACTACATGTTATTCAGAGGAACTGCAGCCTGTTCCCATCACACAGGCATATCTCTTCTGAATGAAGAAACACAGAGTCCCCTTCTCCAGGGTCTGCATGGAGGTTGGCCTTCTGCCAAGATAATTCATTAAGGGTAATGACAGGTATTCAACAGAATTAATCAATTGTTAATGGCTGATAAATAATGAAACCTCACTAGGTTTGTTCTTTTTTCTGCTAAAAGAGTAAACAGTATTCTTGAAGTCTTTGAGATTCTTAGTTATATTCCCTTGTCCTTTTACTTTGTTTTAGAAATCAGATTTTACTTGTTTGATGGATAAAAAAGAATATCTATAACAGGATTTATGTCACTTCATTAAAAAGAAATTCAAAAAATTGTTAAGGATATACAAAACCAATATCAAGACAAACAATATTTAGTCTCTATAACACAAACACATAGAGACTGAGAGTTTAGTTTCGTGTCTTATCTGAATGTGCTCTCCATGAGCTAAGGGGAGAGAATGCACACACACACACACACACACACACATACACACACACACAATCTGAATCCCACTCATGTGTACCAGATACTGTATAGAATGGTTACATTCATTTTATTAACTTTGACCCTTACAAAAAATCTTTAGGACAGGTATTTCTAATCCATCCTGCAGATGATAAAAATTAAGTTCAAAGAGAAGAAAATCTCCCCTCAAAGATCAAGAGTGATATGAACCTGCATCCTACTCTGATTTGTTTGCCTTCTAAAGAAATGTAAGGGTATACTGGGACATTCTGCCCATTGACAGAGATCTAATCTAGTCACTGTTAGAGCCAAAGAAACTACACCCCGAACTGGCAGGCTGTGGTTTCAACCCTGTCCTCAGCAGCGTACTTTAATTTCTTGAGTCATAATGATCTGTAGTCACAGAACTCACACCTTACTTAGCCTAAGGTCTCCAAGATTGGCAAAAATTTCTACTCTTATTTTGTGCTTGTGTTTTACTTAATTTTTTTAAAAATGATTCATTTTGTAATTTTTAATTATTATTGAAATATATTCAGCATGGGGAACATTTGCATCGAATATGACCAAATTACTTTTTAAAATCATAGCATGTACAATAATTCCTTCAACTCTTCTTACTTTACCATTTAAAGAGAATTTGTGTTTATCTTTGTTGTAAGTCCAGAAAGAAAATCTTGAAGCTTTACTAGAAAAGATAGAGGTCTTATTATCTATCAGTTGGTCATAACTACACAGCACATGACAAGTTTCATCTGAAGATACTAGTCAGAAATGGGAAGGAAGAATGGTCACAGTTTAGTTTTGTTCATTTAGAATCTAGTTAACTGTTGGGCCAGTGACAAGTAAATTGATTAAAGTAGTTAATACAATATTGGTTGCAACTAAGTAGCCTAGATTATTTTTCATAAAATAATACAAGTTAACTGAGATAATTATTCTTTGTTTTAAAAACAGATAGGTAAAAGCAGAGGTTGACTTTCTTTTACCAGCAGTTAATATTGTATGTATTACACAGACAGCATTCTTGTGACCTAGAAAGGACCAATTTCAGAATCACAGCTTCTTTCATCTGCTAGAAACAGAAGCCATGCAACCCACCCCTGAACTTTGCAAATGCAGCCCATCCAACTTCAGATGAGTCTAAAAAAGACAGATATCTAGCTGCCCATTATTTGCTAAAATTGCTAGAAATAAATACACATCTATATACTCCTATTTATTAACTATTTCGGTATTTTATCACCACAGGCAACAAGATCAGAATCTTTAAAATTTAGTTAAGAATTTTTGTAGGCAGTAGAAAGCAATGGGCCACATTCAATTGTAGAAACCATCAGAGTTATGGAGTACAACAGCCTTTTGTTTCTAGATCTAGTTCCATCTGGCTCATTCATTCATTACTTCATTCACCCATACATCTACTTACATATTCATTTATTCACTTAACTGATTTAGCAGCTTCTCTATGCAGGCCTAATCTACCTTAGGTACTGGGGCATATAAGTAATTATAAACCAGTTTCTGCTCTCAGAAACCTTTAAATTTGGTCCTTTAGACTAAAAATTAAACCAGGTGTGTGAGAAATATTAGCTAATTATGTGATAAATTGGATGACATACAAAAGAGTATATGATTAAGGGCTAAATAAATAAAATATACAAGTATGTGTCTCTAAGATAAAAAAGTAAGGTCATGCAAAAGGAAGAAGGGACTGAGTGGATAGTAAGAGTTTACTGGAAAGAACATCAGAGGCATTTTAGGAAGGGGAATAGAGAATAGACCAAATACGGCAGTTCGTTCATAGTTGAATGGCCTGGCGCTTTCTTAAGTGCTCTAAGATCCAGTCACCCTGAACTACTTTTCATTCCACTGAACTTATTTCATTCATCTTTCCTATACCTTCACCCATGCTGTTTTCTCCATCTGAAATTATATATTTTATTCAAACTCTACACCTCTCAAGCTTACTTATTTTCTTAATTTACCATTAATATAATAATTATTCTATGCGACTTCTTGCTTACTCTATTTGACAGTTAATTATTTTTATTTGATGATCAAATTATCAACCTGTTGACACAGTCATTAATACAATTACTTGTGCACATGTTGTATCTCCCTTAATGCACTCTGAGTTCCTATAACATTTAAGGTTGGTATTGTATGCAATAACCATTCCACTAGTACTACTCTCAAACTTTTTAGATGTGTAGCGGAAAATAATGCAAATTTAATGTAAATAGGCAAAAAAAGGAGAAATGTGTAAGAGCAGAAGTAAAATGAAACAGTTCAACGTGATCTCATGTAGGTGTAATTTTTTAAAAACCAAATAAAAATACAACAAAAAGTCATTTATTAACTCTTGCTCATTCGTTTAAAAATTTTCTAGTTCTTGGCACTCATTCATTCATTTTCATGGGAACTGCTACTCAGTTATAGATTTCATAATTGCTAAAATTATAAACAGCCAACATGGCTCTCAGGATGGATTATAGAACATGCATATGGAAAAAGCCTGTTTATGTATGTATCTATTTGCTCATGCTTATAGTGATATCTATTACTGTGGAACCCAAAGGCACAAAAAAAGGACTAAGCAGAAATTGATTGCTAGTGTAATCAAGACATAAAGACTCTCAGCTGTGCTTTGCAAAATGGTTCAATGTCCTGAAGAAGGAACAAGTATTATGCTTCTAATCAACTTTTTTCTATGCTCTCAGACTAATTCTTTTATAACCTTCCCTCACCCATCATCCTCCTGCTGCTCTAAATTTCATAATTATGGTCTGGATTTAAATTTGTTTTTGAGTCACCTATTAAATAAAAAATTAATCCTTTCTTCAATTTAACTAGGAAACTAAAAAAAAAAAAAATTAAAAAAAAAAAAACCTGACCCAACTCTTTTCATAGCAGGTTAGAGTCATGGAGAGGAGAATCTATTTCTGGCATCATATTTTTCTCCATGGTCTTGCCTGTAAAGCCAGTGAGAGGTGCAGGCAGTCAACATGTAGTCCGTCTCCTCTGAGACTCCAGATGCTACATGCCAGCTGTCAGGGTTAGATATTAAACATAACAATACCCTTGCTGAGGTTTCACCAAAGAGATTACTTGAGAGCAATCTAATTAAAGGTCTGTATTAAATAGGTCAGTATATCTAAGAAAAAATAAACCTGTGAATTAAGTCTCCAAAGGCAAATCGATTCTCTCCACACAAGGAACTTAGGTGACTTCATCGTGCTTTGTGCCCTCACGTACCCCCTGACAAATCCACCAACCTACCAGCCACTGCAGCTATACCATCTGCCTTGTCTCTTGTAAAGATGGATGGGCCCTCCAGGATTCAGTACTCTATAGCCTCTTCCTGCTCCAATATGTGCTTGCAGCATCAGCATCACTTGAGCAGAACCTCAGCACTCACTCCCAGCCCCCAAAATTCCCCAACAATCTAAATTCATGAGGTTTCAAGGTATTCAGTGCACATCAAAGTGGAAGAAGCCTTGCTCTGGTCTACTAAGGAATTTGGTTCTGATATTGTCTTTCCTCTCCAAGAGAACCTACATACAGAGATGAGGTTATGGTACTTAATTATTAGATGCAAGGGCAAGAATGCAAGTTATGATGATTTTAATGAAACAATATGTACAAACAAAGCTCTGTGCAAAAAACTTGAGAAAACCAGAGATAACAAGTAGAGAAAAATTGATTTCCTTTTTAACTTTATTGAAGCTCTGTATATCAAAGTATTGAGTGAATGAATCATACTTAGAACAGAATGCTATATGCTGCCCTTTCAATCTCTATATCCCTCTACAAATGAGTATTTTCTTCAAAGGACCCGATCATGTATGCAATTTCAATAAACTTTAAATCATCTATGTTTTGTTTGTTTCTGGGCTTCATCTCTGTGGTTAAGATAATGTCATTTTGTGTTTTGTTTCAAATTTAGACTCACACAAATAATAAAAGCATAATAATATAACAATTCCATCTGCGAGTTACACATAGTTCTTATAGCTCTGTGGTGCAGGTAGCATCGCAATGCTCATTTTCTAGACAAGGGAACAAGGTTCTGAGAAGTCTGATAATCAATCCAAGGTCATGAATCAGTGGGAAAAAAAAAAGGCAAACGAGTTAAAACAGAAGCTCATAGATGTTTACTGTTAGTCAATAGTAATAAAGGTACTAAATTCCCACTTTAAGTGTCCATTTGTAATCTTTATATTTGTGATAGCAATGTGTTTCCTGTGAGAGCATGTATGAGCACTTTCATGTAAAGTGGGTGAGTGGGGAGTTGGCCTCGTTAATAATTCTTTGAAGCTACTGAAATTTTTCTTTCATGATTCCTCCAATTTATGCATTTTAATGCTAAGATAAATTTTGCACTGCATTTGGGAAAAGAGTTTAACACTTGGCAGATTGCAGAGACTTTGGGTTTCCATTTTCTCCTTTGGGCTGGGTAAAAGCCCTTGAGAAAAACAATAAAGTGTGGGACAGTCTCAGCATCATAAATATTCAATTCCTGACTTCTTCTCTAAAGACAGAAAATGTGAAATTTTACAGCCATAAATAAGCTCTAGGTTTATTTAACGAAACTGGATGTGTAGCTTGTCTTAACTATCATTCTCAAAATAATTTTTATATTTGATATTTAGAGTGAATGACAAATGTGTTCCTAGGAATAGAATACATTTAAATACTGTTTTCTAGATTTTTTCTTTTTATTCACCAGGCTTTAAGAATTACTTACAAAATTTCACAATTTGGTTAAAAATTAATGTGACCGTTATAGTCTACCAAAGGGGAAAGACCTCATAAATAATGCACATGGCAAGCTATCTAAGGAATAACTAATAAATTTAGATTTATGGTAAATTATTAACAACTTGGTAGCATATGTGATTCCGTTATTTTGCCCACATTTAGAATGTTGCTGCTTTTATGAATTTGGCAACAGATTTCTTTACATAACCCAAGGTGAGAAACCAGAAACTATGGGAATAAATTGGGGGTGTTCAAAAACAATTGTTAACATCTGTCATCGTTTGGAAAAGAAGCGTCTCTTAGAATTTCTTATTAAAATCATTAAGCTTAATATGAATAATGTGCTAAGTTCTTAATTGTGCTAGACGCTTTCCTAACTGTTTCACATGTATTGTCCTCAAAAGAATCATGAGAGGTAGATCTTATTGCTTTCTGCCTGAGCTAGGTGCGGCACAGCAATTGGTGGTGCTGGCAGGAAAAACAACTCAACTTCCCAGAAGAGGATGTCACTATTAGTTGTGTGGCTTGGGCTGAGAGCTCACCTTCTGGACCACCCAGAAATCTCTAGCTTTAAAATATTCCGCATGTAATGTCATAGGGAGAGCCCATCTAATTCATCATTAGACATATCCTGCTAAATAAAAATGCACTTCTAGCAAGAAGGCTTTTGATCCCAAAGCTCTGTGCCCCAGCCCTCTGGCACCACGGATCCACAAGTGTGTCCACCCCTCTCTCTCACATCAATGACTCTACCCAGTGGATGAGTGGTGCACTGCTTGGATTTGTGTGAACTTTCCTCCTACTAAGAGAACCCATGTTTCTATTGAGATCCAGGGGCTGCTCCTTTCTTAAAAGAAATTTCTTTTTACGTTTTACTTATATGCCTGTGTCCTGTGTGTCTCCCCAGGGCAGGGCCTGTGCATACCCTCCAAAGGCAGACAGGCTTCTCTCTTCGTGCAGGTATCAAATGCCTGCATCTCATCTCTTCTTGTCTCCCTACTCAGAGGCATCCTTATGGTAGCTTGAAATCAGCTATGATGTGGGGTGCATTCACAGCACTGAAATCAGCATACCTACAAATCAGTGTTTTATTCTCAACAGCACCAGGTTTTCTTTTTTTTTTTTTTTTTAAGATTTATTTATTTGAAAGTCAGAGTTACAGAGAAAGGAGAGGCAGAAAGAGAGGTCTTCCATCCGATAGTTCACTCCCCAGATGGCCACAACTGCCGGAGCTGCACCGATCTGAAGCCAGGAGCCAGGAGCTCCTTCCAGATCTCTCATGCATGTGCAGGAGTCCAAGGACTTGGGCCATCTTCTTCTGCTTTCTCAGGCCATAGCAGAGAGTTGGACTGGAAGATGGGATGCCGTCACTTCAGGCCAGGGCGTTAACCTGCTGCGCCACAGCGCCGGCCCCAACAGCACCAATTTTTAAATACTACCAGAGTACAACTACTAAAGTTCCATACACCCGCCTCTGCTACCTAGAACTCTCTGTTCTACTTACTCTGTAGTGATTTGGGGTCAGGGTGTGGTTATAGCTGAAAAAGTTTATGTTTATTGGTAATACAGTTATTATTTATATGAAAAGGGTAGGTTTTTCAATTAATTAGCTAAGGAATTAAAATACTTTTTATTCTTTAAATTTCTATTTCCAACCAACTTCGGATAAGCCATTTAACTTTCTCCTCACCAAACAAAAAATATGGAAAGTACAAAGCATACCCTAACCATCTCAGAAGATCATCATAGGACTTAAGCACAATGACATCAGTGACAACATTTTGAAAAGTAATATTTTAAATTTCAAATTGCTTTCTTCTTATGGTACTTCAACATTTTCAGGCATTTCATATCTGTTATTTTTAATCACAACTTTCTGCTGTGGGTGACAGATATTATTACTACTTCACATCCTCACAGCAGGGGGCAAGCTCTTCTAAATTACTAGTACTGGCAACAGCACTGACGGACTTGCAAGTGGTTCTCATCCTGTCTGTGTACTCTTCACCACAGTAACCACACTACATAATTCTTCATGTCCTAGAAAGAATATGAAACCATCCCAAGAAAGTATATGTTTGATAAAGTTTGCAATATTTTCTATGTAATTTTTTCAATATTAAGGAAAATTAAATGATAATTCAGATAATGTATCTTTCCACTAACACTTATGATTTAAAAAAAAATCAAAACCAGTATACAAATTATACGTAGGCTTTTAGGCATACCCAATTTTGAGAAAAATTATAAATTATATTTAGAGGTATAAAGTATTTGAGCAAAGAGTTTTAGGAGCACTCAGACTAAGAATTAGCAGTGACAAAAGATTAGAAATTAAAATAACAATGATGTTCTTATCATGGAGGGAAGCTGAGAAATAATGTAAAAATTTCAATTATACCAAAAAAAAAAAAAAAACCAACAGCCCTCAATTAGTTAAATTCAATTTAGTTCGTAGTTTTATAGAAGAATATAAAATAATTTTAAAAGAAGCTTATGAAATTTTAATGTAAAAAAGTCAACTTGTCTTGATGACACTACAAATTTAACTCCAAATTCTACCCCTTCTTTTAAAAAAAGTCAGTGATTCTGATATTTAAAATGGTGAATTAAAAAAAAATTATTTTATTCATTTATAAGTCAGAGTTACACAGAGAGAGGGAGAGACAGAGAGTAAGAAAAAGATCTTCTATCTATTGATTCACTCCCCAGATGGCCACAACAGTCGGGGTTGGGCCAGGCCAAAGCCAGCCAGGAGCCAGGAGCTCCATTTGGATTTCCCACATGGGTGGCAGGGGCCCAAACACTTGAGCCATCTTTGTTGCTTTACACAGGCCTTTAGGAGGGAGCTGTATTAGAAGCGGAACAGCCAGGACACGAATCAGCACCTATATGGCACCAGCTACACCACAACGTTGGCCCCAAAATGATGACTTTATAGTATTCTTTTGAGTTTCATGTAATTTAACTAAAATTTTAATACCATTTATGTTCATGGAACTAAAGCAGCCATGTGGAGAATACAAAACTTAAGAAACAAGAAGCAATCATTTCTGTATCAACTTACAATTGAGTAGCAGTTTTAAATGTGCCTAGTAAGTACATTATAAGCAAATCAAATAAGGCAATAGTCACTTGATGACAATAAGTACTATGAGAACTTAGAGTGAAATCACTCCGGGTGCAGAAACATTAGAAGGCTTTACTGAAAAGCCACTTGAGCAGATCACAGTACAATGTGTCACTCTCATGTACTTCCTTAGGCAGCAAGATGAGCTAAAGGACATAGAGAACTTTTCCCAATTAAGTTTATTTTTTTTTTTTTTTTTTTTTGCTGTTTCGTTTATTTTTTTTTTTTTAATTTTTTATTTATTTTTTATTTTTTTTTAACTTTTATATTCCTAACACATCTCTCAGCTAATCAGACCACAGCATTCCCCCAAATTTCTGGTTAATATCCTTTCTACTGGAATAATTCTTTAAGTATATGAGTGAGTGAATCATTGCCCTTTATTATAACAATTTATTATTGAAAAAAATCCTGCTCTGTTCCTGATGCACATCAGCATGCTAAGAGATGTATTACAGAACTGCAATGCTCTAAGAGAGGTTAGAATGTGGCCACACTCAATAATTGAACTGCAATACAAAACTAGACTAAACATCATTTGTTGAATAGAGAGCTGGAAACCTTCAGTGGCTGGATGGTCAGTAAGCATGGAGACAGGAAGGATGTCATGGAGGTAGATTACACTGCAGCTGAGCCTGAAAGGGTGCATGAAATGTAGAGTAGATGCAGGTTTTACAAGGCCAAGGACAACATGAAGAAAGGCACAGGGAATGGAAAATACTCACCAAACAGCAAGAAAACCTCAACATCTGGACAGAGAATGCATGGGGAGAATAGTGGGAAGGAAGTTTGAAAGTCATGAGAAACCATCACGAAAATGCCATTTCATATGGTAAGTGCAACTGACCTGTCCAATGGGCTAGTACACATTATGGACACATTGCCAACCTGGTCCTGATAAAATAGTCCATCATTTTTGTTGAAAGCAGCAAGATCCATGGCTAGCAAACAGGAGAATTATGTTTAATGTTAGATCATTCAAACTCTTGAACAGTGCAATGGAAGATGCTGCTTAATAACATAGAGCTCTTCTATTAGAAACATGTCTGCCTTCACTGCTAATAGCTCAGCACCTGTGGTGCTGGAGCCGGTTGTCTAAAAGGCCAGCAGAGCTGATTCAGACAGGATAGAGGCTGCTGCAATCAGGCTTGCAAAAGACCCTGTTTGAAGGCTCAGACCACGCTTTCTCCTCCACATCTGAGCAAGTGCATCTGCTGGAAAAGCCTTGGTCACACGCAAGTACCACAGCTGCAAGGGAATTTGGGAATGCAGTATTAGTCTTCCATCCTCTGTAATACAGAATCTAGAAGGAGAGCATTAAAATGGGTGATGAGAAAGACAACCAAAATTACAAAGCTTACTCAGGGTGGTAAATTCTGAAAAATAGAATGCTGCAAATATTTTTTAAAAAGGTGAAATTTGTGTAAGTCTTCAAAAATATGAATATAGACATGGGCATTATACATTTCCCCCCAAAATTCAGATGGTGTAACATCCCTATTATATAAGTGAACACCCATTTTTGTTTCTACTTTTTAAAAGTATTTTGATTGTATTGACAATTACTTGGAATACACAGAAATGTACAAAAAAGAAACAAAAACCCCATATCTTTTAGTCCCCAGATAATAATTTAAATATAATTCCTTGTATTAATTCTTTATGTATAATTAAATAATATAATTCCTTATATTAATCTGTTTTCATATTTTATCTCTCATTCTTCTTTTGATATTCTGCATTTTTACTCCCTTCTATCAAATATTTTCCAGTCAGAAATATTGACTATTTCCAGATTTTTGCAATTATAACTAATTCTGCAACTAATATCACATATGTAGACACATTTTAGATAGTCTCTTTAGACAGGTGGAATTCTTGGGTCAAAATAAAGAGTCATTTTAAAGTCTCCTGTTACACACCCGCAAATTACTTTTCATACAGTTTCTACCAATTTGTGCTAATATCAGAGATGTGTCCATTTTATAGAACCATTGCTAAAATCAGATAATTTTGTTTTTCAATTATTTTTCAATTTTATAGGTGTAAACCATGTGCTGTTGTTTAAATTTGAATTCTTTTTATTCTAAGTCAAGCTAAATTAATTTTAAACACTTTTCACTAACTGTTCTTTTTTAAGTTACCTTTTATGTCCCTTGCTTATTTATTTAAAAACCTAAGAATTTTCCCACTTAGTATTAAGAATACATAAAAGAAGTCAGATTATAAAAGTTTCAGAAAATGAGATAATTGCGATGCTATGGATAAACTGTTTAAATGTCAATTAGGATTTTCTGGAACATAACTCTAAAATGTCATAATTGAAGTCTTTGAAGCAACATCTGTAGCCTTTTACAATGTAGTTTTTAAAGACACACATACTAGTAGTCTGTGGGGGAGTCATGGTGACAACCAAGAGAGGCATATCCCATGTCAAAAATGCTAACTGATTACTCTGTGTATGACAAGAACACAAGAAAATCAAATTAAATACACCTATTTTAATATGAGAGATGACACTTAGAAACTGGGGACTATACAGGATATCAACATTAGGGATGGGTTGGGTTACACATAAAATGGCAGGATATCTTTCCAAATAAGAAAAATTTCTGGAATAGAAGAGAGCATATGCCCTTAAATTTCTATTTCCATCATTCAGAAAGTGAAGTTTCAGAAATAGCTATCTAATATTAAAATAAAAACCAGCAGCCGGCGCCGTGGCTCACTTTGTTAATCCTCTGCCTGCAGCGCCAGCATCCCATATGGGCACTGGGTTCTAGTTCCCAGTTGCTCCTCTTCCAGGCCAGATCTCTGCTGTGGCCCGGGAAGGCAGTGGAGGATGGCCCAAGTGCTGGGGTCCCTGCACCCGCATGGGAGACCAGGAAGAAGCTCTGGCTCCTGGCTTTGGATTGGCACAGCACCGGCTGTAGCGGCCATTTGGGGAGTGAACCAACAGAAGGAAGACCTTTCTCTCTGTCTCTCTCACTGTCTATAACTCTACCTGTCAAATAAAAAAATTAAATTAAATTAAAAATAAAAAACAGCCTTGATGTTTATTCAGTGTGAGTAAGTTATGTCAGCAATTAGGGTTTGGGAATGGCGTCTATGCCTCTCATGTATTCATCTCTCTGATCCAATGGGTTTTTAATTCTATCCTATCTTCCAAATGTCTCACTAATCCCTAAGTTTGCCTTCATCACCCATAGACACTGCCCTGTCCTAATCAAGGAACCTATCATCCTCTTCATCAACGGGACCAACACAATCATCCTCCACTGGATTCTTGTCCCTACTACTGTCTGTCACAGTCTATTCACAACATTTTAGACAGTGATTCTTTCAAAGCACGAGTCTTCTATCTTCTCAGTGATCTTAGACCACTTTTACACTTCTTACTTAGTCCTAATTTGTCTCCTCCCTAATATTTAGGCCCTCTATTACTACTCCTGCTACACAGTGCTCCTGTCATCCGGGTGATCTACTGTTTCCTCGCAAAGATTCCCTTAGACATCTCATTCTCTGCATTGGGAGTCGGAGGAGAAACATTGAAAAATCTCTGATTCATGGGGCTAACATTGTGATGCAGCAGGTTAAACTACTGCTTGTGATAATGACATTCCATATCAGAAACCAGTTCAAGACCCAGCTGCTCCACTTCCAATCCAGCTTCTTGCTAATGCACCTAGTAACGCAGAGGATTATGGTTCAAGTACTTGAGTTCTTGCCAGCCCTGTGGGAGAAAAGCATGGAATTCCTGGTGCCTTGAGTCAGCCATGCCCAGCCCTGGCTGTTGCAGCCATTTGGAGAGTAAACAAACACGTGGAAGATCTCTGTCTCTCTCCTTCTCCTTCTGCCTGCCACTCTGCCAGTCTACCTTTCAAATAAATAAATTTTCTTTTAAAAATTATTTATTCCTTTTATCTGATATGTATCCTGGGGATCTGTACATTTTAAAGTTGATTCAAATATGCATCATGTTTGCTGTTCTCTTTGCCTTGAATGACAACTCCTCTACAGCTTTTGAATCTCTTTTCATTCAGTTATAGCATATTGACTGCTCACTACATGCAATTACATGCAACTACATACACTACATGCAACTTACGGGCAGTTAAGTCTCTTATGAACTCCATTATTTAAAATAATAACACAAATATATTGTTTAACGATGTATCTGGGAACAAAAATCTTTTTAACAAAGTTGTCCTTTGTCATGAGGGCAAGGAAGTTTTGGTGCATTAGAGTAATCCAAGAAGGCAGATCAATGAGCAGTTGCCCTATTTCTGCATAAGACTCTGGATTTGAACATATATGGAACTGTCAGCTTAGAGAAAACCAGATATTTCAGCAGAGACTGGCACAAAACAAAGGAGCTGATAATATTTTCTCATAGCTGAGATGTGGGAACTTGGTCTACAGATCCCTTCCAGAAACCCATTAAAACCCATTAAAGAGAGGTGCTCTCTTAGTACCCCTGAGCATTTTGTTATTTCTACCTCCAGTGACAAAATATAACCAAGAACGTTGATCATTAAAGAAAGTTATCTCTACTCTATTAAAAGTGAGCAAATATTGACCACTTAATATTGTTTAATATTTTATTGATTACAGAATATTCCATGTTTTATATAATTGCTAATTACTTTTGGAATAATTATGGTTTAGTGGTAAGAATACTAACTGAGTTTGGCCATTCACTAACTGTATAATCTTTTACAAATCATGCTTGCTATTCATCATTGGAAAATAAAGATAATCCTAAGTACCTCATGAATTCTTGCAAAGATTAAATGATATAATATAAAGCACCCACCACAGTTCCTAGAGAATAAGTAAAACCCTATGAAAGTCAATCTCACTTATCTTCTCCCTTAATGATGGAGATATGGAAAAGAAGGAGATCAAAGGCTTACAAAGTCAGAGCACTAGACAAAAGAGATACTAACATTTACTGGAGCCAAAAACAGGAAAGATAGTAAATAATGAAAGAAATGGATATAGGTAATCTTCTGTGGAAGTGATTCATTCATTTGCATGAATCAGTATCTCATAAATTTCAAAAATTTTTTTAGGTAAGTGACCTCATACTTTTCTTTCTCTTTTGCTATTCTGTTTATCATATTTTAAATTGTTTTAATTTTCCTATTATAGAACTTAAGACCAAAAGGAAAACAATGTTTAGCAATTGTAGTAGTATATACAACAGAACAAGCAAGTATGACATTCTCATAGTTTCACTGTGAGTCCTGAATTCATTAATTCCTTTCTGTCAGCTTTATTTTTTTATGTCTCAGAGATTCCTCTCCTTTGTATTTCATTTCCCACACTTCATAGAGTATGATTTCTTTCTGATTTGTTTTTATTTGGGATGCTTAGAATCTCAGAAAATCTTTCTTCTAAGTCATTAATTTTTTAAAATTCTTCTCTCCTGGATACTAACACACCTTTCTCAATTAAATAATGTGTTATTTCATTTGCTGTTCCTTGATCAATGATAGTACATGTGACTCAATCAATACCAAGGAAATTGTTAAACATTCACAGTTATAGTTCCAAATTTCCATTTGTGTAATGTTCCTCCAATCACTACTTAAGGTGTCTCTCTTTTCCACAGTATAAGACTCAAAAAGACTATTTTTGGTTTCATTTCCTCTCTTTACAAATTACTCTGAACAATTGAGCTGATTGTCCTGTGTTTTTTTTTTCTATCACACATTTAAAAACTTAAAACAGTGTTTTCTTTTTTAAAATATGGCCTTAAGTATTTGCACAAAAATAACTTTTTTGTCTAAAAGGGATAGAGATTGCATTTATCTTTCAGGTATTTTTACATTTTTTGGAGTTTGGTTGTTTTATTTATTTATTTATTTTTAATTTGAGAGGCAATGACAATGAGAGGCAGAGAGAGAGAGCTCTCTTCCACTGGTTCACTCCCCAAATGTCCATAATATCTAGACTTGAGCTGGGGCTGAAGATGGAAGCCAGGAACTCAATCCAGGATCTCAATCCCAAGTGGGTTGCAAAAACATTATTGAAACATCAATGTTCTCAGGGTCAACATTAACAAGAAGCTGGAGTCAAGAACTGGAGCCAGGTTTCCAACCAAGGTACTTGGGATATGGGACACAAGTGTCTTCATCAGCATTTTAACCCCTACATCAAAGCTGGTCCTTGTTTGTTTGTGATTTTAAGTTTTTTCTCACCCTATGTATACAAAGGAATAACAGAGGAAAGCTTCACTTCATTAAATATACTTAAGTTTTCATGAAAATGTAAAATCAAAGGTGATACTTCATTACTGTTCTCTTAGTAACTAGAAAGTATGAGGTCATCTTATCATCTGACTGGTTTGCAACATTATACATTCAATAATTTTGCTTTTCATTTGCTTCCTATAAACTACACAATTAAAAAGTAGTATATCCAATTAGTATGATATTAAAAAGTGATTCTTCAAAAACATTTAGCCAGGAAATTTAAAAACAAGTGGTTATGACCTTTTTGATTAAGTGATTATCATGAAATTAAGATTTTCCAAATGCTTTTGTTCATAGAAAACTATATTAAAAGACAGTAAAAATTATATTTACTCAGTATTTATGCAAATAGGGGGTTTCCAAAAAGTTCATGAGAAATACCTATTATGAAAAACCTATGCATGAATTTCATAATCTTTTGATCCAAAATAAAATTACATTTAATTTCATTTTCCACAAACTTTTCAAAGTAGCCTCATGTTGGTCTTTTCTGGGACTTTAACCATTACTAATATTCAGTTAGACTAGTTTTATTTATTTTCCATTTTTTTATTTACTACACACTCAAAAAATAATTTAGAGATTCTCAATCTCTTTGGGCTCAAACCTCACTTCAAAGAGCTTTTGTATGTGGATTATGTCACCAAAATGTTTGAATGATCATTTTAAAAGAGAAGCACATATGAACATATCTCATTAGCTATTGGTGTGATGACATCATCACATATCATCTAGCATTTGGAAACCACCATGAATATGTAATGATAACAAGAAAATGAGAGAGCAAAAGCAAATAACATTTGAGTGTTCTTATGAAAATGTTCCTGACCCTACACATCCCTGGCTGCCCTTTGAAAACTGTTGTATTAACCAATTGTCATTTGGTCCTAAAGCATGAATTTATGGTGATGTTGCTGTGTCATCTGCTTTGCTTTTCAAAATACCCTACACTTCGAAGCATCTTGACTCGAACCTGGCATTTATCTTGATTCCAGCTTCCTGCTAATGGTGGTCTGGGAAGCAGCAGGTGGTGATGGTTCAAGTGATTAGTGCATACTTGCCACCCACAAGAGATAACCAGATTGATTCCCCAGCTTTGGGCTTTGGCCAGACCTCAACTTTTATTAACATTTGGGAAGTGAACCAATGAATGGGAGATATTTATCTGCTAGTCTGTCTCTCTACTTTTCAAGCAAAATAAATAAACTTTAAAAATTGAAAATGCTTTGTGAATGCCACTTAAGTAAATATACAAATAAATAAATCACATGGCATCTTTTTTGGCCTACAATAATAAATTATGTGACAGGATCATGTGAGATATAATCAACATTAGAACTGCAAGTCTGAATATACAAAATTGGGAATAGAATATAGGTAATTTTATAACTAATATAGCACCTCCCACCACAGCTGTGTTTAACCCCTAAAAAAACTAACACACTGTTAAATCAGATCATAAAAATCTTGTCTTTCATCTATTTACTTTAATCCTCTAAGTAAATAAAAATGCTAAATAAAACATATCTGTTTCATTGGAAAGCAGTCAAGTATGTTAGTTCAAAGTAAAACTTTTAAGTGTACAACAGAGGCTTCCATAATGATGGTAAGGTTTTAAGAAAAATAAATAATTATTCTAAGCACAAGTAGATGATGAAAAGAACTATGACTAGGATGACAAGTAGATTGAGACAGGATATCCTAGTTACTGGATGAAAGCATATGTTAAAATACAAACCAGCCTATTTTAGTGGTTTTCCTGGGTTACAAATATGACTTATGGAATTCAATCCTAAGTTTGTATTTTTATTAGTATTATTTTACTTTTCGATGAAAGGTAGAGAGAGAGAGAGAAAGACAGAGAGAGAGAGAGAGATCTCATATTTATTGGTTTACTTCTCAAATGTCTGCAACAGCTGGTGCTCAGTAGATCCAGCCAAAAGTTCAATCTGGGTCTCTCATATGGGTGCCAGGGACCCAACTATTTGAGCCCACCATCTGCTGCCTCCCAAGGTCTGAAATGAAAAGCAGAGACAGCACTCAAACCCAGGTACTCTCAGGGGATGCAGTCATTCCAAGTGGCATCTTAACCATTGCTCTAAATGCCCACCTCTTTTTGACTCCCATTCTTTCAAATTTAGTCAATGACAGAATTTTTGCCACTCACTCATGGAAACTCATGAATGAATGAAAGCTCACTCATGAAACTCTCATCATTCTAAAGCAATTACTTGTAAAAAGTCCTATAGTCTCATTGAATTGCAAATTATAGGCTCAGTTCTATAATACAGCTCCCCATTCCCATATGCCAGTCCAAACTCCCTAGTGCATTTGATATTGACCTTACATCTTCTCACCCAATATGGGCCTATTACAAGAGGTACACCCACAAACAAGGAAGTGGAATTTAGTAAACTTCTCTTTGGTACCTGAGAGGCTCCTCCTCACTACTGAAATAGAGCCTTTCCTCCGCTGCTTTGGTTTGATTGGTTGAAGTGGTCAGGTGGCCTCATACCTTTTCAGAGCTGCTACGTTAGCTCACATAACTATCCTGAGTTCTTTAAAGAGCTCCCATAGCTGTAGACTTCCCACCTGAGGTTGCCAGATGCAGGCAGCTGTATCAGTATTCTAGCAATGTGTGAGTCCTCTTCCAGCCTCCAAGCATTAGGAAGCCACTGCCAGCTTCCTTCTCTTGAGATCCTGTCTCCCCTTCAGTTGGGCTAATGGATGGAATCTGAATTCCCTTTGCAGGTTCTTTCTCCCATATGTTCACATCTCTTTCTTTCCCTTGAGAAACTCTGGGAGCTCCATTATTTCCTAAAATGAAGCCATATACTTTGCTGCCCTAGGCTTGCCAAGCCAATTTTCAACCTTTAGAATTCTCAAGGATGATTCAGACACAGTTCACTGTGTCACCTAAACTATGTTTGTGTGTTTGGGGTAAGGAAGGAGGTGCTATGTATCAAAAAGTCTTCAGGTAATCCTATGGAAGTCCAGTTATCTAAGGAGGAATTCTTCCACCACTCCTCTCTAAAAGAGAGGAGGTAAGATACTTAGGACAACTCACTCCAAAGCAAACTTCAAGATTCTTCCTCTAATTTCCAATGCCTGAGAGCCTTTTTATACCATAAGTATGGATAAGTATAAAGTCATCTAACAAGTTTCCCCACATGTCTTTTTTTGAAATAATTTCTATCTTAATCATTCTAGAACAAACCAACAGTAATCAGGTAACTTATAACTGAAATAAAATGCATTTCTCACACTTCTAGTTCAAGTCACTAGTAGATTTGGTGTCTGGTGAGGTTGTGTTTGTTGGGTCTTAGGTGGTCAGCTGTAACCTCATATGATGGAAGAGGCAAGCAATTAGGTCACTAATGCTATTTATGAGGGCTCAATCCTCAAGATCTAATAACCTCCCCCCAGAAGCCCCATCTTCTAATACAACCACATTGGCGTTAAGATTTCAACATATAAATTTTAAGGGGACAGAAACCCCATAAGGGTCTCCCCCTTGGGTGGGAGAGGTCCAAGTACTTGAGCCATCTGCTGCTCACAGGCAGTACATTAACAGAAAGCTAGGCGGGACCCAATCCCGATTTCCAATATGGGATGCAGGCATTCCAAGCAAGCAGCTTCTTAACCCACTACTCTAAGACGCCTGCACCCTACCTGATGATGTTTGAGACCTCATCTTTTTTTTTTAGATTTTATTTATATATTTGAAAGGTAGGGTTACAGACAGTGAGAGGGAGAGACAGAGAGAAAGTCTTCCTTCCGTTGGTTCACTTCCTAGATGGCCGCATGGCTGGAGCTGCATTGATCCGAAGCCAGAAGCCAGGTGCTTTTTCCTGGTCTCCCACGTAGGTGCAGGGGCCCCAGCACTTGGGCCATCCTCCACTGCTTTCCCAGGCCATAGCAGAGAGCTGGATTTTGGAAGAGGACCATCTGGGACTAGAACTGGTGCCCATATGCGATGCCAGCGCCACAGGTGGAGGATTAACCTACCGTACCACAGAGCCAGCCCCTCATAACTCATCTTAAACTTTTCACATAAATGTGCATAAATGCATGTGGGTATATGTATACAATATAACTAAACACAGAATTACAGAAATACACTTAATAAAATCACGCAAATGCATACACATACATAAAGGTGCTATTTTTCATAGTGATATTCCCAGTTGTGTGGTTACAGAAGAGAAATTAGTTCATCTTATAAATAACTCTCTCAGAATCACCAAAAGGAAATAAAAACAGTAAGTTTCTCTTGGAAATAAACATACAATAAAAATAGACTATAAGGAATGAGCTCATGAAAGGATCTTACTTGAATGACTGAAATGCCATAGCCTCAAATCCTTGCTAATTCCCCGAAGGCATCTGATCATATACCATAATCACAAGATAGGGCACAGCTACAAAGAATTAAGATTTACAGCAGATTTGCTGTGAATATGAAAAGGAATATTTTTAAAATGTTCCAGTAAATAAGTTCAATACTGTAAGCCAAAGAAGAAATACTGATGTATTACAAAGAGAAAAAAAAACAAAAACATGAATTCATTTACTTTTGCTCCATGAAGAAATTTATTTTCCTGAAAAGAGAAAACAAAACACAGATGAAGCAGTTGAACCCTGTAAATATTGAGATGTTTGAAATTAGTTCTGGTGTCTTGAAAAAAAACTGCATGGGAGATTACTGAAAATTTTTTTAATGATACCAAGAAATTTCAATCAATGATCCATACATAAAGATTTAGCAAGAATAGGAGAAATTCTAGAAATATAAAACAAATAAGCACAATCTGGTAGCTTTGGGATCCGCAAGGAGGGAAGGCCTATACTTCCGGGAATGGAAAGTCCTTGTCAAGGTCCCCACGGGTGCCTTAAGGTCAACCAATGAGGATCAGACCTGCCTCAACCTTTAACCTCCATGCCCTGAATCTATAAAAGGAACCCTCCCAATCTCTGCTGCGCGACTTCCCCTGCTCTGTTGCTCTGTTGGGACCAGTGAACCTCGCCCAGGAGCGGAATCCCAATAAATGCTTGTGAATTAATTGATTTGTCTGCCTGGGAAGATTTGTTACGTGCCGTACACCTTGCACGATGTTTTAAAAGTTAGTCATTATTGATTTTAATTGTCATCAAAATGATGATCTGTAACCATATCAAAAGGAAAGGAAATCAAAAAGATTCAGCATGACCTCACTAGTCAAAGCAAGTTGATATCTGCCTGTAAGTCTGGTTGATCATAAAGACAATAGACATTGCTAGATCTTAACACACAAATATTTAATCATATTATTAAAACAATGTTAAAGAATTGAGGGGTATTGATAAAGGAAGTAATCTATAGCAGGTTGAGTGGCTAATGATCAAAGGTGCTGATGTGAACAGACACGAGTGGAGAGAGATTCATATAATTTGTCTATTCACTTGTACTGAATGCACCATTGTTAGTTTTCCACTGACGTTAGGCTTCCCCCAGTGTCCTGTCCAGGACTCTACAGCTGGTGTGGATTATTTTGTAATGAATATAGAAATTAAGGTCATCCTACTTTCCACAGTCAGGGCTCTAGAAATGCCTCTCAATGTAAGAAGCAAGGAGGCATTTTAATATCTTCATCACTTAATACTTTGCTCCCTGCAGAAACTGTTAGTAGTCACGATATCTAAGCACATTTCCCCCGCTTTTTAAAAGCAAGTCCCTCCCTATTGCTTTACAGAGGGATACAAAGCAAATAATAAAGATTTCTAAATAAAAAGTATGCTTTAAATATAAATTTGAGATATGACACAGTCTCCTCCCTTGCTGCAGACAGGCAATCTATCTATGGAAAGAGAGGAACCATACTTCATTTTAGCAGACAATGCAACAGCCTGCTATTCCCATCTGTTTCCCACAAGAAAGAAAAAAATCGTTACATACAGGGCTCAAGGAGCCTGAAGTCTTAAAGAACATATCTCAAAACCTTTACCTAAAAGGTAGAAATTGAGCACTATGCCTTAAGGAAGTAGGTTTTACTTTATTTAAGAGACACTATGGTGTCTTTCTCACACCTTTCATCTTGTTTATCAGTAAATTTTCAAAGGTGAATGAAAATATGCTTACTGATTCAGAATGAATAAATTGGTTTTTCAGTTGTGTGGAGTTTGCCTTGGAGGAGTATTATGTTATTATGTCAGTAACTATGTTTGGTCAGCCTAGACATATACTTCAGATACTCATGTATCCACGATACTGAGTCATTAATGTTGTACATAATTAAATATAGAATAATTGCTATACTACTTGGAAGTAAACAAACAATCGAAATTGATTCAGGATGGGGCTGGCATTGTGGCATAATGGGTTAAGTTGCCACCTGTAATGCCAGCATTCCTATGGGTACCAGCTCCTGTTCCATCTTCTCTGCTTCCAATCAAGCTCCCTGCTGATGTGCCTGGGAGAGCAGCTGGGAGAGCAGCAGAGGATGGCTCAACTGCTTGGCCCCTGTACCCATGTAGTACACCCAGAAGAAGCTCCTGGCTCCTGGCTTTGGCTTGGCCCAGCCCTAGCCATTGCAGCCATTTGGGGAGTGAATCAGTGGATTGAAGACGTCTATCTCTGTGTGTGTGTCTCCACCTCTGTCTGCCTCTCTCTAACTCTTTCAAATAAATAAAATAAATATTTTTAAAAAGACAGAAAGAAATTGAGGCTAAATTAAGGATAATAACTTGATTTTTAGAAGGCTATTGATTTCTCACAACATGCAAGACAACACAAGTTAGTAACCAGGTCAGATCAGGAACTTTCATTAATAGGATACAGTGGGCAATCTCTCTGGTGTCCTATCACCAAGACAGTCTCTTTCTTTAGGTGACACTTCTCAGCTTCATGTTCCTGGGGAAGAAGATCTGCTGCATAATAAAAACTATACACTGTGTAATTTATAAATAACAGAAACTAATTTTTCAGATTTGTGCATGCCAGGAAATATAAGATCAGGGCACCACCAGATATGGTGACTGCTGAGGGCCCACTTCCTAGATGGCTGTGTTTTTATTGTAACCTCAAATGGTAGAGGGATCTCTCTGGGGTCTCTTTTCTAAGAGCACTAGTTCCATTTATGAGAGCTTCACTATTCTAACCTCATTGCCTCCCACAAGTCCCATCTGCATATGCTATCACCAAGGGGATTAAACATATGAAGCTGACAAGGATTACATTCAGACCATAGCAATGCGAAAAAAAATACAACCTGAAAGCCAAGGTCATAATTGAGTAATATTAAAACAAGCATTTCAGCATTACAGCTCTTTTTGAATTTGTCTATCAGGTTTTCTGGTTTGTACCGGAAAGCACCACCCCCCCAAAAAACAAACATTTTTTAGGCAATATCTGATGCTAAAATAGAAAGTTCACACAAGAGCAAGGATTAAGGTAAAATAGAATCAACTATCCTTATTGTCCACCATTCTTGCCCTGTTACAACACCAAACTTGCTTATAAGCAAATTCTTATAAAGACTAAACATCTTATGGCTTTTTCAGAAGGTAAGTTTTCTTCAAAAACTTTCTCCCTTTTAAAAATTTGGTCAAAAGGTCCTGCTGAGTAGATATGGAGATTTTATGATAGCAGGATCAAACTAGTATAACTCAGCAGTCACAGCTCTGCTCTGCTGGCATAGCTCTTAAAATCATGTGTAGAGTCCTACTGCTGATGTGCCACATCTCTTCACTACCAACAAAAGATAGAAAGTTAAATCATATCCAGCATACTCATCAAGGAATAACTACAATTACTAAGGTAGTAGTAGAATGAATTGCTTAAATCTGTTCTCAATTAATCATAACGTCCATTCTCAAAACATTTTAGTTAACTGATGCTAAAGGCAAAATTATCTTGACATTAAAACAGTAAGGAAGACTTTATTCAGGACTGTTGTGATAGATGTCAAGACCATTGAAATAGTCTTAATGCCAAATACAGCAACGACGGCTGGAGATTTATAACCGGAAAGCACCGTGAGGGAATCAATTGATGGAAAATAACTAAGACATGGCATCAGGTATAGAGGATTCTCACCAACTCTGCTTAACAGTATTATTGCTGAAGTCAGTCCAAGGCAATCAGATATCAAAGTGGGAAAATTCTCTGTCAAATGGCTTAGTAAGATTCTTGCTAGAACTGGGCTATGCAGGTTCAACAAGGGCAGAGAAGAAGGGGAAAGGGGCAGCCAAAATGGAGGTCTACTTGAGAAGAGTGCTAAAGTTTGGTCAAGGATAGGATCTTTGACACTAGGCTAGTGTTTGATAAGCAATACTGTTCTCTCCATCATAAGGAAATATGATTTTTCAGTAGAAGCATTTATAAGGTTTGTAGTATAGGTGACAACTGGGCATTTCTCTACCAATGTGTGAGCAATGACTCTGTAGCATTTTTAGCAAAGAGCAGCAATTCTGAAAACCAAATGGCCAGGACTCAAATTTTGGTTCTGCCACTTTGGAAAATGTCTTAACCTGACTCTACCTCAAATTCTGTATCTGCAAATTGGGAAGATTCAAAATAGCAACTGTATTGGGAAGGGGAAGGGGGCAGCGATAAGAATGAATGAGTTAATAATATGTCAAGTATCCAAACATAGCAAACTATATGGTGAGCCCTATGTGGTCTTAATCCATAATTATTTTTTAAGTTCTTGGAGGGTTTGAACAGAACACTATCCTTTCAGTGGTTTCAACAAAACATCTAACTCTGAGCATATCTTAATTTTGTAGCTTCTGCTGAAGAGCACAAAATACATAACACTGCCCTGCACAATCCTCATTCAACATTGCTTTCTTCAAAGCTAGCTCTCCTTCAAACTCTCCACCTCTTTACCATACAGAGAAACTGAGACATCATCTTTTGTTACCTGAGATGCCTTAGAGATCTTACCTTCTACCTTAAGTGGTTGTTCAAATAATTTCTTCAGGTAAAAAAAATGCTAACCTCTTCTGAATGATACTTTTTAGAAAAATCTTCCTATCTTCTTCCTATCTTGGCTTTTATTACGTATACCCATTAGACCTTATTTCATGTTTTAGCACTGGGAGTTTTCATGCCCACATGCATGCTTCCCCGCCCCTAGTCAAAAGAAGCAATGACCACTGCAGCCTACTCTCCTTCAACCGTCTTTGTCCCTTCTCTCCCACGCACGTGCAGAGTTCCAGGCCTACCAGGGCCTTAGGATTCCCTGCCTCCACAGATCAGGCAAGACTGTGTGTAGTGCTCAGAAACATGACCTGTTCTGAAAAAGGGAAAGGTGACAAAGAGGGATGCAAGGGAGTCAAAAAGATGCCTTAGCACAGAATGCTTTTAGCCAGTGAAAAAAGTTTATGTCACATCCCCAACTTCAGAAAACAGCTTCTAAAGAAAGGTCTTCATTCTTGCCAGTCTGACTTGCCATGATCTTCCTTTAATAAGTATACAACAAAGGGGCCTATGGGAAAACAGCTGAGGCTGAGCTCAGTCGGGAGATAAAATAAATGGTTCAGAGACTCTCAGCAGGTAAGCTCTGTTTTTGATGTGTTTATTCTCTGAAGTGCCTGTGTTGTCAGTAACCAGCGCCCTCAGTCAGACAACCTGCCCTGCCTGCCTATGCTCAGAGCTGTGCAAAAGCTCGCTACAAAATAGAGCCCTAACTGGATATTTAAGACAACTTACGACACATTGATGGTTTTGTACAATGGCAAAATAAAACCATGATGAATTATGGAGTTAAATGTTTAAAACATTCAGATAATAGGAAAACTGTAATAAAACTGTGAGAGTCAACCAAGAAATCGTAAAGGCATAGGGAGATAGACTTAATATACACAATTTAAGGGAACTTTATAAATTCAATTGATCAAAAAATAATGGCTGCACCACAAATCATCAGCAAAGCACTAACACACTTGTTTATTGATGGAGCATGTGTATTAGAATAATAAATGTAAATACTAAGAGGTAAAGGAAAATCTGGCAACTCAAAAAGTAAAACTTAAAATGAATAAAAAACATGAGAACCATTAAACTTCACGAACAATTTAAAATTGTAAATTACTATAATAGATTATTACCCATACCTTTGGTAATAATTGCTTTTCTAAGATAATTCCTATTGTTAGCAGGGTGTGAGGGAAAGGAGCCTCTAATTCACTGTTGGGAAGAGAAAATTAAAGGAATATTTTTGGAAAGCAATTTGGTAAAACATGAGAACAATTGTAAAATGTTCTCATGTTTTGATTCACATCTAATTATCATGAGAAAATCAGATATTTGTTTAAAATAAATGTAAGTACAAAGATTTCCATGAGAGTTGTATTTATACTAATAAAAAGTTGCAAACCATCATTGTCCAGAAGAGCAAAATGAAATAGTTAAGTCATATATGATGGGATACCATGGATATGTTATAAATCATATTTTCCTACCCAATGTCAACAGCAAATTAGTATTCTGCACTCAAAAAGTAAATAAATAAAGTATCTCTAGAATGGACATAGAACACTCAAGTTATTTTAACTTGATCAGCTAAAATTATCTGTTTCCTTCTACTTTGACTCTAAGCTTATGAAATCTGACCAAATTTGATTTTGAGGTGCATTTTGTTTTGTTTTGCTTTAATAATTTGCTTCTAGTGATGGAAACATTTGTAATTTGGAACAAGAGAAAAGAATTGAGTCAATAAAATCACAATTATGATAAATACTTATTCAATAATCATGGAACTCACGAGACTTAGTAAGCCCCCACTATAAAGATAAGGCACTCTTACAGTGGAGATGTAATAGTAGGGGTGGTGGTGGGAGGTTAGACTAAAGTATCTACCCTCATTGAGCTTGCAAGCTAGAGAAAGAGAGAGAGAAGTCCTCATTAATAAGCAAATATACAAAATAAGAGTATGTTAAATTAAGTGCTATAGGGTAAAATATGTCAAGGAAGAGAAGTAGGATGTGTATGGTAGGGGGAGTGTGACTGATTTTTTTTTTTTTTAATTTAACAGATAGAGTTAGACAGTGAGAGAGAGAGAGAGAGAGAGAGAGAGAGAAAGGTCTTCCTTCTGTTGGTTCACTCCCCAGATGGCTGCCACGCTGGAACTATGCCGATCTGAAGCCAGGAGCCAGGTGCTTCCTCCTGGTCTCCCACATAGGTGCAGGGGCCCAAGCACTTGGGCCATCCTCCACTGCCTTCCCGGGCCACAGCAGAGAGCTGGACTGGAAGAGGAACAACAACAACTAGGACTAGAACCCGGCACCCATATGGCAGAGGAATAACCAAGTGAGCTATGGTTCCAGCCCCGATTGAATTTTTAAACGATTCTCTCTCTCTCTCTTGTTTGTTTTTTTTTTTTTTTTTTGCTTATTTGAACATAAGAGTTACGGGGTTGGGGGAGGGAGAGAGAGAGAGACAGAGACAGAGAGAGGAAGAGAGAGAGAGATCTTCCATCTACTGGTTCACTCTCCAAATGGCAGCAATGGCCATGGCTGGGCCAGCCCAAAGCCAGGAACCAGGAGCTCCATCTGGGTCTCCCACATTGGTTCAGGGGCCCAATCACTGGGCCATCTTCTGATACTCCCATCCCAAGCCACCAGCAGGGAGCTGTATCAGGTACGACCCTAATCAGTGCCCATATGGGATTCCATCTCAGGCAACAGCTTTATCTGCTATACCACAATGCCACCCCTAAATTTTAAAATCAGTAATCAGAAATCACTTGTATGATATCTGATCAAAGACATAATGGTCATATGATTGTAAGAGTCAGTCCCATTATCTGGGGAAAAGGTTTTGAGGTAAAATAGGCCAGCATCAACATATACCTTAGGTGAAGATACTCTGAAGGGTTCCATGAACAGCATGGAGGCCACTGTGGCTGAAGCAGAACAAATGAGTGGAGTGTGTTAAGATACTTTGGCACTGTGGGTAAAGCTGCTGCCTGCAGTGCCGGCATCCCATATGGGCGCCAGTTCAAGTCTCAACTGCTCCACCTCCCATCCAGCTCTCTTCTATGGCCTGGGAAAGCAGTGGAAGATGGCCCAAGTCCTTGGACCCCTGCACCCACATGGAAAACCTAGAGGAAGCTTCTGGCTCCTGCCCTCAGATTAGCACAGCTCCTACCGTTGAGGCCAACTGGAGAGTGAACCAGCAGATGGAAAACCTCTCTCTCTCTCTCTCTCTGCCTCTCCTTCTCTATGTAACTCTGACTTTCAAATAAATAAATAAATATTAAAAAAAAAGATACTTTGAAGTCCCGGATCCCTTTGAAAGGAATTTTTCTTTTATTCTGAGTAAGCCAAGAAGCCCTTAAAAGACTGAGCTGAGGTGTGGCACACACTCAGTTTGCACTTTATATTTTGTGTATTTTTATTTTACTTGACGGGCAGAGAGAAAGTGACAGAGAAACAGAGACTTTCTATCCCCTGGTTCATTCCATAATGCCTGCAATAGGCATGGCTGTACCAGGCCAAAACCAGGAGCCTAGAACTCCACTGGGTATCCTACGTAGGTGGCAAGGACCCAAGTACTTGAGCTATCATCTGCTATAACCCAGGGGGTATATTAATGGGAAACTGTATCAGAAATGAAGAAACAAAGACTGGAACTTGAACCAGAAGCTCCAACTTAGGAGGTGGTTCTCCCAAGTGTCAACTGAACTGGGGCTATTTTATGAAGGAAGAATATTTGCATTTTATGGATGTTTCTGGGTTGAATACAAAATAAAGGGAGGCAAAACTGGGTGTGTGCTGGGAGAAAAAGATAGGGTTGAAAGATGATTCTCAAGAGTTTTATCCTGAATGACAGGTAGAATTCTCACTTACTAAGTAGGAATAGATTTAGAAGGAAGTTTGCTTTTGATTATGCTAATGTCTTAATTTTGGCATGATTACCAGGTTTTGAAATATATATGTAATATATATATGTATATATATGTATGTATATATATGTATAGATATGAAGAGAGAGAGAGTAGTTATACATACAAATTTGTAATTGGACTTCAAGCTTGAAGAGGGCCAAAGATAAGCTAGAAAGTTATGCAATGTCAACATATACAGTCATGCACAGCATAATGATATTTTGGTTAACAAAGGGCAGCATATGTTATAGTATATACTCACCTAGGTGCATAGTAGGCTGTATCATCTAGGTTTGTGTAAATATATTCTATGATGTTCACACAGCAATAAAATCACCTAATGATGCATTTCTCAGAACTTATCACCATTTGTAAGCATTACTGTAAATGATCTTTAATGCCATTTGTATGGATGAATACATTGAAGAAAGAATGGGGAAGATAGGAGGTTCATGACCAAGCGCTTGGGCAGTCTAACCTTCAAAGGGCAAAGTGATCTGGGGGAAGCAAAATTTGATGAGCAGTTAAAAGAACTAGAGCTGGTGATGTCCTGGAAGACAGGGCAGTGTTTCAAGAGAAGAGTGGTCCACTCTTTCATTTTAAAGGAGAGCAAAGAGTGACCATTAGGCCTAAAAAACAATATTTTTCCATATGAATGTCTGCATTGGTGTGTAGTAGATTTGTGGCTGTTTGAGTGAATATGTAATTAGGCTATAAAAATATTAATAGCAGTTGAATATGTATTATTTGTACCATAAGAGAATTTATAGATAAATGTATCAATTGTTTTCAAAAACTAAGTAGATTTGATAATGCCAGATGATTGATTTACCATTCTTTCCAGCTATACATTTTTAATACTACTTTCTTTTTTCTTATGGGAAAAGACAAGTGTAATGGAAAAAGTAGATTTTGTAATAGTCTTTAAAGAGATATGAGTTTCTTTTCTCCATCTTTTCTTCATAAAATAGCCCCATTATATGTAAATGAAAAAACAAGTCAGTGTCTGTCCCATCTGTAAAATAGAACTATTGTAGGGATTCAATGAGTTACAATTTTTTAAATAGTGGTTTATACACTGTAAGCACTGCATAAATGTTACCTATCATAATTATTTGTTAAAAGGTGCTAAATAGCAAAACTTCAAAAAAAAGCTATTTAAGTATAAATAACATAGATTTTTAAATGACATACATGATGACTCTCAGTTCTGTCACTCGCCAGCACCAAGACCTTGAGCACATTATACAAAAGTACTTCAAAAAAGTTCACAGAAAACTAAAATTAAAACATAATTTCTTTTGGTGCAAAAAAATTACCAAAATTCATGAATAGTTTTTTTTTTCATAATATGTGTCTCATAAGCTTTTCAAATGCTCCTCTTAAATACAATTGCAAAAAAAAATTGCATCCAATTTATTATCTTTTCATTCCATTTTCCAATAACTCTATGAAATGCCTTGGTATAATCTCAGACTCAATTTCTCTGTAAACTGAAAATATCTACTTACCTGGGATATCAGAATATTTACAGTGTGCAATATGCCGGTGTCTTGGGAAGTACGCAATGCTCCCCATCTTTTTGGGGGAGAATTTATATTTAAATGCTATGACATCTGTGCATCTAAGTTTCACCTTTTTTTCTCTAGGTAACTCTATCTTTTAGGTAACTCTATAATGCATTTTATAGGGTTGTCTTCTGTATTATTCAAGGTTCTCCAGAAAAAAAAAAAAAAAAAAAAAAAAAAAAAAAAAAAACAGAAAAAATTGGAGGTATATATGAGAATACTTGTATATGGAGAGAGATTTAATTTAAAGGTTAACTCATGACATCCTGCAGGTTGGCAAGTCCAAAAAGTCAATGTTGCAGGGTCAAGTGTAAACCCTTTCTTTGGGCCAGAATTCCTTCATGCTGGAGGAGATCACTCTTTTGTTCAATTTAGACCTTCACCTGTTGGATGAAAACCACCCACAGGGAAGGCAATTTGCTTCACTTATCATCCACCAGTTTACATGTTAATCTCATCCACAAAGTATCCTCACAGAATTTTTTATCATAAAGTAATGTGAAAATATGCTCACTAGCTTTAGGTTTTCCTGAAGTCAGAAACCAGGGAGTCTGCATAGGCCTATCCATCTGTCAACTGTATATGCTCCTCCTAAAGGTGTCTCAAGTCCATCCCACCTATCCTCCTCTTTCATCTGTGCTTATATAATGCAACAGCATTAGCTGTTTGAACAGCAGATCTTCCAGTTAGACTCAAGTGTGAGAGTAGAGAGCCATTCCAGAATAAAACAAAGGACAGAGACCATGCTTACAGTCATCCTTAATCTCTTCCCATCTCTCTTCATCTTCCTCCTCCTACCTTCCTCTCCTCTCAGCAATTTTTACTTAAATCAGGCTTCTATGCTTCAACTGCCTCTTCTCTCAGCTGCATAGAGAAGGAAACTCTGCTTGGTTTTCTCTCCCAGCTCTATTTGCATAATAACATATTTCTTAATGTGCCATTTTTTATCTTGTATGCATACAACTGAAACCAACTGGTTGAAAGTAAAAGCTGTCTTATGTCACATAACTACCCTTTATATAATTCCAACCTTTTTGCTGAGATCCAGGTCAAAGGCTACCAGATACTTCCCCTAGTGCTTAACTCAATCAGACATTTAAGAGATGCTTCGGGACTTCTATCTCATTGATGAAATAAAGAGAGGGAGAATGAAGGGGAATAGACAAGGACATTGATGCCAAACTCATACAGACAAGCAGACACACACTTAGGCAAGTAAATACACTGATTTTAGCCTCGTGTACAAATAACATTCATGATAACTGTGATACTTGCCTGATATTGTAAAGAACGATTTAATACAAACAGCCACATTTCACTAGGCAGGCCTAGAAGCATGTAACTTCAGACACAGCTATTAACATGGACGGATGACAGTGGGAACTATGCCCACCCACTGCAATCTGCTGAGCATCTTGGAGCAAAATAAAAAATATAATGCATTTGAGTTGTGTTTTGTTCATAATAATGTCTAAACAAATACATATAGTTGCTTTCCCCTTTCCTCGCTTCAACAAATAGTATCACTTGGACATAGATAATGAATGTTATTGTACAGGTTTATTTAAACTCTGTTTATTGTTTAAATAAACAGAGTTTAAATAAACCTACAAAAAATATTAGCTTAGAATCCAAAATTTTATATGAAAAGGTATAATACATGTTGTATTAGTCATTTCAGAGTTAAAATTTGACACATACACTGTTAAATTACAGTCAGTAAAGAAAACCAGATAGTAAATTACACAACTGAACAGCATAGAGTGAACACCAATACCATCTTGTGTCATGTTTTGCTACATGGTGTGCTGGCACCTCTTTTTAAAGACACTAAATGAGGTAAGGTTGGAAGTGAAGAATGAAGGGGTTTTCAATGTATGTTAGTTCATGCTGCATTGGTTTTCCCTCTCCTCTGAATCAGCAGCCCCTCGGAGTTCATCCCTGATGTTCTCCCCTTTCTGGTTCTCAAAGGAGTAGCAAGGCCAGTGGTAGAAAGTCTCCATGGAAGAAGCAGACAGACCATCCACAGAGGAGTCTGTTCCTTGCCCTGAGGCAGAGTGAAGATTCTGGAACAAATTAGACTATTACCAAACTGGAACAGGGTGATTGGTGCAGCAGTTAAGATGCTGCTTGGCCCACATCCCATATCAGTGTCCCTGGGTTTGAGTCCCAGCTCCACTGCCAAACCACTTTCTTGCCAACTCAGACCTGGAAGCATCAGGTGATGGTTCAAGTACTTGGTCCCTGCCACTGGGTTTCTTGTTTCACCCTGGCCTAGCCCCAACTGTTGTAGGGAATTTGGGGAGCAAACCAGCAGATGGAATCAATCTATCTCTCTCTTTCTCTTTCTCTCCCTCTCTCTTTCTCTCTTTCTCCTCTCTCTCTCTTTTTCTCTCTCTCTTCAAAGAAACAAAAGTTTTAGAAATAAAGATGAGCCCAACATGTCAGAGTAGGTAACTTCGTAAAATGCACAAGTGTAAAAAATTGTTAAATGACTATTTTCTTCTAGTTATTTGAATTGTTAAATTCTGAAATTCTTTTCAATCATTGTTTATAAACTAATAACAACAAATTTAGCAACGAAGGAATAAAAGAAAAGGTGCTCAAATCGAAAATAGGATGTGCAAAGTGGATAAAGAATCGGGAAACTCAGTTCAAGACAGAGTCAACTCTTTCTTAAAACAGCTCAGCCAATGGAGCTATTCAGATTAAATTAATTTGGTTGCAGTTCAGTAGATTACAGAAAGAACCTTTCAGTCAATACTTAGATCTCTTAAAATTACTGATTTGAATCTGGGTATTCAGGAAAGACACAGGATAAAGAAAAGGAAGTTTGGGGAAGCCGGCTGGCATCAATGAGCAAGTAGAAACGCTATGCTATCCTAGAACACATGATAAAGGGCTTGCATGTCTTGTATTTTAGCATAAAAATATTTAATTAAATATTTATGTGTTTGAAGGACCTGAACTTTCAGGTTGATATGTCTGATTCTCCATAATATTCCCTTTTTTACCATTGCTTAACCTGACAACTCTAAGTCTGACATTTACCCTAAGAAAGGGGTAAAACTAATCAAATCTTACGTAAAAGATCAACAAAATCCATTAAGACTTTGTTGTTTCAGATTTATGTAGAATGTAAAATTATTTTAACCAAAAAAAATTTGGTGGATCAGCTATTGAAACCTGGAAGTTTTTCTTAGGCTCTACTATTATTTAGATTGACTCTTATCAGGTTGAACACAGACTTTGAGGTGGGTGCTTGTGTGTGTGTGTGCACATATGTGTGTGTATGTATATATGTGCACATAGAAGAGTCAATATTATGTTCTGAACACTTTATGTTTCTATTAGAATGAGAGAGGCCAACACACACACACACAAATGCTGGTTCTGGAAATCGCAGACATACTCCACTAATGACGAAAGGACATCAAGTATGTGAAAGCATACTTACTCTCCAAATACAAAGTAGTAGTAGAATCATGTTGTTGTTATGACTGTTATTTATAAACAACCAGAAGAAAGGAAACATGTCTTTTGTATTTAATGACCAGTTATTCAAGCACATATTTTCTTACATTTCAGTATATAGTTAATATATATATATAGTTAATGGAATCATAAGTGGGCATTTTAAATTAACATTTCTAATTAAATTCTGGGATTGATACTTCAATCATCCTGTGGCTATTAGATCCATTTTCAGTTACATATCCAGGTCTTACATCCACTTATAGACTAAATGCAAAAAAGCAGGAATGACTTTGTGAAGTTTTCTGAATAAAGTTGTCAGGTTTTAATATTGAAAACAAAGAGTAGACAAAACAGGATAAAAAAGAGGCAGACCAGGAACTCACTGCCAGTACAAGTGTATTCAAAACCTGAGAGGAGCACTCACTACCCTAGAAGGTAGAGAGCACCCCCTCTCAGGCTGGGGTCTTTACAGACAGGAGTGGGTGGGTAGTAAAGTCTCAGTCTCTGCTGTTAAAGGGCTGTGGGCGGGGTTCTACTGCATGTGAGAAAGAATGCAGGCATACAGGCGAGCTGGAAGTTAGACAAGGCATTTTTAAGAAAGAATGCTCTCAGCTCAGCCACACAGGCAGGAGACAAAAATACATTTTGGGCTTTTGTCCTTGCTCCATCAAAAGTACACTCTGTTACTTTATAAACTAATTATTTACTGACAGACTGAGCTCCCAAATAATTGCTGATATTTAGTGATTTAACTATAGATTAACATTCAGATACTGTTAATGGTAACAATAGAAAGATCACATGGGGAGGGACTGGCACTGTGGCCTAGCAGCTAAAGCCATCGCCTGTGACTCCAGTATCTCATTTGGGCACCCGGTTCCTGTGCAGCATGCTCCAGTTCTGATCCAGCTCCCTGATAATGGCCTGGGAAAAGCAGTGGAACATGGCCCAAGTGCTTGGGCCCCTGCTACCCTCGTGAAGACCTGGAAGAAGCTCCTGGTTCTGGTTGTGCTCATCTGTTTTTCTCTCCACCCCCTCACCCTACACCATTCTCTCTGTGACTCTTTCAAATAAATAAATAAATCTTTGGAAAATGAACAAAGAGCACATGGGGAATTAAGAAACTGTGGTTCACAAACTGGGGCAATCTTGTCCCTTCCCCACATTGTAGGACCTTTGGCAGTCTCTGGAGGTACTTTTCGTTGTCACAACTAACTACAGGTTCCCCAGCGGTATCTAGTGGGTACTAGCTTGTGAATGCTGGTGACAATTCCACACACATCCTAGATAGGGCAACCCACATTACAAACAGTGAGCCAACCAAGTTGTCAGTAGTGCCTAGATTGAGAAACACTGCTGTAGGTCAATATTTCTCAAATTATGGCTGGAAGATCAGCAGCCAAACCTCCACATCAGGTCCTTAACAAGATAAGGAGCTTGCACCAGAATGTGAATCAACTATGTTGCAAAACAGTTCAGCAGACATGTTTTATAATTAGACTCAGTCTAGGATACATTGTATTAGTGTATTAATTTATATCCTGGTGCAAGCTTATTACCTCCTGGATAAGCAAAATTCCCTACAGCGTCTCTCTGAGGTCTTTGCTCACTCCCATGGTGCAGTCCATGATTTTTCAGAAGATAAATAGTTCCCCACAGAAATTGCAAACTATGGTTCATTGTCACAGAGAAGTGTTTTCCTAATATTTAACTTTATTCTCTGAACTGTTTCTGGGAAAAATAAATTTCAAAAAATTTACTAAGACTTTGCCGTGACTACTTCTTTCAAATAATTTTAATTTACACAGTTTTTAAAATGTCTGCCATTTTTGTACATTGTCTAAGTACATATACATTTAAGACAGTCTGACTATGTAAAAGACGATTTAAGGAAATTGTTTATTTTCTCTTAAATCCACCAGTAATTGCTCTGTAAATTTCTTGACCAGGATTAATGGTTTGAGTTTACATCATGTTTTATATACTACATATTTTCACATATTAAGATGTGTCTGATAAATATCTGTTGATATAACTGTTTATAGAATCATGATTTTTAGTGGAGACTCAAAGAAAAGATTTTGTAGTTGTCCCCCTGTATTAAATTTTTTAAGAATTGCATTTTGGACCTTAGCACAATGAATATCCTATCATCATTAAACATCAATGATCCACCGTTTGAAAATATGTCACAAAGTTACAAGAAATTCAATGTTATTTAACTTTAGGCAAAATAAAGCCTATTCAGAAGACTTTATAATTTTACATCCAATATAAATTTAATATAAAATTTATAACAATAAAGGCACCATACTAGAAAAGGCTTGTCACTACACCTGATTCAAATTTGATTCTCATTAAATTTGACCAAAGACCAGCTCCTAAAGAATGGGCTTTAGGTTTTCAATGACCTAAAGCTAATCTACCAGAACTATGGCATATAGTGCCCTAAATGAATAGTAGGAAGGTCTCAAGAATCAATAAAGATGGCAGATGAGTACCAATTTGTGACTTGTTATGAGATGAACAAAAATCCTTATTTTGAAATTTATAGACATTTGAAAATCCAAACTGAATACAATCCTGTATATAAGATGGCTGCTATAAAAATTACTGCCACCAGTACATGGTATCCATGAACATATCAAACAGATATTGGAAGGGACTATAAGTCTTAGAAAGTAAGAAGTTTCTTAGCCCTGAATAGAATTAATGTTGTAAAACTATTCACTAGTGAAGTGGTATCCTGGTGACTTGAAAATTTAATTTTCCAAAAAGTCATAATGGACCCCTCAAGTAAACTCCTAAAAATGGAAAAACACAAAGAGACTATATAGAAAAAATAAATCACAGTAAAAATTTCTCAGAGGCTGGGATATGTGTCTATATGCATGAATTTATAATCCAATGATTGATTTACCAATTCCTAATAAGAATGCATTTCATCAGCCACTTATGAAAGCTTTTAAAGTTATATAACTTTACTTTTAATTTTATAATTATAAGCAATATTGCTAGAGTATAATAGTAAGAATCTTTACATCCACTGAAAACTAAATAGGTGGTAGCACAATTTGTTTTATATACATCTATTCAAGATTTTGGTTGGGGGAAAAAAGAATTTTACCCATTTGCAACTCGATAACTGCAGGTGTAATGTGTAGATACTTGAAGAGAATATATTTCCCCCATTATGAACATTCATGAATTTAAAGAAGTGGGGTTGTTTAAATTGTACATTTTTTGCTAAAATATATTTATTAGTTTGTGTGCTATTATATCATAATTGCAAAATGAAACAAATATACACGACCACAAATATTCCTAAATCTCCTAAATATTCATCTGTGTATAGAGGGAAACCATCACATAATAACATGAACTGGAGTATCTTCAGGATTTAGGACTCAGATGTTCATTTTTTCGGGAACATCATTTTCTACTGCTGCAGCAAATTCAAAGTTGAGGAATATGAGAATCTTCTTTAAAAGATGAATTTCTACACAATTAAGGCAATCACATATGCAAAGTGCTTCAAGATTAGCAACTCATTGAAACACTCTCCAATTTGTATTAAGTTTAAATTGTAACATCATAACAGGCAAATGGCCAGAATTCTCTCCTTTAAAAAGCATCAAGAGGAGCTACCCTTGTGGGTTAATTTTTCTATAATTACTTAATAATATGTACATTTAAATTGTAGTTGAGTACAGTTTAGAAGAGAAACTAGTAACCAAATTAGCCCTTTCTGCTTTCATAAATAGGAGACATATTCAAAATGAATTAAGCATATGTCCTGAATCTCAGAACCATGCATTAATATTCAAAATGCAAGCATAGTAAAATAATGTCTTAAAGTCAGAAAAAACTGATTTTCAATCTGTGCCCTGTCATTTTAGTTAGGTGACCAGAACCCATTAAAACACTCCTTTGAGCCTTGGGTGTTCTCATTTGTAAAACAGAAAAGAACAGCTTCCTAACTTTGTGGTGAATGGTAATTGAAGCAAGGTTCATAATGCATATAATCCATAGGCACGTATTAAAAAAAAAAAAAAAAAAACTGCCTGCTCTTCTCCTTTCATTATTGCTACCAGGACACATTGTTAAAAAGAAAATTTCACAACTTCTAAGGGCAGATGGAAAATTGGAATACTTGACTCAGGAGAGGTGGTGTGACTTAGTGACCAGTTTTCCAAATCCATCGATACAAGACATATTTTATGTAACCTATGATTATTAAGAATATGCAGAGTTTTTCAACAACTCTTTTCCTATCAAATAACATTGAAAGTGCAAAACTGGGGCCAGCATTGTGGCACCATAGGTTAATCCTCTGCCTGCAGTGCTGGCACCCCATATGAGTACCGGTTCATGTCCCAGCCTGCTCCTCTTCCTGACCAAGCTCTGCTACAGCCTGGAAAAGCAGTAAAAGATGGCCCAAGTGCCTGGGCCCCTGCACCCGTGTGGGAGACCTGAAGAAGCTCCTGGATCCTGGCTTTGATCAGCTCAGCTCTGGCCATTTTGGTCATTTGGGGAGTGAGCCAGCAGATGGAAGACTTTTCTCTCTGTCTCTGTAGCTCTACCTCTCAAATAAATAAATAAAAATCTTTTTTAAAAAAAGTGCAAAACTGCTTCCCAATGAAATTTTTTATCGAACTGATTGAGCTTGTAGACAGTTTTACAGGGTGGGAATTTACCTATTACCGTCTCAACTAGTCAAGAACCACAAAATTCTTTTACCTGTCACTGTTAGCCAATATGAATTCAAATGCTGACTTCTTTATTCTACCTCTCTTGTATAAAGATATATCCAATGTGAATCAAACATAAATTCAACATGAATCAAACCTCTGCCTGAATCTCAGAAGCTTGTTCTTTTAATCCTTTTTTTTTTATTTCAAGGTTGAGGGGGGCTGGGATAAGATTTTTAAGAAGTCAGCCTCACACTATACTCTCCAAGGTGATTTTTCGTTCTCATAAAAAAATTGTGTAGCATGTCATGCTCTAAATGCTGCAGGTCACCATAGAAATGGCAGTCAGAACTATTGACTATTTCTCCTGTCTGCCTCTATATTCAGGCACTATAAAACTGCATTCCATCGTAGAGATGAATACAGATGGTTTGAAAAATGGAAGGATACATCTAAATTGCTTTGTGAATTCAAAGTGCTGTGACATAAATGTCACTTATTAGTCAATAATAACCTCTGAAGAGATTGTGACCCAACATAGTCATGGATTTTCTTTTCAGCACATCTTTCTTTCACATCTGGTCCACAGTGATAACCCTTAGAAACCTCATATCTAGAAGAAAGGGCAAGGGTAGAGAACAGAGAAAAGAAAAAAAAAAAAAAAAGAGAGAGAGAGAGAGAGAGCATCTACACATGCCAGTCATCCTGCAGAGCAACTTCTCAGCATGGAAACTAGTAAATAAGAAACAAACTTTCTAATGTATTAAAATTAGATTTTCTGCAGAAATATGGAAACTTTAATACAGAAAGGAAGTTTTTCAAGTTTCAAAAGACATCATGAAACTATCAGGTGATTTTATCTTCAGTTTTCCTCAAAATTATCCTTAAAGAAAGACCGTACCAGGTGTCAATAGAGTTGGTAACAACAATGTCAATTTTTGTGCCTCTGTGACCGGGCATGACAGAATCATTAAGGCTTTACAACTGGAGGACACATTTAACAGTGGGTTGTCCCGCATTCTTTGTCAGTTCAAATGAAGGCTCTGAGTAGATAAACACATTAAATGACCGTCATTAGATTCATCCAAATCAATACTTTATTTGGTCTTTTAGATGCAGGTGCAGCAAACAGCACTCACTCTACTTCTCGTTATCCCTAATCAGGCACTGCATATGCAGTGCGGCAAAAGTGGTGGGGATAATGAAGTTGTATTAAGCATTTTTCCAAGACTGTGCTGCCAGCATCATTAGGGTTTTGCTAAATAGGAGAATTTTGTTGCCTAGTAACACAAATATTGCAATGGAGGTGGCAGAAGGCTATTTTTCTTTTTCTGAAATCATGACTCCCTAATTCACTTTTAGTCCTGCAAGAACAGAGCTCTGATTAATGATGTGGCTCCTTTCTGACAATGTGATCAGCCTATCTTTTGCATGCTCAGCAAGGTGCAAACCAAACCTCATTTGTGTTAGAAATCTATGTCTTCAATGGATTCAGTTCTCAAATGTTTTTATCAGCCACACCACTACAATTGAAAGTAGTATTATTACAATAACACAGTCCAGGTTTAATTTTACAGAAACCTAATCTAAATGAGGGTTGCATTTCTGAAATGAAATTTGCATACTATCTGAAATAAATAGCTCTGACAGGTGCCTATGACAAGCAAATGACAATGGTGGTATAAGGTAATACCTCTTAGAATAAACACTTGCATGGCTTTTATAAAATTGTAGAGAAATAGAATGATATTTTAAGTTTTTTAAAAAAGCAGTCAAACACTTCCCTTAACACTACTAAAATACCTCTCAACTCATAAAACCAGTTGGGTGTGTCTTTCTCTCTCTTTCTCAGCAAAAATTTTATATAAAAATACATGTGAGAATATACATGGAAAATGAAAATAAAGATATAAGAAGATACCAGAAATCATATAAAATAGAAAATAGAGTATGTTTTTCTTATAACATAGGTATAATTTAACCCTAAAACTGGCTCTGGCCTTCTGATCATTCCAAGTAAAATGGAAAGATCTTTGTGCTTTGAATAAATGGTATGCCAATTTGTAACTGAACACAAACTTTTCCAAAACTAAAAGGGAGAAAAAATTTAACAAACATCATGGAGGCTCAGCATATGAGTTACATTTTCATTGTTGCCATCATGAATTACCATACACTTAATGGCTTAGAAAAGAACAAATTTATTAACCTTCAGTTCTGAATGGGCCCAACATGGGTCTTACTAGACCAAGCTCAAGACATCAGCAGATTTGTTATTTTCAGAATTTTGAGAACCCATTTCCTTGCCTTTCCAATTTCTAGTGGCTGTCTAGTTTCTTTGATTCCTGCCTCTCATTCTCCATCTTCAAAGCCAATAAAGTTATATCTCTTTGACCATTCTTTATTTGTCATGTGTCTGACTCTCTGAAATCAGGAAAGGTCTTCCTCTTTTAAGAATCCAGGTGATTAGGTTAGACCCATCCAAATAATCCAAGATAATCCCATCATCTCAATGCCCATGATTTAATCATGTGACGTGACATTCGTTGGTGCTGTAATGTGGACACCTTTACAAGGCTGTTATTCTACCAACTCTGGTATAATAAAATTTTAAAAAGAGGACCTCAAGTCTCAGAACTGAGGATATGAAATGTCAACTACAGTTGCAAGCTATGTAACATTTTGAAAATTTATTAATTCTTGAGCCTCTGTTTCCTTATCTAACAAGAAGAAATCCTAATATGGAAGCTAAACTGCGTGAGTTGGATATGTCATGCGTGTAACATATTTAGTGCAGGACTCAATAAATCATAAGCATTTTTTCAACTTTTATCAATTCTTGATAAAAGCCAATAGGAAAATAATTTCTTTCTAGGACCTAAACTTAAACAGTCCTAGCACACTTTTTTCTAGTTGCAGTATTTAACTTGACAACAGGAAAGAATTTTTAGAACACCTTGAAGAATGGGTAGCTAATGTGTTGCACTGCCTTCTTCTCTTAAATATCCATTGTCTTAATCACATTTTTTGGCAGCTGCAGAGTAACAATCAATTATGTTTCAGTTTCCTGTTACATATCCAATCTGTAGACATTATGTATTATTGATAGCAAAAAGATCCATTCACTTTAGATATCAAAGAGTGAAGTGGCAAGCTTAATATTCTTTTTGTAAAAAGTAAGTAGTCTGACAAATTTTCTACCAAAATAGGAGTCATACTTCTTGGACCACAAAAGCAACTGTGAACAGGGACAGATATTTTCTCAACAAACGTCTGAGTCAGGATAAATGGTAGGACAAGCAACCATTTGAAACAGCAGAGAAATAGATTGGACCTGGCTAAGATTATATGATACCACGTGGGAAAATTTTCCATCTCTATAAATGGGTGAATGGTATCCCTCTCAATCTCCCAATCCAGAACACTATTGATCAAAGCTACTTTACCCTATGAAACCAATTGCTTTCAATGTTATTTAGAAATCATTCTCAGTTCAAGTTCTTCTCTTCTTTCTCCATCCACACTATTATTTTCATTTCAAAACAACATTTTCTATTTTCCAAACTATCACTTGGAAATTATTGAAGCTCACACAACACAAAATCCAAACAATAGGGGCCCGTGTTGTGGTACACTACTAGACCAGGCATACATTGTAAGACTGGCATTCCATGCCTGAGTGGCAGCTTGAGTCCCAGCGGCTATGTATGTGTCTGATTCAGCTCCCTTCTAATGCACCTGGGAAAGCAGTAGATAATAGCCCAAGTATTCAGGCCCCCACCACTCACATGGAAGACCAGGATAGAGGTTTCAGCCAGGCCCAGCCCCAGTAATTGTGGGTATTTGGAGAGTGAACCAGGGGATGGAAGACCTCTCTCTTTCTCTTTCAAATAAATAAATCCTTCAAAAAATCCAACCAATAGTATCTTAAACAAAATACGATTTATTTTCTTTATGTAGCATAAAACTTGGAGATAAGAAAACTCAGGACTAGTAAGCAGTCAAGGATTAGCAAAGATCAAAAATCTCTGTCAACATCCATTTGGTACAATAATTTGTCAAACAAGATCAACTTTCAGTAATCATATTTTAGTGAATCTATCAGAGACTAAAGAAATTCCACAGACATACTGTTTAAAAACAAAATAAACTGGAAAATGTCAAAACACCTATAAAGTAAACTTAAAAGTATTTAAATTACAATTCTTTTCTCTCTTAATAGAAGTTCTCATCTCTCTGATATAATTGTGTGTCAATGTAATTTATGACTCTTGACCCACACTTACCATGCTCTTAAAGAAAAGTCTGACCATTCCAGTCTCAAGAAACTTGTTGTAATCCACGAGTTTCACTTTTCTAAATTAGTTGGCAGAAGGTCATGTAATTGACAGCACACAGTTACTGTTTACCATCCTAGTCCAATCTTTTCAAGAACTACCAAATCTAAAGGAAGGCTAATTATTCAAACTAGAGAGTGACTCCAGCAAAAATTCACTGAAAAAATATTCACCAGCTAACAAACAAATGAGTTCAATTTAAAACAATATTACGTCTTTATCCAATAAATTAGCACAAACAAATCTTGTTTTTTATAAAGATAATTTCCAAGGTTGTCAAGGAAGCAGTTAAATTGGTAATCTCATATTTTGATGTCAGCATTAATTGGCCTTTCAAGAAGAAATGTGGGGCCAGCGCTGTGGTGCAATGGGTTAAAGCCCTAGCCTGCAGTGCCGACATCCCATATGGGCACCAGTTTGAGTTCCTGCTGCTCCAATTCCTATCCAGCTCTCTGCTAAGGCTTGGGAAAGCAATAGAAGATGGCCCGAGTCTTTGGGCCCCTGCACCCATGCAGGAGACCCAGAAGAAGATCCTGGCTTCTGGCTTCAGATCAGCTCAGCTCTAGCCATTGCCGTCATTTGGGGAGTGAATCGGAGATGTAATACCTCTCTCTCTCTCTCTCTGCTTCTCTGATATTCTCCCTTTCAAATAAATAAATAAATCTTTAAAGAAAAAATCTAACACTGTATCACACACAATTAACTTTTTCATATTATTTAAACTAGTAACTCAGTATGTTGAAATATATCCTGTTTTTGAACAAAAGTGTGTACATGAAGATGTTTGTAATATCATTTTGTATATTAATAAAAATAGAAACAATTTAAAAGCTGAATAAGATAATTATCAACAAATTATAGCATGCCATTATTCAGTCATTAAAAAACATAAAACTTAATGTATTTTGCATTCTTCACTTATATGCCTTTTTGTTCCAAGACACAACAGCCAAAGACTGGGCCAGGATGAAGAAGGGACAGGGAATTTGGGTGGCAGGTACCCAACTACTTGAGCCATCACCTGCTGCCTCCCAAGGTTTGCATTAAGAGGAAGCTGGAACCAGTAGTGGAGCTGGGACTCAAACCCAGGCACTCCAAAATGGAGTGTAGGTATATTAAGTGGCATCTAGAATGTTACACCAAACGCTCACCCCACTAAATGATTTATTTAATATAGAATACATTATTATACATGAAGTATATTTCAAACATATACTGGGAGGAAATGTAGCTCATATTAAATGAATCATTGAGATTTTGGCTAAGCATTCCTCTTTGCCATTACCCATTGTTTGGAAAATTCTTATGTAATTTTGAACAGAAGATATTTATTTATAAAAATAATCCTAAAGGATATTTTAAATTAATTACAGATGGTTCCCAATGGTGAACAATTTGACTTTAGATTTTTTAAATTTATAAAAATGTTAACATGATACACATTTAGGAGAAACCATATTTTAAAGTTTGAATTTTGATCTTTTCCTGGGCTAACAATATACAGATAATAATCTCTTCATGCTGGATAGAGGTCATGGTCACACCTCCCGGTCAACACCCCAATCATGAAAGGAAACACCAATACTCCACAGTGTACTGTTTTGATAAACTATGATATTCTATAGGGAAGGTATATTAGATGCACTTCAATTAAGATATTTTAAATTTACAATAATTTATTGAGACATAACATCATTGTAACTTGAGGAGACAGTGCATTTTGTAGTCAGATTGCAAAGCATAACCTTTGATGTGTTAAAACTCATTGTGCAACCTCAGAATCTAAATCTTAGCTTCAGTCCAAGTCTCTTTGTTTTCAAGATTTCACCATAATGTAGAAAGCCAGGGAAAGTGGCAAATGTTATGGTGCAGCTGGTTAAGTCCCTTAACATAGGAATTCCAGAGTGCTGGTTCAAGCCCCAGTTGCTTTGCTACCAAATCTAGCTTCTTACTAATGTTCCTGGGAAAGCAGCAGAAGATGGCTGAAGTACTAGAGCTCCTGTCACCATGTAGAAGACTCAGATCATTTCTGAGCTCTTAGCTTTGGCTTGGACCAACTCCAGCCATTGTGACCATTTGGGGAGAAAATCAGTGGATGAAAAATAAGTCTCTCTCTCTCTCTCTCTCTCTCTCTCTGTCAATCTCTGTCTTTCCCTCTCTTCTTGATCATTATACATTTCAAATAAATAAAATAAATTTTGGAGGGGGGAAAATAAAGTTAGGTACCTGTCATTTTTTGGTTGGTTGGTAGATGAGTGCGTGTGTAGCTTTGTTTATTTTATACTCTATTAAGGGACAAATATCATATGTTCTCCCTGATCATCGACAACTAACTGAGCACCAAAGGGGAAACTTGTTGAAATGAAATGGACACTATGAGAAAGAGTGACTTGATCAGCTCTTGTCCTGACGGTTGATGTACAATGTAATACTTTATCCATTTTAGTATTTTTTTTGTTCTAGTATAATTGGTTGAACTCTGTAATTAACACACAATTATTCTTAGGTGTTTAAATTTTAACTGAAAAGTGATCCCTGTTAGGAATTTGGAAAACATTATGCTGAGTGAAATAAGCCAATCCCAAAGGTACAAATACCACTTGTTCTCCTTGATAAGTGACAACTAACTGAGCACAAAAAAGGAAACCTGTTAAAGTGAAATGAACACTATGAGAAACAGTGACTTGATCAGCCCTCACCCTGACTGTTGATGAGCAACTTAATATGTTATCCCTCTTAGTAAGTTTTTTTGTTTGTTCTACTTAATACTTTTGGTTGAATACTGTAATCAATACACAATTCTTCTTAAGTGCTGAAACTTAACTGAAAAGTGATCGCTGTTAAATATAAGAGTGGGAATAAGAGAGGGAAGAGATGTGCAATTCGGGACATGCTCAAGCTGACTTACCTCAAACAGTAGAGTTAGAAACATACCAGAGGATTCCAATTCAATCCCATCAAGGTGGCATGTACCAATGCCATCTCACTAGTCCCAGTGATCAATTTCTGTTCACAATTGATCATAATGATAGGACTAAGAACCAAAGGGATCACATAAACAAGACTAGTGTCTGCAAATACTAGCTGACAGAATCAAAAAGGGAAGCAAGATACACAGCAGACCCATAGAATGGCAGATGTCCTAAACAGCACTCTGGCCTCAGAATCAGCCCTTAAGGCATGCGGATCCAGTCAAAATGCCCATGAGAGTATTTCAGGCATGGAAAGCCAAGACACTCTGGGGAAAAAAAAAAAAAAACCTAAATGAAAGATCTCTGCGAGTGAGATCCCAGTGGAAAGAATGGGTCATCAAAGAAGGAGGTACCTCTCTCTGAAGGGAGGAGAGAACTTCCATTTTGACCATAGCCTTGTCTAAATATGATCAGAGTCAGTGAACTCAAAAGGATCCCATAGCCTTGGCAACTCATGACAAGAGCCTAGGCTGATTACTGAGGCCATAAACAAGAGTGTCAATTTGTGAAGTCAACAACAGGAGTCACTGTGCACTTACTTCTCATGTAGGATCTTTGTCCTTAGTGTGCTGTACAGTGTGAATTAATGCTATAACTAGTACTTAAACAGTATTTTTCACTTTATGTTTCTGTGTGGCAGCAAACTGTTGAAATCTTTACTTAATGTATGCTAAACTGATCTTCTGTATATAAAGAGAATTGAAAATGAATCTTGATGTGAATGGAAGGGGAGAGGAAGTGGGAAAGGGGAGGGTTGCGGGTGGGAGGGACGTTATGGGGGGGAAGCCATTGTAATCCAAAAGCTGTACTTTGGAAATTTATATTCATTAAATAAAAGTTTGAAAGCAAAAAAAAACTTTTAAATTAAACAATTTATAAGAAATTGTCTTAATCACTAAACCAGAAAAATGCGGGGTAAATGTTTCAAAACAAGTGTATAAATACCAAGTTTTGTGTTAAAAACAACAGCTTTCACAAATGTATTGAAAACACTTGGAATTCAAAAAAAAAAAAACTCATTTCAGATCTTCCATTTCAGCAAGAGTCTCTTCAAAATGAAAAGTACTCAATTCTTAAGATTTTATTACATACTCAGAAGTTTCTGAGTTGAGATGCACCAGAATAGTCATAACTTATAGAGTGTAGTTGTATTTGAAAAAAGAAATACTTGAGAGAGTGTAGTTGTATTTGAAAAAAAGAAGTACTTGTTATAATAAGCCTCCCAATGGAGAAAATGTTGAAGACAAGAAGGGAAAATCAGAAATAAGAAGTGAATTCCTATTTTTTAAAAAAAAAAAAAACAAGAGCACTTCAAGAAATCATTTTTTAAAAAAGAACTTGAAAGGATGGCTAAAGATTTTAATTTTCAGTGGGTCCTCATCTTAATTATTTGCAAAGACCAAAACCTTTACAGAGCCTTTAAAACCTACAGTATCTAGCTTCACTTAGTCACTGATCTTTTGTTTTCTGCTCCTCAGACATATCTACAAAGTTCTCTCTAGTCTTGGCACTTTTATTCTTTTACAAATATGCTATTCTCCCAACAGGCTTTATGTCTTCACCTCCACATCAGTAAAGATCCGTCAGAAAAACAGAAATCACATTCAATATTTCAGCAGGAGGAAATAGTATAAGAATTTAGTTATACAAATGTGGGAGGACTTAAAAAGCAAAAAACAGAAAATTGAAGTAACCAAGATAATGGACACAAGAAGCTGGTAGTTTTTTTCCCCTCTCTGTTGGGCTTAGGAAAAATTAGAATAATTTAGGGTTACCTTAATTTAGTAGCTTGAAAGGGCTTAAATTTTAAGGTGCTTAAATTTTAAGGAGGCAGGTATCTTTTGGTGCTAAAGGGATATTATGAGGCTGCTTTGAGAAGTATGGAAGGATGCTGGCAGCCAAAACCAGTTGCTTCTGGGGCATCATCATTTCTGGGACAATTCTGATAGGAACAGCAAGCAAAATGGAAGAAAGAATTCCATCTTTTCCCTTGTCTTCCTCTAGTAGCTCCTTCTTCTTCTCTTCCTTCTTCCTTCCTTCCTTCCTTCCATCCATCCTCCTCTACCTCCTCCTCTTCTTCTTCTTTGAAAAACCTATCTGAAAACTAGCTGGAGATTAACATATATGTAATGCAGTTTATAAAGTCTAGAACTGCATAAAAAAGTATACTTAAATCTGAGTAATAATAGATTCATAACCATCCTAGTCCACCCTTTTGGACTCAGCACCCACCATAGGTGCCCACTATATATATTTGAACTTATGTATTACAATAGCAAATAAATACACTCCAATTCTCTCCACAAGAACAGGAGCAAATCCCAACAGTCCTCATAGCTATCTTGAGAAGTCACTATATCCAGCTATAAGCAAGGACAATTATTTCTCTAAATCACACAAAATACCATGTTTATCATATAATCTACATATTAAATTGAAATTTAGTTGACAATGTTTATGTAAACCAAAAGGGAAAATAAGAAGGCATAATAATTAGTCAACATATTTAGCACACACTGTTTATACTCATACACAACAAACAGGGAAAAAACATAGCTAAAACATCTTTCAATTCTCTAGTTTGTCATGGAGTCACATATATTATAAATTATATACATGTATAATTTTTCTACTACCATCCATTACATATTCCCACTGCCTTAATGTTCAGCTGATTAGGACCTTCTAGCTAACAAAATGATTCAAATCAGTGCAGTTTTTTTGGCATTTCTAGTTTTCCATTAAATTTAACTATTGAACATTAACAACCATGAGAATCTCTTATATTACAAACCTAGTACTCTCTACCCCCAATATGTAGCAGCACTACAAGTCTTGATAATCAGGATTCTCCAACCAATAGATTAACAGCTCTCCTTGCCTAATAGATCAATTGATGAGAGAGACCAAAGTGGCCATATATAATCTCAATTTATGACTAAACAGAATCATCATTCTATCTTTCAGGGAAAAAAATTACTCCTTTGAATACCAAGAGCTTCAAACTAACTCAGCCCAAAGATGTAGAAATAATAATGACAATAGATAATAATGATAGGAGTTATTCCTACTAAAAGTCCTTAATTTCAGGACCCATGTATTCTGGCTGTGGAAGAGGCAATAACATATACATTTTGGTATTTACTATATACAAAGTTTCCTGTAATACAGAACCTCAGACTTTCTGAGTGGTATCCCCCAAATGGCGTCATAAGTGAATCTTCAGTAAGATATTTTCCTATTCCATCAAGCCATTTGATCTTTCTCCAATTCCTGGCTTTGGGATACAATTAAGACCAATTAATTGCCTTGACATACCAAGACATGATATACTTTTTCATGTCTTGTTGAATTCTTACAGTTTAAGTTTATTTTTTGCAAATCCAAGCTTTTAATTAGGGTTATCCCCTGGTACATTTGTTATTGGGCGGATAAGGTCCTTACTATTTAAACTATACCCTTAGGTAATTATTAGTAGCCTTAAAAAGAAACACTTCTTATTTTCATATTGATCAGGCTACTGATATTATGTCTGCATTATACAATGACTTAGGTAATGCTCCCTGATTTGTGTGCATTCTGATAATTCCACAATCATTTAAAAAGTTATAATAAGAGTTGGAATTTTAAATCTACTCCAAGTCTCAGATTTCTGATACAGTATGACATTAAATGATATTTCCATATATTTGTCTCAGTTTTGTTCCTCAGTAACATAGCCCTTGACAAAATATTGCTGCAAAAGATTTATTTTCAAGGAACAAGTTGTTATGTATTAAGGTTTGTGTTTGCCAAATGAGGTTTTCAGTCTAATCAAGAATCTCTTATTTGTCTTTAAGTGATCCAACTTTCCCTCTATTCAGGGACATACACAAATAAACCTACGGCAGGCATCCTGCCTGCCACCTCAAATAATGTCATGATTATTGTCCAGACTGGTTGGCATGACCTGTCAAGCAACACTGTATCCCTCCTAAGAGCCAATTCCCACACTGACATTTTCATCAAGACTGAATTCTGATAGGAAAATACTACTCACATCAGGATAGTTTTACTTGACCATTTAATTCCCACTTTCAGATGCACATCTTCTCCCTTTATGTTCCTTTACTTTTTTAATTTTTAATATAATTGTCTTATTTTCTATAAATACACTAAAAATACAGTAGAAATAATTTTCTTCAAAGTCAAATATATTTTAGAAAACTCTAGAGCAGAAGAAAAGTCTTTTATATTTTCCCATATTTTTGCTCTTTCCTTTGTTCTTCCTTCTTTTTATGATTTAGGATCTTATTTTATCATTTCCTTTCTGTTTAGAGATTTTTCTTTAGTTATTCTCTTAGGGTAAGAAGCATGTATAAGCGATAAAAATATAAGTAGCATAACCCTTCATTGAGAATAAAACAAGAGGTTCAGAAAATATTACTATCTTACTCTTCAATAGCTGTTGAGACTTTAGTCTTTCAAGCATTAATGAAATCACAAAATGAATTGTGATTTTAAGTGTGTTTAGGTCAAAGACCAAGTGGTTTTGAAGCTGAGTTACTTGTTTATATTAAAATAATGGGCAAGGAAAAAAATTTTTCCATATCCTAATAGGACAAAATATTGGTCTTAAAAATGTCACCACCTACTTCACTGATTTTTCTCTGTCATTATAAAGACTCACAAAAGGACAAAATGAATCCAGAGGTAGGCATTCTTAGAATCCTTATATCTTGCCTGTACTACAAAGAAAATCAGAGATAATTCTAGGGAGAGGTGCCACAAGCTGAGGTGATGTTCCTGAGCTTTTTGAAGTCAAAAATAATAATAATAATACAGGCCGCACCCTCATTTTCAGACTTCACAGCACGTTGTATGCACAATTGTCAGCCATTGATCACATCAGTGAAACACAAAGGCTACTCTGTTTGATGCACTGTTTGTGGATTCCAGTCTCTTTGAGTGACTGCAAAAAGCAGCTAGAACAAGTAATAACAGCACCTCTGGTCTGGACAGCTATGTCTACTGACTTTCCTAACAACTGTCTCTCTGGCCTGTTAAATTATTCTGTCTGAGTTTCACTGGTAAGGTACAAAGTCATACATGCTTGTATTTCTCATGACCCTGCAAGAACTCTTTCATTAAAAAATCAAGGTGGAAAACCAGCATGATTAGATTAATGGACTGTAGTGGCCCTAAGAGGAATAAGTAATTATGTTAAGTAAGCCATATCAACTCAATCTTAAAAAAAAAAATAAAAGCCTACAAGTGGTACTTGCCAAAACTCCACTAGTGAAACTTGCCAAAAATCCTATTGTGAATGCTGTAAATAATACATCAATGTTTTGGTAAGCTAGTATAATAGCTATTTACTTAAAAAAGTAATAAGAATGACTACGTTAATCATTCTCTGTCTTTAGAAGATTAACCATCAGGATACAGAAGTCCGAATGATTATGGGCTGTGTCAATAAAATGTTGTAAAATTACTATAGCAAAAATAAATAAAAATAAGTAAGGGAAAATACTCATCACACCAAAGCAATATGGTTAGCATTTTGGTGTACTTTCTTCAGTTTTTTTCCTTGAAGCATTATACATTCAATTTTGCACTGAAAATTTATGTAATATTTAAAAAAACAAGACACATGACCCCATCATTTTTTATTTTTAGTCACTATGATGTCCATTTGTCAAATGCAACATAATTCACTTAACTGTACTTTAACTTTGGGTTTCAGTTGTTTATATTTTTTATAATTAAGTTTTTAAATGCTTAATGTTGTACTTCATGAGTATAATTTCTTCCATATATTTAATGATTTGCTTCAAAAATATTCCCCAATTTCTATTTTCAACGTTATAAATCTGTAAAACAGTTTGAATGCATGACATAATTTATTTTCATTTTATTTGAAAGGCAGAGAAACCTCTTCTATTCACTGGTTCGTTCCCCAAAATGTCCACAACAGCAAGGGAGAAGCAAGTTGAAGCCAGGATGCCAAAACTCAGTTTTCATCTCCTGCATGAGTGGCAGGGACCCAAATGCCTTTTGCCTCCCAGGGTGCACATTAGTAGGAAGCTAAAACCAGAAGCAGAGCTGGGACTCAAATCCAGGCACTCCAGTGTGAGGTGTGGGCATCCTAAACTGTGACTGAACAGATGTGTCAAACATTTACCCCTTAGGAATCTAAAATAGCATTGAGAGAGAAGGAGAAAGAGAGAGAGAGAGAGAATATAAATTAGATTTTGGGGTGGTGCTGTGGCATAGCTGGTAAGGCCACCGTCTGCAGTGCCAGCATCCCATATGAGTGCCAGATTGAGTCTTGGCTTCCCCATGTTGGATCCAGCTCTCTGCTATGGCCTGGGGAGGCAGTATAGGATGGCCCAAGTCCTTGGGCCCCTACACCCACATGGGAGACCAGGAGGAAGCTCCTGGCTCCTGGATTCAGATCAACCCAGCTCCAGCCAGTGCGGCCAATTGGAGAGAGAACCAGCGGATGGAAGATCTCTCTCCCTCCTCCTCTGTAACTCTGCCTTTCAAATAAATAAATAAATCTTTAAAAAAGAATTTAAAATAATTTTAGTCTTAGTGTACACCCAAATATTTATACATTACAGGTTATTGAACATAGGTCATATGTAAACTCTAAATTAAGCTATATTTTTCTAGAACCAATGTTGGTAAAGATGGTTACATTTAGAATTCTTTAGAAAATTTAGAAAACTAATAATGTTGGCCAAGCTGTTCTGTAATTTGGAATAGAATTGTGGATTTTATATATATATAATTTATATGTATACAAATATATATATATATATATATATCTTCAGTTGACTACCAATGAGAAAGCTATAGAATTCATAATTTAGAAGTTGTATACAAGCATTTTAAGTTGTCAATGATTATTACACTTGATCTTAGCCAAAAGGCCAAGAAGCGGTGATTATTAAGGCTCATACTCATTAGTAAAAATAAAGAGGTGACAAAATAAAACAGTTGCTACCCAGAATCTTATTAGCTCAGCAACAGATGTGCTGCAATTATTGTAACCACCTACTTTCAGAGTTTACAAAGTTGTGGAAAGGAAAATACACACCTGAAGTAAACTGACAAAAAACCAATAACAAAAGTCCAGGATCCACTAGAAGTGCTAACAATTTTCAGCTGTTAAAATTGTAACTATGAGGCCAGCACCGCAGCTCAATAAGCTAATCCTCCGCCTGCGGTGCCGGCACACTGGGTTCTAGTCCCGGTCAGGGCGCCAGATTCTGTCCTGGTTGCTTCTCTTCCAGTCCAGCTCTCTGCTGTGGCCCGGAAAGGCAGTGGAGGATAGCCCAAGTCCTTGGGCCCTGCACCTGCATGGAAGACCAGGAGGAAGCACCTGGCTCCTGGCTTCGGATCAGCGCGGTGCACTGGCTGCAGCGTGCCAGCCGCAGCGGCCATTGGGGAGTGAACCAATGGAAAAGGAAGACCTTTCTCTCTGTCTCTCTCTCTCACTAGCCACTCTGCCTGTCAAAAATAAATAAATAAATAAATAAAATAAAATAAAATAAACTGTAACTATGCAACTTAAAAATAATAGGGTGATATTACTCAAATCGCTGGTGGGGTGTCCATTGCAGGTATAAAAAATAACATAGGAAGGGGCTGGTGTTGTGGCATAGTGAGTTAAGCTGCAGCCTGCAGTGCCAGCATCCCAAATGAGTGTTAGTTTGAGACTGAGCTGCTACACTTCCTATCCAGCTCCCTGCTAATATGCCTGGGGAAGCAGCAGAGGATGATCCAAGTGTTTGGGCCCCTACACCCATGTGGGAGATCTGGATGAAGCTCTTGGCTCTTGCCTCTAGAAAGCTGCAGCCCTGGACCCGGATATTGCAGCCATCTGGGGAGTGAACCAGCAGATGGAAGATTCCTCTCTCTCTCTCTCTCTCTCTCTCTTTATCTCTCTCTCTACCTTTCAAATAAATTAATCTTTAAAAAATAAAAATAAAATTGATCTAACCATTGCTGCAAAACTGCCTTCTAAGCAGGGTTTGATTATTAAAGAATTAATGCCTCTTGTATGAGAATGATATGTTTGCTTACTTAATTTTTTCTAGGAAATGTAATATGTTTGAATTCTCTTTTTCCATCTTTTGCATTAAAACTGATATGCAAAATATTGAGAGACAGTCATTCTCACCTGTATATAATGTGATATACATTGCAAAACTGATTAACATTTACTCTGGAACTAAACTGACCTTTTTGAGGTATTCTTAGCAGGCAGCTCTTTGTTTTATTCAATGTTCTTTTATTAGCAAAAATCTTAAAAAGAGTTTCCAGTTTCATCTTGTTTCCTCATTAATTATTAATAGATCCTATATTATTTATAAACAACAGTCAACTGATAGTTATTGCCATTGATTAAGCATCTTGTGTATGTCAGGCCTTGGCACACGTTTACCCTGTGTAGTATTTACTGCATTGTATTGAAGGCTATTCTTCCAATTCATAAAGAACAATAAAGTTATCATTTCCCTTGACCTTGAGGTTGGATATGCATCTTGTACACCATAATAGAAAATTCATGTCCCTCTCTTTGCTAGTACTTACTTTAACAATCTATTTTTAAGATGCATTTGTTTATATGAAATACAGAGAGAGACAGAGACAGAGACAGAGACAGAGAGAGAGATCTTCCATCTACTGTTTCACTCCCCAAATGGCCAAAGCCAAGAGCCAGGAGCTACAACAGGATCTCCCACATGGGTCACAGGAGTCCGAGCACTTCGGTCACCTTCTAAGGCTTTTCCAGGTGCATTAGAAGGGAGCTGGATCAGAAGTGGAGCAGCCAGGACACGAACCAGTGCCCAATTGGTATGTTGCTTTGCAGATGGAGGCTTAATCTGCTATACCACTATGGCATCTCCAACAATCTACTTTTAATTAACAAAAATAACATTGGTAAATGCATATTTATTATGGTGTTTCTCCTGTTTTAAAGTGTTTCCACATTGGTAATAGGAGTTTTTCCAAATGGGTAACAACATACAGAGGTACGACGTGATATTTTCCCCCATTTTATTGGTAAGGAAACTGAGGCTCAAAGAGATTATAAGACTTGCCTAAAGTCACACAAATCAGAACTTCAACTTTTCTGGTTCATCCTCTAAGCTCTGTACATCTACAAAATGGAAACATCAATTGAATGCAACATCATGTTTCTACGAACTCCATGCAAATCACGACTTTCGTGAACTAATTAGAAAACATCAAGTAACCTGAAATATAGCATATGAGAATCGTCCCATAAATATTAATTCTAGTGATATTTCCTGCACAAATAACTGAACACATACGTGACCTACCTCCTCAAATTGAAACTAAATATTGGGGCTATACTTCCTATGTTTTTTTTCCTGATTAACTTGTCTTTGAGATTTTAGATAATTTTTGATAAATTATAAAGACAGAAAAAGATGGACTAGTTAGAACAAAACCTCAAATATCTACCCCATTAAATTAACAGTTATAAGCATTTTAGTGCACGTATGTAGATGGTTTTTGGTATTAACACATAAGTAAACATTCCAAGGCTAAACAGTGTCATAAACATTATATGTACTTCTGTCCCACCTTTATATTTCCATATGCACACACAAATATATACAAATTAATATCCATATACCTGTGAAAAGTATAAGAAAATGCATTACATACATTTTTAGTTTTGCATAATGATGCTATACAAACTTACTATTATACAATCAATTTGTTTTGTGCATTAATCATAATTGGAATCTATCCCTGTTCCTTTACATATCAACATTTATTACTTCATCACTACTGTAATACATTTTACTCATCTATTCCCTCATTGATGCATATATAAATTTGCCCAGTTTTTCTCTATACACATGACCAGGAAGGCTCAACTCACTGCAAAAAAAATTGCCAGTGATATATCTATGAGCCTTCATATGCCTTCCCAGTCTATCTCCTTGCAGAAAATTAGGAAAAGGAAGACATGAAAGTGTAAATGCAGAGTGTCCCTCAACAATCCCACTTACCAATCCTCTAACTAGATTCATCCAGAAATTTAGTCTATGCAGGTAATAGGGAAGATGGGTTATGAATTCCAATGCTTACTAATCACTAATTCTCTGGTGTATGGAGGGTGAAACTCTCTACTTTCTTCAAGGTAGATGTAGGCTGCTCACTCAGACTTACCCCTAATGGTAGAGCTAGAAACGTGTCAGGAGATTCCAAATCAATCCCATCAAGGTGGCATGTACCAACGCCATCTTACTAGTCAAAGTGATCAGTTTAAGTTCATAATTGATCATAAAAATAGGGCCGGCGCCACAGCTCAACAGGCTAATCCATGCCTTGCGGCGCTGGCACACCAGGTTCCAGTCCTGGTCGGGGCACCGGATTCTGTCCTGGTTGCCCCTCTTCCAGGCCAGCTCTCTGCTATGGCCCGGGAGTGCAGTGGAGGATGGCCCAAGTGCGTGGGCCCTGCACCCCATGGGAGACCAGGAGAAGCACCTGGCTTCTGCCTTCAGATCAGCACGGTGCGCCGGCCGCAGCAGCCATTGGAGGGTGAACCAACGGCAAAGGAAGACCTTTATCTCTGTATCTGTCTCTCTCACTGTCCACTCTGCCTGTCAAAAAATAAAAGAAAAAAAAATAAAACAAAGAAAGATAGGATTGTCAAATGGATCACATAAACAAGACTTGTGTCTGCTAATATTAACTGATAGAGCTAAAAAGGAGAAAATGATCCAACATGGTAAGCGGGATACACGCAGACTCATAGAATGGCAGATGCCCTAAACCGCATTCTGGCCTCAGAATCAGCCCTTAAGGCATTCGAATCTGGCTGAAAAGCCCATGAGAGTTTCTCAGGAAAGCCAAGACACTGTGGAAAAAAAAATGACCTAAATGAAAGCAGAAAGAATGGACCATCAAAGAAGGAGGTACCTTTCTCTGTAGGGAGGAGAGAACTTCCACTTTGATTATGGCCTTGTCTAAATAAGATCACATTTTGTGAACTCAAGAGGCTTCCATAGCCTTGGCAGCTCATGACAAGAGCCTCGGGTGATTACTGATGCCATAAATAAGAGTGTCAATTTGTTAACTCCACAACATGAGTCACTGTGCACTTACTCCCCATGTAGGATCTCTGTCCTTAATGTGTTGTGTTATAAGAATTAATGGTAAAACTAGTATTCAAACAGTACTTTATACTTTGTGTATCTGCGTGGGTGCAAACTGTTGAAATCTTTACTTAGTATATACTAAGTTGATGTTCTGTATATAAAGATAATTGAAAATGAATCTTGGCCGGCACCGGGGCTCACTAGGCTAATCCTCCGCCTGCAGCGCCAGCTCCCCGGGTTCTAGTCCCGGTCGGGGTGCCGGATTCTGTCTTGGTTGCTCCTCTTCCAGTCCAGCTCTCTGCTGTGGCCCTGGAAGGCAGTGGAGGATGGCCGAGGTCCTTGGGCCCTGCACCCGCATGGGAGGCCAGGAGGAAGCACCTGGCTCCTGGCTTTGGATCAGTGCAGCGTGCCAGCCCCAGTGGCCACTTGGGGGTGAATCAATGGAAAAAGGAAGACCTTCTCTCTCTCTCTCTCTCTCTCTCTCTCTCTCTCTGTCTCTCTCTCTCACTGTCTAACTCTGCCTGTCAAAAAAAAAAAGAAAGAAAGAAAATGAATCTTGATGAAGAATGGGATGGGAGAGGGAGTGGAGATGGGATGCTTGTGGATTGGAAGGAAGTTATGAGGGGGAAAGCCGCTATAATCCAAAAGTTGTACTTTCAAAATTTGTATTTATTAAATAAAAGTTTAAAAAAACTAATAAAAATTAAATTATAAAAAAAGGCAGGTGTGGCCGGCACCGCAACTCAATAGGCTGGCTAATCCTCCACCTGCGGCGCTGGCACACCGGGTTCTAGTCCCAATTGGGTTGCTGGATTCTGTCCCAGTTGCTCCTCTTCCAGTACAGTTCTCTGCTATGGCCCAAGAGTGCAGTGGAGGACCCTGCACCCTCATGGGAGACCAGGAGAAGCACCTGGCTCCTGACTTCAGATCAGCTCGGTGCACCAGCCAGCCACAGCAGTCATTGAGGGGTGAATCAATGGAAAAAAGGAAGACCTTTCTCTCTGTCTCTCTCTTTCACTGTCCCCTCTGCCTGTCCAAAAAAAAAAAAAATGTAGATGTAGCAAATGATTACTCTGGCCAATGAAATGGAAGCAGTTAAAATCTACAAAAAGTCAGATCACTTTGGCCTATCACCTACTGGATCCATGTAAACAGTTTCACACCTTGGGGCATAGTTGTCCTTTGCAAGACCCAATTATATACTCCCACTGATATAAAACATGGTATATAATATTGCCTTTCTCTAGTTGAACATGTCTGTTGTCACTCAGGTAAACTGAACTCAATAATTTTAAACATCTTCTAGAGTCTCCTACACTAAGCATATAGAGGGTGATGTCTGGGGGAATCTTCTCTTCCTGACAGTGTTTACTGTGCCATCTCTTCCCATGGTAATAATCATGCCCATCCAGAGGTGGGGTAAAATAGTCTCCCATACTCTCAGGCATCTGTAAACTATGGAAGCAACTTTCTTGGGATATTATAGAGAGAATGAATAGCTTTTCCTCACAAATTCTGCACATACTTAAATGTTTAGTCTTTTTTTGTCTGTCAGACATCTTCTTATGTCAATTTGAATTATGGTGAGGGGAAATGGCCAGTTATAATAACTGGAAACTCTCAATAAACTCTGTAACCCAGCTATTTTTGTGGTTCTTAGAATTTTTAATGCAGCCATTTTGTCCCCATGGATCTCAGATTTAGATTTTGCCTAGGACAACAAGAGAAATGGACTAAACTTAATACTACCCTATTATGTATACAAGCTCCCTTGAACATATTTCTTTGTCCAGACATGCAAGAGTTTCCCTAGAATATATACAAAGAATTAAAATTGCTGACTCATGGGCTTACTTAATATACATAATTAGTATAATTGTTTCTGGACTTCCCTCCCCCCCACAAAAAAAAATATTTTGACACAGATTCCTCTGGCTCATCTACTCTTATCTTCCCAGAGTCCTGAGATTCTCTTAGAACTACCCTTTTTCTGCAAAACAGAGCTGTTTTGTAACTATTGAGAACATTGGTGCCTTGCTCCCCACAACTGCCCCAGAAATAACTTGCCTTTGCCTGTAGCTTTCTAGCCACCTCTACTCTCACCAAATGAACAGCGGGTCAACGGCAGAGTCATTGCCAATCTGTCTCCTTATAGCTAAGCTCTACTCACTACTGGGTGGTCTAACTGATTTCCTCCAGCAGTAGTCTGATCCTAACCCCCAACTCCAGTGTGAATTCTCAACAGCCAACTGGTAGGGGGAACTTCTCAATCCTCTTCAGTGTGAAGAGGAGTCCACAGATGTGAGACAATTGACAAAGTAAGCCAAATAATTCCCTAAATGTATTGACCAACATCAGGAGTCAATAAAATTTAAAAGACGAGAAAGATGGGAGTAAGAAACATAGGCTGAATAAGGGTGAGGAGCAACAGAAAAGGACTCCTCCTTGCTTAGGGCAGGAGGACACAAGTCTGAACAAGTGAAAATCCAGAACTGATAGGGAAGCTAAGAACAGACCAGATTATAGAATGATGTTGCCCCTCTACAGTCTATTCCCCCAAATACCTGCCTTCCAAAAAAGAAATATTAGATAACACAATTTGGAGCATCTATGCCTAGATCTCTCATTGTATCTGGGAAAGTGCTGTAAGTCCTGCTTCTGAATTAAAGGGGGCTTCACTGTGGTATTCTCATATTGCTCCTCACCTTCACTGACATATGCAGGAGAAATTCACTATAAAATACCCTTTGGGGGAGCAATCCTTAGTTATGTACAATTATTATTAAAGACCCAGAATCAGAATCCAGGAAAGTATACACTGCTTAGTATTTGAGGTTAGCTAGTAAGACTTTCATTTTTAAGGATTATATAATGTATATATACTATCCCACTACTCCCATTTCTCAGAAAACATTTCAAGATCTTCAATATAACCAAAGTAGCTTGTCCAAAATGCAAAGGGATATATCTTTACATGCAAACCCATGACGCTAGGGACTTTAAACTGTGAGAGTGTAAATATTCACTTATTTTATCTTCTTTTCCATTTTAAAAAGGAAATTTTCCCTATAGTAAACTGATTTATATAATTTTTAACATATTGTTAAATTTTTAACTATCTAATTAACATACTAAAGGCCAAAATTAGAGGTTTTATGTTGTATATCTATATTTTAATAGCTAGAAAACTTGTTTGACCAACTATGTTTTTCTACTCATTAAAATGCAGAGGTAGAAAAGGGAAAAGTCAAATATAAGGAGTTGACAGACTCAAATACTCACTTCTTGCTGAGTTGTATAAACATTCTTCCACTAACAAAACTGGATTCATGTCACTTGATTTAGCTTTTCTTTAAAAGCTGTTAAATAATTGCCAATGCAGGGGAACCCTCCAAAAAAAAATCATGTCAAAGAAAAATGGTAGCATGAAACTACATGAGATTGCCATGGGAACGTTCCCAGCCTATGTCGGTCTCCTTTTCTAGTTTTTCCATTATTAGCTTTCTTTCAGGTTGATTCAAATTACAGAATTATCTTCCTACAACATTCTGATTTTATCTTGTGACATTTATCATAGTTGAACCATTGTATAGAAACACTGATGCATTATCACATGTACTGCTGATAAAAGCACAGTTATCTCTGAGAGCATAAGGAAAACCAAGTTGAATAGAAAATCATCCTTCAGAAAGTACAGTCACTCAAAACAACTTGATGAAAGTAGTATCAATGTATGATTTCCTCTAAGTATTTGGAGGGGCTCAAACATGAGAAAGATAAGTTTTCCCAATAAAGAAAATAAACATTTAGGAAAAGACATTAGAAGAATGCCACACTTTAACATTTCCTCTTTGCTTAAATAAATAAAAAGAAAACTTCCTAAGTCTGATTTAATGGCTACCAGTGATATAACTGCTGCTAAGAAATGAATGACCCTCACAATTCCCTGAGTAGCTCATTAGTCAGTCATCACTTAACAACCACAGAGCACTGGGGTCTGCATTTCCAAGGAGACACAGGAGGGATACAAAGGAGGAAAAAAAAAGTTATTATAGCTGAGAATCTTACAGTCTGAAACACAGTAAACATGTACGTATTCCATGAATTTTAAAAATAAAATAAGAGAGCTAGAACAAATGCACTAGTAAAATCTACATTTAAAGGTAATAAAGGTGTGACTTAAGAGAAATATAAATCCTGGGATCCAGAAAATTCAGCTTTAACTATCATTTTCTTTTATTAAAAAGTACTTGTTTTAAGGGCCGGCGCCACGGCTCAATAGGCTAATCCTCCACCTTGCGGCGCCGGCACACCGGGTTCTAGTCCCGGTCGGGGCACCGGATTCTGTCCCGGTTGCCCCTCTTCCAGGCCAGCTCTCTGCTATGGCCAGGGAGTGCAGTGGAGGATGGCCCAGGTGCTTGGGCCCTGCACCCCATGGGAGACCAGGAAAAGCACCTGGCTCCTGGCTCCTGCCATCGGATCAGCGCGGTGCGCCGGCTGCAGCGGCGGCCATTGGAGGGTGAACCAACGGCAAAAGGAAGACCTTTCTCTCTCTGTCTCTCTCTCACTGTCCACTCTGCCTGTCAAAAAAAAAAAAAAAAAAAAAAAAAAGTACTTGTTTTAGATTCATTTCCTCACTGATGATAAAAATAAAACAAAATCATTTAGTTTTCTAATTCTTTTAGATGTTTAAATTCCTTGAGTAATACAGTAAGTTTAGAATGAAGAAAACCAATTTGAAAACATTGCATTGTAATTTATTTTACAAATTCCAGTTTCTCCATTAAGTGTTTCTTAAAATAGTTACATTAGAGCAAGTAGACAAAAAATTACCTTGAAAACATCTTTAAAATTTTTCACATTCATCATCTCAAATGCCTAGAGTGAAAAAACTGTCTTTTTGAGCTTGTTTAGCGCTGAGCACTGGTATTTGACAAATTCCTTTAATCAGAATGGCGATATCTTCCAGACTCCTAGAATCAGAACTAGCAGTGTTTAAACAAGCTATTTAGTTTTTGTACAAAAAAATAGTGTGCATGAACTCCTTTATATAGCCCTAGGATAAAAATGAGGACCTTGGAATTGTTATCAGTCTTTCAACTTTATAAATATAAACCAGTGTGGTATAGTGGGTAAAGTCGCGCACTGCAGTGCCAACATCCCATATAGGTGATGGTTTGATTCATGGCTGCTGGGAAAGTAGCAGAAGGTAGTCCAAGTCCTTGGGCCCTGCACCCACAGGGGAGACTGGAAAGAAGCTCCTGGCTCCTGGATTCAAATCACCCCAACTTTGACTATTGCAGCCATTTGGGGAGTGAATCAATGGATGGAAGACTTCTTTCCCTCTCTCTGCCTCTGACTCTCTGTAACTCTGTCTTTCAAATAAAAAATAAATCTTTTAAAAAATGTATAAGCCATACAAACAGAAAATACACAAAGAAATACAAATGACTAATAATTCAAGAACACTCAATGCTGCTAATATTCAAAGGAAAACAATTTCAAGGAGCGTATAGTGTAGAATTGCTGGATCATATTGCAAATATTTTTCTACTTTTTAAAGAAATCTTCATACTGTTTTCCACAGTGACTGCACTAATTTACATTCCAACCAACAGTGTTTCAGAGTCCCTCTTTTTCCACATCCTTGCCAGAGTTAATTTGTGTCTTTTGGATAATAGCAATTCCTACAGGGTGAGATTATATTGTATTATATATTATTATATTATATTATTTTATATTATATATATTTATATTATATATACTATTAATAGTGTATACAATATAATCTATAATGTTATATATACTATTATATATAGGCTATATAATATATATTATATTATGTATATAATATACTATTAATAGTATATATAATATAATAAATTAATATATAATATATTACAATAATATAATATATAATAATTTATATTAGAAGTATATATAATATAATATAAATATATATAATATAAAATAATATTGTATAAAATATAATGTAAAATACAAAATATTAAAATAAAATAAAAGTATATATAAATATATAATATAATAATTTATATTATATTATATTATATTATTATTATATTGTGGCTTAGATTTGAATCTTCCTGATGGCTAGTGATGTTGAGCATTTTTTCAGTTATTTGTTGGCTATTTGTACTCTGTGTATCAGTCATCACAAATCAGAGAAAACATATAATATTTATCTTTTTTTCGGATTGGCTTATTTCACTAGCACAATGGTCTCCAATTGCATCCGGTTTGTTGTAAAACACAGGATTTCATCCTTTTGACAGCTGAGTAGTATTCCACTGTGTATATAAACCACAATCTCTTTAACCGGTCATTAGCTAATGAACATCTGGGTTGATTCCATATCTTAGCTACTGTGAGTTGAGCTGCTATAAACATGGGGATAGACAACTTTTTGATATGCTCATTTCGTTTCCTTTGGGTAAATTCCCAGGAGTGGAATGGCTGGTTCATATGGTAGATCTATTTTCAGATTTCTGAGAAATCTCCATACTGTCTTCCATAATGGTTGTAGTAGTCTACATTCCCAGCAACAGTGTGTTAGGGTAACTTTTTCCCACATATCCTCACCAGCATTTGTTATTTTTTGATTTTTGGATGATAGCCATTTTAACTGGGATGAGGTGAAACCTCATTGTGATTTTTATTTGCATTTCCCTCATGGCTATTGATCTTCAGCATCATTTCATGTGTCTGTTGTCCATTTGTATGTCATCCTTTAAAAATTCCTGTTCATATCCTTAGCCCATATTTTAACCAGATTCATTACTTTCTTCTTGTTGAGTTTCTTGAGATTCTTACATGTTCGGGATATTAGTCCTTTATCCGATGTATAGTTTGCAGATATTTTCTCCCATTCTGTTGGTTACTTATTTATTTTGTTGAGTGTATCCTCTGCTGTGTAAAAGCTTCTTAGCTTTACATAATTGAGTCATAAAAACATAGAAACTCTAAATAGACCAACAACCAAAATGGAGATTGAATCAATAATACGGTACCAAGAAACTAAGGTACAGGACGAGACAGTTTCACTGCTGAATTCTATCAAACTTTAAAAGAAAAATTAATATCACTCTTCTTAAACTATTCAAAATAGTTGAAAGAAAAGGAATCCTCCAAACTCCTATTTTATTACATTTTTATTGATATAAAGAGATTTTATGCATTCCATAGGTACCATTCTAAGAAGACAACCACACTTTCCTCACTCTCCTGTTCCTTTCAACTCCCCTCCCTCTCTCCCCTCTCTTCATTAGTTTTTTCAAAGACATAATTTTAATCCACTCTAAATTAAGGCTTAATTTGCCACTAATCATAATATTCAGCAAGTAAAACAGTTCCACAAGAGTATAAACATGAGCTAAAAATGACAATCATTTTCCAAAGTGACCATTTCATTCCTACACATTTTTATGTTCTATATTAGCTGCAACATATCAGAGAAATATATGATATTTTATTTGACACTGGCTTATTTCACTAAGCATAATGATTTCCAGTTACATTCATTTGTCTGCAAATGACTGGGTTTCATGTTTTTTTTTATTTTCATACTCTATGTGGTATTCCATGGTGTACATGTCCCATAATATAATAATCTTTTTCATCTCAGTTTTTGTTTCAAAGTCAGTTTTATCTTAAATGAATATAATTAATACAGCTTGTTTTTGGTTTCCATTTGGTTGGCATATTTTTGTCTAGCCTCAGTTTATATGTGTCATTATTTGTGAAGTGAGTTTTTTGTATGTAGAATATAGTGTGCTCTTGTTACTTTATCCACTTAACCAAGTTGAATCTTTTGGATGGATAATATAATAGATTTACATTCAAGATCAGTGTTGATAGATAAGAACTAACACCTGTCATTTTGTTGACTGGTTACTGATTATATCTGCTTTGTTCTTGAATTTGGTAGTGTCATGTGCTTTCATGATGTTTGCTTCCAATGCAGGATTCCATTCAGAATTTCTTGTAAGGCTGGTCAAGTGATGGCAAATTCTCTGTTCTTCCTTTTCTGGGAAATACCTTATTTCTCCATCACTTCTAAAATATAGCATCACTGGATATAATACTCTTGATTGGAAGATTTTTTTTTCTTTCAAGACCTTGAGAATATCCTCCCTGGTCTGTAGTGTTTCTGCTGAGAAGTCTGCTGTGTCTTATTCATTTTCCTTTATTTGTAACTTGGCACTTTTCTCTTACTATATTTAGGATTCTCTCCACGTCCTCAATTTTTGACATCTTGACTACCATATACTTTGAAGATCTTTGGTTGAGTCTGTTCAGGGTCTTTTGCAATTCCTGTATCTAGATGTCTATTTCTCATTCAACTATTATTTCATTTAGCAGGTTCTCAAAAACTTTTTCCCTCTCTTCTCTTTCAGCAATCCCTACAATATGAATATTTGGTAATTTAATGATATCCCATATTTCATGTACTCTTTCTTCATTCTTTTAAATTCTTTTTTCTTTATTTTTGTCTGGGTTATTTCAAAAGTCTTTTCCCTCAGGTCAGAAATTCTTTCATCTATTTGATCTATCATGCTGTTAAAACTCTCAATTGTATTTTTATTTCATTGGTTGAAATTTTCTTCTTCAAAATTTCTATTTAGTTCCTCTTTACGATACCTATGTCCTTAGTTTATTTTTCATTCATGTCATTTATTGCTTTCCTCATTTCCTTAAGCTGCCTGTCTGTATTCTCCTGCATTACATCAAGTTTCCTTACAATCATCGCTTTGAGTTCTATTCCTGACATTGCACAGACTTCCTTCAGATTAGGATCTAATTCTGGAGAACTGTTTTGCTATTTTGGAGATGTCATGCTACCTTGCTTCTTCATATTTCATTTCCCCACATCTGCACATCTGGTGTAATAATCCCCCCCCCTTTTTTTTGACAGGCAGAGTTAGACAGTGAGAGAGAGAGAGAGAGAGAGAGACAAAGGTCTTCCTTTCCCGTTGGTTCACCCTCCAATGGCCACTGCGGCAGGCACGCTGTGGTTGGCGCACCACGCTGATCTGAAGCCAGGAGCCAGGTGCTTCTCCTGGTCTACCATGTGGGTGCAGGGCCCAAGGACCTGGGCAATCCTCCACTGTACTCCCAGGCCACAGCAGAGAGCTGGACAGGAAGAAAAGTGACCAGGACAGAATCCAGCGCCCCGACCGGGACTAGAACCCGGTGTACCGGCGCCGCAGGCAGAGGATTAGCCTAGTGAGCCACGGCACCAGCTAATAATCCCTTCTTTATGGTGTAGGTTTTATGTGAAATCAGTGTAGATAGATTGCAGGGTATCACTTGGCTTATTGCTATGGCTTTGGTTCCAAATGAGCCTAGAAATGTAGTCTTTGAGTGATTTCTTTTGCTTTAATCAATGTCAGATGTGTCTAGAAGTGACATAGTGGTCTAGTCTGCTGAGTTCATAATGAGAGAAGTATGACTTTAAAGTGAATATGGACTTCCTAGGATGTGTATCTTCAGTTTCCAGAGAATTCAGTGTCAGTTACACTGGGGATTGTGATGTTCAGGGCCTTGTTCTTGGTGCTGAAGGAAACAAAGGGCCTGTCCCCTATACCACTGACAACCCTGGAGGGTTGTGGCACCAATAGCTGTGACTCTAGGGTTGTATGATATAAATGGACCCTTTCTCCTGTCTGTTAGGATAATGCAACTTGTGCTGGGGCTTACAACACCTAAAGTCCTAGTCCCAGGACTGAGATATGTGAATTGGTTCCTACTCCAGTCCTACAGCATGACTACAAGGCATTCAAGAAATTTTGCGCTGGCGCCACGGCTCACTAGGCTAATCCTCCGCCTTGCGGTCCCGGCACACCGGGTTGTAGTCCCGGTCGGGGCACCGGATTCTGTCCTGGTTGCCCTTCTTCCAGGCCAGCTCTCTGCTATGGCCCGGGAGTGCAGTGGAGGATGGCCCAAGTGCTTGGGCCCTACACCCCATGGGAGACCAGGGTAAGTACCTGGCTCCTGGCTTCGGATCAGCGTGATGCACCAGCTGTAGCACGCCTGCCGCGGCGGCCATTGGAGGGTGAACCAACGGCAAAAAGGAAGACCTTTCTCTCTGTCTCTCTCTCTCTCACTGTCCACTCTGCCTGTCAAAAAAAAAAAAAAAAAAAAAAAAAAAAAAAAAAAAGAAAGAAAGAAAGAAAGAAATTTTGCACTGGAAGGTATGAGTTCAGCGAGGTGGAATGCAGGCAGATTCTTCCCTAGGTTCCACTGGGTAGATTCCAGTGAGCCTAAGAAATTAGCACTGATTGTTATTGTCCTGGTATTGCAGTGTACAGTGTGGTCATTACCCAAATACCAGGATCAGAACCAGGTGTTGGGGATAGTGGTAGCCACCAGTCTGAAGCAAAGTGTTATGGAGACAGCATGCCAGATACTATGATTGAGTGAAAATTACTACCAAGATTACAAAACCAACATCAAGAGTTCCAATTCCATGAGACTCAGATGAAACTGTCCCTAGTTCTCAAAAGGCATGCAAGAGTATTGCTGGGATTTGTGCCCAGGGATCCCAGCACTTTGAGCTAGGAAGTATCGAGAGAACCTGCTCAGGTCAGATCTAGATTTTTTATAGGATGTTGCTCATACTAGCTATCCCAAAGAAGCTGAGGTGATCCCACTTGGATTACATAGACTGAGTGAGCACAGCTCCAGTGGTAATGCCCTAAATTCCCACAGTTGCAAGATGTATGAAGGTCTGCTCTCTGCCCTACAAGTTGCCCTGACTAGCTCTAATTACTTCTAGTCGCCATGGAACAAAGATCAGCCCAAGACTCTGCACAGTCAAGTCCAGTGCTCTGTGGGGTTGGGTATGAGGAGACAGACAATGTGGCTCCCCTCCTGGGAGCTCAGACCCTAGTCAGTTCCCCTAAGGGTGACTGTGGAATTCTCCTCAGCTAAAGCTGCTCAGTGGGGCACTGGGCAACTTCTTCCTACTTTACCTTGGGAAGATGGCAACTCCCATCCAGCAGCTTGTTATGCCGTGAGGTCAGCTTCAGCAGCATGTCTGTCCTCTTTCCTCACTGTCACAGGGAGTCTTTGTTCAGTTCTGTCACTTTTCCACTGAAAATTTCTGTCAGTTAGATGCCTACAAACATGGTCCCTCCTTGTTTTTTTTTCATATCTTCCTGTGCCTGAAATCCCTGTGCTTTCCGCTATTCAGCCATCTTTAATTGCCTCTCAAATGTTCAATTGTTTTTAAGATTTACTTATTTATTTGAAAGTCAGAGAGAGAAGGTGAGGCAAAGAAAGAGAGAGAGGGAGGGAGGGAGGGAGGGAGGGAGGGAGAGAGAGAGAGAGAGAGGAGTCTTCCATCCGTTGGTTCACTCCCCAATTGGCCGCAATGGCCGGAGTTGCATGGATCCGAAGCCAGGAGCCAGGAGCTTCTTCCAGGTCTCCAACACGGGTGCAGAAGCCCAAGGACTCGGGCCATCTTCTACTGCTTTCCCAGGCCATAGCAGAGAGCTGGATCAGAAGTCAAGCAGCCCAGACTCAAACTGGCGCCCATATGGGATGCTAGTACTGTAGATGGCGGCTTTACCTGCTATACTACAGCACCAGCCCCTCAAATGCTCAATTCTTGAGTCAAAAAGTCTAATAAGTACCCTGTGTACATGTACTTTAAAGAAAACAAATCAAAACATGAATATCAGTCTTTCTGGACATATAATCATATGTTATTTCTTTTGCTATTTATGTTTTTATTTTCCAAATTATTGTAGATATAACCTCTCTATAATAATTAGATCATAAAAAAGTAACCAGAGCTATAGTCTGTCTTACATTGGTTACTAAAGGTTAAATCAACAAGACCTGCATAATTATTTTGAAATAAGTTTACTTTCTGAAGAATTACTGGAGATTTTAGGAAGGACCTTGTGAAAATAGTTTTCAGTTTTCACTCACCAAGGACCATATATTTGAGAAAAAGATTGTCCTTGGGGAACAAGTCACCATTCTCTGGAACAGTAGCATAATAACAATCCAGGAATGAGTTACTCCATCATTCCCTCGAGTACTGATTTGTGGAAGCAGCATCTGGGTTTTCTACTGTATATCACAGACAACCAACTCCAATTCAGAAGCATGTGCTAGTGGGACAATTAAGAAGAAAAAGAAACCAGCAACACAGAGAGAAACGCATTTATATTACATAGAGAAGGCAAAAAGATCAACTAAAGGAACTTACAGAAAATTATTGATCCAAAAATATAGAATGAGTAGTACAAATGTCTATAAAACTTGACATTTTAAGTGCATTTTAGAAAATAAAAATATAGCTCTATATTTGTACTGTCCATCAGCATTTTAATGGATAGCATTTCTTGGAGGGAAAATGCTGTATGAATCAAGAACAACTTACAAACCATCTAAATCCTTATTTTAATAAGTAGCTCTCATGTAATTGACTTACTATTCATTGGCAGTGAGTAAATACTTACAGAGCACAAATATAGGGAATTCTATCTCAACATTGTTTATTAAATAATTGTCCCTACAATGGAGAAGCCTAGTCATTTGTCCAAATTTGTTCATTACTTGTCCTATGATTAGTTCAGGATTGAAATCTGATCACAGCATGAAATAACAGAAGAACCTGAAAAATAGTTGGGTGATAAACCATATGTTTCTGATAGAGCCTTTGAATGAGATGGATATTGATAGTTTGGTATTATTATTATCTGCTGACCTAATAGCTAACTGTGTCCATCTTGCCTGCTGAGTCTTCTCTCACACAATTCAGCTGATAACATAGGATGTTTCTAGACCTCTCTCCATACACATGCAAAATTCATCAAGCGAAGAGGATGAGGATAATCTTCAGATCAAACTCAGACTTTCCCAACACTTACTTCTGCTGAAAAAAAAAAAAAAAAAAAAGCAAAATGTAGCAAATAACTGCTCTGCTGAAGAAAGAAAAAGCACTACACTTCAAGAGCATATTTCACAGTTGTGTTTCAATGATGACATTAGAGGGGGAAACTGGTCTGGGAGATAAGCCTCTCTGAGGTAGTTCCATCAACAAGCAGCCCTCAAATATAACATGATGGCAGATAGGAACACAGAGCATGAAGAAACAGCAGCACTCATTAAAAGTTGGATCAGGGAATGGTAAAGATTTTTCACAGGAAAAAAAGAAAGATAGTTTCTCTTCCAGCTTTTCTCCTGTCTTTCTTCTCCACATCTCTGTTCCTTACACAGTTTATTAAACCTTTCTTTAGCTTACACACATTCTTTCAGTTCTTGAGTTCATTTTAAAACATGTAGTTGTTATAATGAAATTTTCAGGTTCTAAGCAAAAAGAAAGTGCTCATTCCCAGGTGAAATGTTTGGATATTTTATGGCAAATTTCTCCTGTTGTTAAAACAGTGTTGTTCTTATTTTAAGTATTTTATGCCCTATGTGTCAATGTTGCAAAAAGCCCTTTTCCATTCTGTGGCTCCTTGAAAGTCTATACTTTACATTAAATTTGCTTAACCAGTTTTGCTCTCTCTGTGGGTATTTTCAATGGCTCTGACTGATTGATAAAGAAAAGGAGACTTGAGGGAATAACTTAAACTAAATAAAATGGAGAATATATGTGCAAACTTCCAGACAATGTCACATGTCTTAAAAATCCCAAACTCCAATTCTAATTAAAAGGGACCATGGAAAAGCATATTAAATATCTTTCTTGATACATAAAGTTTGTCAAAGCAAGGCAACCTTCAACTGTCCTTTCAATGTCTAAGGTTGTGATGCTTCAAAAATATTTTTAATGCAATTGTTGCCAGTCTAGAGTAACAATTTTGCTGTCAAGGAATGGATAAATGCATTCCATCAGAGGATCAGGTTACAGCTCACAGACCACACTAGGAAGAGAAGAGTGCCAACAAATTACTGCAGGAGTCAACCTGCATTTTCAAAGTCCATAAATAATGCAGCAAGAAAGCATATTTGGAGAAGGGATTTATCGGCCATAGCTTCATCCATATGCAGTGGTGGAAATGTCATTCTGACTATTTTGCTAGTGGGGCATTTGTATTCTCCCGAATGATTTACATACTGATGAGGCTGGAAGAACCCAGAACTGTTCCTAGGTATTACTTTTCCAACACCATTCAGCTTGCACCTATGTTCTTGAAAAATAGTTAATAAATCAGATATAAAGAATCCTGAATAAAGATGTCAACCATGTCCACAAAGAACCAAACAGGGCTGTCTTTCAACTTGCAAGTATTATTTGTGTCAGATCAGAAACAACCAAAATGATTTGATTTATTTATTAGAGTAAGAATGTAATGGGCCTGGCATTTATGAGAAAATTCAATATAATCTAATAGAAAAATGAATGAAAATTTATCACTGAGGCTAAATATTTTCACAGAGCCCCCTTGGTTGATTTACCAAGGTGTACAATGAAAGTGCACAGGAAATCCATACTTTGTAGAAATAAAAATCTGTATCAACAACATCCAGATACCTACTGTTGTAGCTAGTGACTCTTCAAATGTGCAAGCTCTGCACCTCCCCCAAAACTCCAACTAGTTTCCCACATCAACTACCTCATAGACATGTTGCCTGTTTCTTTTCTAATTACTAGAAAATCTGGTATCTAAAAATTATTGCTGGGTTATCTAGGGAAGCTTAAAATTCTAGTAAAACTACAAACATATAACATTCCCATGAACAACAGGAAAAGAAGTTCTATGATTATTTCTTAGGAATATTCAAAACCTGATTTTATCTGAATGTAATAAGGTATCAACAAAGAAAGGAATTCGTCATACATTTAACATATATTCCCACTAGACATTTTTTCTTTCATGTTATTGGGAGATGGATGCTAAATGTAGGAGAAAGGAAAATCCCCTTCTGTAGTTAAAATAATTGAGTCTGCCCTACTGTTTAATTGTTTTATCCAATAAACACTGAGAGTCCAATATGTATAATGACAATGAATTGAAGGGACAGCAGAAGTGAGGGGTAAAACTAGAGCTATTGACTCACATTTAGTAAAGCTGGCTAAAGAGTTTATATTCAAATATACAATAACATTGCCAGATTTAACACAATATAAACTTTTTAAACTCTAAGTCTGTGCATACATATATTAAATTCAAATATAAGCAGGGATCCTGCCATTTCTCTGGCAATCTTTTAAATCAGCAATAGTCACTGAAGAGGTAAGACTTGTTGAGTAGCACAGTCAAGGCAATGATCCAGAAACATTGCTGTGAACCAGGGTGCTGGTCTGAGGCTTTCATAGAATCCACTAATGTGCTGGTTTGAGGATTTTTTTAAAAAGGCATTTCAAGTGAAAACAAAAAGAGGATAGCTACAGTGAAATCAGATAAGTAGGAAACTTTTAAAGAAGAATCAAGAGGATGTGGAAGTTAAGAAATGTAGAAAACAAAAGAGAGGGAGAACTCATAATAGTGACTAAGTGTTTGAGGCTGGGTAAATTGAGGACCAGGGAGCCCCTTGAAGAAAGAAATCCACAAATAAAGAAACAAAAGAAAAAATATAATCAGCTCTGTCTGTGACATTTTTAGTGTCCAGACCTGGAAGAGCCTCAAAGAACAGATGACCAGTGGCTTTCAAGAAATGTCAAAGCAAGTAATAAGAGATATGAGAGCTACCTGTTGAAAGAAGAAAGAACATGGCTGGCGCCACGGCTCGCTAGGCTAATCCTCCGCCTTGCGGCACTGGCACACCGGATTCTAGTCCTGGTCGGGGAGCTGGATTCTGTCCCAGTTGCCCCTCTTCCAGGCCAGCTCTCTGCTGTGGCCCGGGAGTGCAGTGGAGGATGGCCCAAGTGCTTGGGCCCAGCACCCCATGGGAGACCAGGATAAGCACCTGGCTCCTGCCATTGGATCAGCGTGGTGCACCGGCCACAGCGCACTGGCCGTGGTGGCCATTGGAGGGTGAACCAATGGCAAAGGAAGACCTTTCTCTCTGTCTCTCTCTCTCACTGTCCACACTGCCTGTCAAAAAAAAAAAAAAAAAAAAAAAAGAAGAAGAAGAAGAAGAAAGAACTAAAGACCCATTTGCTTTCCATTTCTTAATTATATTTAGCTTACCTTTGACATCATGCTACTCATTTTATAAATAAAGAGGGAAAGGTTATACCATTCTGTGTTTGTGTTTCATAAAATAAGTAGTACTAACTGATAGAATACAAAAGGGAGAGAATGATCCAACATGGGAAGTAAGATACACAGCAGACCCATAGAATGGCAGATGTCCTAAACAGCACTCTGGCCTCAAAATCAGTCCTTAAGGTATGCGGATCTGGCTGAAAAGTGCATGAGAGTATTTCAGGCATGGAAAGCCGAGACACTGTGGCAAAAAAAAAAAAAAAATGACCTAAATGAAAGATCTCTGCAAGTGAGATCCCAGTGGAAAGAACAGGCCATCAAAGAAGGAGGTACCTTTCTCTGAAGGGAAGAGAGAACTTCTACTTTGACTATGACCTTGTCTAAATATGATCAGAGTCAGCGAACTCAAAAGGCCTCCATAGCCTTGGCAGCTCATGACAAGAGCCTAGGGTGATTACTAATGCCATAAACAAGAGTGTCAATTTGTTAAGTCAGCAACAGGAGTCACTGTGCACTTACTCCTCATGTAGGATCTCTGTCCTTAGTGTGCTGTACATTTTGATTTAATGCTATAACTAGTACTCAAACAGTATTTTTCACTTTGTGTTTCTGTGTAGGTGCAAACTCTTGAAAGCTTTACTTAATATATGCTAAATTGATCTTCTGTATATAAAGATAATTGAAAATGAATCTTGATGTGAATGGAAGGGGAGAGGGAGCGGGAGATGGGAGGGTTGCGGGTGGGAGGGAGGTTATGGGGGAGGGGGAGCCATTGTAATCCATAAGCTGTACTTTGGAAATTTATATTCATTAAATAAAAGTTAAAAACATAAGTAGTACTGATGATGTTTTTAATGTTTCGTTCAACAAGGAATAAGCTTTAGGATAAGACTGACTTATATTCAAATACCAACTTATCTCTTATGTACTGTGACCTCTTACATGATTATTTAAACTCGTTGATACTCAGTTCTCTTACCTAAAAGATATGAATATGTACTCACAAGATTTAAATGAGGAATAAATAGAATTTTATAGATCAAATATTTAGCATAATGACTCTCACATACCAGTTGCTTGATAAATGAAAGCTACTGCTCTTGTTATTTAAGTTCTTTTAAGAATCAATAATAATAAAGACAAAATGTGTGCTTAAATATTCAGATGGTTATATTAGATAAGGAACTACTTATATTTGATACATCTTACTTAATTGAGATAGTGTTTAATCCTGCCAAGAAAAGTTAGGGCTCCTCATGGATCTTTAGCTTGTTTGAAAAATAGAAACAGGCAAGCCAGCAAGTTTTTCACATATATATTTGCAAAAAAAAGTTTATTAACCTTTCAAACTTTATGTTTAATTAACAAAAATTATGTGCATTTATCATGTACTTAACTGATTTTTATACTGAATATATCTCTTGTCTGGCATCACAAAAATATAGTAAATAGCTTCCATGAATAAGGTTCCTAGCATTTTCAAAGTAAGTTAAGTAAAACTAATGATCTCACTCCAATTAGTACACACAGAGTTATTTTTAGCACTAAATATAATCATATTACCATGAGTAAAATTTTTACCTTGCTACAGACAATTATTTATTAATACAGTTAAAGTCCCAGTAGTTTGAGGCTAAAATGGCTATAGATGTGTAGACAAAAGAAATGGAACACTATTTTGCTAACCTTGCTGGATTTTTAATAAAAATTTTTGAAGCTTAGTTGTAATAGCAAACCAAGAGGGGAAATCTCACATATTCATAGGAAGAGGCAGTTTTGAAAACTCAGACATGTGCATTTCCAAAGGAAACTGAAATGACCTGAAAGGTTAGTTGAGTTGAGCAACTGTGTACAATTTATTTCCAAACATATTAAATATCTTCAAAACTAGTACCTAATCACCTATCAGTAACTCTGCTTGCCCAAGTAAAAAACTTGCCGGTAGTAATCTGGTGGAAACAACAAATAGCAGTAGTTTTTCTAATTGAGAAGCTCAGTAATTTGAAACTGAAGTGATAGACTTTTATAAAGGCCACTGGAGTTCAAGATTGCCTAACATTACAAGAATTTCAGTATACCCTATTGATACTATTATTATTTCTCTTCTAGACTGATGAAATGTTACTTGGGCTATTAGCCTGAAGTTCTCCTTATAGGACCTCAATCAGTAGGTCTAAGAGCACAATGCAGATGGGGAATCTCTAATTTCAAAATCCAAATTCCTGAATCCTCCAAAAGCTGAGGCTGATGCAATGCCACAAGTGAAAATTACCACCCCATGAAACTTTGTTTCAAACACAAAATTATTATAAGTAGTTTATAAAATTGGCTCTGGCTAGTGTTTAAAGTATATAAATTCTATCAGTGAATTTCATCTCCATAGTTCCCATCCCTAAGGTATCTCATTATGTATATATGTATATGCAAATCTTCCAAAATCCAAAACTCTAAAGTCCAAAAGACTTCTGGTCTTAACCCTTTCAGATTAGGGATACTGAATCTGGATGTTAATCCATCATGGGTGCTTTGGAGTGTTCTACTTTATTTCTCTCATATTGCTAATTGATTATCATGGAAGACAGTTTTTCTCTGTGATTGTTGTTTATCTTTTACCTAGTGTTTTCATCATTATTTGCAATGGAGAATCAATGTTTCTCTACAGCCTTGTTTATCAAAGATTGATCTTTGTATCATCTGCATCACAAACTCTTGGGATGTTTTTAAAATGTAGACTCTGTTAAAATGAACTCTTTTCAGTAATATGGTACATAAGTGTCTGCAGACTGAGGTTAGGAATTCCCTGAGTGACTCAAACACAGTAAAGTTCAGTCATCATTGTTCTATAGGCTAAGAGATGGGGAGAAAAATTTTAATCTCTTTTGGCAAAAAGAATCTTTTTTATTTGAGATAATAAAATTCAATACTGTTTTTGCATCACTTTGGACTAATTGAACTATAAACACCTAGGAAGATAACACTCCAATCTTACTAATTCCCTTAGAGTTAAAGCAAATACAGATGCCTATCCAGTGATGCAACTGCCTTTGTGGATGGTAAGTTTTTTTAAAATACCTTCAAACCGGGGGCAGGCGCGGTGGCACAGCGGGTTAACGCCCTGGCCTGAAGCGCCGGCATCCCATAGGGGCGTTGGTTCCAGTCCCAGCTGCTCCTCTTCCAATCCAGCTCTCTGCTATGGCCTGGGAAAGCAGTAGAAGATGGCCCAAGTCCTTGGACCCTTGCACTCGCATGGGAGATTGGGAAGAAGCTCCTGGCTCCTGGCTTCGGATCGGCACAGTTACGGCTCTTGCAACCATATGGGGAGTGAACCAGCAGATGGAAGACCTCTCTGCCTCTCCTCTCTCTGTGTAACTCTGACTTTCAAATAAATAAATTTAAAATAAATAAATAAAATACCTTCAAATCTATTCAAAAATGTTTCTAGGACAATTGAAAGCAAACATTCTCTAAAATTGTAGGGTATACATGTTTTCATGGCTCTGGAAGTTCAAGTTTCCTACAAAAATACTGAGAAACTCAGGGAAATTTTGCTTCCCCACAGTTTGACTACACTATTCATCATTTTACTAAAATCACAGACTTGACTACTATTTCTTTATCATATGCTCTTGAAACCATGTAGCATAAATTTGACTTGGTTCTTCTACATCAGAATGGTCTTATCTATTTTCGATTGTTTTTCCTTGTGAATTTTAGAATGAGTTTACATTTTTCCATAGTGGGATGGATAATAGATTGTATGGGTCCTAATTTCTGAAGTCTGGGAATGTTCTTTATATGAAAAGGGAACTTTGTAGATGTGATTAAGTTAAGAATGTTGAATGAGATTGTTATGGATTATTCAAATGAGCCCTAAATATAATCACAAGTGTCCTTATAAGATGGTGTCATGGAGAGATTGACTATAATAGAGGCAAAAGTCATGTGGCAATTGAAAAAGAGATTAGAATAATGTGGCCAGAAGCTGAGGAATTGTGGGAACTAGCAGAAGCTAAGGAAAGAAAGAGAACCTCCCTCAGAACCTTCAGAAGGAACAAGCCCTGTCAATACCTTCATTTTAGCACCATTAGATTAATTTCTGACATTTGGCCTCCAGAACTCCCAATTATAAACTGTGCTGTTTGTGAAGCCACTAAAGTTTATCTAAATTTGCTATAGCAGCAAAAGGAAATTAATACACATTGTATTTTTTAAGGTATAATGAGGTGTTCCTTGAGATTGTATTAAATTTATAAGCCAATTAGGAGATAATTGATACTTCACAATGCATTGTTAGTCTTCCAATCCATGAAAATGGTACATCATTCCATTTATTTTAAGTTCTCTTTAGTTTTACCGAGCTATGTTTCATATTTCTAGGGGTATAGATAATGTATGTTTTTATTAACTTTATTCCTAAGAATCTACTGTTTGGATGCTATTTTCAGTAGAATTTCATTGTCTCATTTTCCAATCTTTTTTGTCTTACCAATATATAAATACTACTGATTTCTTATATTGATTTTTGTGCTGAAATTCCAATCTTCTCTTTTAACAAAGCACAAATGAAAACAGAAATTAAATATTAAAATACTCCAAATAACTTCTCCCTAGAAATTCACAAATAATTATATTTCCCTGAAAATTGTATATTGTTTTATTCACTCCTATAAGTCCACTCATCTGAAATCTTTTATGTCAGTTTCTGAGTCAGCTCTCTTGGAAAAGAAGAACAACATGTCAGCAATTCTGAAAAAGGGAGCAATGAGAGTGGCGAAGCCTTCTGTGGCAGGTCTAATTTAGAAAATCTTTGGCGATTACATTTCAAGAGTAGTGCAAGTGATTTGAGAGGTTCAAAATGAGATGGTTTTCAGAAATAAGGTACACTTTAGCTGATCACCACTAATTTGTGACTGTCAATTACCCTGCATCTTGGCTCTGTCCTGGGAAATGCTTTTGACTTTTTTTTCTAGTTAATGTATAACAAGCTCTTCAAAAAGTCATTGTGTCTCATCATGGTAAATTTTTTCTGAAATCACAATAATGGGAAGCACTGTTCTCCTTCCTCATTAAGCAGACACTTTTCCTCAATTTCCCATCTGGAAGACTGCTTTTTTATTCCTTCTGTATTATACTCGTTCAAGTGACAAGTTAATGAATGAATTGGTGTGAAGGCTAATCTTACCCCAGGAAAACTGAAGTAAGCATACCTACTCTTAGATTTTGAGGAGACCTCTGACAACAATTTTCTTTTTTTTTTTTCCTCTTAGCATGGTAGGAGGAAAAAGAACAGTGAAAAGAAAAAGGAAATAGATTCTATAGATAGTGCAGTCCCAGTCTGAAATGTCTATGCTTACAACATAAAGACTGTCTCTCCCTTTATACACACCTATTGAATTGATAACATCTGTTCTATGAAAAAAAAAAAGATAGTAAAGTGGCCTTCTGAATACTTCCCTGAGAGCTCCATAAGTACAAAGCTAAAAAGTCATGAGAGGTTATCCCGCAGAGCTCCAGAAGAGAGAGCAAAACCCCGTAGAATCACTTACAAGTCAAATTATCACCTGAATTATTGGCAGTCCACTCTGAGTCCTGATCTGACTTCTTTGGGATACTTAATTTTCCTTTTCTCAAAGGGAAGTTCAATACTTCATATATGCTTGTGAATAACTATTAGTATATTGCATACATAACAGTGTTTGCCCCTGTTGATATTTCTCATGAGAGACTACAAAAGTAAAAGAATATTTTTTAGATTTTTATTTGCTGTGGAAAAAGTGGGTCAAAATAGGATTGCCGATTTCAGAAAGGGTTAGCAATGGTTATGGACAGTGAGTGGGCTTTTAGAGGATTATTATTTTACCTTGATGCCTGGCACTAAGATTCACTAAGAACCAGAGAAACAAGCACATCCTAAAGATCCAGGACTCAGATGGAAAGTAGTTTTAAGTATTGAGAAAGGACAGGGGCCAGCGCTATGGTGCAGTGGGTTAAAGCCCTGGCCTGAAGTGCCAGCATCCCATATGGGTTCTGGTTCAAGTCCCGGCTGCTCCACTTCTGATCCAGCTCTCTGATATGGCCTGGGAAAGCAGTAGAAGATGCCCAAGTCCTTGGGCCCCTGCACCCCATTGGGGACCTGAATGAAGCTCTGGACTCCTGGCTTCAGACTGGCTCAGCTCTGGCCATTGCAGCCAATTAAGGAGTGAACCAGAGGATAGAGGACCTCTTTCTCTCCCTCTCTCTCTCTCTCTCTCTCTCTCTGCCTTTCCTTCTCTCTCTGTGTAACTCTGACCTTCAAATAAATGAATAAATCTAAAAAAAATAAAGGACAAATGATACATTCTCAATGTGATTTAAAGATTCTACTATATATGAATTTTAAATATTATTAAATATGTATAAATAATTCATATCCATGAACCAAATTTCATAAATTACAAAATTTTATATGGCACAAATATATTTCTTCCTCTCTTATATCTTCTAATTGCTCAGTTTTTCTATGAAGTCAATCACTGTTGTTGGTTTCTCCTGTTCTTCTAGAAATTAAAAAGCCTTTAGAAAGACAAAACAATCAAGAAATCTAATGTCTATTTGCAGTCACATAGTATATTTGACATATATGTTTCATGGTATTTTTCTATTAATTACACTGATCAATGTAACTGTTTGTGAAGAGTTATGGCCTATAATATCTGTCTTTCTGAGAGTGAAGGGAAAGGGTAATATGTCAACCCATCAATATTATATAAAGCTAATTAACTAGAAAATTTTAGAAAAAAATACACTCATCTGGATGTCACACTTGTTTCCTTCATGCTTAGCTATTACTTAGACATGGTATTTTATTAATTTTTCATTTTAGGAATTTTTATTTCAATTTTAAAAGTCTAAATTAACCAGCTCACATTTGTACCTTGTTAAAAATCCATATTTACTCTGCCTTCAAAAACCCTATTTCATAGATCTGTTTTGATCTTAACATATCTTAGTGATCATCCTTATCATTTCATTATTGGCTAGCAGACCTCATTTCTCAGTTGTTTTTAAGGTTCTATTACTGGCACTGGTAGTTGCTCTGTTGTTGCTATAAAGTGATAAAGGGATACTTCCCTACCTTAAAGACTTTTGGTTTAGCTCTTCTTGTTTCATTTGTTGAACTGCCTACCAATCTCATCACTAACAGAAACAAAACTTATTTTTCTCCATTTAGTGTTCCCAAGTCTCTCTTTATCTGTCTTCCTTCTGACAAGTAGCAAATTCTTTGAAGATATGACTATTGATCATTAGTTCTCCTTGGGGAATGCAGTTGTATTGCAAGAAGAAATCATCAGCCCTCACAAGAAGGAGCTGATGTGGTTATAGAGCCTGGATATCTCAGAAGTCACATCAACAGACCAATAGGGCCTCTTTCAGACTCATGGAGACTCCAAAAACACATCTGAGTTTGAATGTTCCACTCATAAAGGCAACAGATGAACTACTACAAATATGTTCTTAGAATTACATGGGAGTAGCATCTTATTGATGTAAGTGAATAGATTGAATAGATATTATGATTGTCCACACTTATGTAATAAATACAGTGTTAGCTGAGGAAAAATATTTTTCAGTAACAGTTTTCCTAGAAATTTCAAACCAGTAAGTTGCAGCGCCATGAAATTAGTCAAATATCCTACTTGTGTTTTTTAAATGAATCAACTGGTTATTAAAAATGTTAAATTTGAAAACCGTTATTTTAATATTGTATAAAAATAAATTCATGGGCAGGTATTTAGTGCAGTGGTTATGCCATGACTTGGAGTACGTGCATCCCATGTCAGGGTGGCTAGATTTGAGTTTCAGCTTGCTTCCCAATTCCAGCTTCTTGCAAATGTGCACCCTAGGAGGCAACGGGTGATGGTTCAAGTACTTGTTTCCCTACTATCATGTGGGAGATTCACATTGATTCCAGGCTCCTTTGTTCTGCCTGACCTAGCCCAGTCTGTTGTGGGCATTTAGGGAGTGAACCACAGATGGAAGATCTCCTTCAGGCTGTCTTTGTCTCTCTCATGCTCTCCATCTTTTTGCCTTTCAAATCAATAAACATAAATGAATTTTTTGAAAATATCTTCAGGGCATTTAACCTTCATATAGGTTATGGGGTAGATAAAAAGTACAAAAGTAGTAAAATTTGCTTTTTTGCCCAAATTTTCATCAAGATTTAAATAAATCTTAAAATTTCTAACTTAATTTATCACTTCTTTTCAGTAAACTGAAATAGTTTCAATGATAAGAAGCCTGAAAAAAATATTGAAGGCAATTCTAAAAAAAAAAAAAAAAAATGACAACCTCTAAGAATGAATAGGCATATTATTTCAGTTAAAAAGAAAAATTCTGATATTTAAGATTTGATTATTTTTCAGTTTCACTACCTAGAAGTGTGTATTACTTAAAAAAAAAATCTAAGTATAAACCTGAACCTTCCTTCCATGACAACCCTTAAAATTATTGTTTGATTAACAGCTCATGCTGTCATAAGGTGATGCCTAATTATGCACCAGTGTTTCACTCATTATGTACTGAAGTAATGGCCTGGCACATTAGTTTGAGAACAGAGAAATGAATGCTTTGGAATAAGATATATGAGTATGTCTCTTACATTTCCTTTTCTCCTTTCCTAAGTGAGTTCAATTCATGCTTGGTTTAGCTCTTCCATGGGGGAAAAAATTCCCTCTAAAGTGTCTACTTTAGCAGCAAACTATTTACTGCCACAAATGACCACTCCAAAGATTGAATTAGCTTTCAGAAAATCGTTTTGCTTTGTCACAATTGCTGTCAGTAAATGTTAGTAATTGTAGCTTTTTACAGATAGGCTTTCAGGAGCTTTAACCCATTGTAACTGTGAGTCCCTCTATTGTAACCATTCAAAAAAGAAAAATACACTTTGTCTTTTTCCACTGCTGTCTACAAAGCACTGTGGAATTTTCTTTCCAATGGTTGTCTAGTCTCATATTAATGAGAAAAGGCCATCTGAACAGGATCATAAGGAGCCCATATAACTCAGGTCAACCACACACCACCAGCCAGATTCTCCCCTAACTTCACTAGAAACCCTGAACCTGCTGTGAGCAGGCTGAGCAGGATGGCAGGGTGTTGCTGTGGATTCATTTTGGAGGACGAGCATGGTGGGGGCAAGAGGTGTGGAGTAATGACACTGTCAGCAGGAGTAGGGTAAAAGCAGACGAGAGGCGAGAAGCATGCAGAGTCATTTATTTCAGTTGGTACAGCAGCTTATATAGCCAAGGCAGCCAATCCAGTCAAGGGGCAGTTTATGTCCTAACCAATTACAGCCTGTTGCTAGGCAGGCTCCTTTGCCAGGTAGGTTCTGAAGCCATTCCTGAGTAACTAACACTGGCTTGCCAGCGGCCATCTTGGCACAGCCTTCTCATTCCACCACATTTCCCCCTTTTTGTTTATTTTTGAGCTACGGGAGGCATGATCCTTAGCCATACCATTGTTGACCCTGTTTCCATGTGGTCTCCGTATGCGGCTGTGCCTGTCTTAGGTTGTCCTCTAGGGGATCTTACCCATCATTGACTAACCAGCCCTCAAAACACGAGACCACAGGAATGCTTGCGCAAATTGGGGTAGCAATGGGAACAATGGTAATCAGGAATGGCATGACCGCACTCAGGCTGTGGGCCGTTTGAGTGGCTGACCAGGGTTAAGTAGGGTATAAAACAGTAGTGGATGTGGCTATAGGCATTCCTCAGGGCAGGATGATAGGGCAGGTGTGTCTGCTAACAAGGCAGACTCTCAGTCTTGTAGACTGTCAGTTGCCGGCTTGATGTTTCTGGATGCTACCCAAATGGGCTGTCCTGCATTCTCTGAAAAGACACAAGCATACCCCTGGCCCTTGGTTAGCAGAAGTCTTTTTACGGGCATTGGAATCCAGGGCCTGAATTCTGTGTCCTCTTTGAGATTACTGGCAAACATGAGGGTGGGATGGGGTCTAGCGGCTGCCCTCAGAGCCTGGGGTGCTCAGGGACTGCCACAAATGTGGGGATCCTCACTGGGTGCAGATGGGATGACCTCACATGGGTTATTACCTTGAGGTCGTCTAAGTTCATCCCACAGATATTTGGGGGGTGGCTGACTAGGCATTGCTGCGTTGTCTGCTGTCATTTTCACTGTCAGAGCTCTCTCTCCCCAAGTCATCAACTGTTGCCTGTGAGGCAGTGGCCTGGAGTGACAGGCTCTTATCACTCACAGATTCATTATGTTTGGTAATCTGTGTGGGCTTCTGAGAGGGGGGCATCTTTCCCATGTTTGAGCACTTAAGAGTGGCACACCATGCCAACTTTAGCCAAAGGAAAGACACCCACAGCACTGCTGCCATAACAAAACAAATTCCTAGCACCTCAGTGGCTGATGGCATTATGCAGGGGTTCCCTATATTAGATGAAAAGACAGTGGTGTATCAGATCATACGTATGTCCTGTGCTTAGTGGGGGACTTCCTTGATTCATTAGGTCAAGGCCATATGCCCACATGGTGTCTCCAGAGCATCACCTCTCTTGAGTGAGGGGAAATGACTTGATTCCGAATTCTGGGGTGATCAATCCCTTATGTGAATTCACCCAGTGAACCAAAAGTAAAAGGAGGAGCCGAGAAGTGGCATTACACTTCTGGGTGGTAAGTGTCTAACCTGGGGTCACTTCAACCGAGGACAAGGACAAGGAAAGGGGAGTGGGGGGGGTTCTGTGGTCACCCTCACAGAACCTAGCAGCACACAAAACGCCAAGGGGCCTACTTGCTGAAATCAAGGGGGGACATTGCCAATTCCGACATACTGTCTCTCTCTCTCAGTCACGTTGGGCACCAGATGTTGCTGTGGATTTGTTCTGAGAGGAGAAGCACGGTGGGGGCAAGAGGCGTGGCGTCACCACACAGACACCATGAGTTGGTTGAAAGCGGGCCAGAGGCAGGCAGCCCGCAGACTCATTTATTTCAGTTGGTACAGCAGCTTATATAGCTGAGGCAGCCAATCTGGTCAAGGGGTGGTTTATGCCCTAACCAATCACAGCCTGTTGCTAGGCAGGCTCTGTTGCCAGGTGATTTCCCAGGGGGTTCCCAGGGAGTTTCTGAAGCCACTCCTGAGTAACTGATGCTTGCTTGCCAGCAGTCATCTTGTCATGACCTTCTCATTCTACCACAGCAGAGCTCTGACAGTACTGTGTACACTCCCCCACTCACCCAGAAGACAGAACAGATCCAACACCTGTCAGAAGATGACATATTTAGTTATCTGAAGTACATGAACCAAGGCTCTCTTAGTATCTACAAATCTCCACACTCATCAAGTGATCTCTTTACCTCAATTAGCAACTTTTAAAATATACAATGATTAGATGCAGCAATCCATTAACCAAGTATGAAAGGTGTCTTCAAAATGTTCATGTAAACTGCATAGAATGGTAAAACTCTGCATTAATTTCAAGAAAATTTTACATCTGAATGAACTTGTTTTTTAGTTCCATTTTTCCACAGACTTTTTGAAGTACTTTTGTACTCCCAGAGCAGTTAAAATATATGGTTCTAGATGTGTACAGCTGTGAAAACAACAAAATGTTTGCTCCCATGGACTCTTTCCAGGAGGGAAAAGAAATAGAATTGTGTGCATGGTGTGTGTGTGTGAGAGAGAGAGAGACAGAGAGAGAAAAAGAGTAAGAGAGAGAGAGAGGGGAGAGAGAGAGAGAGAGAGAGAGAGAGAGAGAGAGAAATAAGAATTTTGAGGAAAAGCAGAGTAGTGCAAGGTAAACAAGAAATACACTGTACTAGGGCAAGAGAGCAGATTGGGGGTGGGGCAGGAAAGGCATACATGATTTCACAGGGATAATCCCTGAACCTGAATCCCTGAGCTGGAAGAAGTTAGAGGAAGAGGTCAGAAGAGGGAGTGGGTTAGAGGAACATGTCTGGCTCCCCCAGTACATAAAGTTGAAAGCATAGATGAAAACAACTCGGCTTTGTGCTTCTGGAAGACACTGGAGTCATCCAGTTTTGTTGACCTCAGTGGCCCTACCCCTAGATATTTGTATTATTGCTAGATTCCCATGCTGGCACAAACTGCCACCAACTTAAACATGCCAAGATAAAGTAAAAAATCATCTTTAGAAATATAGGTTGTATTGAAGACAACATTGGCACTACATTTTGCCAGCAAAATAAAATTTGACAGGATTGGGGGGTGTGGGAAGATGGGGTCTGGAGATCCACTTTTATGTGAAACAGTTACTCCAGCTCTATTTAATTGTTAATTTACCTTCTGTACATGAAAATAGAATTTACATTCCCAATCACCATGCAGCTATTATGTATGATAAACACATTTCAACAACATGTGGCTTGTACTGTCTCCAGACTTAAATCACATGTCCCTGGATCACACGGACTGCATTTTACTATTCTACTTTCCCTTAACACTTACGGCAGGCAGGAAACATGATTTTGCATTGTATGGTAGGTATCATTGTGCCTATCCTTTGGTATGCATTTGAATGTGCCTGGCAGTTTGCTAAAGCTGTGTAAATGAATCACAATACAGAAAGGATCTCTCTATTAAGTAAGTGATGTCTACATACTAACAATCAATCCTGAAGTCAAAATGCAATAAGATGAATATATCAATGACCAGTGCCACTTACTGTTAGAAGCAATTTATATGAGAATTCTAATTTGTATTCACAGACTGCCTTTATCTGAGCTCTTCTGCTACATAATTACAAAGTGGCTTTACGTTTACTATTGTTGTGACAATAAATAATAGGACAATGGAAAGCAATAAACATTACTGTATTGCCACAATCCAGGAAATAAAGAGAAGTCACCATGGCATATGTGTATTTTCAAAGCCCCAGCTGAATTCACTGTGACATACAGTCCCAAGAATTGTCAGTCTGGGAATTATTGTCCAAATGTTGTAATTATGGGTAACAATACTTAGAAAAGGCAGACTCATTTGTAAGTAGATATGCTTAATGCAACTGCTCTTGTGTGAGAAAAATCTCACTTCCTTCTTAGGAAGTCCCTATCTATTTTCAAATGTCTAGTTCCTGCTGCTTCCATATCAAATCATAAATGGAAAATTAAACTAGAAGTCAAGGGGAAGGAAATGGAAAGGGAATTTCATATGAATTTACTGTGCACCAACCATGAGTCAGACACAATATATAAAGTATGTTGTTCTTCTGTTCAGCCTTGCAATGACTCTTTGAACTAAGCCTGATGATCATGATGGAAACAGTTCAACTTTACAGCAATGGATTTCCTATCCCTCAATTCGTATGTTAGGAAACTGAGACCTTTTCTTTCTGAATTGCATATCTAAGGTAAAATGGGTAATGCAGAAAAATATGGAGTGGTTGTGTAAGTTATTTTATTTTTTAGCTGCTGTTATAAACTCTTAAAATCGTGTTTTTAATTTCATACCTTTTGAGTGATTAGAAATTTAGAAGGGTAGACATAATGGCTAAGATATTATTTATACATAATTCATCCATGCCTATAAAGCCTATTTACTCCATTCATTCACAGATGTGGGGGTGAAGGGAGGGGAGTCTTTTTTATCTTTACCCCTCTTTGAATTGAGATTTCATCTCTTCCATTTACACACCGTTCCACTGTACTAAAAATACATAGTATAAGTATACAATGTATAATTGGAGAAATAGAAACTCAAAAGAAGAATGATAGGACAGCAAAGAAGTAACCCTGAATCTATCAGACTATTGCAATGGTCCATATTTTGGAGCAGTCATCTACTAAAAGCCAAAACTAACAGAGTAAATAATTACAAACAAGAGTAACAGAACATAATTTAATTTGTAGGTGCAATAACAATAAGTAATCTATAAAACTCTTCTTGCCTTCTATTTTTTGTATTCCTCTGTAGCATGGTTATTTTTCTTTCCTGTCCACTCAGTTACCTAACATCTTAAAAATAACTCTTGGTTGAATATAATGTTTTTCTCAGATTAATCTGTCAAATTTCTGTAATAACATACAGAGAATTGGACTGCTGAAAGCAGATGGTCTAAAAAAAAATGCCTGAATAATGAATGTTAACTGAACCCTAACAAGCAAGTCCTGTTTCACCCTATTTAGCTAGTCAATGCGGCACAACTTTGTCTTTTAAGCTACAGCATTAGAAAAAAATGCGAGGCCTCTGGCAGCAGCTGCTGATATTCCCATTATTGGCATACATTAATCAATCTCTGGGGTTACTTCACAGTACAGAGTGTCTCTTTAAGCAAAGGAGCAAAAATACCAGGATACTCCCAAAACTCTGGCATAAAACATATCTGTGCTTTGGCTTGATAATTTACAAATCATTGTATTTGTTTTTTAGTGCTGTGTAAGCAATTACTACAAATGCAGTAACTTAAAATGGAACACACTGATTACTTCACAGCTCCATAGACCAGGAGCTGTGGGTCAGGTCTGCTTAAACAAGGTCCCATGGTCAATATCTCACAAGACAGAAATCAAAGTATTAGCTGGTCTCCGCTCTCTTCTGGATGGTTGACAGGGGATAAGTCAACCTCTGCTTCACTCAGTTATAGGCATAATTCCTGTCCTTCTAGTTGTAGGCCTTATGGTTCCAAGTTCTTGTTGGCTGTTAGACAGAGGCAGCCATGATTCCTATAGGCTGCCAAAGTCCATTGTCATATGGGATCCTCAACTTGACTATGTAGCTCATCAATCCCTCAAAGAGAACCTCAAGTCTACCACAATGCAGCCTCACTTTTCACTAATCAGAGAAGTGAAAAGTCATCCCCTCTACCATAATCTGTTGGTACGACACAGGTTATGCCTGCATTCAAAGGGAAGAGAAAACACACAGGAATGAGTACCAGGAAGTGAAAATTACTGGGGGCTGTCCTAGAACCTGTTCATTCTGAAATGCTGTTTTTACAACTAAATAAATCCCAGATTTAGGGGGACAGGATCCCTTGATTTGCCTGAGTATATTATCTGAAAGAATGTAATGTAATACTGATCCAGGCCCCATGTGAAGGTTATAGATCACACCTATATTGTGCAATAACACACAATGGAATTAGCACCATGTTTCTGTTAGCAATGTTTAATAATAATCCTAACCTTCGGCAAAAAGCAACTTGACCTTCAAAATAGGGTATGCTTTGGAAAACACAACAATATATGCTTTTAGCAAAATGAACTCATTACTTAATTATCAAAGAGCCATGATTCCCTCAAGACAAAATAAAACAACATCAATATAAGTCCTGGATGCCAGTGCGTTTGGCTGAATCTCTAAAAAACACGCAAAACTTAGGAACAATTATAGACAAATAAATATCTTGCTGAACTTGTGTATGTTTGGTCATCTAAGTGAAAAAAAGTGTTCACAACATTTACCTATTGTCATCATTTGTCTCTCTAGATTATTCAAACATGGTTACAATCTCTAACTATATATCAAAGTCATTAAATTCCAGATCATTTTCAAAAATATATCTCCTAAGAATTAGAATAAAATGCTTTTGACAGATGAAATTCTCAGGCTAACTGACATGGAACTATGTTTTTCAACCTCCTTCTTAAGTTGTATCTAGGTAATGAGAATCAGATTTTAGATAAAACAGCTACATACCCCTTTGATATGAGATAAACTGAAAGCATGGTCAATATCATCATTTCATACAGAGGGTAGCCTTAATAAACTAGGACTTAATCTGGCTGATTGTTTTCAGGAAAAAAACAGCTAATTATTTATTAAATCTGTCCCCAAATAATTTTGCACCATCCAGAGATAGTATAAATGGCCCCTATAAGGCAGTCAAGCTGCAGTAAATTTGAAATCTAATACTGGGGGCAGGCAATTGGCACAGTAGTTAAAATGCCTCTTGGGACACCCACATCCCATATTGTGCCTGAGTTTGAGTACTGAGTCAGCTTCCAATTCCAGCTTTCAGCTAATGCACACTCTAGGAGGCACACGTGATGGCTTAAGTCCTTGGGTCTCTTTTACCCACATGGGAGACCCAGATTGAAATCCAGGCTCCTGACTTCAGCCTAGTCAGGCTCCAACTGCTTTGGGCTTCTGAGGAGTGAATCAGCAGACAAAGGATCCTGCTCTCTACCTGTTTCTTTCTGTCTCTCTGCCTTTTAAATAAAATGAAAATAAATATGTTTTTTAAAATAGTGTACAACAACCATGTTGAGTCAGATAATGTCTTATCCTCAAAAATTTGTATTCTACGACTCCTTGTGCATACAGTATGCTGGAAACATCAGTTTTTGATGAATTCTTACTGGAATGTTGGAACATAACTAAAGTTGCTTATCTCAGCACTTTCAGTCTTTGTATTCTTTTAACTTATTCTGCAAAAAATGGATGAATTCCTCATTGGGACAAGAATGCTAAAAGAGGGTCTATAATTTTCACGATAAATTATCAATATGCCTATTTATATACAAAGTAGCTAAACTGTTCCAGTCTCTTTTTTCCTAAGTCTCTTAAACTACCACAATACTTGCTTTCACAAATTTCTTGTACCTTCAGCTTCAATTATTCTTATCCCCAAAAACTGACTGAACCAATTGTACTTGGTGGGCATAACTGAGAGAACATTACTGTCTTTCTTTCCTCTCACATATTAACCATAAAATCTCAAAAGAGCATAGGTGATATATATTGTTAGATGGGTCTGGGTTTAAATACAACTTTGCCCTTTTGGGTAAGTTAATCTCCTTCTTTTGAACTTGGAATCTTCACTTGTTAAATAAAGAATGATAATACCTACCTCACAAACAGTCACAGTTCTAAATTTAAATGCAAAGTGCTATTTACAAATAACACAAAAATGACAGATTTTTTTTTAATTCACTGAATCTATATAGCTGGACTCTGGTCACTTTATTATATGATTATTTATTTATTATTATTATGTGAAAGGCAGATTTGCAGAGAGAAAGAGAGATCTTCCATCTACTGATTCACTCCTCAAATGCCTGCAACAGCTGGGACTGGGACATGCTGAAGTTAGGAACCTGGAACTCCACAGGGCTGCTCTCATGGGTGACAGGGTCTCAAGTATTTCATCCAAGCTGAAGACGAAGTAGACTAGCCGGGACTCAAATTAGACACTCTCATGTGGGAAGCAGGCATCCCAAGCAGCAGCTTAATCTGTTATGCCACAACTCCCACCCTTGAACTATATTTACTTTAGTCACCTGTAGAAATAATATCACAGAACCATAATTAAGTGATGTTTCCTCAGTTCTTATTGAGGTAAAAAATAAGGGTCAACTTTTTGAAGAATACATTTTGCATCATTTTTTGCAAAACTTCTTTTAAAACCACTCATACATCTTAAGATCCCTAATAAATTTCCTTGTAGTCAGGACCTATAAAATAATCACCTCCCTTAATGTATTTGCTGCTTGTTTTTTAAGAAAAAAAATTAAAACTGAATTTTCAACTGTATTTTATTTATTCATTTTTATTTGAAACACAGAGAAGTAAAGGTGGAGGGGGGATAGAAAGACAAAAATCTTCCATCCACTGGTTTATTACTACCACCACCTTCCCCTCATCAATCTCCATGAAGAATGACTCGAATAGAGAGTATCTACATAATTTATTAATTTGCAATTTAGAAGAAATGCTTGTTTGCAAATCATACAAGTGAAACTAGTCTTTGCTGTAGAACACTTCCACACCCATGAATGGAGATGATACCTCCACCCATCAAGTGCCTATGACTGTCATTTTCCTTCTGAACCCTAGAACAAAAGCAAAAGAAGCCATCTTAAAATATAATCTATAGTGTCAAGGGCAGCAATATAGTAATTAGGCTGAGTCTGAAGTGATCCAGCAGGAATCACCAGAAGAAGTAAAATTAAATTTTAATAACATGAGCCTAAACCTGCTATTTGCGGATGCTATTTGTTTTTATGGCTACATACTGAGAGCCCACTATGCGGCAGGCACTCTTCCAGATGTTCAGGCTATAGCAAGAAAGAAGAAACAAAGTCCCTGCTCAGATGAGGCTTAGATCACAGTAGAAAGAAAGAATAACTACATATAACAATGCCATATATATAAGATGGTCATTAGAATTGATTAAAAAAATAAAGTAGGGTTAGGGAACAGGGAGGGATGAAGGAAAAGTGTGCCAGTTTAAGGCTTAATTCATGTGGTAGCCACATAGAAAGAGATTCCAAGTAGGTCTCCAAAAAGAAATGTATTATAAAATCTTTCACAGAAGGCATTAATCATCACTGATCATCTGTTTGGTTAAGACATGACTTTTACTCCCTAGAGCTTATGCTTTCCGTATGTGAGTTTTTGTTGTTGTTTCTTATAATTTATTTCTTTTCCAGCTGAGGAAACTTTAGGTGTTCATAAATTAGTTCCAATCCATTAAGATTAAAGGTGATCAATGATTCTGCTCCTGAAGAATGTCAGAATCATTTAAGGGAAACCTCACTTCCACTGTTGCCCATTTAATGGCTTCATAGATGAATGGAAAGGGGAAATTGTGTGCCTTGAATTTTCTAGAAGAAAAACCAATGAATCCAAAATAGGGCAAACCAGAGATACTAATGAAAAGAAAAAATTCCTACCTGAACTCCAGTTCTCTCTAATCAGCTGGCTGTCTGCTGGCCATGGCAACTGAGCTGCTTTAAGAAACTTCAGAAAGCATCAATTCTTTACAAATGGGAAGCTCAAAGTATCACTCAAATATGAGTATTTCCCCTTTGGCTGTATCTAAAGCACGCAATGAAGAGGTTTGCAAAATGTTAGTTTTGATCAAATTTCAAGGGGAATAAAACTGTCATGGTTAACTTTACGGTACAGTGAATATAATATTTTTCTCCCCACATATTTTAGAGAATGTTCATCTACTTATGGGTATCGTCTCATAGAAAGAGAAGGATTTTCTTGGCTCTAATTTATAGCATTCTTTGAAGTAATGAATATTTGGCTGAGTTACGCTGTTCTCTCTTTGCATTTTTTTTTGGTTTTGTCTCCTCAGACTAAATGAGAAATCTCAATCTACATATGCCCATATTTTCATTCTAAACACATTAATTCATCAAGGTCCTACATTTGATGACTCATTCATCAAAAAAACTTAAAAGCAGGTAGAGAGGGGTCCATTTGACAAATATCTTCTGGAAGGGTGTACTCTTTTTTTTTTTTTTAAGATTTATTTATTTGAAAGAGAGAGAGAGGAGAGGCAGAGAGAGAGAGAGAAAGAGAGGTCTTCCATCCAATGGTTCAATCCCAGATGGCCACAACGCTCCGAGCTGTGCCGATCCGAAGCCAGGAGTTCTTCCCAATCTCCCACGTGGGTGCAGGGGCCCAAGGACTTGGGCCATCTTCTATTGCTTTCCCAGGCCACAGCAGAGAGCTGGACAGGAAGTGGAGCAGCCGGGTCTTGAACCGGCACCCATATGGGATGCCAGCGCTCCAGGACAGGGCGTTAACCCATTGCACCACAGCACTGGTCCCAAGGAAGGGTGTATTCTAATGGGATATTCACAATCTGCCTGCATTGGAAGGCTTAAATGTCATATTTATTTTAAGAAGAGTATAAATGAAAAATAATGAAGTCCTGGGGGCTTCATGGTGCCATGGCCCACTTGGTTAATCCTCTACCTGCGGCTCCAGCATCCCACATGGGGGCCAGGTTCTAGTCCCAGTTGCTCCTCTTCCAGTCCAGCTCTCTGCTGTGGCCCAGGAGGGCAGTGGAGGATGGCCCAAGTGCTTGGGCCCCTGCACCCACATGGGAGACCAGGAGGAAACACCTGGCTCCTGGCTTTGGAACTGCGCAGCGCTGGCCGTGGCAGCCATTTGGGGAATGAACCAACGGAATGAAGACCTTTCTCTCTGTCTCTCTCTCTCTCACTGTCTATAACTCTACCTGTCAAATAAAAAAAAAAAAGTAATGAAGTCCCAAAAGTTTACTGAATTATATATTCTATTTTCACATTGGCAGAATTCATGTACATTAAAAGACAAAGTTGGCCAGCGCTGCGGCTCAATAGGCTAATCCTCCGCCTTGCGGCGCTGGCACATGGGGTTCTAGTCCCAGTTGGGGCACCGGATTCTGTCCCGGTTGCCCCTCTTCCAATCCAGCTCTCTGCAGTGGCCCAGGAGTGCAGTGGAGGATGGCCCATGTGCTTGGGCCCTGCACCCACATGGGAGACTAGGAGAAGCACCTGGCTCCCGGCTTTGGATCAGCGTGGTGTGCCGGCCACGGTGGCCATTGGAGGGGGAACCAACGGCAAAGGAAGACCTTTCTTTCTGTCTCTCTCTCTCTCTCTCTCACTGTCCACTCTACCTGTCAAAAAAAAAAAAAAAAAAAAAAAAAAAAAAGACCAAGCCACTTCAGTTTCTATAATTTGTCAAAAAGGGAACTAAGTACAATTTGAATTGTTTTCCTAAAAAGTTTTATTTTCCAGCTTGCATGACCAGTTTGATTCTGTAAGTCCCACATCTCTCCACAAGGACCTTCTATTCCAGGCTACTGTTAAGACTACCTACCCCTGCCACTGCTATTCAACCTCTTACACAGGGAAACAAAAAACTGAACAAAGAGAAGGAAAAATTCCAGGAAATGTTGCCAAACTGCCTGCTAAGTAGCAGAATCAATGAGGGTGTTGTGGGTGAGGGAAAAGCACAGATTTCAAGACACAATGATCACTTTAAAAACAAAATCACATTAGTTTGAAATTTGTGCTCATTTATGAAAACTAAAAATATTATAATTAACTGTTTCTCTTTTCCTTTTGTCATAATGCCACTTTCAAATAGATCATGGGCTTTTACAAGAGACAATTTTGCCTCCTGGGAGATATTTCTCAAACTATGGAGACAATTTTAGTTATCAAAACTCAGGGGCATTGTTGGTATCTATTAGATAATACAGCCCAGTGACATTGTAAATATTCATAACAGCCTTCATAACAAATATTTATGGGGTCAAAAATTCCAAAAATGATGAAGAAACCCTGAACTAGGCCATTCTTAAACACTTGACTATTCGGTCTTGTACCTAGCAGTAAAGATTCCCACTACTTGAGTCTCTACATCATAAAATGTCCTAAGTTGCTAGACAAAGTTCTGGGAATCACCAGTCCATAAGGAAAGCCAAAATCACCAGGGAGATGAGTAAGAAGAGGGGACCAAGTAGGAGTGCCTGGGGAACACCAGCATTTACAAATGAAGAGCAGAAGAGGAACACCTCATAGAATCATCACAACATGAAGCTATAGAATAAATTTTAAAGTTCAGTGAGACAAAGGTGATAAAATGCCTTGGCACTGGAGAGCCTCAGCAGCAGCTTCAAAATGGAGCTACAACTTGAAGCCACATTGCAGTGCACTAAGGAATAAAGATTCTTCTTTTGGGATGGACCTAAAATAGTGGCTTCTTAGCAACCACCTCACTGCAGAGACAACATTGTGGACAACTGTACACACATGAAGTCACCTTTACAAGTACTATGGAAACCAGGAAAGAGATCCCAGTGGCTCATACTGTCATATCCATAAGAAAAGTAGCATTGAAGAAATCAAGAATGAAAGAGTTGCTCCTGTCACCCATTCTGCAGCTCAAAGGAGTGCTGCATGGAGTGACGGCCTCATTTGAGAGAGGGAGAATGAACTGAATCCCAGAATCAGGCCCATTGTGAAAACTCAGTTGGGCTGAGCATTCCTGCCCTGGCTTCCACATTCAGGTGCCCTCTGTCATCCCTTCCCTCAACCGCCACCAGAAAGTGAAACTCCAGTTGTGCAACTCCTGCTGTACTGCAGGAGAAGGAACTTAGGACCATTTTTCAGAGCTTATCACCATGCCTTTGAACTCACAGCCAAGTCTGAGGGATCAAGATCTGGCATCTTATAAAGCCCAAAGGCCTCTAGCACCAGGCCGAAGCTCACAGACTTGTATGACATTGTCAGGACTTGTCTGGCATTAGTAAAGTGCTCTAGGGGAGTCAGATTCATTTTGGCGTGTGTCACTGTCAGCCTCCAGTGGATGGTGGATCTGACAGACACCCCTGGATTCTGTAGGCATCTGTGACTGTGGGAACCAGGTATGACCAGCTTGAACCATTTTAGGCTCCCTGAAGGCTACCTTTACTTTTCTAACCTTGGTCAGGCAGCAAAGAATCACGGAACTATATTTGGGATTCAATGATGGCTTGATGAAGCCCAAATCTGGGCAGATCCTGCTGGATTCCATCCCAAGGCAAGTGCCTCCAGAAAGTCTCTGGACTTGACCTATGCCTTGGTAAAACAGATTTGTTTTGGCATGTATGCACTGCAACATAGCACAGGGCCTGATGACTATGAGACTCAGATGTTACCCATCCAGCACCTGTCTAAGTAGCTGAGCAGCTGCCTCTATTTCCCAACTATAACTTTTGACAAACATCAAGGAATCACATGACTATTTTGGGATGAGGTGGCCAAGCAGATAAAAATGGGCATAGAGCAAATCGAAACAGTTCCTGTCCCCAGGTCAGTCCCTGCAGGGTCTCTGAAGCTGCTTCAGTGCCCAGCAGAATTCTGTGGTCCTGACTGAGCAGTCTTATACCTCAGCCATGTACCCAATGGCTGACAGTGTGGCATAAGGCAAAGAGCTAACTCAACAGCAGACACATCATAGCAGAATGAGCTGGTCTCAGTGGGCTGAGGGCTCCAGATATGATCTGCACTGTGGTGTTCATGAAAAACCTCTTTTAAGTAATTCCCCAGTTCACACTGAACAACACATCAATTGCAGATTTGGGACAAATTTGAGTTTGGAAAGTATTGCAAGACTGAATCTCCAAAAACATATCAACAGCAGACCTAAGGAAACCAACCACTTAGAGTGCTTGCTACCCAGAGCTGAAATAGCAGAAGTATCCATAGACTCAGAAAAAAACAGACTGCTTAGAATTTCTAGAAGTATAGCAACAAATGAAGTTAGATTACAATAATCAATCTCCCAAAGTGGAGACAACATTGTAAAACAAGCATCAAGATCTTCCAGGTAATCATGACCTCATCTAAAGAGTGAAATAAGGTGCCAGAAACCAAACATCTTGGTAGTGAAATTTCCAAATGTTGAGATGTAGATTTCAAAATACCTATTTTAAGGAAACTCAACAACATTCAAGAGAACAGTGATAAATGACATAATATCTTAACTGTGAGATCTGAAAGAGATGGAAGTAATTAAACAAAATCAACCAGAAATCCTTCAACTGAAAAGTACCGTAAGTGAAATTAAATATGTGACTGAGGACATCAACAATATGGTGGTTCAAACAGAAGCATTGAGCTTAAAAAAAAAAAACTATTTGAAAATATACAGTTTTGAGAAGAAAAAGACAAAAACAATCAAGAGGAATAAAGGAAGCTTATGGGAAATATGGACTAGCATGAGAAGAGAAAATATTAAAGTTACTGGGGGCTGGCTCTGCGGCTCACTAGGCTAATCCTCCGCCTGCGGCGCCAGCACCCCGGGTTCTAGTCCCGGTTGGGGCACTGGATTCTGTCCCATTTGCTCTTCTTCCAGTCCAGCTTTCTGCTGTGGCCCAGGAGGGCAGTGGAGGATGGCCCAAGTCCTTGGGCCCTGTTCCCACATGGGAGACCAGGAGGAAGCACCTGGCTCCTGGCTTCGGGTCAGCTTGGTGCGCCAGCTGCAGCAGCCATTGGGAGGTGAACCAATGGAAAAAGGAAGACCTTTCTCTCTGTCTCTCTCTCTCTCACTGTCTAACTCTGCCTGTCCAAAAAAAAAAGTTACTGGGACAGAAAACTTTCAAATGTTAGAGAAGGATACAAATAACCAGATATCAGAAGGCCAAACATTATCAGTCAGATTCTACCTAACCAAGTGTACCACAAGACATGCTATAGTCAAGCTCTCCAAAGTTAAAAGTAAAGGGTCCCAATTCACCTGACTACAGACTTCTCAGCAGAAACCTTACAGACCAGAAAGGAGTGGTAAGACTTTTACACTACTAAAGGAAAAATATTGCCAGACAGGAATACTGAACCCAGCAAAGCTATAATTTAGATATGAGGGAGAGGATAAAGATATTCATAAATAGAAGCTGAGATAATTTATCACCACCAGATCTGTGTTACAAGAAATGCTAACATGAGTTCTTCACACTAAGAGAAGGAGACGCTAATAAGTATGAAGAAAATATCAGAAGGTGGAAAACTCATTGATAACACTAACTATACAAATAAAGACAGAATAATCTAATATTACAATATGTCATATAAACCATTAATATCTTTATAGTGAAGACTGAATAAAATTATAATCACTACATTAAAATATTGACAGATAATATTGAAAGCCATCAAATGCAACATCAAAATTCAAAATGTGGGGAGTAATTGAGCACAAATGTAGAATTCTTTGTTAGCATTCCTTATACTTTTGTTTGTCTTTTTCTCACTTTTTTAATTAACATTAAATTGTTATCATTTCAAGGCAGCTTGTTATATCTAAAAGAAGTTCTATCTAAGCCTGATGACAACTGAAAAGCAAGAAGCTATAACAGACTTACCAAAAATACAAATCAAGGAATTAAAGTACACCACTATAGGAAATCACTTAACCAAAAATGAAGATTGTAAGAGAAAGAGAGAAATAGAAACAGCAATAAAAATTAAAAATGCTTATCAAAATATTAATAGTAAGATTTTATCTGTCAATAATTACTTTAAATGTCAATCGACCAAATTCTCCAATTAAAAGATACAGAGTAACCAAGTGAATGAAAAAACAGGACCCAGTCATATACTACTTATAAGAAACTCACTTCACCTGTAAGGATGCACATAGACTGAAAATGAAAGTGTGGAACAAGATATTTCATGCAAATTAAACCACTAGAAAGCAGTGGAAGCCACAGTTTATCACACAAATAGATTTTAAATGAAAATCAGTAAAAAGAGACCAGGAAGATCATTACATAATGAAAAGGGCTTTAAACAATAAGAGGAAATAGCAATAATAAACATATATGCACCCAATATTGGAGCACCCAAGTACATAAAGCAAACATTAACTGACCTAAAGAAAGAGATAGACTCCAATAGTAGGGACTTTAATACCCACTCTCAGAAATGACCAGATCATCTAGAAAGAAAATCAACAAATAAACATCAAAGTTAAGTCACACCCTAGAGCAACAGAACCTAACAGACATATACACTACTTTCCATGCAACAGCTACAGAATACACATTCTTCTCAACATTACATAGAATATTTTCCAGGATAGATCACATAGTAGGTCACGAAACAAATTTATTTTTTTAAAGATTTATTTATTTACTTGACAGTAAGAGTTACACAGAGAGAAGGAGAATCAGAGAGAGAGAGAGAGAGAAAGAGAGGTATTCCATCCATTGGTTCACTCCCCAGTTGGCTCTAATGGCTGAAGCTGTGCCAATCCAAAGCCAGGAGCCAGGAGCTTCTTCTGGGTCTCCCATGTGGGTGCAGGGGCCCAAGGACTTGGGCCATCTTCCACTGCTTTCCCAGGCCACAGCAGAAAGCTGGATTGGAAGTAGAGCAGCTGGGAATTGAATCGGTGCCCATATGAGATGCCAGCACTGCAGGCAGCGGCTTTACCCACTACGCCACAGCACCGGCCCTACAAAACAAATTTAAATGAATACAAATAATATTAAGTATCATTATGACTATAATACAATAAACTATAAATCAATAACAAGAAAACTTTGAAAACTACAGGTACCTGGATATTTAATGACTTACTCCTGAAAAATTCATGCATCAAGGAAAAAAATCAATGAGAAAAATTTAAAATTTCTAGAAACTAATCAAAATGGAAACACAACTTCCAAAACCTAATTAAGGGATATAGAAAATGTAGTATTAAGAGGAAAGTTTAGGGGCTGGGGCTGTGGCAAAGTAGGTTAATCTTCTGCCTGAGGCACTAGCATCCTATATGTCCACCAGTTGGAGTCCCAGCTGCCCCTCTTCTAATCAAGCTCAAAAAGACAAAAGATAACCAATTTTGACAAGGATGCAGAAAAAGGGAACACTTGCACACTGTTGGTAAGAATGTATGTTAGTATACCCATTCTGGAAAACAAATGGAGGTTCCTCAAAAAAATTAAAATAGGCCGGCGCCGTGGCTCACTAGGCTAATCCTCCACCTTGCGGCGCCAGCACACCGGGTTCTAGTCCCGGTCGGGGTGCCGGATTCTGTCCCGGTTGCCCCTCTTCCACGCCAGCTCTCTGCTATGGCCAGGGAATGCAGTGGAGGATGGCCCAGGTGCTTGGGCCCTGCACCCCACGGGAGACCAGGAAAAGCACCTGGATCCTGGCTCCTGCCATCGGATCAGCGCGGTGCGCCGGCTGCAGCGGCGGCCATTGGAGGGTGAACCAACGGCAAAGGAAGACCTTTCTCTCTCTGTCTCTCTCTCACTGTCCACTCTGCCTGTCAAAAAAAAAAAAAAAATTAAAATAGATCTACCACATGATCCAGCAATCCCCTTGGTGGGTATAAATATCCAAGGAAAATGAAATCTGTCAGAGACATTTGCATTCCCCTGTTGAAGCTGCATTATTCTCAACAGCAAGGAAACTGAAACCATCTAAGTGTCTAGCCACTGATGAATAGATAAAGAAAATGTGGTAAAGAAGCTATTATTATGGCTCATCCAATTGAGCCACTGCCTGCAACAACAGCATTCCATATCAGAGTGTTACTTTGTATCCCAATTGCTCTGCTTCCAATCCAGCTTCCTGCTAATGCAGCTGGGAGGGCTGGGAAGGCCATGGAAGTCATCAAAGTACCAGGATGAGGTTCCTGGCTCCTGGCTTCCACCTGGCCTAGACCTGTGTGTTGTGGGAATTTGGGGAGTGAACCACTGGACAGAAGACCAAACTCTCTCTTTGTCTCTCTATGCCTTTAAAATAAATAAATCCTTAAAAAAATAAAATGTGGTACATATATAATGGAATACTAGCCATAAAAGGGGATGAAATATATCATTTCCAACAACATGAATGGAACTGAACTTGTTTTAAGTGGAATGAGCCAACTACAGAAAGAGAAATATCACATGATCTCATTCAAATATGGAATCTTAAAAATAGGTGATCTCATAGAAGCTAAAAATAAAATGGTTGTTAGCAGAAACTAAGGAGGGATGTCCCTATTCAAATTTGGCTGTGGACTTACCATCAGAAAGTTTGCATGGCGTACTCTCACCATTTTACTAATGGTTCAATTTTTTAAATGCCACAATAGACTCCTTTCTTTGTGATTTTAGTCTAAGGATCACAGAGCATAGAAGACACAAGTCCTAAGTGCTAGGGCCTGGTTTGGCTTTTCAATGTGGGTGCCTCTCCTAGAACAATCTGATTATGATGGAACCATCTGAGACATTTCATGATTCTTCTAGTGATGATTTTCCAGTTACATTTCTTGAGAATTTACCAGACCATAAAGTGAAAACAGTGACTATATCTTAGTATAAAATGAGTACAAAGAAAGAGTACTTCTATATCCAGTCATACAATTTATTGCCGGATTTTCATAAGAAATCTGCTTAGAGTTTAAAAGATTATGATAGAAATTTATTATATACGCACAAATATATACAAGAGAACTTCGAAAAGTAATTATATTTTGGTGCAAAAAATTTGATATTCAATGTATCATTTTTTCATAATATACATTTTCTACTGACTTTTTAAAGTGCCCTTGTATATTTATAAATAAATAAATATATATATATATAAAAACTCTGCAAGCTGAAAATATCCTAGAAATATAAGAAAAAAACTAGTAAAAGTGGATACTCCTGGAAAGAAAAAATGGAATACTAGAGGTATTGAATGGGATTTTTTTTTTCAATATATACTTGCATATTAAATAATTTGCTTGTACATCTATCACTTAACTCCCAAAATATTACTATGAAAATGAAAAAAATTAAACGTTAGCCAAGAAGAGAAAAGGAGGAAATCAGAGCTCACAGCTTGCTTTAGTGTATATGGTTTCTCTAGCTTCTCATAACTGCATATAGTTCAGCATGTTTTGTTTTGTTTGCAAGAGGCTACCCTAGCAGGGACTGTTGTCATTTGGATGACTGTTTAATCAGTTGTTAACTTCTTCTTTCGCTTGTATAATAATGAGCCATCACAAGATTGCTTATTTCTCTTGATTTCATTCCCAAGACTACATCGCCCCTTCCTCTGTTGTGTCTACATAAATCCCATTCTTCTAATTCAATTTCTAAGACCCTTCCTTTCAGAATGAATACATCATCTGCCCCAGCCACTTAAGAAATGAGTTCTATTTGGAGGTGTTTGCTCCCCATGTAAAAATTTACTACATCCCCTATTGAGGTTGTAAGCTACAAACTCTGAGGTTGTGCTCTGTATTTCCCAATATTCACAATATCTCTGCTGTTCCCATATTTTTATTACATTTTCATGGGTTAATCAAAGAGAAGCTTTGGATTTCTGGTATCAATGTTAATGATTTTTGATTTTTAGTTTTATTAACTCATTCAATAGCTTTTAGTTTGTATTTGTTTATTCATATCTTAATGAAAGGTAGAAGGGTAATCTGAGGCTCATAAACAGAGATTTGGTCTAACACAAATTCTGAAAGGCAAGGAGAATGGAGAGGCTCAATGAGCTTCATGAAGTTATTGGGGAAAATTAATCTCTCCTGGGAGAGAAGCCTTGATAAAAACACTCGCAATGCAGGGCTTCTCTGTCCACAGAGTTGAAAAATAAACGCCACGTCTACCTCCATTTGCAACACACTGACTGATTGCAGTCCCTACAATAGGTGAATTTTGTCAAGTGTGAAAATAATCCTGGGACCAGGGGAGACACATCATTAGCAGGGAAATATACATCTCTGCTGCTGCTCAAGGAGATGCAGCCATTTAAATGAAGACAAAGAGGGGTAAACAAAAGAATTACAGGAGAAAATGTGTTGCTGGACTATCAGTCGAGGAGACCTAATGCTGCCCTTTATCATGACTTATCATGCCAGTGACAGACGATAAAACTCCTACTGCTGCACAATTCTGTACTTGTCAGTTTCTGAGCCAACTTTTCCTTGGCAGATGCTTGGCAGATTTTAGACATATGATTTATTGCCTCATTTAATCAAGACTGTGCAGGAAACAATAATCTTTCTGGTAAATTACAAATTAGGCACCTTTCACTTATTTTTTAGTGACAGAAATGATATATACATATATACATATATATGTGTATATATATACACATATATGTATGTGAGAGATGCAATTAATAATTCATATATGTATATATGTGTATATGTGTGTATGTTCTTGGGCTTTCTAGCAAATACTATTTGTTGCTTGTTAAGAAATTTAAATAATGTCTTCTAGTCCTTCTGTCTGCTGAAGACAGGGAAATTTATGCAATACTGGAAGATATAAATTCAGTCATCCTACATCAGTGTTTTTCAGTGTTTATTGTTATGGAAAACAACAGCCTGAGCAGATTCCAGTACTAATAAATGGCCCTGCTGTGGAGGTTATTGGCAATTTAAAGGCCATATCACTTCATTTTGCTTCCCATTTTGCAGATACATTTTAGTTTCTTTGGGGAATTTCTTCTAAAATTTGGGGGTAACTGGCTAGACAGTAAAAGGAAACCATGTACCCAGCACATCAGTAATATTTTCTGGAAATTATATTATGTGTTTAAAATGACTCCTTGGACATTGATTAAGTTAAAATGAAGTACATGAAGCCAGTGCTGGGTTATTGTCTTACCTAGGGAGAAAAATCGCTTTCTAGAATTCAGTAGTAAATAGGCAATTCATTTTGACATAACGAGGAAGAGTGATGTTAACAGCCAGAGGTCACACAAAGCTGAGATGGGAAAGACCTATTAGATCATTTTCTCCATTCCCTAGAGAAGAGGCCAAATTATATTTCATACTGCTTTGCCCAGTTTAGCTTTCAATTACTCAAACAAGTGGCTTTTACTACTTCAGACTTTTTCCAGGACCTTTACCTTTCTTCATGTTCCCAGCCTTCCTGGGTGTATTGGCGAAGACTAAATCTTGGTCAGAATTAACCCTGCAGGTGACCACAAAATTAGACCTGTGTCCTCAAAACTCATTTTCTCTTCTCTTTCCATGAGCTTCAAATCATTTCTTTAGTAATAACTCTCTTTGTCTCTTCCTACTTTACCTCTATGTTGTTTCCTCATCACATGGGTTTTACTCTAAGTAACAACTTATCTTGGCAGAAGAATCTTCTGAAACAAAACTTCTATTTCCAAAGGTAAATGTTCATGATATCTAGGGCAATGCTATTCATCCAGAAACCCCAAGAACATCTCAAAACAATGAACAAAAGGGATGAGTTCAAGAAAGAAGTTGAAGAGATAAAGTTGAGACTGCAAGTCTAGGGAACTCATGCTACACAATGGAATACAGCAAAGGGACAGAAGCTGAAGGAAAGTGTGGGCCAAAGAAGATTTCCTTTTAAAGACAGAAGTGTTATAACATGTGTGTTTGAATATGGAGCTACTCAATAAAAGACCAAACATGAGGATGCAGAGAAGTGGGACACCTATAGGACCATGTTTTCATTAAAGAATGAGATCCAGGGCTCAAATGGAAATCGAAGCATCATTTTATCCACGTGCATATATAGTTCATTTATTTTAACTGGTGAAATGGCAGGGCACATGAAAAGATGTGCTAATAGACTGACAATTTATGAATGACTGTGACTTCAATTCTCTTTCAGTAAAGAGTGGAATGGGTTTTATGTCCCTTTAAGTCTTCTTGGTCACTCCAATTTCTTTGACTTCCATATCAAATGAAACAGTCTTCTAATTAGGTAAATCTACACTGGCTCATATCCCAAGGCACTCTGGAATATCTCCTAAGGAAAATTAGGTTCAGAAAAAATATTCACAAAAATATTCATTGTACATTATTTACAATAATAATGTTGTAAACATGTTGACAACCTACATCTCCAACAACAACAGAAATGTGGCATATTCAAAATAGTGTTCATTAAGATGTAGTAACTTGGAAATTTTCAACCTTATGCTTAAAATGAAAAAAAAATTCCAAATATAAGCACCCAAATAGAAGGAAAGTATGAAGAATGATTGACTTCAGGTAGTAAAACTGTTAGTGAATTTTCTCCTTCTTTCTACTTTCCTTATTTTCCAAATTTTGCACAGTAATTATAATGCAACCATAAGAACCTAATTCCAGGCTATAAATTCCTTTCTATTTAAAAGATTCCTGAAGGATACATTTGGGTCATAGTTTGTTTGTTTTCTTGCAACTCATAATCATGGCATTAACTGAGAATTTATAGTCCAGGCATTTAGGCAAATTTCTTAAACTATCTGATCTTTATTTCCCTCACTATAAAGATAGCTTTCATCACAGGTAAAATGAGGTGTAAACAATTCCATGCATTTATATATCTTAGAATGGTATCTGGCAATATTGTAGGCAACAAATTAATATAGACATATTTATTATTTTGGCCACATATTTCTCTGTCATAGTTTGCTGCATATGCTGTTAGTTCTTCACATGGAGGAATCTGAGACACATTTTTGATACTCTTGATATTTTCTTTCATAAATTTTGAAGCAAGACAATATTTTACATGGTTCCTTTCCGTTTCATTCTTTGATAGTATTTCAAGAAATGGAAAAATTCCTTGAGAGGGCTTATCTACGACAGGACCATTTTCTTCAAAAAGGGCAGACACACATTTCCTTCATGCTTCCTTTGATATTGCATTACGAAGATATCTTTTAGAACTAGGAGTTTCAGTAGCTTTTGGGACAGGACCAATTTCCAGATATTTAATTTTGTTCTGGTGTCATCTAAATTGAAATTCTGACATAGCATTTTTCTCACACTAACTGTTTAGAGAAATTCCTTCCAATTTGTCTTTATTTGTTGTGAAGTCAAGCCAAACCCCAGCGGTCTCTGTGGCTGTTTTGGCAGATATTGGTGACATTATTCCATCACCACACACATGTTAATTTGAGATAGTGGCCCCTAAAATTCTGCCCATGTAGCATTCCCACCCAGTAATTAGAATGGATTATTTTGAGGAAACAAGAAAAATGAAATACCCTTTAGCATGCATGAATCAGATCTTTTTCAACTGGAAAGAAATGCAGAATGGAAAATGCTTCAGGAAGGGCAGATATTTTATTGCTCCCATTTAATATCCATACTACAATATGGCATTTTAGAGTTGTTTTATTTTGTTTTCTGCCATACCTGTATTTTATGCTTTGTTACTGACTAAAGATCAATTTCTCCATCTGAAACATCCTGGATTTAGTTTTTTTTTATCACTTTAAATTTTCTAAAAATTGTCCTAAGTGAATTTGTGAATCCCTGAGGTTCAGAGGTGGATTCTATGTTTCTGGCTGATTTGATCCATGCAGCACTTGGTTTTAGTGGGAGCCTGTGACTTTACCTTATTAATAGCACAGCTGATGTGGTTCATATTACCTTGTAATTTTGTTTAGGCCTATTTCATTTCTCATCCTGACTTTATCTTAGGAAAACAAGTTACAGAAAACCATTAATTATTTTTATGGGAAAAAATTATTCTTAGTCTCAATGTTTATAGATGGTCATCAAGTCAAAGCAGCTCACAAAAAGCTACTTATCGGAGCTACGAATGTATGTGTACAGCCACAATTATATCAACAATTAACAGTTACATGATTGTTAGAAAATAAAAACAGTTTAAAAAAATCACATGGTGTTTGGAAAAATACAGTAAGATATTGAAGTAGCTAGAGAATTATGAAATTTATAAATGGGTTTTACCTTCAAGTATATTAGAGAGCAAAAGCATAAATATACGAGTCCTTTTGATATTTTTTCTTTGTTAAACTTACTTTAAAATGTGCACTTTTGACAGCATTTAAAATTAAGAGAACCCATGAAAGATAAAGAATGAGTTTTCTTAGAAAGAAGATAAGGAACTAAAAAGATATACTTATAAATGCAGTGATTAATTAAATGCAAAGTATTATTTAATTCCTTGCTATAATTGACAATGAAGGGGAAAAACTGAAGACACAGGCCTCAATGAATAGTAGATGCAATGTGCAGAACACAGACTTAAGATGGGGAGAACTAGGCACACAGAGAGCAACTGTCACAGAAATATGTACATTGGTTGCTGTAGACTCTATAACCACATGGAGTAATCTCTAAATACTAGAGTAGGATTTTTTCAAATAAAATGTTGATTGATAAGTACTGCAGTGGGAGAAAAAAAAAATTCTGGAGGTTTTTCATTTAAATCATTTTGCTCCTGGAACTTTGATGGTTTCTGCTACTTTCTTAAATATTTTCAAGGTCAAATAGTATAACACTGAACCACTGATATTTTGTACCATAAGATATGTACACTTGGGTATTTGGACAGGATTATTATGCAACTGACACAAATGAAATTTGTGAACTGTATGGCCTATCCCTTTGCAACTTTTATAAAAATGTTTAAATCAATAAAAATATTGAATTATTTAAAAAGCAGAGATGTTTATATTGAATGAAAATGGATCAGTCATGGTAAGTTTAAAACACTCAGCAAAAGCACTTGACAGAAAAGACCTCTGAGTTTTACCCATTTTTCCATTCTGTCTTTTTACTTCTCTGAGGCAAAATTATAGCATCCGAATAAACAGTATGAATAAGATAATTTGGAATTAAAGTTAATTTTATAATTCTTGACTTTGAGAAAATACAAAGTTCCATTCTAAGTTCATGGAAATAGAACATTACAAATTATATTTTGTACTCAAATTACTTCACTTCTATTCATTCTCAAAAGACCTTTAATTACAACTACTCTTTAAAAGTATAAAATACTTAGCAAAATATGTAAACATGAATTATTTAAGAAGCATTTGAAACAGTAAACTCAGTTGTTAAGTAGTTCTCAAGATAATACTGTGGAAAAGGAAAAGGAGAATTCAAATATTTCCATTATAAATAAGAAGACATTACCTTGTTAAAATTAAAATAATTAATCCTATACAAATCAAATTATATTAAGTGAATCTACATAAATGCCACTTCATAGATATGATACATTTTTATATAGGCAGTTTTTAGGCAATTACCCAAAGGCCAAAATACTGTGTGTTATTTATTCTCTTCCAAAATCCATTTTAAGAGTACATATTCTATAAATATAAAGTGGCAAAGATAAATACTTTGATAAATACTGCTGATCTCTCTTTTTCCCTACATCTGCTAGAGGTGTATTTTCAAAGTTCATCAGAGATAGGATTAAAATATGTTTATTTTGGTACAAGAAAAACTTTGAAATCTATGCATAATTTTTTTGTAATTTGCATGAACTTTTTTATGAACTTTTTGAGGACCCCTTGTATGCATGGATTTCTTTTTTTTTAATTTTTTTTTAATTTTATTTGTAAGACAGAGTTACAGAGAAGCAGAGGCGGAGAGAGAGAAAGAGAGAAAGAGGGAGAGAGAGGGGTTTTCCATCCACTGGTTTACTCCCCAGATGGCCGCAATGGCCGGAACTGTGCCTATCTGAAGCCAGGAGCCAGGGCCTTCCTTTGGGTCTCCCATGCGGGTGCAGGGGCCCAAGGACTTGAGCCATCTTCTACTGTTTTCCCAGGCTACAGCAGAGAACTGGATTGGAAGTGGAGCAGCTGGGACTGCAGCCAGCGCCCATATGGGATGCCCACACTACAGGCAGCAGATTTACCCGCTATGCCACAGCGCTGGTCCCAATATATGCATGGATTGCAAAATATTTTTCAGCCAAAATATACTCATCTTTTAATCCTATCTTCTATGTCCTTTTTGATGTACTCTCATGCATTGTGTTTCCCTGAAACACTTAATTCTTTATTGTATGATGGCACCTATAATACTATAGTTTTTCACTGTCTGGGTCTTTATTCATGAATTGTTTTACAAATGACCTTTGATATATGAGAATTTCACAGACTTTACAACCATGTACAATCTTAAACATGGAAAAGAGCCTTCAAACAAGCAATATAAGCCACTAGATGTACAGCTGCTTTGTATTGCACAAGGAACCATGCTCTGGGTGAATGAACAAATGCTGTGGCCCAGATGAAGAGTATCCATGTTACTCCAAAAATATTAGCCATTTAAAACTTTTCTGAAAATGTATAACTCAGTTGTTCCGTACCAAAATAATGAGAGGAAGGGGAAGGGAGAGAGAAAAAATATGATTGAGAAAGAATGAGAGAGAAAGGAATCTGCTGAGTGCTCAGTCTTGCCTGACTTTCCAGAAGAGCACACACTAAAATATATTCTATCCCTACTTGCTTATATAGGGGTCTAGTATCTGAACAAGAAAAGTATCATGAGAACAGAGATATTTCTAGGATCCAAAAATATTTAACTGGGAGAAAATGACATGAAAGAAATTAACAATGAAGTGAAGCTCAGCTGAGCCAGAGCTAGGGATGCCAGAATGAAGAACTGAAGAATCTGGCTGGTGCCGCGGCTCCCTTGGCTAATCCTCTGCCTGTGGTGCCAGCACCCTGGGTTCTAGTCCCGGTTGGGGTGCCAGATTCTGTCCTGGTTGCTCCTCTTCCAGTCCAGCTCTCTGCTGTGGCCTGGGAGGGCAGTGGAGGATGGCCCAAGTGCTTGGGTCCTGCACCCCATGGGAGACCAGGAGAAGCACCTGGCTCCTGGCTTCAGATCGCCACAGCGCGCCAGCTGTGGTGGCCATTTTGGTGGTGAACCAACGGAGAAAGGAAGTCCATTCTGTCTCTCTCTCTCTCTCTCACTGTATAACTCTGCCTGTCGAGAGAGAGAGAGAGAGAACTGAAGAATCTGGCATGTGGAATTACAAAATATCTGGTTCTTCTTGGTTTCTCTCTGCAGCCAAAACTGCCAAGTAGTATTTGGGAGTCCTTTGTCAATAGCATTCCCTTCTTTTTAAAAGATCTGTGAAGAATCTGAGGTTTTACCCTACTTGCAAGTTAGCCAGTTAGCCTGCCATTGTTTATTACATGAAGGCAGGAGGTATGAGATTCCTGGGTCTGAGACAATGGACACTGTTACTCCTAACTTCCCCCAAGTAACAGAAAGGAGATACAAATCTGCCTAAATGGATTCCTACACAAGCAGTTGATTTTCTGATAGAGAAGGAATATTGAAGTTAAGCGATTCAAATCTTTTCTAAAGGACAGCAAGCATGTCTGTTTACTGCTCAGAAGAGAGACACCATCTTTGTTTTTGAAAGAAATACTATATCTATTTTCCTTATCCAATCTCTATATAAACATCTTGAAAAGATAGTTTAGAACAAACTGTGGTCACTGTCTCGGTTACAAGACATGCAGAAATCCAAAGACCTAGGAATAGTGGTATCCAATCCTCTCTTCCTTGATTGCATAAAGTTAAAATGTCTCATAGGAAACAAACAAAAAACCCGATGTCCTGTCTACAACTGGATGAACATATAATTAGGTTAAAAATATCGGTATATCAGTTACTCATTTTATCTGAGAAATGAAAATATTTGTTATATTATAATTTTCACAATGAATTTGTTTTAGTCGTAATTTATTCTGGTCACACTAGCTTGTTCTTGTCCAGTGTTTGTGGTCCATGAGATTATTACATACCACAGGAAAACAACATGCCTACCTGTGAGGGCCAGATAAATTTGCAAATGTTAGGGACTGCTTTTTTCTCTCTCAATTTTTTATTTCATCATGATCCATGTTAGTCTGTTAATCTTTAGGATTCTCCTTCCATTTACCTTTCCCTTTATAGTTTACTTATTGAAGAAATCAACCTATTTGTCCTTAAGAATTTCCCATGGCTTTGATTTTGCTGATTGTATTGCTGGTGTGCCATTTAACACACTGTTCGATTCCTTTATTTCCTGTAAATATAAAGGCATGATCAAATTCTTCTGTAATGTTTTTGATAATACTTCATAGGCAATGAGGTATTTTTTTGTTTGTTTGTTGCTATCAGAAGGCACAAAATGGATGACTGTTGTTCTTTTTCTATTGTTGACTGTCTATGGTGGCTTGATCTTTTAATTTATTAGGAGCTGAAAAAGGATGACATTTTTAATTTTACCTTTCCTTCTTTTTATATTAACTGGAATATACTTTGTCTATTTACTTGTTTAGTGTCCCCAACTCTTTTCCAAATCAATTAAGATGCCTTGATATTAGAAAAATAGAAAATAGGACATGCAGAGATGGAGTCAGCTAAAATCATGATAGAAGTAATTGATTGTTGTTTCATCAATTCTATTACTTTCTTGGCTAGACTTTTACACTTCAGATAAATATAAAATGTCTATATTCAAATGTTATCAAAAGAGACAAATTTATTGTGGTCAACCAGGATAAAAAGGGATTGACTTTTTTTTTAATTCAACTAAAGACTTAAAATCTGTGTTTCACCCATATAAAGTATATTTTAAAGTTTCTACAGGCCCTACCTAAGTAGAGAGTTATTCTAAACCTTTCTACTTTAGGTCAAAATGTATAAACACATATATGTTATGCCCAAGTCAATAGATGGATAGATGATTGATAGATAAATAGATCAAATGTCCAGATACATTAAGAAATTGAAAAATATATTCTCTAATTATGAAGTACTTCTTGTCAATATTTAAACTGCAAATTGCCCATAATGCTTACAGTTTCATTTAATAATATATTCTTATTGTGGAAGGATCCCCCAAGAAATTGTAATGTATATCTATGCATTTATAAGCCCTTACTTTTCAGAACTCATAAGTAAGCATCACCCAAAATAACTAGCACATTCTCTACGTGAACTCAAAGTCATGTTTTACTGAAGTCTGACAACACCAAAAGATATAGATCAAAGGAATTTCATCTCCATAGGGTGTATACTTAAATATAGAAATCCATACCTTCAGCACAGTTGTGTCTCCTGAACACTCCTGCTCTCTCTTTATATATAAATTAGTGAATTCAGAGGAGAAGGAAAGAACTGGGCAAAAAGTGGCTGGGCCTCTGTACCAGCCATTGAGTGTGAGGCAGTTCTGTTCCTGGTCTTTGGTAAGTTCTCCACTTGGAATACCCAGGCCAAGCTCTATTATATCGATGGTTCCTAGCTTCTCTGTCCCACTGGGAATAATTTTTCAAAGGTAGACTAGAAATATTTCTAAACCCTGTTACTTTATTTTTCTGACATAATAAGCATAACTTATTGAAAATACTTAAATCTTTGATGAATTAACAGTGCTTCAAAGTCATTATTTTGATGTCAGTGACAGTCTTACATACAGTGAACTGTGGGAGATTAGGCAGATGCTGTATTGACCAAAGAAAATACCCTGGAGTTTGCTTTTTGACTAAACTTCTGATGTGTGTCAGCTTAATTTTGATTTGACTTTTATTTCCAAAAATGAGACGCAGTGTAAGAAAATATTAAAGACCAACTATTGGGATGTGTTTAGGAGAAACTAGATATTTTACAGGATTAGATCTACTTGGTAAGTGAAACTTCAAAAGGTAAACTTATAAATCATACAACTAGAAGGACTACTGAAGATCAACTAGTCACATTCCTATTATCTTACAGCTGAGGAAAATTAGGTGGAGTAGTATGAATAGATTTTCTCAAAGCTCATGGCTAGTCAGCAGCAGAACTAGAATTAATGTCTTTGACTCTTTCAACTATGTAGCTCAATGAAGGTGATTCTTTTAATTTAGTTGCTAACCTACATATTAAATTCGCTACTGAATGGTATATAAATTTATGGTGCATAAACATAATCTCTAAAAATGAGGGAAATACATTCCAGAAAACTGTTAAATTTAGTGTTCACAGTAGTATGACAACCAAATTTCATGTAAGTACAACTCTTAATTTCTTTATTGCCTAACAGTGATACAACAAACCCTGTGAAAAACTGGTATTTTTGAAGTTGTATTCAATCTCCTAGGTCATTATCACACTGTTCAATGGTTTTTAACAGCAACATATCTACTAGTAGTCTAGGACTACTGACTAACAAACTTTCAGTGGTTCCATAAACATTTAACTATCACTGGTGAAATCTGCCTGTTTATGGAAATAATATAATTTTTCTTGATATTATTTGAATGAGTTCAAAAATTATATTAAGGGCTGGCATTGTGGTATAGCAGGTTGAGTCACTGCTTGCAATACTGGCATCCCATATGGGCACCGGTTTGAGTCCTGCCTGTTCCACTTCCAATCTCAGTCCCTGCTAGTACACCTGGGATGGCAGCAGAGGATGGTCCCTGCACTCATATGGGGGACCTGGAAGAAGCTCCTGGCTCCTGGCTCCTGGCTCCTGGCTCCTGGCTCCTGGCTCCTGGCTCCTGACTTCAGCCTGGCCCAGCCCCAGTTGTTGCAGCCATTAGAAGAGTGAACCACAGTTGGAAGACACCTCTCTCTCTCTCTGGAACTCTGCCTTTCAAATAAATAAAATAAATCTTAAAAAAAAAAGTGATCTTCAAACATGCTATGTTTGAATTAAAATAATATAAGATCTTATTTAAAATCATGTTAGTATTTTTAAATGAACCTAAAAATTGCTAATACAAAAGAAAGACAAAACGTTTTTAATTTAAAGCAATCGGTCTTCCATCTCCAGTAACTCCCTTGTATGAGAGTTTAATTTGCTAATTGGACTGATGATACCTGCCTTCATTGTGAGTTATGAGTAATTAGATGTTACTACTGAACTACTAAGAGGATGGGATCCCCAAAGGCAGTCAACCAGATCATTATCTAAAGCAAAGCAAACTAATTATCACCACAAAGTTCCAACTAGAGGAATTGATCTAAACATCTAGCAGACTATTTGGGCCAAATCCCTTGTGCTTAGTGAATTCATACCATACAGTATTCGTAGAATGTTAAAGTGGGCTTTAATAGAATAAAAGTGGACTGATCAGAAAATGTGTACAGAGGGAAATATGTTTTAGAGCATTTCTTATAAAGCAAAGAACATGGAAGTCTAAATACAAAGTTGAGACAACCATTCTCAGGTGACCTTACTTTGGAACTCTTGGGAAGCGAGGATATTCTAGAGCACCTTCCTTTTATACAGCTATGGAAAATTGTTCTCCCTCTCCCCCAGAAAAGATAGCTCTAGTCTTTGGGGATTAGGAAGAAAAGAAGTCAATGCATCTTAGACTGCTGTGTGTTACATTGGACAACAGAACAATGAAGCTTAAAGAAAGATGGGGAAAAGAACTATTTTGGTGAACTTCACATATATTTATGATTTATTTTAGTTCCTAATAGCTGTCAAGACACTATATTCAGTGAGATTATCTGTTCTGTGGTCCAAATAACTGAATTACAAATAAACTTGTAGAATGTCACTTTTTTAAAATTTGGCGATACATAAAGATGTCAATGTTTGAATACATTGTAGTAATGAGATTACAAAGTTTTCCTAAATGTCTATTAACGTAGGGAATCCTGACAGAACACAGGATTTTCAAGACTCCAATACATACAGAATACCTATGTTGGTCACACACACTTAGATATTGCCTTTGATCATGCAACTGTGTCACTTTTTTCTGCTTTATTTCCCTGACAAGATGGTCAAAATTCAGCCTTACTCACAGAAGATGCTGTGTTGTGTACCCCTCTGGAATCTTGCTTTGCAACTTGAACACGGGGGAGCCAGGACTTCATAATGAGGGTGGTGGAGAGGAGTAAGAAGCAGGCCTCTGCACTGAGTACCTGTTTCAGAGCAAAGAGAAATAATGTGAAATTAGCCTGTTGATTGACATAAATTGTGATCCTGCATTTATGTGCACATTAGTTCATTTTATCAAAGTTATTTCCTTTAAATTGGCAATTGATACAAGATGAATTATCCAAATAACAACAGACATAGAATATTCTACATTATTTTGTCTTTCTAGTTAGCATTCAAAGGCATTTCTTAGATGGAAATGCTGTTTCTCCCTTTAAGTAAAAGTGACTTACTGGAGTCTCCAGTGATTAATGTAATAAATGTCCATTGAATGAGCACTGGCATGTCTCTAACCAGAGCCTCACTCAAAGCTTGACTCCTCATTACCCTCCAAGAGAGAAAAACAATCCTACAAGTCGCTCATATTTTATAGGTGAGGAAATCCAGTTTGTATAACCCACCTACATTCATCCCTGAGAGAGACCTCCATCCCAGGTCTACTCTGACTCCAACTCCTACAACTTTTGCTTTCTATAATCTGATCTCAATACCCCTATTAGTTACAGGAAGAACAAGATAAGGTGAATATATTTTTTAAACTTTTATTTAATAAATATAAATTTGCAAAGTACAACTTTGGGATTATAGCTGCTTTTTTCCCCCATATCTACCCTTCCACCTGCAACCATCCCATCTCCCAATCCCTCTCCCATCCCATTCTTCATCAAGATTCATTTTCAATTATCTTTATATATATATATATATGATCAATTTAGTATATACCAAGCAAAGATTTCAACAGTTTGCACCACACAGAAACACAAAGTATAGTTATACCGTTAATTCACATAGTACAACACATTAAGGACAGAGATCCTACATGGGGAGTAAGTGCACAGTGACTCCTGTTGTTGATTTAACAATTGACAGTCTTGTTTATGGCGTCAGTATCACCCTAGGCTCTTGTCATGAGCTGCCAAGGCTATGGAAGCCTTTTGAGTTCACCGACTCTTTTCTTGTTTAGACAAGGTCATAGTCAAAGTGGAAGTTCTCTCCTCCCTTCAGAGAAAGGTACCTCCTTCTTTGATGGCCTGGTCTTTCCGCTGGGATCTCACAGAGATCTTTCATTTAGGTATTATTTTTTGTTTGCCAGAGTGTCTTGGCTTTCCATGCCTGAAATACTCTCATGGGCTCTTCAGCCTGATCCAAATGCCTTAAGGGCTGATTCTGAGGCCAGAGTGCTATTTAGGACATCTGCCATTCTATGAGTCTGCTGTGTATCCTGCTTCCCATGTCGGATTGTTCTCTCCTTTTTAATTCTATCAGTTAGTATTAGCAGACACTAGTCTTGTTTATGTGATCCCTTTGACACTTAATCCTATCATTATGATCAATTATGAACTGAAACTGATCACTTTGACTAGTGAGATGGCATTGGTACATGCCATCTTGATGGGATTGAATTGGAATCCCCTGGCACATTTCTAACTCTACCATTAGGGGTAAGCCCGAGTGAGCATGTGCCGAACTGTACATCTCCTCCCTCTCTTATTCCCACTCTTATATTTAACAGCGATCACTTTTCAGTTAAATTTGAACACCTAAGAATAATTGTGTGTTAATTAAAGAGCTCAAGCAATGGTATTAAGTAGAACAAAAAAATACTGAAAGGAATAAAGTATTAAGTTGTTCCTCGACAGTCAGGACAAGGGCTGATCGAGTCATTGTTTCATATTTTAAGCTAAACTATCTCTGAAAATATCTCACCTACCGTTCTTCATAGTAAAAATTAGAAAGTTAAATATTGTTTTACTTGATACATCTGTGAAATATAGTTACATAGCAGTCAATAAAAAAGGAATTAAGGTTGCTTTAAAGGCCAATATTAACAAGCACAGGAATAAATCCTTCCATACAGAGAAACTCCTATATAGAGTAATTCTGACATCTGCTAAATTGGATAGCAGGAAGGGATCATAAATCCTACATGAATCCCTGTCACTTCAGATCAGGGGAAAAGACTCAATAATATTATGGCCTTTGATTTCAGATGTACAGAGAAGTTTTGAAAAGTGAAAAATGCAGAGCATACTCCATTTCTATGAATATGAAGTTATACTTGTCAGAAACTACAGTAAAGCCCTCATAATGTCTTAGATATGGGAGAATGAAAGCAGAGAATGTAAAATACGCAAGCACATTCCCTACAGAGAGCCACCAATTGCACTTATTTGGCATGAGAAGACCTGAGATATTCACATTTTTTATCACTAAAAGTAAGAAATATTTTATTCCATAAATAAATTACCTGATTTGATGTTGCTTCCATTGTTTGTCTTTAATTAGAAAAAGAAACAATTCCAACTTTAAATAGATAAGAAATATTTCCAAATCTTAAATAGCAAGGTTCATAAGACTACCAATATAGAAAGTCACCTACTTTTCCTCTCCATACCTATTCCAACATCAAGTCAGTTATCTTTCCAATTCAAGTCAGAAGCTGAATGCTGAACTTGCTTACCAGTTTGTTACTAGTATTGCAGAGGTGGGTAGGGTTTGGGAATCTGGTTCTTGTTGATTTGACTTATAATTTTCTGTATTGTTTTACACACATTATTTTCAACATAGAGAATACTAGATGAAAGCTTGCTGTAAAGAGCACTATTACTGGGAACAACCCATATGCAGGAAGTTCATCTAATTTTGCACAGCAGGAATTAGAGGGCCAATGACCATCTTGGCCAGTGCTGGCCAGGATTAAACATGGTAATCTTGGCAAACTATAACTTCTTGATAGAGTGCTAATGTGTCAGTGTCCATTACTGTGTTCAAACATAGGGCAATAATTGCAGTTTGTGAATCTTTCAGAAAGCATAAAAACTTCTAGGCATAAAGGTTTATTAGTATCTCCCTATAGATGAGAAGACAAACACAGACTTTAGAAATGTTATGGTAGGACTCACCATGCACATACTCTCTATGAAAAAACATCAACGAACAATGCTAATGTTTTGGATTCTTTCTGTGCATTCTCTACTTCCTTCCTAGATCACTTGAAAGATAAGTTAGAAGAATACATGGCCAGATTTTCCAAAGTGAGAATTGTTCGCACCAAGAAAAGAGAAGGACTCATTCGGACCCGACTCTTGGGGGCATCGATGGCGGGAGGAGAGGTCCTGACGTTCCTGGACTCCCACTGTGAGGTCAATGTGAACTGGCTGCCCCCACTCCTTAGTGAGTACACATCATAAGGTGACACCATGGGAGCCAGGGGGAGAATTGTGGTCCACCAGAGGGAGTGTGTGGTATTTTTAATTTAATTTGCAATCAGCAAGGCAAGAGACCCCTTCTAAAACTTTTACAGGGAGAATCTTTAATGCTGTCTTATCCACTGCTGAGGATAAACAGGTAACTATAGAATTGCATTTAAATTGACATTTTAGATAATACCAACTACAATCTTACTTCAGGTTTTAAAAGGTTTCATTTATCTTAGATGTTCTCTTTTATTGCAGTTATATTCATTGGGTAAACACTAAAAGAAAAAAGTAGCCCAAAATGTTTTTATAGCCATCCTGTAACTACAATGAGATTAAAATATAAACACACACTTCAAAAAATGTTACAGGACTGCCAAGAAAGGAGGAAAGAAAATTATTTAGCACCAACATACAGTTAAAATATAAGCACCTCCACATTGCCCAAAATATATAATGTTATTGCTTTTATGTTCATTCTGCTTTTACCACCAGCCTATATCCCTAAATATAAAAACCCCCATATTGCACAGAGTCCCCTCAAATGCCACAAAATGCTATCTAGTTAATATGTCTTAAATGTTCACAGTATGGCTAAGAGAAGGGAATGAAGAAAGCTAAGTCATACCACACTTGAACTGTCAGAAACAGGAAAGTCTGCAAGTAATTCAAGCTCGAAAATACACATGTGGCACAATTCAAGCTTCATCTCTTTTTTTATTTATTTTACAATGAAGTCAGATACATGAGTAAAGTTCAGTTGCAGATGAGAAATAAATTGCAAGCCTGAAAAAATGCTTTTTTCTAAAACACACGTTTCCTTCATATTACACTTCTTCCTACTATTCTAGATATTGGTAAATCAACTTTTATTGCAAATATATACCTGGCCTTAGAACTAAAGCCAGTAACAACTGCCTCCACAATAGCTTTCTCAAACACAATGATTTTCTATTGATCATTGTGCAGGATTTCAGCTCAAACCAACAAAGTTCCATTAGTGAAAGATGTGAGGGAAAATCAAATGAAACTGTATAGGATTTAAAATAGGAAACAACCAGCAACTAAGAGCCCGACCACATCACCCAATCCACATACCTACCCCTGTACAGATGACTGCCTGGCAGCCCTAATCAACAGAAATGTTTCAGTGCTCCTACAGTCAGAGACTCCTCTGAGCTTTTAATTAAAAGTACCTTGTCCAAGGACACAGCAATTTAGAGCTTCATCAGCAACAGTGAGATTCCCTCAAACTGAATTTGACCTATATGGTGTTGAATATTCAAAGAAGTCAGCAAAAGACCTTATTTATTTATGAACCAAAAAAAAATCCCTAAATGCCCATTGTCAATTCTCTGGTTGTGGCTCTGATTTGAAGAACAACACAAAGATAAAGATATGAAAAAAAAAAAGAGAGAAAATAAGAAAAACCCACAGCCCACTTTTTCTCATTAAAGCATTTCATTTCCTGGAGGTCTGATGGATAAGAAATGATTCAAACTTAGGATCACTATCTTTTTTATTTTCCTTTATCAGTATCTTGACACATCATCCAAAATGAAAAAACAGGCGGAGCCACAGTTTCCTGGTTCATTTTTCACCTAGGGATTATACCTGAATTTCAATTTCCCATTAGGAGTCCATTTGTTTGATCCTTGGAAATTGAAATGTAGATTCAAGCCTTGGATGAAAACTTAGTTATTCTGCTTTCACCCTAAGGTAGTACATCTGGATGAGAGCTAAAAGGAAATTTGAAGAAAAAATTGAAAGTGAATTTAATGAACTCACTCTCTTTGGGTCACCTTGGGACTCTTGTTGGTCAAACAACTTGTAAATCAACCTGATTCTGGATTTGATTGAAGAAAGTCACTGAAACCTTAATGCTAAGATACCTGTAGAGGTGATAGAAATGTTTCAGGCAAAGCAACAATGGTCCTCTCTGTCAAGGACATCTCTGCAAAGACACCATTTAGATAAAGATTAAAACCCATTATAAGGCTTGCTCAGGTGAAAATCCGAGCCCTTGGTGCAGATTAACTTGAAATAGTGCTGCGTTTCTGAGTCTGTTAATTACCTGAAATCAGATACAGGGAACCTCTGGGCTCTCAGGTTTATTGGGTTCAGGCCATCTAAAATCACAACACTTTTCTAGGCCCCAACATTCTGCACTCCTCCTGTCCCGTTTTATTTTCTTTTCATATCATGTATCACCTCCTAAAACACCACATTTAATTATTTATTAGTTTACCATCATTGCTCCAGTCCCGAAGTTAGGAGTTCTTGTGGTATAATTCATTGTTCTTACCATCCAGAAAAGTGACTAACACAATATTTTCTGTTAAATAAATAATTATTGGGATATGAAAGAATGAATGAATGAATGAGAGAATAGGTATGTAGATCTAGAGGGGAGGTCTTCTATTGGATTCTATAGTTTCTACACACTGTTTTATCAGTGCCATTACATAATGTTGCTTGTCATTATGGCCAATAAAACATTACACTTCCTGTTCTATGCTTAGGAGAAATTTGTGAAACAACTGTATAGTTTCCTAACTGTAAGAATTTTATCCTTGACAGTTTTCTTCACTCCTGGATATCTGGGGAAAATATGATATGGAAATAGCCACTTCTAAGTGGGCTATCCATTATTCTTTCATTTAATGGTACACACCACATCCAAAGATTTTCCAAATAAAAAGAGAGCAAACGTTCATATCCAACATTCTGCCTATCAGACAGAATTGGTTTGTTATAATAAATATTGATTAAATACACATTCTCAGGAAGAAAGATACTTTTCTAGGTGAACCAAAGTAGCAAATGCCAGTTCCATGTGCTGGCTCTTAATGCCATCACAATAATAATACTAAGAAAGGAAGGTACTAGAAGCAAAAGAAAAAAATCACCTTTGTGAAACTCTATGCACCAGAAAGGACAGTTTTTGACTGGACTTTAAGCAGGTGCCACATCCTGGTAATTCTGAAAAGTTGAGTGACCCTTGACAAGTTAATTTACTAATTAAATTCTCTAGGCTCAATTCCCTAATACATAAATTGGGAATCAAAATAACAGCCACCTTATAGGATTGCTAGGACTATTTGAAATAGTATAAGTCATTTAGTGGTTAATCAAGAACATAGTATTAGCAGGAGTAATAGTAGTGTCATACCACTTAGTACATTTTTATATAATGAAAGAAGATAAAAATGTATGGCTCAGGTAGAGTCTATTTCAAAAAACAGTGGCGAAATAGGTTTGGCAAAATCTCTGGCAAACATAAGAGCAAAGAATTTTATATAAAAGAACTATCAGCATTTAGGGGGTAACAGTCATGATGACTGTCATAAGATTAGATGATACTAAAATCATAAAGATAAATATTTACATTTTGGAACCTGCAGAAAACAGGCCAGTATTTTCTCAGCAGGCTGTAGCTGTTTGCTTGAAGAAACACAGTACTGTTTATACTCTGCACATGTTAGATACACGATAAAATGACAGATTGGGGACAGGTCAAAGCAAAAATGTGACAGAAGTAGAACTAAATGGATTTCTGCAAGTCTCTCTGGGACATAACTTTCTTAAAGGAAAATAGAACAACTCTAATTGTACCTAATCACTGTCCCATCATGTTAAGTCTGGCATTCAAACAGAGATTCCTGCAAAGTGCTCTAATGAGTCCAGGCTGCAAGCTTGTGCATGAGTGAGGATCTGTAGGCTTCTCTTTGCTAAAAAAATGATAGATGACCGAGGCAGGCATGTCATTTCCTATTTTGTGCTTTCATTTTTCAGACCAAATTGCACTAAACCACAAAACCATCGTGTGTCCCATGATCGATGTCATTGACCACAATCACTTTGGGTATGAGGCACAAGCTGGGGATGCCATGCGAGGAGCCTTCGACTGGGAAATGTACTACAAAAGAATCCCCATCCCTCCAGAGCTCCAGAGGGCAGATCCCAGCGACCCTTTTGAGTGAGTAGCAGCTGAGGGAGGGGCCAAAGGAGAGAGGGCAGGTAATTCATTCCAGGTGGGTCAGACTGAGGACCCATAAGGACAATTATCTCTAATAAAATGGAATAAAATAGGCAGCAGTAGTATGCAAAACCCCAGGGCAAGGTCAGACTTACAAAGCTGTAGAAAATTACAAACTGCATTGGATACATGGTTCACCCCTTCTCCAACTTTGCTGTAAGCTAGAGACAAAGTGGCAAATAGAATAATCAGGAAAGTCTGCATCATTAACAAAAAATGCATGGGGAAAGAATGAATGTTCCCTTTTTAGAGTTCTCTTCTTATTTGCAGTTCACCCTATTCTTTTTTCTTGTCCCTGAAAGACTACTGAAATTATTTTATTTTCCTATTCTTGGGCATTGATACAAAATACAAACCAATATTTAAGCCTACATCCTATACTTTGTTGAGAATTGTCTGCTTATTATGGAAGTCAATGCTTCTGAGGTGCTTTCATAACTTTAACTTGGGGAACTCATTTGAAATGATATATAAAGAAGAAATAATCTTTGATAGCCCTGCCCCTAAAATAAATACAACATAAAGAATTTACAATAGTAATCTATTGATTAATTCCTATAAAACTAAGTCCTTTTCTTCAGTACAGACATAAGGATTGTATATTTTAAGAAAAATAAAAGAAATATGGCTTAGTTTAAAAATCAGAACCATTAAGGGTAAATGGCAAACTTTGACAGCCAAAGGATTGCCCAAGTCATACCCTAGTATCTGTCCCCCATACTGCACCCTTTGATCTCATTAAAACTTTTATAACTTAAAAAATATTATATAGGGGCCGGCGCTATGGCGTAGCAGGTAAAGCCACCACCTGCAGTGCTGGCATCCCATATGGGCACCGGTTCAAGTCCCGGCTGCTCCACTTCCGATCCAGCTCTCTTCTGTGGCCTGGGAAACCAGTGAAAGATGGCCCAAGTCCTTGGGCCTCTACACCCACATGGGAGACCCAGAGGAAACTCCTGGTTCCTGGCTCCTGGCTTTGGATAAGCACAGCTCTGGCTGCTGCAGCCATCTGGGGAGTGAACCAGTGGATGGAATACCCCCCCCCCTGCAGCTCTGCCTTTCTAATTAATTAATTAATTAATTAAAAGAGAGAAAAAAACTACTGTATATTTTTCGGAGTACAAGAAAAATGTCTGTAATCACGGTTTTGCATACTCCGTAAGAATCCATTTTAAATACATTAAGATCAATATTATCTTTTTTAAGATTTATTTATGTATTTGAAAGTCAGCATTCCACAGAGAGACAGATCTTCCATCCACTAGTTCACTCCCCAGATGACCTCAATGGCCGGGGCTGTGCCAGGCCAAAGCCGGCATCCAGGAGCTTCTTCTGGGTCCCCTACGTGTGTGGCAGGAGCCTAAGTACTTAGGCCATTTTCAGCTGCTTTCCCAGGACAGCAGCAGGGGTTTGGATTGGAAGTAAAGCAGCTGTGACAAGAACTAGTACCTGTATCATATGCTGGCATCACAGGCAGTGACTTTACCCTATATGCCACAACACTAGCCCCAAATATTATCTCTCCATTGTAATATGGGTCATGAAATTTTGCTGTAGAGAAGCCTACTGGGTACAAAAACCACTTCTGCGGCACCAACACTTTAAGTTATGGTAAACATTTCATAATTACCAGGAAAATGTTTCCTCCAGTTCTAGGATTACCTGGTGATCAACCTAATAAAATGGCAGAGAAGTCACTTCTATAAAACTGGGCACCCTCAATACACATCCAGAGCTTCTGGCATCTGGGATCTTAGAAACCTCTCAAACTATTGGAGAGACATTGAAAACAAATCAGAAGAAACTTTATTACATGCTGCAAATGCTTAAGCCAAAATTTCATGAATGTTTGAATTTGCTAGGAAAGATTTTGGTGACCTTAGTAAGTAATATGCACTTGAAACAGACCAAGCTGAGTGATGCTCTTTGGATGTCCCTGATGGCAAACATAGAAGATCTTGGCAAAGGGGCATAAGGTGAGATAAAGTATAAGTGTACAATCTAGTATTATCCATGTCAGTTTAATTTAGCCATCCCACAATGTACTTATCTTTCAACACTAGTATTGTGCATCACAAATATATAAAATCTGCTTTTATCCAAACAGGAGAAAATAAAAAAAAAACTATTTTAAGTACTAAAACAAACAAACAAAGTGGGGCGGGGGAGATCCAAAATGACCCTGAACACAATAGAACTGTTATTTGATGGAGGCTGACAACAGAATAAGCAAGCTTCAGTTCCTACTCTGAGGTTACCACATTTGCAGGGCTGGAATTCATCAATGATACCGTTCAAAATACTCCAATAGTGACTGATTAAAATGACCTTTTATGTTACTTCCACTGTGACAGTAGAGTGGAGCTTCTGCTTTCTGAAACAGTGAGATCAAAATGCTACCAAAGGAACCTCCAGTGGTAAAAAATACAAAAATAGTCTTAATGCTTACATTGACAATGGAAATTTTGTTCTGCAGACCCTGGCTGTGGCTAGCCTAAGGTCAAGCACCCTGCTTAACCCCAGAGCTGGCAGAATCCGTAACTTTCAGAATTAGAATACCTCTTCTTCCTTGTCACCTACTTAGGCATTGCTTTCCCATCAAAAATTTCATTTGTCTACTGAATATTACTGTCATTCTGCTTTAAATCCTTTTGATTCCTAGAAATGTGGACACTTCAGCCTTTTGTAATAAATGTAACTTCCGGGAGGTGTCCACTTTGATCTTAAATACTGCATTTGCCTTTCTGGTAGTAAAAGAGTAGTTATCCAAGCAGCTCTGAACAGTATATGAGTACAAAGCAATTCTGTTATCACACCAGTCACCTGAAAGTACTCATAAACAGACACGCTTTAGGCTAAAACTTACTTCTTTAGATGTAAAGCTTCAAGATACACAGAAAAAATACAGTCTGTCTATATATCTTTCTCATAGTCTTTCATGTTTTAAGACATTGCTGTCAGAGAGTGTGGTTTTCTGTGGGAAGAGGGGGGAAAGGAGGCCAAAAAGACTAGAAGGAAATTAGAGAGAAATATTTAAATGTATTGCAAACCCCAAAACTTTTCAATACTAAAGCCAAAAGTTTAATTTCCAGCAGGAACAATGTTCTCAAGTGGACTAGATATCTACATTTCCCAAGCATATTCTCCAAATTCCACTTAGTTACTAACTCAACAAATCCTCATTAATGATCCACTGTTCTAGGCACTTTGAGGACAGTGAACAAAACAAAGGAGTTTGCATTTTAGCCTGGTGGGATGGATACCCCACCAGGATACCCAAGGTGGGGAGGGGGGTGTCCTGTAGTCCTCTTCACTTCACAAACTGTGGCTCTGAGGGGGAAGAGCGTGGGGGGTGGGCAAAGCAGTGACCTTGACTACCAACAGTCTGCCCTTCCTGCGTTTTTCAAAGTAGAGGCAGAAGCTCATTTTCTAAGTTAATTCCAAGTGACCACTGATGCCCACTAATTATTGTGCTGTTATGTGATGCTCTCGGGAGCTGCAGTTTCAGGGGTTGGCTGCCCAAGCTATACCCAGTCCAGGACCATGATGCTTGTTGCCAGCTGTGATTTCCCACAAACTCCAGAGTGCTCATAATCCGCTGCCTGGGTTGCCCAGGGCACATTAGGCAGCCACACTATCTGAACTGTTTAAGTTGTTTCAGATTCAGTGCTACACATAAATTCTGTCTCCTTCAAGTAGATGTGTCACTAATTTTTCCTAAAGCAGGACACAGCTTCAGTGTGCCAAGAGACAGTGTTTTAACTTTGTGTTTCAGCTACCTGGCCTTGCTCTAAGACTGAAAAAATGCCTGGGCTATTTCTGCATCCTTCATAATGAAGCTCTTCTGGAATCCAATTACTCAGAGAGCTCAAGTCAAACTTTTTAACAGAAAGACTTTGATAGCCTGAAGACTTTTAAAAAAAAGCAGTGAGGGGCCTGTACTGTGATGCAGTGGGTTAAAGGCCCAGCCTGCAGGGCCAGTATCCCATAGGGGCACTGGCTGGAGTCCCCGCTGCTCCACTTCTGATCCAGCTCCTTGCTAATGTGCCTGGGAAAGCAGCTGAGGATGACCCAGGTGCTTGGGCCTCTGCACCCACTTGGGAGACCTGGAAGAAGCTCGTGGCTCCTGGCTTCAGATCGGCTTAGCTCTGGCCGTTGTGGCCATTTGCGGAGTGAACCAGCTGATGGAAGACTTGCTTCATCCAACAGTGAAGTCTGGAGCAATGGCTGACGGGCCCAGACGGGCACTGAGCCAAGCGAGCTAGAAATTCTTCACTTCCCACCAGGCTCCCAAGACCACGGAGGGAAGATGTGCTGTACAGTCGAACTGCATGCACCCCATTCCCCAACACATTTGTGCAGTTTTAGAAGAACCTTTTTAGTAACTGAGAGAGCACATGGGGTGAGTTAGTCACGCTGCGCAGGGTCCAGCCCAGAGACCGTCAGCGCGGTCAGCTGCCTCCTAGGTTGCTCAGTATTACCTGTGGCCAGCACTAAGGCCGGGATACCGTGAAAGCGCACTGGGCCCCGGCTGCGGCCGCTCTTGCATGCCACCATTCTGCACGGATAGTGGACTTTCACACAGGTCTCACAGGTGCCGAGCGGGGGCGTCATCATCAGCCTGAAGTCCAGGGCTAAGCGTCCCAGAGCCAGCATGGCAAGGCGGCACATGGAGCTGTGGCCCTCGTCATGCAGGAACAGGACGCCCAGGTGTGTGTTCTGCACCTCCCTCAGTGTCAAGTCTGCCCCATACATGTCCCGGTGGCCCCGTGGCTCACCACACGTGGTAAGGTGCTGGCACAGGTAGCTCTCCCTGGCCTGCACCGCGGGGCCGACCACCTCCGGACACCAGGCCAGCACCAAGCGCAGGGTCTCGCTGCCTGTGTGCATGTGCACCATCAGCAGCACCGAAGTCCCCTGGTCGTGTGGGGGTAAGCGAGGCACTGCCAGCGCGCTCTCAGTTGTCGGCACTCGGGAACGCGACCATGGCTCAGCAGCACTAGCTGCAAGCACCCGATGGCTGGAAAACAGCGAGACACGTGACAGCCTCAGGGGGCGGGGCTGAGATCAGGAAGCGGGTGAGGCGCTGTGGCGTGGTCACCTAGGTTAGGGGAGGCGGAGCCACCGAGGCTGCTGTGGCCCAGGTGTCCGGGCGTCTCAACCCTGTCGGCTGACCCGGAACCTCTCCCAGGAAGCCTGAAGGCGGCCTGTAGGTAAGTGGGCGCCGAGGGTCTGAAAAGTGCTTGTCTTCGCGTGCTCGCCCCTTGCCGGGGTTGGAGTTGTCTCTGCTCCTGACGGGTTGGCCGCCTTCGGGAAGTGGGCTGCGTGCGGGCCAGGGAGGCCGGGCCTTTTGTGGTTGTCCTGTGGGAAATGTCTCCTCAATCGCGTTGTTTCCTGTGGAGGAACTGTGGTCCCGAGCACTGACTCCAAGGCGTGGGCGTTCGTGGGTACAAATTGGAAAGGCCGCAGAAGCTGATGGCTGCATGATTGACTACTGTCTGCCTCAGCCCCAGATGCGGGTTTATGAGGTTCCTTGAAGAGCGGCAAGGCGGTTGCACACACACAAGTGCCTTAAAATCGTAGCTGTTCTTCCCTAAGGGAGAGAAAGCGAACTCTTGGAGCCAGGGTTTTGTTCGGTAGATGATGAGCTGTTGCTTTGTTTAGTGTAGTGGTTTTCAGACCTTGGATTTTGAGAGACTTTGGGTTATTTATGTTCAGATACATCAGAAGGTTCTCTGAAACTGGAATTAGATAAGTTTATTTTGGTGCAAAAACATTTGAAACCTCGTTTATTTCCCCCACAATGCACATTTTCTGTGAATTTTTTGAAGGCCCCTCATATTTAGTAAGCATCTTGTACATGTGAAGTTCGTAGGAAGTCTGAAACAGTTCATTCTCATGCCTGAGCCAGGCTCTCAGAAGGCAGGCTGGGGGCCATGTGCAAGAGTCTGTAGGCCAGATGCGCAGAGGAGCCACTCAGGCAGTGGCAGCGGCAAAAACAGGCGGCATGGAGGCGCGCCGGAGAGCAACCCAAAACTTTATGCAGCATATATGCAAAGACTGTCTTTCTGTAGCAAGTTTATCGATGTTTCAGAGTGACGAGATCTGAATTCTCTTATTTATTTTGTCATTATTTAAGTTTACAGTGACCATGACCCATAGTTGTTTTTCTTTTTCCTTTTTTTTTTTTTTTCCTTTTTTTGACAGGCAGAGTTAGAGAGAGAAAAAGAAAGGTCATCCTTTTCCTTTGGTTCACCCCCCAAATGACCACGGTGGGCACACTGCGCTGATCCGAAGCCAGGAGCCAGGTGCTTCCTCCTGGTCTCCCATGTGGGTGCAGGGCCCAAGCACTTGGGCCATCCTCCACTGCCCTCCCGGGCCACAGCAGAGAGCTGGACTGGAAGAGGAGCAACCGGGACAGAATCTGGCGCCCCAATTGGGACTAGAACCCCGGGTGCTGGCGCCACAGATGGAGGATTAGCCAAGTGAGCTGCGGTGCTGGCCGTAGTTGTTTTTCAGTTTGAAAATCCTGTTAAATCCTATGAACGTATTTAATTATTATGGCACTGTACTGAATTAAGTTGAAAATTTCAGAATATTACACTAATGCATAAATGCTGTTTGTCAAATATTGTATTTCAGTTATGCATATATGATTCTCTGGTGATATAAATTGTATTTCTTAATATAGTTTACAAGATGAAAAGAGCTCAAAATCTACGAGCTCCTCAAACTGAGAATCAAGATATGAGTAATATGACTACAAAAAGAAAACTCATAGATAACTTTGAACACTATGAAAATATTTACTCTTAATCTTGAATCTATTTTTAGACAAAACGCTATTAGAATATGAGATGAAATGCAAAATATATGGTTGGAATTGTTATATGGCAGTCATAACTGATTGCATTGGACTGGATGCTTTTGAGAAAACTTTTTTTCTTCTGATTACAGAAAAACAAAATGTTCCCCTTTGCTGGTGGCTTTTATCATGTTGTAATGCTCTTAGGAAATTCTTGTTCATTTTGAGAATAGAGCACTTGGAAACATTTGCCTTTTCTGTGCTACAAAACATAGTATGCTGTATTAGATGTGATGACAAGGAGTGGAGATGTTTTCTGATCACTGACTGACTTCTTTAACCTTAGTTCAGTATCTAAAAGTTTAGAATGAACCAGAACAAATTATCTTGCTCAACTTCCCTGTCAATCAATGCAAGTAACTGCTAGATGACGTCCCAGACCAGTGAGCAGCCTCTGTATAAACTCACCATACAGTAAATTTGCTAACTGAAAAAACAACTAGTTCCTCCATTAGTCTGATTGACTGCAACCTTTTTGCTTTTATTAAGAAAATTCTGCCTCCCCCATCTCAAATTTGTCCTTGTTGAGGAACCAGTAATGTCTACTTCCTCTTTAACCACAGAGCAGTTGAAAAATCTGAAAACAGCTGCCATACTATCCCGTACTGGTAAAAAGGAAGCTGTTGTTTTTCTTTTCCAAGCTAAGTATTTTCAGTTCCATTACCATGTTTGCTAGGTCCTTCAGAATTCTGTAAAAGTTCATCCTCACTGATATAACTGTTCAGTATATGTAAATTCACTCCATTACCGCAATCTCACCCACATTTCTGCAACTTGTCCACAATGATAACATGAAATGTTCCATTTGTTAGACAAGTCTTCAAGCCCAAATAAATGACTACCAATCAAAAACATGAGTTAATTTGTAGGGAATCTTCACTGGTTCCTGGAGTTCATGCTTCTTTTTCCTAATTATTTACAATCATTCAATCCATTCAGCTTGACAAGTTTGCTGTATTTTCAGAATCTACCTCTATCCTGGAGAAATTATTTTTGCACTGCCAGTCTTCCTCAGATTTCCAAAAGTCCTCAAAATTTTCTAAAACTTAGATTTCAATCATTGTAGATAGAATTCTTGTACATACCCATTAGTGAAGATTGATATTCTGTTTTCCACCTATATACAATACAAATTTCCAAATTCTAAAATGATGTGGATATCTGCACTGGGATTAAAAGTCCACACAAGCTATAAACATCTGTTTATTATCTCAGAAACCCCTGTGACCATTGACAAATCCCTTTGAATTCAGTAACTGAATATGGAATCCTTGATGAATACAAACGTCCAAAGTATTTGCTTCCTTGGTCTTAGCCTCATAATTTTCTATGATGGAAGTTTTGAAAATATAGTCCCAAAGTTTTAAAGCTTTTGGTTAGAATATGCATTCAACAAACTATTCTAGAGATGAGTTTCCAAAAAGGAAATGGTACTTCATCTCTACAAACTAACCACAGGCCTTACCTAAACTTCATGTTATTCCTGAAACCCCTCAGTTTATCTGACCAAACAATCCATTTCATTAAGCCTATGTAGCAAGTAACTCAAAAATTAATGTTTATCTAATACTTCACATTATATACAATACTCCACTATGTTATCTGATTGACCCTTGTAATAATCCTTTAGGGCATGTAAAATACCTCTTCTTATTTTTCCAGTTGTGCTAATAAAAATAATGAAAACCAAATAAATTAAGTGACCATTGCTAATAAGGATTGAAATCAATGTCTTCATTCATTCACTCAGATTTCAAATCTTAAATTTAATTATTAATCTCATAGGACTCAAATCAATGCCTTCTTTCATTCATTCAGCCTTTAAATCCAAAGGTTAGTCAGTAATTTTCTTTTCCTCTCCTTTGAAGAGAATCACAGGCACACATTAAGTGGAAACAGTTTTGTCAATTACTGCTTCATGGTGAGTCCATAATAGGAGCAGGGAAGGAAATAGATCACCTCATTCCTTATACTGTGTTCTTATCATTAGACCAAACTAGAGCTGATAGGTTGAAAATGTCAGCTTTCAGTTACTTACTAATGAAGGCAAATGTCAACAATGCCAACTTCTAGTCTGTTTATAACAAGATCTAATTCAATATTTGACAACTGAAAAAGGACAAGATATTTAGGGAGAAATACTGTCAAATTTCTAAATGGCATCATAATCTACAGAAGGTGAGAATAAAGGAGCAGAAATGGCTCAAGTGTCTAAAACCTGGTCAAAATATTGGATAAAAACAATCTCTTTTGAAAGCCCAAAATGAAACCCCATTTTATTAATGTAAAGTAAAATGCTGTAACATAGACAGAAATAATCCAAAGAAAAATTGTTAATTACTCATCTCTCCCTCTGAAGACCCCTCCCATTTCTTGACTCAAGAGGCCTTGGTCACCCTGGGCCTCCCGTCTGCTTGGGATTCACATCGGATAAGCAGGTTCTCAGTAAGGGATTGAAACAGTCTCTTTTCTAGTGTCAGGATCTGTTCATCAGAAATGACTCTTTCTTTCCTCCAACTCCCAGTGGATATAATCTTTACCTCAACAGAATAATCCCTATTACTTCTTCCTTCATTTAGCACCAAGAATAATTTTAACAAAATTAATTCCTAAATTAGTAATCATCACAATTATTTCACTCATGCCTCCTTGCTCTTCTTTAGTTTGTTCTGGTTTCTTGAGTTCTCTGGGTTCCTGGGCTAGTTTGTTTTGTTTTGTTTTGTTTTTGACAGGCAAAATTAGACAGAGAGAGAGAGAAAAAGAAAGGTCTTCCTTTTCCGTTGGTTCACCCCCCAAATGACTGCTACGGCCGGCTCGCTGTGCTGATCCGAAGCCAGGAGCCAGATGCTTCCTCCTGGTCTCCTATGCGGGTGCAGGGCCCAAGCACTTGGGCCATCCTCCACTGCCTTCCCGGGCCACAGCAGAGAGCTGGACTGGAAGAGGAGCAACCGGGACAGAATCTGGCACCCCAACCGGGACTAGAACCTGGGATGCCGGCCCATGGGCTAGTTTTAATTTGAGATCTCCTTCTCATTTCTGATCATGTGTTTGGAATTTTTAACTCTTTTTTTTTTTTTTTTTTCCAGCTACTGTCCTAGGGTCATTGCATTATAGGACACCTGGTATGTGTTAGACTATCTTGAAAGAAGGTAAGATTTGTTTTTCCAAGCTCAGAGAGATTTCTAGGCCTGAATACCAGTTATTCAGGACCATGATCTTAGTGAACTCTAGAACACTAGGCTTATCTCTGCACAAACCTTGCCATGACTTCTGTTCTAATTATCCCTCATTTGAATCTTTGTGATCATTTCTTCTTAAACCTTGTATTCTGATTTTCATTGTTGGCTTTACTTCACTGCTGTCAGATTAATTAATTTCTCCATAGTCAACTACAGCCTGAATTCTTCATCCCAAGCATGCTTAGGCGAGGTTAACTAGATCTCTACCCAATAGTTATCAGTAAAACTGTACTATATAGGATTTAGTAATGGCCCCCATTTAGGAAGACTAGTTGAATTCACAGCTTGGATTAATGGCTGTTTTTGTTTTCTATATAACCATTATTTCAACCGTTTCCCAGACTGGTGTATTGAATCTTTCTATCTAATGTGTGAGCACTGTTTGCTCTGCCCCTTTACCTCTTTTGAAATGTAACTTGGCTCTATTAACATCTTATATGGACTGTTTTATGGGTTCTATGCTCTATGATACAACCCTACTATATCCATATCTCCCCTGTCTTGTTCCCAGCCTTCTTTAATGAAAATCCTTGTAGTATTAAGCTAAACAGAAACCCTCCCAGAGCCCAAGAAAATATTTTCACAACCTTCTTCAGGGCTGTTCAGCAGTATTTCCTGTGGCATAGGTTTCTTGTATCAGGGCATGGAAGAATTAAAGAGAACCCTCATCCAGTCTCCCAAATTTCACCTTCCCTCCCAGTAGATAGAACTATAGACCTATGGCCTAGATATATTTACCTTTATTTCCTTACTTGATGCTTTCATGCTAAAATATCTGTTCCAATTCTGTTATCCTCTTTACTTCCCTTCTCAATTCAACAGTCTTATTTTTCTTTTTAATCTTTGCTAACACTGATATTAGAAGATAAACTCCATGAGGGCATATATATTTTTATTCCGTTTATTCAGTGCTGCATTACTAGTTTTTAATGCCTGCACATAACAGTCATTCAACAAGTACTAACTGAATATATGAGAAGGGGATCAACGTGGCAGATTAGGGAATGACATATTGTGCTAGACTAAGGATAAACAGTAACCAAAAAAAAAAAAAAAAAGTGTAGGAAGTACATTCTCATGGGAGACCTGGAGAGCAAACCTCATTGGAAATCCTACAGAGAAAAGGAATGCCGTGGACCCGTGTGGAGGTTGCAGACATGCAGTATGAACATGAACAGAAGCATACTGCAGCAGCTGAGAGCCAGAGCTGGCGGCAGCCTGGAGATGGAGATGAAGCCGTACTGCAGCAATCCATGGTGATATAGCTGGAGGGGGAGCATGGTGTGAGTCTAGACCAGAGCCTTGTAGGCTAGTGGTTGTTATTGGTTGCTTGTGGACCCAGTGGAAGTAGAGTGGGCACATTTATCTCACCCAACCTTCCCTACAACAGCAACAGCTACCTGGCTGAGAAAGTACAGGCACCATTTTGGGTTTGGGCAGGAGCTGTGGAAGCCTTTGTGTGCCTGCATAGCAACTGGCTGAGATAGGACACCATCTTCTCAAGTAGTACTGGTGGCAGCGGTGGGGCAAGAGCAACATTTGGCCAGTGGCTCTTGTGTACACCTGTGATCCATAGATTCTAGGGGAGGAAAAAATCCACAGTCCCACTGAATTTGAGCCTGGCTGGGAGGTGGCTGTGCAGCCACATAGGTAGGTGAAGTATTTGCAACCTCCCAGGATCAAGACACCGAGGCAGACCAGGGAACATCTGTTGACTAGACAGAGTGGCAGGGCATAACAAAATCTCTGCACCCAGTGACTCTGGAAACTTTGTATGCCAAGACTGTAGGGATTCAGTAGTTACCTGAAAGACTGCAGGCTATAGCTGGGGGGCCTGGGTAATCACTGGGTACAATTCCACACACCTGAAGTTTTTTGTTTGCCATAACAGGTAATAGCAGTTGGAACTGTGCTCACAGTGAGGATTGTACAGATCATTTGTGTGATTCATACAGTCACATGGATGAGTGTTGAACATAGTGGGTGCTAACACACAGACATTGAGATCTATCATGCCCATCTTGGGTGTTAACATGGATACTCACCCTACCCTGAAGCACTGAGCAGAGTTCCCTGGCCACACCCAACACACACCTCTTGGTACTCACTGAAAGTGCAGAGTTCACTAAGGCACAGAGGCATAGCTCAAAGATAAAAGCCATCAGAAAATTAAAAATAAAAATCAACCCACATATGCCTATAAACAAATACTCACATAAACAAATACCCACATATGCCTATAAACAAATACTCAAAAAACAAGAATAAGAAAGACAACATGACCGACCCCCCCCCAAAGGAACACAGCAACATTATAATATTAGAATGTAAAGATGTACAGATTGGGAAATGCCAGAAAAAGGATTCAAAAAATTAATCATAGGTTTATTCAAAAGTGATCAGAAGCAAATCCATGAACTAAAGAAAACCATCAATGCTATGTGGAAAATTTTCCCATGAAATTGAGATTTTAAAGGGAAATCAAAATGAAATATTAGAAATGAAGAATTCAATAGATTGGGATCAGCACCATGGTGCAGTAGGTTAATCCTCCACCTGTGGTGCCGGCATCCCATATGGGCACCAGTTCTAGTCCTGGCTGCCCCTCTTCCTATCTGGCTCTCTGCTATGGTCTGAGAAAGCAGTGGAAGATGGCTCAAGTCCTTGGGCCCCTGCACCTGCATGGGAGACTGGGAAGAAGTACTGGCTCCTGGCTTCAGATTGGCGCAGCTCTGACCGTTGCGGCCATCTAGGGAGTGAACCAATGGAAGGTGGACCTCTCTCTTTGCTTCTCCCTCTCACTGTCTATAACTCTACCTTTCAAATAAATAAATAAAAATCTTTAAAAAAAAAAAGAATTCAATAGATCAAATAAAAAATGTGGTAGAAAGCCATTACAGCAGACTTGGTGAGGCAGAAGAAAGAATATCTGAACTAGAAGGCAAATCTTTGGAAATCTTATGGTGAGACCAAAAAGAATAAAATAGAAAACTTAAAAACATTGTTGGAGATTTATGGGAAACTATCAAATGACCCAACATACGGACCTTAGGAGTTCCTGAAGGTGTAGAAAGAGAGAATGGGCTAGAAGGCATATTTAGTGAAGTAATCACAGAAAAGTTCCCCAATTTGGAGAAAAAAAAGGGACCTTTAGGTATAGGAAGCACATGGAACTCCTAATGGACATGACCAGAAAAGACCTTCACACTTTGTAATCAAACTTTCCACAGTAAAACTTAAGAAAAGATTCTAAGTACACTAGAGAAATGCCAGAGGATACCCAATTAGACTCACACCTGATTTCTCATCAGAAACCTTATAGCCTAGAAAGGAATGGTGAAATATAGTTCAAATCTTAAAAGAAAAAACTGTAAACCTAGAATACTATACTCTGCAAAGCTCTCATTTATGAAAGAAGACAAAATAAAGACCTTCCATAAGAAACAGAAATTGAAAGAATTTGTCACCATACATTCAGCCTTACAAAAAATGTTTAAGGATATGCCACACACACAAAGATAGCCATCATTATGAAAGTAGGTGAAGACAGAAAATCCCCCAGTAAAAGTACAACAGAAATCCAAAGTAAAGAATGGTAATATTTATGGGAAAATGGCAGAGCCAAGTCATTACTTATCAATAGTCACTTTGAATGTCAATGGCCTCAACTCTCCAGTTGAAAAATACAGACTGAATGGATTGAAAAACCAGATCAATCTATTTGCTGCCTACAAGAAATATATCTCACCAACCAAGATACATGCAGAGTGAAAGAATAGAAAAAGATATTCCACCCTAATAGAAAGCAGAGGGCAGCTGTTGCCATCCTAATATCAGACAAAATAGACTTTTTAGAAAAAGATTTATTTATTTATTTGAAAGACAGAGTTACAGAGAGAGGCAGAGACAGAGAGAGGTCCTCTATCTAATGGCTCACTCCCAAGATTGCCGCAACAGCTGGAGCTGTGCTGATCCAAAGTCAGGAGCCAGGAGCCTCCTCTGGGTCTCCTACATGGATTCAGGGGCCCAAGGACTTGGGCCATCCTCCACTGCTATCCCAGGCCACAGCTGAGAGCCAGATTGAAAGAGGAGCCTGGGACTAGAACCGGCACCCATATGGGATGCTGGCGCTTCAGGGCAGGGCTTTAAGTCACTGTGCCACAGCGCCAGCCCCAGACAAAATAGATTTTAACGTAAATTCTGTTAAAAGAGATGAAGTAGGACACTATGTAATGATTAATAGATTATTCAACAGGAAGATTTGACATTAATGACTGTATACATACCCAAGTACAGGGTATCTGACTATTTAAGTAAATGTTAATTGATCTAAAGAGAGACATAGATTCCAATGCAAAAGTAATGTGGGACTTCAACACCCATCTTCAACTAGACAGAAAATCGACAAACAACAGAGCTAATCAACACTGTGGACCAAATGAACCTAACTGTTATCTATAGGAACTTTGCATTACAAAGTTGCAGAATGTACATTCTTCTCATCAGTGCATGGAACTTTCTCTAGGATAGACCATATGCTAGCCCATAAAGCAAGTACCAGCAAATTTAAAAAAAAAAAAATTCAAAATCATACCATGCATCTTCTCTGACTACAATGAAATGAAGCTGGAAATCAACAATTCAAGAATCTACAGATCATATGCAAACACATGGAGACTAAACAACGTGATCCTGAATGAACAGTGAGTCATAGAAGAAATCAAAAGAGAAATCATAAAATTTCTTGAAACAAATGAAGACAACAATACATCATATCAAAACTTATGGGATACAACATAAGCAGTGTTGAGGGAATTTTATAGCAGCTGGTGCCTACATGAGGAAGTTGGGAAACTACCAAATAAATGAGCTATCAGTGCACCTCAAGGAGCTAGAAAAAAACAACAAACAAACCCCAAATTAGTAGGAGGAAAGAAATAATGAAAATTAGAGAAGAAATAAACAAAATTGAAACAAAACAAAAAACAAAAGGTCACTGAAATGAAGAGCTGTTTAAAAAAAAAAAATGATACACCATTGACCCAACTAACAAAAAAAAATAAATAAAACAGGCATTTTTCTAGAGAGGAAATTCAAATAGCCAACCAACACTTCAGATAATGCTCAGGATCACTAGCCGTCAGGGAATTGCAAATTGAAGCCACAGTGAGGTTTTATCTAACTCTAATTAAGATGGCTTGCATACAGAAATCAACAAATGACAAAGGCTGGTGAGTATGTGGGGAAAAATGGAACCTGGTCCACTGTTGGTGGGAATGTAAACTGGTGCAGCCACTGTAGAAGACAGTATGGAGATACATCAGAAATCTAAATATAGACTTACTGTACAATCCAGCCATCCCATTCCTGGGAATTTACCAAAACCAAGAGAAATCAGCATTTGGAAGAGTGATCTATACCCTCATGTTCATTGCAGCACAGTCCACAATAGCTAAGATATGGAATCAACCCAGATGTCCATCAACTGTTGACTGGATAAAGAAATTATGGTATATATACACTATGGAGTACTACTCAGCTGTAAAAAAAAAAAAAAAAGAAAAGAAAGAAAGAAAGAAAAAGAAATCTTGTCTTTTGCAACAAGATGGACACAATTGGAAACTTCTATAAACCAATCCCCAAAATACAAATATCTTGTTTTCCCTGATCTGAGGTGATAGAGTACCTGAAATGTAATGTATTGGAGTGAAAAAATAGACATTTTGAGATTCAATGATTTTTCACAACCCTTGTCTCTTCCATAGAGGAACAGTGGTGTTTTGTTTTATCTTTCTCTTCATACTATTTGTTGAACTCTTTATTTAGTATAGGGTTAACTGTATGTTCATTAAATAAACTGAAAATACATCTTTATAAAAACTAAGTTGAGAATATGAGAGGAAGGAGGAGAAATGGTTGGAGCATGAGAAGAAGGTAGGGTGGGCAGGGGGAGTGTCGCTATGTTCCGAAATCTGAATATATGAAATACATGAAACTTGTATAACTTAAATTAATTTTTTTTAAAAAATGAAAGTAGAAGAAAAATTTCAGTAAATATTGGATGAGATAAATATTACAGAGGGGAAGATGAATATTTTTCAGAAAAGAATATAAGGCAAATGTTGTGGCAGTACTGAGTACAATATTTGTACGGTGTTGTCTATAAACCAAGATGAATAAAGAATAGATTTTTGTGGGTTATAGGGGAAGATATAAAATAAAGAAAACAATAGAAGGCGTTTATCTGTATGTACAAGGAATAAAATGACAGAGGAAAAGCAGAACAGCCTTCCTGGAGGCATTTACATTTTGAATGACAATTAAAGTCATTTTTAAAACTACAATCTGGGAGAAAACATCTTTAACAAGGGGCTTTGCTGTTACTAAGTACTGTCGTGTGGATATGGTTTGACAGTATCCCCCAAATGTTCATGTGCTGGGAGCTTGGTTCACAATGTAACAGTATTAAGAGATGATAAAGTTTTAACAACTAGGGGCCTTATAGAAGGTGACTAGGTCATTGGGACATCACCCACTGAATGGAGTAATGTAGTTATCCTAATACCAGGTTAGTTCTCATAAAAGTTGTTTTCTGTAAAGCAAGGCCAGCCGCCTACCTGGCTCTTCTACATGCTGTGTTTTTCTGTCATTTTGTAATGTAGCTAAAGGGACCCCTCCCAGATGCATACACTATGCTGTTAGGACTTTACAGGCACCAAAATTATAAGTCAAATAAATTTCTTTCCTTTGCATTATCCAGAATCAGATATTTTGTTACAGCATTATAAACCTAATACAGTGAGGTGATAGTGTTGATCTTTCAGTTCTGTCCGTTTTTAACACCAGGATGCTGTGACTCTAGGGCTTCCTAGAATATAGACAACAACTACAACCTAAGCAGGTGGGAGCAAGGGACTCTGAGGGAATTGTCCAAAAATCAGTCCATGCTCAATGGCAAGGGCCAGTGGGCTTGGTAAAGACTGCATAACTGGAGACTAACACACAGATCTTAAAGTCTAGTTAAGTCTAGTTAAGAAAATGTGGCCTTGGAGCATAGCCGGTTGTGGCACAGCAGATTAAGCTGTCACCTGAGAGGCTGGCATCTCCTATGAGCTCCAGTTCAAGTTCCAGCTACTTCACTTCTGATCCAGCTTCCTGCTAATGCACCTAAGAAAGCATCTGAAAATGAGCCAAGCATGTAGGCCACACACAAATGATACCAGGATGGAATTCCTGGCTCCTGGCTTTGACCTGGCCATTGTGGCCATTTGGGGAATGAAGCAGCAGAGAGAATAATTCTCTCTCTCTCTGTCTTTCTCTCGCTCTCTTTCTGTCACTGCCCTTCAAATAAAGTAAATATTGATTTAAAAAAAAAAGAAAACATGGCCTTATATTTGATATTCCAGTAAAGCCTAAAGTGTTTATATTGGAAAAAAATGATGAAAACTAGAATATACATGCGGTTCAACCAGCAGTGGTCTGATGGTATAGAACTGATGCTGAATCTGAGCAAAGAATCAGAGAGCAGAAAAGTTCGTAACTTGACCTTAAGGCAGAACAGTTGGCAATCCTGAGCCTCTAGTCCTGAATTATTCTAATAGCATCACTGTATTATTCTGCCACAGAAATAGAATACACTTGCCTGCCAAAACAGCCTGGCAGTTGGGTTCTTTATGTCAAAACACACACACACATATTCACACACTCACACACTCAGAGAGGATTTCAGAGTTTGTGGAAAATGGAATTTTTTGTTTTGGGGAAAGTGTTTGGTATAGTGGTTAAGACTGGATTTACAATATCACATCCCATTTAGGAGTGCCTATTTTTAAGTCTTAGCTTTGCTCTCAGTTCTAGCTTCCTACTAAAATGCAGCACCGTGGGAAGCAGTGGTGATTGCTCAAGTACGTGGGTCACTGTTACCCATGTGGGAAACCTGGATTGAGTTCCTAGTTCCTGGTTTCATCCTGGCCCATCTCAGCTATTGCAGGCATTTGGAGAATGGAAGAATGGTGGGAGATTGTGTGCACATGTTTGTGTGTATATCCCTGTATCTTTTAAATAAAATATTTTTTTAAAGTAACTTTATTTTGTTACAAAAATTTTGAAATTCATGCCTACAGGAGTCTTCAAAAAGTTCATGGAAATTGCATATTTATAAAAATTATGCTTGGATGTCAAAATTTTTTGCACCAAAGAGACCTTATCTTTTAATTTCATTTCCCGTAAACATTTTGATGTGCCTATGAGTATGTGTGTGTATATAATCTGACACCAGATTTATTCATATATATTTGTATATTTGAGTATATTTGCAAGTAAATCACTTCGAATTATAGATGCTCCTCTCATAGTGGTGTTACACCCTGATAAACCCATAGCACATTGAAGATATCCTTAAATCAGAAGTGTTATTAATGTATTTAACCTATCACACATTCTAGCTTAGCAGCACAGTGACTATTTTGCATCAGTTGCTTATTGTCATCGTTACAGAGCTATCTGGGAGCAGTTACTATAGCCACTGTCTAGTATACCAGGAGTGTCTTACCACATATTGGTTGTCCAGGATAGATCAAAACTCAAAGTATGATTTCTACTAAATGCATACCACTTTTGCATCATCATAAGTTGAAAAAAATCATGAAATGGAACCATGATAAATTTGGGACCATCTGTATTTTCTAAAGTGGACATGTATGAATAATAGAAGCAAGAAAACAACAAAACCAGGTTTTGATTCTACCTGACGTGTTTGGTTGGGATCGTGTGTGGAAGTAGATGAGGTTGTTCTTAGAGACAGTGATGTATGGAACCAGAAAAAGACTTCAGAAATGAGGCAATATCCTGTATTGAGCCTCTGACAAAGTTAGAACAAAAATTAAGTAGTCATACCACACTCCCTTTGACATAAATGAGTGGTGTTAGGAAAGTAATATATTTTTATTAGCTTATCTAAGACTGAAATCATCAGTCTTTATTATTTGCTGTTCAGATTCATTCTCTGGGTACAGGTGTGGTCTCACAGTCTACATCCATAGAGGCGCTGGTTTGGCCAAGACCATCATTCCCTCCTACAAGAGAGTAATCAAGCAGTGGCTGCAGTGCCAAATGGCAAGGACTAAGAATCTTTCTCTCCCCCTCTCCCTCCCTCCCTCCCTCCTTCCCTTCCTTGCTTCCTCCCTCCCTCCTTTCCTTCCTTCCTGTGACTCTTCCTTGTCACCACCGGAGAATTAGGCAGGCTGCCCGCAGCTTGCCTTGGCCGAGGAGGGGAAGTGCACCACCCGCCACTCAGCCTTCCCTGAACCCACCACTCAGCCTTCCCTGAACCCCGGGGAACAATCAGAAGGAGTGGGGATCCCAGTTGAAGCAGGATCTCACTTTATTGTAAAAGGGAGGTGTTTGTATAGCTGAGGTATAGAGCGGATGGTACAGAGCAGATGCAGGCAAGGGGTGGGGTGATGCAAAAGGGTTTTAGCCACTCCTATTATACCACCTTAATGATCATTAGGCAAAAGTGCCCTGGGGCTGGGGTGTTTGCCACCAGGGATTTGAAACTTAAAGACAGGTTTTCAAATTCGAGGCAGGCTCAGGAAGTTTCCTCTAGGCCTCTCTGGATTCAGCCTCCCCCACACTTCCATCCGTCCGTCCATCCGTCTAATACTTCTTGGGTTATATCTATCTGAAAATATGTTTAGGAGAAACAAATACCTGTTTCTGTTTCTTGGAGTTTAACACAAATGGCAGAGTCAGCTCTTGAAGTGGAGAGATTATGCAGCTTAATTTAGTGGAAAGGCAAAAGCTCAGGCCACCTGTCAGGAGGGCAGGTCTCATGCTGGCTGCAAGGTGGAAAGCAGGGTTCTCCAAGGGATGGTTTCTGATCCAAAGGTACTGTGTGATGACACCAAGATGTTTGCTGCTTGAATGGCTTCCTCCTCTATGTAGGCTTGTTCTTCTATCACTGGGAACTGGAATGGAAGCAAGATGAGCCATAGCTGGGGAACAGAGGATTCATGAGGCCACAGCTCTCCTGGCCACACTGGATTGATTGGAAAAGTTATCCATGGCCTTCCAGAGGTGGTACACAAAGGGAGAAAATCAGCCAATTGGAGGCTATGATAAAATATAAGTGATGGAAAGAATAATTATATCATGAGCCAGAAAAAAAGAAAGCAAAGGTCTGAATGCAGGGTAGAGAGGAGGAAACTGGAAAACTATGAATAGCAAGATGGAATTGGGGTCTGCACCTACCTAATGACAACATGGGACCCAGCATCTTTTCTAATCCTTAACCAGTTCCACCAATTTACAAGTCAGAAGAAAGCTCAGGCTTACCAAGTATTTTTTGTTGCTTAACACTGCTCTGAGGAGCAAATTTTAGCTTCTGAGAATAATAGAAATCATCTAAGAGGCAATAATTCTAGCGTATATAATGGAATTCAAACATACTGCACAACTTAAGTGGAGATGAAAGTAACTTTCCTTATCTTGTAGCTATACCCCATAGAGGCCAAAGTACTATTTCTAGCATGAACTACAGGCTTGCTCCCAATACATTCAAGGCCCAGGGCATGAGTGCAAATGAAGGTGCAGGTGACATATGCCAAAGTACTTAGAAGTTATTAATCAAGCTTGCAAGCTGTTGAATTGTGTTCTGTCCACCTACCTTGATAAATACATCTTCATAACAACCTCAAGGGCAAGATTCGCATGTTGACTTCCTCATGAGAGTCCTACAGCTGCTTGCAGCAGTGTGGGGCAGTACAGCAGCCTAAAGCCCACCACTTTTCTCTTCCCATTTGTTCTGTGTGCACCTAGACAGCCCGTGGCACACACAGATGAACATCAAAGCTCACGTGTATAACTTTCCACAAAAATAGCCATCCTTCAGCCAACCTTCAGTTCTAAAAGTTTAAATTCCAAGTGTCAGAAAGACAGCCTCAGAAAAAAAGAAGCCAAGAAGAGAATGCTTGCAGGCCCTAGAAGCAACCTTAGAACCATTTATGCACGGAATAATGCAGTCTTGGAACCCAGTTTACAAGAGGTTTGCAGCCAGAAGAAAGCATACCTCTTTAGCCCCCATAACTACCTCTCCTGTAAGTAGGGGAATTTCAAAAGGAGATCAGAGATTAACATTCGTTCCTGAATCTGTAGTCACTGAGGAGCAGTGAGGCTTTGATCTTGCCAGTTAAAAAGTATAGACACCCCTCTGAACTCCTGGGAGGATTGTTCCCAGACCCCATTGATACCAAGGTACTCAAGGTGTTCAAGTCTTTTATAAAAACCGTATAGTATTGGCACAGAACTTAGGTTCATCCTCCCATGTGCATCAAATGATCTCTAAATTACTGACAGTACCTAATTCCATGTAAATGCTTTGTAAATGGTTTGTTAGATGGCATTGTTTTGGGAATAATGACAAGAAAAAATAGTCTGTACATGTTCACTATCAACGTATTTTTTCCAATTATTTGATCTGCACTTTCTTGAATCCAGGATACAGAATCCATGGATTACTATAGTGTTTGGTTCTAGAACTTGGTCTCATATAAACAGATTCTCAATAAATCCCCAATTCAAACTCAGTCAAGTCAAGAATCAAGTTCCATGTTGGAATTGTTTTCTTTTCCAAATTCCTTTGCTAAAGTTTCTTTCATCCTCCTCATCTCCCAAGATGGCATCTTCATGCCGGACAAAGTCATAATCATGGAGAGGGGTCATCTAAACCTTTACCCTTCTCAGTTAGCTTCATCTGGATTCAGCTTGAATGTAGAAGATCTTCCTTTTAAGATTCATTTATTTGAAAGGCAGAGTTACACAGAGAAAGAGAGACAGAAAAAAATCTTTCATCTGCTGACTTACTCTCTAAATGTATGCAAGGGTTAGGGCTGAGCTAGGCCAAAGCCAGGAGTCAGGAACTCTCTCCAGGTCTCCCATATGCATGGCAAGGGTCCAAGGACTTGAGCCATCTTCTGTTGCCTTCCATCTACATTAGAAGAAAGCTGGATTGGAAGTGGAACAGATGAGACTCAAACTGGTGCACAGATATAGGATGCCAGCAGTGCAGGCAGCAGCTTAATCCACTGTGCCAGAGCACAGGCCCTAGATCTTTAAAAAGACGCTCTTGTACTCACTGGATCCCTTAATCTAATATCCACAGCTGTCATGTCTCCATCAGGTCTCTGGCTGTGGTATGGCCACCCTATCTCTGACTTAGATCTGCAAATGTTCTAAGTTCTTGCTAAGTACTTGTTCAAGAGTGTACAACAGCATGCTGTAATACCCAGCTTTGGTTTGTTCAGCCTGAAATCCTAGAAATGGATCCCTTTATCCTGGATTTTGGCTACTCCTGTCCTTTCCTCTATCTTTCAGTCTTCATCTACCACCTGCAGACACACATATGTAGGCTGGAGACCTGGGAGACTGTGTCTCAGGTCCTGGTCTGACACACCATTCATTTCATGCTATGAGCTGCCACATGCAGGCATAAAGTTTGTTACCTAAGGTTATGCCCAAAACATGAATTCTTGACAGTAAATGAAGACAATCCCTCTATGTTCTTGAATTCTAATACTGATCTGGAGCCCACTCTCCCAACCACATCAACACTTGCAAGCCCTCCTAAGAGCTTGTCAAAGTTTCCCAATCATAATTTGTTGGAATAAGCAAAGTCTTTTCCCTCTTTCAACAAACCACTGCTTTTATACATGAAAGCTGTTTCTTCTGTGCTATCATGTTCAGAAAGTGAAGAGGAGAGGTAAGTTTCCTATTCATGGAGGAGCATTGGCTCCCTCTGAAGTGACAGAAGCCTGAACTTCAGTTGGCAGAAAGCCAAATGCAAAAGGAATTTAAAAAAGAACAAAATTTATCAGTGATAATATCTTTCTAAAATATTAGCCCATATGCAAGCTGTTTTTTTCAATACATTCTTTTTTCATTATTATTATTTGACAGGCAGAGTTAGACAGTGAGAGAAAGACAGAGAGAAAGGTCTTCCTTCCGTTGGTTCACTCCCGAAATGGCCGCTACGGCCAGCGTGCTGTGCTGATCTGAAGCCAGGAGCCAAGTGCTTCCTCCTGGTCTCCCATGCGGGTGCAGGGCCCAAGCACTTGGGCCATCCTCTACTGCACTCCCTGGCCACAGCAGAGAGCTGTACTGGAAGAGGAGCGACCAGTACAGAACTGGCACCCCAACTGGGACTAGAACCCAGAGTGCCAGCGCCGTAGGCAGAGGATTAGCCTAGTGAGCCATGGCGCCGGCCTCAATGCATTCTTGATGTAGCAGATCATGACACAGAACAAAAGTAACCCACTATTTGTACATTAGATATTGAGAGCAGAAAGGAAAGATGGTTCTGCTTAGCAGCAAAATACACTGAAACACTCCAACCCCATGTAAACCCCTCCTTATTTTGTCAGTTGCCTTCTATGTACCACAATATCAGAAAGAAAGGGAAACCTGCCTGTTAACCTATGCCATCCACTCACTAGAGGCCATAGTCAGCCCTCCTATGAGGAAAGAATCACTTCCACCAAGGGATCCCACACCAGCCATCCAAATGTAGGATCTTGTAAACCAAACAGTGTTTATTTCCTTCAGAATTATGATCTGATCACCCGAAGTTGTTAAATAAGTATAAATAAGAAAAGAAGTAGAAAAGGCATCAGACCAACTGAAGCTAGAGGAAACTAGATACTTACTTTCTTTTTTTTTTAACTTTTTTTTAATGAATATAAATTTCCAAAGTACAGCTTATGGATTACAATGGCTTCCCCCCACCCATAACTTCCCTCCCACCCGCAACCCTCCCCTTTCCCTTTCCCTCCCCCCTTCCATTCACATCAAGATTCATTTTCATTTCTCTTTATATACAGAAGATCAGTTTAGCATATATTAAGTAAAGATTTCAACAGTTTGCTCCCACACAGAAACATAAAGTGAAAAATACTGTTTGAATACTAGTTATAGCATTAAATCTCAATGTACAGCATACTAAGGACAGAGATCCTACATGAGGAGTAAATGCACAGTGATTCCTGTTGTTGACTTAACAAATTGACACTCTTGTTTATGGCATCAGTAATCACCCTAGGCTCTTGTCATGAGCTGCCAAGGCTATGGAAGCCCCCTGAGTTCACCGACTCTGATCATATTTAGACAAGGCCATGGTCAAAGTGGAAGTTCTCCCTTCAGTGAAAGGTACCTCCTTCTTTGATGACCCATTCTTTCCACTGGGATCTTACTCACAGAGATCTTTCATGTAGGGTGTTTTTTTGTTTTTTTGTTTTTGTTTTTGTTTTTGTTTTGCCAGAGTGTCTTGGCTTTCCATGCCTGTAATACCCTCATGGGCTTTTCAGCCAGATCCGCATGCCTTAAGGGCTGATTCTGAGGCTAGAGTGCTGTTTAGGACATCTGCCATTCTATGGGTCTGCTGTGTATCTCGCTTCCCATGTTGGATCATTCTCTCCCTTTTTTATTCTACCAGCTAGTATTTGCAGACACTAGTCCCTTTGGCTCTTAGTCCTATCATGATCAATTGTGAACAGAAATTGATCACTGGGACTAGTGAGATGGCATTGGTACATGCCACCTTGATGGGATTGAATTGGAATCCTCTGGTATGTTTCTAACTCTACTGTTTGAGGTAAGTCAGCTTGAGCATGTCCCGAATTGCACATCTCTTCCTTCTCTTATTCCCACTCTTATATTTAACAGCAATCACTTTTCAGTTAAGTTTCAACACTTGAGAATAACTGTGTATTGATTACAGTACTCAACCAAAAGTATTAAGTAGAACAAATAAACAAAAAAATACTAAGAGTGATAACGTATTAAGTTGTTCATCAACAGTCAGGGCAAGGGCTGATCAAGTAACCGTTTCTCATAGTGTTCATTTCACTTTAACAGGTTTCCTTTTTGGTGCTCAGTTAGTTGTCACCTATCAGGGAGAACATATGATATTTGTCCCTTTGGGACTGGCTTATTTCACTCAGCATAATGCTTTCCAGATTCCTAACAGGGATCACTTTTCAGTTAAAATTTAAACACCTAAGAATAATTGTGTGTTAATTACAGAGTTCAACCAATAGTACTAGAACAAAAAAAAATACTAAAATGGATAAAGTATTACATTGTACATCAACAGTCAGGACAAGGGCTGATCAGGTCACTGTTTCTCATAGTGTCCATTTCACTTCAACAAGTTTCCCCTTTGGTGCTCAGTTAGTTGTCGATGATCAGGGAGAACATATGATATTTGTCCCTTTGGGACTGGCTTAATTCGCTCAGCATAATGTTTTCCAGATTCCTCCATCTTGTTGCAAATGACTGGATTTCATTGTTTCTTACTGCGGTATAGTATTCTATAGAGTACATGTCCCATAATTTCTTTATCTAGTCTACTGTTGATGGGCATTTGGGTTGGTTCCAGGTCTTGACTATTGTGAATTGAGCTGCAATAAACATTAAGGTGCAGACAGCTTGTTTGTTTGCCAATTTAATTTCCTTTGGGTAAATTCCAAGGAGTGGGATGGCTGGGTTGAATGGTAGGGTTATCTTCAGGTTTCTGAGGAATCTCCATAGTGACTTCCATAGTGGCTTGACCAGTTTGCATTCCCACCAACAGTGGGTTAGTGTCCCTTTTTCCCCACATCCTCTCCAGCATCTATTGTTGGTAGATTTCTGAATGTGAGCCATTCTAACCGGGGTGAGGTGAAACCTCATTGTGGTTTTGATTTGCATTTCCCTGATTGCTAGTGATCTTGAACATTTTTTCATGTGTCTGTTGGCCATTTGGATTTCCTCTTTTGAAAAATGTCTATTGAGGTCCTTGGCCCATCTCTTAAGTGGGTTGTTTGTTTTGATGTTGTGGAGTTTCTTGATTTCTTTGTAGATTCTGGTTATCAACCCTTTATCTGTTGCATAGTTTGCAAATATTTTTTCCCATTCTGTTGGTTGCCTCTTCACTTTCCTGACTGTTTCTTTTGCAGTACAGAAACTTCTCAGTTTGATGCAATCCCAAATGTTAATTTTGGTTTGACTGCCTGTGCTTCTGGGGTATTTTCCAAGAAGTCTTTGCCCATACCTATATCTTGCAGGGTTTTTCCAGTGCTCTCTAATAATTTGATGGTGTCGGGTCATAGATTTAAGTCTTTAATCCATGTTGAGTGAATTTTTGTGTAAGGTGAAAGGGAGGGGTCTTGCTTCATGCTTCTGCACGTGGAAATCCAGTTTTCCCAGCACCATTTATTGAATAGACTGTCCTTACTCCAGGGATTGGTTTTGGCTCCTTGATCAAATATGAGTTGGCTGTAGATGTTTGGATTGATTTCTGGTGTTTCAATTCTGTTCCATTAGTCTATCTGTCTGTTTCTGTACCAGTGCCATGCTGTTTTGATAACAACTGCCCTGTAGTATGTCCTGAAATCTAGTATTGTGATGCCTCCAGCTTTGTTTTTGTTGTACAAGATTGCTTTAGCTATTTGAGGTCTCCTGTGTCTCCATATGAATTTCAGCATCATTTTTTCCAGATCTGAGAAGGTCTTTGGTATCTTGATTGGTATCGCATTGAATCTGTAAATTGCTTTTGGGAGAATGGACATTTTGATGATATTGATTCTTCCACTCCATGAGCATGGAAGATTTTTCCATTTCTTGGTATCCTCTTCTATTTCTTTCTTTAAGATTTTGTAATTCTCATCGTAGAGATCTTTACCGTCCTTGGTTAAGTTTATTCCAAGGTATTTGATTGTTTTTGTAGCTATTGTGAATGGGATTGATCTTAGCAGTTCGTTCTCAGCTGTGGCATTGCTTGTGTATACAAAGGCTGTTGATTTTTGTGCATTGATTTTATATCCTGCCACTTTGCCAAACTCCTCTATGAGTTCCAATAGTCTCTTAGTAGAGTTCTTTGGATCCCCTAAGTAAAGAATCATATCATCTGCAAAGAGGGATAGTTTGAGTTCTTCCTTCCCAATTTGTATCCCTTTAATTTCTTTTTCTTGCCTAATAGCTCTGGCTACAACTTCCAGAACTATATTGAATAGCAGTGGTGAGAGTGGTCATCCCTGTCTGGTACCAGATCTCAGTGGAAATGCTTCCAACTTTTCCCCATTCAATAGGATGTTGGCTGTGGGTTTTTCATAAATTGCTTTGATTATATTGAGGAATGTTCCTTCCATACCCAGTTTGCTTAGAATTTTCATCATGAAAGGGTGTTGTATTTTATCAAATGCTTTCTCTGCCTCTATTGAGATAATCATATGGTTTTTCTTCTGCAGTCTGTTAATGTGGTGTATACATTGATTGATTTGTGAATGTTGAACCATCCCTGCATACCAGGGATAAATCCCACTTGGTCTGGGTGGAAGATCTTTCTGATGTGTTCTTGCATTCTATTGGCCAGAATTTTATTGAGGATTTTTGCATCTATGTTCATCAGGGATATTGGTCTGTAATTTTCTTTCAGTGCTGCATCTTTTTCCAGCTTAGGAATTAAGGTGATGCTGGCTTCATAGAAAGAATTTGGGAGGATTCCCTCTTTTTCGATTGTTCTGAATAGTTTGAGAAGAATTGGAGTTAGTTCTTCTTTAAATGTCTGGTAGAATTCAACAGTGAATCCATCTGGTCCTGGGCTTTTCTTTGTTGGGAGGGCCTTTATTACTGTTTCAATTTCTGTCTCAGTTATGGGTCTGTTTAGGTTTTCGATGTCTTCCTGGTTCACTTTAGGTAGGTTGCATGTGTCCAGGAATCTATCCATTTCTGATAGGTTTCCCTGTTTGCTGGAATACAAGTCCTTGTAGTAATTTCTGATGATTCTTTTTATTTCTGTGGTGTCTGTTGTTACATTTCCTTTTTCATCTCTGATTTTATTGATTTGGGTCTTTTCTCTTCTTTTTTTAGTTAGTTGGGCCAATGGGGTGTCAATTTTGTTTATTTTTTCAAAAAACCAGCTCCTCGTTTGGCTGATTTTTTGTAATGTTTTTCTTGATTCAATCCTGTTGATTTCTTCTCTGATTTTAATTATTTCTCTTCTCCTACTAGATTTGGGTCTGGTTTGCTGTAGGTTTTCTAGATCCTTGAGGTGAATAGAAAGGTCATCTATTTGGTGCCTTTCCAATTTCTTGATGTAGGCACCTATTGATATAAACTTTCCTCTTAACACTGCTTTTGCTGCCTCCCATAAGTTTTGGTATGTTGTGCTGTTATCCTCATTTACTTCCAGAAAGTTTTTGATTTCTCTTTTGATTTCTTCTATGACCCATTGTTCATTCAGGAGCATGTTGTTCAATCTCCATGTGTTTGCGTATGCTCTAGGGATTCCTGAGTTGCTAATTTCCAACTTCACTCCTTTATGGTCTGAGAAACTGCATGGTATGATTCTAATTCTTTTGAATTTGCTGAGACTTGCTTTATGGCCTAGTATGTGGTCAATCCTAGAGAAGGTTCCATGTACTGCTGAGAAGAATGTAAATGCTTTCTGTGTAGGATGAAAAGTTCTGTATATATCTGTTAGATCCATTTTGGCTATAGTGTCATTTAAATCTACTGTCTCCTTGTTGATCTTCTGTCCTGTTGATCTGTCTATATCTGAGAGTGGGGTATTGAAGTCCCCCAGTACTATTGTATTGGGGTCTGAGTCTCCCTTTAAGTCCCTTAACAAATGTTTTAAATAAACCGTTGCCCTGTAATTAGGTGTATATACATTGAAAATCATTATATCTTCCTGTTGAATTGATCCCTTAATCATTATATACTGTCCCTCTTTGTCTCTCCTAACAGTTTTTGTGGTAAAGTTTATGTTGTCCGATATTAAGATGGCTACATCCGCTCTTTTTTCATTTCTGTTAGCATGGTATATCTTTTTCCAGCCTTTCACTTTCAGTCTGTATGGATCTTTGTTGGAAAGATGTGTTTCTTGTAAGCAGCAAATAGATGGGTTTTGTTCTTTAAGCCAGTCAGCCAATCAGTGTCTTTTAACTGGATAGTTCAGGCCATTAACGTTCAGTGTGACTATTGATAAGTAGTAGCTTTTCCCTGCCATTTGCCAAAGATATTTTCTGATATGTTTTGAACTTCCTGTGATCTTTTGGTGTGAGATTTCCTTCATTTACCTTCTTTCATATTGATGACCATGTTTCTGTGTTTCTGTGTGTAACACATCTTTAAGCATCTTTTGCAGGGCTGGACGAGTGACAACAAATTCTTTCAATTTCTGTTTGTTTTGAAAGGTCTTTATTTCAGCTTCATTCAGAAATGAGAGCTTTGCCAGATATAATATTCTGGGCTGGCAGTTTTTCTCTCTTAGTACCTGGGCTATATCTAGCCATTCCCTCCTAGGTTTCTGATGAGAAGTCAGCTGTGAGTCTGATTGGAGATCCTCTGAGAGTAATCTGATGTTTCTCTCTTGCACATTTTAGGATCTTTTCTTTATGTTTCACTGTGGTGAGTTTAATTACAACGTGTCGTGGTGAGGATCTCTTTTGGTCATGTTTATTAGGGGTTCTATGAGCTTCCTGTACTAGGATATCTCTGTCCTTCTCCAAACCTGGGAAATTTTCTGCTAATATCTCACTAAAAAGGCCTTCTAATCCTTTCTCCCTCTCCATGCTTTCAGGAACTCCTAGAACCCGAATGTTGGGTTTTTTAATAGTATCCTGAAGATTCCCGACAATATGTTTTAGATTTCTAATTTCCTCTTCTTTTCTTTGGTTTGACTTTATGTTTTCCTGTGCTCTGTCTTCTAAGTCTGATATTCTCTCTTCTGCTTCACCCATTCTGTTTGTAAGGCTCTCTATTGTGTTTGTCATTTGATCTATTGAATTCTTCACTTCATTATGATTTCTCATCACTATCGCAGTTTCCTGTTCTACTAGTTGTTTCATTTCATTTTGATTCCTCCTTAATATTTCATTTTCATGAGAGAGATTTTCTATCTTGTCCATTAAGGACTTCTGTAGTTCAAGAATTTGTTTTTGAGAACTTCTTAATGTTCTTATCAATTTTTTGAGATCTGCTTCTTGCATTCCTTCTATCTCATCATCTTCATAATCTTGAATTGGGGTGTCTATTTCATTTGGGGGCGTCATATTGTCTTCCTTGTTCTTGTTACCTCAGCTTTTGCATTTGTTTGTCATATTGCAGATATTCTTTGTTGTTGTTTTTTTTTCTCGTTATACTGTGACTCTAGATTAAGAGGTCTGTCTGGTCTTCAAAGAAGGAGGTACCTTTCTCTGAAGGGAGGAGAGAACTTCCACTTTGACTATGACCTTGTCTAAACAAGAAAAGAGTCGGTGAACTCAAAAGGCTTCCATAGCCTTGGAAACTCATGACTGAAGCATAGGGAGATTACTGATGCCATAAACAGGAGTGTCAATTTGTAAAGTCAACAACAGGAGTCACTGTGCACTTACTCCTCATGTAGGATCTCTGTCCTTAATGTGCTGTACATTGAGATTTAATGCTATAACGAGTACTCAAACAGTATATTTCATTTTGTGTTTCTATGGGTGTGCAAACTGTTGAAATATTTACTTAATGTATACTAAATGGATCTTCTGTAAAAAAAAAAAAAAAAAAAGAAAGAAATTATCATTTCCCAACTTGACTCTCACTGGGATTAAACATGACAATAGGTCTGAAAAAAAAAAAAAAAGAGGACTGTCTGCTTTTGATGGATCCTTAGAGGCTGTGATGGGTGTGGCCAGAGAGCTCTGGTTCTACAGGGTTAAGGGTGTGCCAAAGGTGATTCACCCTGATTGTTCTATTGTTCTCTTGCTCGCTCTCAGTCTCTCTTTTTTTTTTTTTTTTTTTTTTTGACTCAGTTGGGAAGTAATTCCACACAGCTGAGTGGAATTGAGAGTTTTGATGTATGAAATCTGGCCCCTGTGGGTATTGGTTTGCTTACCAGAGTCAGGTTTTTCTGCTTGGCTAATGAGAGACACCTGCTTTTCATATGCAAAATGGCGCGCACCACTTTACTTAGGTAAAATGGAACCTACCCTTTGTCTTGCTCGGCTTTGTAAGGTGAGTGGAGAGAGAGGCTAAATGTCCGTGCAGGTTCCCCTTATTTATTCGATTTTTTCTCTCCTCCAGTCAACCTGGTGAACTTTCCCCAATGGGGTTTCAGGCCTCGTTCTCTGCAGGCTTTTTTTGCCTTTCCCTGCCAATGTCTCGGGTTACCAAGAGGTTTTTAGCTCACCTCCCCTTCCAGCGCTGGCGCGCAGACTCTGGGGCTCCAGCGGGTCTGGCTGCTCCAGCGGGTCTGGCGGGTCTGGCGGGTCCGGCGGGTCCGGCGGCCCTGGCGGCTCCCGTGGCTCAGCTTCCACGCGGTGGGCGACCTTGCTCTCCCCTTAGGTCCTCCGAGTCACAGCCACTAGATCCAGAAGAGTTTCCTCTGCAGTTTTTCCCTGATCCTTTTCCTGAGGCTACTGTACCTCCACTTTTATTAAACTATCTTTTCCTGGACTGTCGGTGCGCGCCCTCACTATTCCGCCATCTTGGCTCCGCCCCCTCGATACTTACTTTCAAAATCTAATTATCCTCACTCAAAATCTAGAACAATTCATGTGGAAAGGGAACAAACAATGTTGTGGGCATCCAAAATATGATATCAAAAATATAAAAATTTCAATAGGTGGACTGAATAACAGAAAATATAAAACATGGCTAAAGTCGAAGCTGGCCACCTACAGAAGAAAGTCAAGGAAATTCCTCACGCTGCAAAGGTTCTGGTATCTGATGTCCTCTTTTGACCAGCACAATAAAAAAAAGGAGATAATTATTTATTGGAAGGTAAATGAGGGTCCAGGGGCTAGGATTCACAGTAGGAGGATTCTCCTTGCCTCTAGAATATAAAACTAGGTAGAAGCACTTGGCACAGCAGTTAAGACAAAACTCGAGACACTCCCATCCCATATCAGAGTGTCTGGGTTCGAGTCCTAACTCCCCCCACCCAAATTCTACCTTCCTGCTAATGCACATCCTGGAAAGCAGTGATGATGGATCAACTGCTTGGGTCCCTGCCATCTACATGGGAGACCTGGATTGTGTTCTGGGTTCTTAATTTCATCCCGGACCAGCCTTGGGCTGTTGTAGGCATTTGGGAATAAACCAGCAAATGGAAGATTTCTGTCTCTTTCAAATAAATAAATTTTTGAAACAAGATGTACCAAAAGAAGTTCAAATGCATTTTTAAACACAATTAAAATGAGTAACATAAATTTTGAGTATTTGCTCATTTTAATTGAACATTTTGTTCTTTGTCTTTTCAGAGAATAAAAAGTAATAGATCCTGCAAGTTAAAGATTTCTGACTTGCTTCTAATCTTTGCTTCTTAGTATCTAAAATTTTAACAAGGCACGTTCTGAAAACGACTTCTTTTTGCCTCAAACATATAATTCTTCTTGATCTAATGACTACTTTCTTCTAATTTTATGTAAGAAATTCCCTAGAAGTTTTGGATAATTAAAGAAAATCTGAAAAGAAAGAAATCTAATTCTGCAATATGTTGAGTCTAGGAAACAAACTATAATTCTAGAAGGCTGAAATAGTTCTTTGATAGACAATGCTCCCATGAATATACATATGTCTAGAATTTACACATATTCAAATAAACTACACAGAAAGGCTGTTTTTTTTTTCAGCTGAGGTCCCATCAGAGGCCCTGATAATTTTATTATAAGTAGTGAATTAAATGTAAAAATGTATTCGAATTAGTGCATATATATATATATATATATTTTTAAGGGAAAGGGTTTATTGGGGAACACTCTATAGACCGGAGTGAAGGGGCGGCGAAGGAAAAAGAGAGAAAGAGCATATAAGAGAGAAACAGAGAGGAGAGTAGCTAGCAAGAAGAGAAGATAGAGCAGAGAAGAGGAGAGAGGAGAGCAGAGCCAAGAGCCCAGAGGAGGAGGCTAGAGAGAGGAACCGAGAGAGAGCAGGAGAGAAGGGCCAAGAGAACACGTGTTCAGGAACAGGCCCTTTGAAAACTTTGCCTGAGGGTGGGCAGGGAAGCAGGAGCAGCGAATCCCGTTAGGGTGGGGGTGGAGCCTGGCTCAGGTAGCTGGGCCATGCGGCCACCTGGCTACAACTGCACCAGTTTCCTAACATTCCCCCCTTTTGTTTTTTATAAAGCAAGGTTTGTATGGGCTTACATTAGTCCCAAAAGTCCAAGAGGGGTAGAGGGACGATGATCTGTCTTTAGAGCTACTTCCTGCTGACATGGGGTGATGATGTACTCTTCGCTGGCATGGGGCGTTGTCTCAGGCCGCTGTCTCCTGGGTGGGGAGCCGAGTATATCCCTGTAGCAGCATTTGGTTGATTGCGTGGTTGCTGAAGGCCTTCATTTGTTCCATTATAGCCTGCTGTAAACACTTAGACACTGTAGTATAGAAGACAGGGTGAGAATAGTAACCAATGATCCTAAGAGTAGCATAACCAGGTAATGAGAGGGTTTTATAGAGAAATTCTGAACAATCATACAACATTAAGTGTCGCTCCCTGTCTTCGTAGAGGAACGACACAGGACCCTGCATTGTTCTTTCGTCTGCTCGGCCATCCCCGGGTTTGCTGCTGGTTCTTCCCGGGTTGGCTACCGTCCCTTCCACCTCCGTGGAAGGGCGGTTCCCCCTGCCACTTTTCCCCACTTCCGCCGGGGAGCGGCACACCGCCGGCCGGCTCTCTCGGGGGCTGCACAGGTGTTCCTTCAGATAGATGTTTCCTTTAGATGTTCCTGGTGCATGGTGTCTCTCTCCTCCTTTATAGTCCTCTTCCACCAATCCCAACTCTGCTACCCACTCGCTGAGTACGCTGCTCTCCTCCAATCAGGAGCAGGTCCTGCTGTTTATTGGTTGAACTGGAGGCAGCTGCGTAGAAGCTGTTTCCTCCTCTCCCAGCGTCATATTGTGGGAGAGCAGATGCATAGAATATGTCTTAATTCGAGTAATAGTCTAGTCCGAGTTGCTCCCAGTTGCTCCCCACAATTAAGTGGGGAAGAGGACCATCAGTACACACAGGTTGGGAGTAGAGCCATTGGTGGTAGAGTAGAGGTTATGATTACCAAGGAATGAGGCCCAAGTGGGCTAGACAGGGTTTAGAACAAAGGACAGAATCATTAGAGGAGCTATGAAAGGTGCTGTGTAAGCTACAAATAAGTTTTCTGATTGAGAGGCAAAAAGAACCTGATGGAAGGGGCTTGATAATATTCAGGTGGGCTTTAGGCCTAGTACATTATGAGGCTCAGACTCATATATCTCTTCATATAGCCTACATCCTAAGGGAGGTGTGAACCTCCTTGGGGAAGGCACCCTGTTGACTTCCATTACCTAGCTGGCCTGGGAGGAGAGCTGGCCAGGTAAAGGCAGGTGGCATCTCTAAAAGGAAATTTACACCTCTGCCTGCAGTGTTGCTGACCCTAGTTGGCTGTCCCCTCAGCTGCAGTGGTCACTTTGGAGGCTGGGCTGAGTGAAGGGCTTTTCAACTTAGGGCCAATAAGATCTGTGGCTCTGACCTGGGCGTCCTTCGACTCCAGGGCAGGTCCACTTCTACTGATCCAACTCTTGGCGGAGCTGCCAGGGCTCTTCACAAGCTGACTTCTGCTGAAGCCCAGGCTTGCCACATTGAAAGCCACTGCAGTGGGCTGGCCTGTTGGGTCTCCTTGAGGGTAGATCACTGTACAGAGCAGCCATTAACAGGCCTGCCACCCATTGCTTCTGATGCCTAGCTTTCTTTTCCTCCTGGTTTTTGTTAAAGCAGACCAGAGGATGCAAGTCAGGGGGGTGCTCAAGTCCCATCTCTAATCTTCAGTGGCCTAAACTAGAAGTCTGTAGTCACAGGCATGTTTTGTAGTAGTTTATGTTGAGGCAGACAATGCCCATGAGGAAAACTATATTTTCACTTTAAAACTTTCTTTTCCTTTGTTCTGAAAGGGAGGTCTTTCCTGTTTACCTCGCTGATGGCAAAGTAAATCTGGCTAAGAAATTACAACTTAAGCTATTATTTTGGCTATGCTATTACAGAAATGTGTTAGCCATCTCTTTTATAAGATCTAAAATCAAATTTTGAATCTTGGAGATTCCTTCACAATAGGAATAGTTTCCTACCTTGAAGAGAATAGAGAAATGAGAGAACAAGTCAGGCTTAGAATAGAGAAATGGGGGAGCCAGTCCCAGATCACTTACTGACAATAGCAATATCACATGAAAACTTAGAAAGCAGTTTTAACCATTAGATAACAACTTAAGAAAACATTTACCAGAAGGTCCAATGCCTTCCATAAATATTATGAATACATATATTTGGAAACATCTCTTAAATATCTAACATGATGTAGCTTGTTTAACCAGCAAATTTCAGCACAAGCATATAAAATGTTTCTAGTTTTTCTACCAACACATTTAAAACATATAATACAGAGATTCAGGTCACACGAATTAAAATATGTCTTTGAATTATTTTAGCTGTTTAAATTTATGGACAGTCTTTTATCTATAAGCCAATTAACATAACATAATAGACCAATATAGCAGTTTTAATAGCTTTTTTTTTTTTTTTTAAATCTAACTTCTGTTTGTAAATTACCAATTGATTTGAATTGCTTTTGTTTTAGTAACCTCAGCTAACCATACTTTCTCACAGTTGGTACCTTTAATATATTATTGGCTTCATCTGTTTACAGAGTCATCCCAAAGTACTGAATACAATACATGTGGCTGGAAAAATTCCATCAGAACCTATAGGAGGACAGCTAAACACAGAACCAACAATGCTTTAGTTTTATGAGCAACAAATCTGATATATAAAATTGTGGATGACAAAGCTTTAAGTTGCCACATTTAAAATTATAAACTTATTAACCAACAAGAGGCACTTGCTTTTACTTCACACAGTATTTTGAAACACCTGTAGGATTTTACAAAGCATTTAACCCTTTAGGCCTCTGGGGCTTTCTCACTAAGATAACTATCATGTCTAGTAACACAAGATCATTAGACTTTTTAATTTTGACATTTGTATTAGTGCCATTTTATATTATAGAAACTTAAAATTTAGTACCACATCTTGACGGTACTTCTAATATTGTCCAAATAGCCTGATTAGTTGGTGTCTACAAGATGAAAGACATAGGTCCTTCGATTTTTTCAGTTGGGCCCGAACTGGAAAAACTGAAGTCCAGAATTTACTGGAAATTTTAGAATCCAAATTCTTTGAAACTTCGATTTTTGATTTTTTGAATGCCTGTCAAGAATGCCCAGAAGGCTCAAAATCCAAAATATCTGGTTGAAATAAGATTCCTTAACATCATGACCTAATATAGACCATATTTGATCATTGTTACAAGGTAATTATTTAAATATTTGAAAATAAGCACATATTTAAATAATCTGTAGCTCTTAATAAAAATTTAGCTGTTTTTAAGCAATTAGAATTTAACAGACATTAAGAAAACATAATAGATTACTTTAACACATTGCTTTAACAGAGAATCAGATTTTAATTTTATGTCAAAGAGGTATAGATTAGTATACTTGTGATGTTTTTCATCTGCCAATGTCCTTGATTTAATTTTGAAATAACCCATTAAAAATTTTAAGAGTAAGATTAAGGTAACACATCAAATTTCAGCCTGAGTTACTTTAAACAGTGTTGAACTATTTTTACAGACAGTTTATAAACTAAACCAAATAGTCTTTTATAGAATATAACATGTTGAGTATACAAAAGTTTAACCCAATTTAAATTATCAGTTACACCTAAATAACTTAGGATGCTGATATATTTTTACCTGAATTTAATTGAAATTAAAATTGCATTCATCTAAAACAAGTACTAATTACCCATTGTTGTTTCATAGAGTACTGATTACCAGGAAAACTGTTAAAATAAATTGCAAAATAAGTTCAGCCAGTTGCAAAGCAGTATTTTCAAAGGTAGTGAGTGATCTTTCTAGATACAAAGAAAGATTAGTTACAGTGGGCCAGGTCCCTGCAGGGAAACCTGATTCTCCTATCTGCATGATAAAACAAAGAGCCATCAGAAGAGTGGGATACCTAATTTGTTTCTCAATAAGCAGGGAGCCCAAAAGGATGGGACTACCATTCCCTTGCTATTCTTATGGTAAGACTTGGACTAGAGAGGGACAAAAGACCAGTTGGAGACCATGGAGACAGCCATTCCCAAACTGTTTAGACAGAGATAGGAAGGAAGAACACCTAGGCTTGAGAATGGATTTGAGGAATGGTTGAGCCCGGGGCTTCAGATAAGACAGAAGAGGTTGACACCACCCCCTGGAATTCAGCAGGAGTGGGAGGTGAGGACGCAGCTGCCCCGTTGGGGATAATGGTGCTGGAACTTCAGCCGCTGAGGCTTCAGGAGGCGGCTGAGCCGGTGTCTGTAGATTGGAGCGATAAGGGGGGTGGGGGGAGTTTCATCTGTGGGATCAAAGGAGGTTGTGGTAGTGGCGGGAACAGGACCAGGGGCAGAAGAAAGGATTTTTTGCTCAGGCCTCTGCCTCCTAGTGCGAATCTTGGAGACCAGAAGGACTTGAGCGGGAGAGCAAGAAGTACACAGGGAAGGTTTAGTTCGAAGATAGGAAAAGGCTTGAACGTATGGAATCTCCTTCCATTTTCCCGAAAGCTCACGGAAGTGATAAAGATGTTATCAGGGTCAAACTATTCTACTTCTGATCCCTCAGGGCCAAATGCGCCGCTTTTGAGGGCTCAGGCCAATTTGAGAGAGACCATCAGATGGAACTCGGTTAGAGAAAAGTTCCCATTGCGACCAATAGAGTCAGACCTGTGGATTGCAAGCGTCCTCGCATCCCGGCTATCTGACTAGCGAGAGAATATGGGAGCAGAAGGCGGGGTCGTCACCCAAGCGCTTGCTGGAGCCCAGGGCCTAACCTGTAAAGAGGCGAACAGAGATGGAGTCGTCACTTGCACCCACTATTGCCTGGACACAGTGTCCATAGAGGCTAAAGGCCTTAAGTAGGAGTTGTGGTGTCTAGCTCTATGACCTTGGACGAAAGTAGAAAAGCTTCAGATGAATGTAGACGAGAGTAGACCACAACTCAGTAGACAAATAGAGTCGCCGTAAGAGTTTCCCGTTCTGCGTGGTACCTCAAAATTTGGAATGCTGGTATGTGGATGGAGATCGCAGAGCGTTCGTGGTGTGGAAGGAGTTCCAGAGGTGTGCTTTGTGACTGGCACAAATCCAGGACCCCAGAGCACTGGGGGACACTGGATTACCAATATGAGGCTATCCAAGTCATGGCACCAATGTTATATCTTAATGATAGCTGTCGCAAAGCACACCAGACACCGGAGTAAGGGAAAGGGTTTATTGGGGAACACCCTACAGACCGGAGTGAAGGGGCGGCGAAGGAAAAAGAGAGAAAGAGAATATAAGAGAGAAACAGAGAGGAGAGTAGCTAGCAAGAAGAGAAGATAGAGCAGAGAAGAGGAGAGAGGAGAGCAGAGCCAAGAGCCCAGAGGAGGAGGCTAGAGAGAGGAACCGAGAGAGAGCAGGAGAGAAGGGCCAAGAGCCAAGAGCCCAGAGGAGGAGGCTAGAGAGAGGAACCGAGAGAGAGCAGGAGAGAAGGGCCAAGAGCGAATTAGTGCATATATTAAAATAGCTGAAGATGCCCGGGATAAAGAAATTCTTGAATACCTGTGTAACCATCAAAGCTAAACTTTCCTAATATTTAAGAATGCTGGGAAGAAAAAAACAGTGACCATTAGTGAAAAGATGAATGATCAATCTAATCTTTACAGCAACCCTATTTTTAATTCAGAATTATTGTAGAAATAATACTCAGAATGTGACTCTATTAATATTTGAGGTTGAAGCAAGCCTAAAATATTCAAAATAGGCAGTTTGCTCATGCTTGTGCTTGTGTTATACTGCCACCTGCTGGATAAAAGGTAAACCATTTTGAAAGAAAGCATTGACAAAAGGTCAAGATCCTTGTTTTTGCAAATAAGGTTTTCACTTTTAAGTTAAAAATAATGTACACTGGGAATCAAGTTGAATAAAATCCAGACTGAATGCACATGAAGGAAGATGAAATAAATCCTGACTGAAATCACCAAGCAGTCACACTGTCACATTATCAGTAGGTGAGAAGTTGTGTTGACAAAATCATTCTGGAATCTTCTCTAACAGAGCTCTTGACAAGGGAGTGCAGTGTTACTCTCTATTATATAGAATGTGGGGGCAGAAAAGACACATATCCAGAGATCATCAATGGTAGTTTTGTGGGATACATGGAAAGCAATGTCTGGCTTGTGATGTAGATATGAACAGAAAACAAAATTTAAAATCAAAAGACTTTGTTTACTTACCAAGCAAACGGTGGACACCTTTTATGATGTTGCAGAGGCTGCAGTTAATGCACAATCATGTAGAACTTGAGCCCAGTTAAAGTAAATCTTGCCTCTGTTTTCTCAGTCTGTGAGGTGATGCAGACAGAGACACAAACACCTACAACAAATAAATCCATCCAATTATGAAGTAGATGCTGGCACAAATTGCTTGGAATGGATCTACCAAAAGGAACTGAGAGAACACTGAAGGAAGTGAGTCATGAAGAGCCTTTGAGAGGGTAGATTTGGAGCCACACCTTAAAAGAGCAGCTACAAGAAAGAAAGATGGTGAGAGATGGAAAGAAAGGAGAACAGATGACTTCTAGAGCAAGGAACCATACAATGGCACTAAAGGGGAAATCTAGTGATAGGAAACAGGCTTGGATTCTCTGAGTCTGCTCTGGGATGTGCTATGTCCCTTCAAAATCTGTATGTTGAGGCCTAAATCCTCAACATAATGGTATTTGGGATGGGGTTCTAAAGAAGTAACAAAGTCATGAGGATGAAACTCTCATGAATAGAGTTAGTACCAGGATTGAGAGGATGAAGACAACAGAGCTCTCTCTCTCTGCCATCCAAGGATACAACAGGAAGTCCAAAAATCTACAACCAGGAAGAAGGCCCTCACCAGTACCTAACTGCTTAGCAGCCTCATCTTACACTTCAGCCTCCAAAACTGTGATAAGTTTATATTGCACAAATAAGCCACCCAGTCTATACTTATTTTTTAGAGCAGTCAGAACAAAGACCAGCCTTGAATCTTGTGCTTTCTCCTAGGTGAGCAGAGCATCACAGGTGGTTGGCATGGCAAGAGCCCCAGGTGGCCACTCACTAGATATGTGATGTTGGGGAATTTACTTCTCTATATCTTAGATTTCTCAGTAAAGCAAAATTAAATGGCAGAGCTGAGATTTGCTTTTAGATCTGTATGGCTCTACTCTACCCACACATGGCAATTTTCAGTACATAATTATTTTTAATACAAAATCAGTACAGCTAAAATCTGCCTGTTTCAGATCACAATGTATGGTGATTGTGAAAATCTGATGACTTATAGTTTTTTTAACAAATCTGAACAAGGATTCTAAACAGTTAGATTGCATGTAGTTCCATCAGTTAGCATTTAATGAATTCTAACATGCAAAAGAATTTAATTTGGACCTAATGCTTTAGAAGACCCTGAAGTTCTCCAAGTTTAATGTATTTTGTTAACTTGACCAGGTACAGACCCCAGTTTAATGGCCTGTGCCTATGATAAATCATAAATTACCACCATGCTGTTGCTAAGCTGCAAAGTTGTATGACTGTGCAGGCTCAAACATTCTTCTCTAGAGTTATAATTTGCAGATTTGAACTGACTCAGAGCTAGTCCCTGAGGGGTTGACTTCCTTGTTTGGTGTTTAACTCATCCCCAGCCTAAGTAGAAAGGGCTCACCTAATCTAACAGCAGAAAAGATAAGAGCCTCACTTCTGAAACAACGACCTGGGTCTTGAACACATAATTATGTCTTGTCTCTGCTTCTCTTGTCCGAGTGGCTTCCTCCTCCCAGGCCATGTGTTTCCACTAGATTGGAGAGAATTGTGGTCACAGGTGGGGCTTGTCTTGCCACCTTACAGCACTCTGATATTAGGAAGAAGAGACTATGATCTCCACAAGACCTGCTAAAAAAAAAATCAAAGGAAGGACTTCCCCTGTCCCATTCTGGGTCATGCTGCTCCTGCCTCCATCTCTGCTAGCTGGCAGTAGGAGAAAACTGTGATTGACAGCCTCACAGAACCATCACATAATGAATGTGTGCATTTGTGTGTGTGTTTATTTGTGTGTGTTTGTAGAGGTGTTCTTCTGGGTTGACAGAATAATAAATGTCCATTGAACCCTTATATAAGTTTTCAGTAAGTCAGAATTTTAAATTAAAGTGCCTAATATTTTCTCTTCTCAATAATTCTAAAAACTTTGCGTTGACAGTTTTTAGGAAAACTATAACTTAAGGGAGAAATTACAGCCATTTGTCATTCTGAAGATATGCTGTCAGTGGATACCAGAGAGCCCTTGAAGGGGAAACCAGAGAAGGCATCTTTTCTCATCACCCAGTAGTATTCTGAAAGAAAGAGTTGGATAAGCAACTGAAGTAGATGTAACCTTCCTTGATGGAAGAGAAATAAAGCAGTTTCTTGCTTGAACCCTGTCAAGTTCATCACCCGCAGCAGCCCTCTGCCTCTCATCTTTGTAGGTGTCTCATTCTCTCACATGTAAGCCCCATTAGGTTGGGAAACAAGGACCAGGTGCCAGTCACTAATTTTAGTGTGGCTTTCATTCTTCCTCATGAAGAAAGCTGCCAACGCTAACTCTAATACTAATGTCGTCCTTCAGCAATAGAATGGTGAAAAGATCTTTTCCTGATAGCTTAAATTTATTGTTATAGCTTCACAACAAGTCAGTGGATTTAAAAAAAAAAAAAACTTCATCTTTCTATAGAAAGATACTAAATATCCATAATGGAGGGGGGGAGTCTGCTTCTCCAACCCCAACTCAAGAGCACAGACTCTCTGATAACCCAGAGTAGAGAAGGGATTATAAGATTAACAGAGCCTCACTCTCTGTTTAGATTCAGCTGGATCATAGAAAAGTGTAGACTCCATCTAGCTCACAACAGGGTAGCTGAGTGAGAGATACCAACAGGGCCTCTGGTGGCCCAGGATTGTAGGAGGTATTAATGAAGAGACCTAGTGTCTGCCTCTTACGTAGAGGACTCGAAAGGCTGGAGTAGGGATGGAGTTACCCAGGACAAAGTAATATAATAATGGGCAACCAAGGGATAAGCCTGCAGCTTTTGCTGCTTATGTCATTTCACAGGACAAAGATACAGAGACTTCTCATACTTCAAGTGGATAGAGGACCAAGCTTGTCTCTTTTAGGGACTCTGTCCAAGAGAACTGGCTGCCAGGATGGGAGTTGAGGGAACTGAAACAAAGAGATCAGCCAGCCAGAGAAGGCAACAAATGGGTGAGGGTTGTCTCTAAAAAATGTACCCTGCAAGAAAGCCAATGTCTAGTCACCTAGCATGACAGAAATAACTCAACAGCCAAGGAAGATCTACAAAGTACACCAGCGAAATAAAATGGCCATTAGCCCCTTTGCTCTGATCCTTCATGCTCCAACCCCAGAGGAGCTGAAAGCAAAGTGGGGAGATAAGGTAAAACAAGAAAACGAAAAGACAATGTTCTCTACCTTATTCACAACTTGTTCCAGATCCCCCAGTGAAACCTATGTCGAAGAAGAGAGGGAAAAGATTTAAATTTGGGTGACAATTAGTATTTTTATTTCAATTGAAATTTTTAATATATAAGAAGAAACTCTTCTTCTAACTAAATTCATCTGTATCTAAAGATCTAGAGCATGCTCAGGGTGTCACCAAGGAAGCAGAGAAGGATAACCTGACCAAAAGCATGTGAAAGCCTTGATGGAAGAGAAATAAAGCAGTTTCTTGCTTGAACCCTGTCAAGTTCATACCAATCAATAAACCACGTGTGATATATTTTCATCTTTCATTACATAGTGAGAGGATTTTCTCTTGGTAAAGGAATTCAAAGAGAGAGAAGCACTAATTACTCATAAAATAATATGAGCTAACAGCTACTTCCCATAACTTCATATTAGAACACTATAGCTGGTGATTGTTGGCACTTGATTTTGTTGTTAAAGGACTGAGAGATTTTGAAATGGTTGAAGAGGTAGGTAAAGCCTTTCAAGATGCAGGTATTAATGTGAGTAGAACCATGGAGTTAGCAGTAAGTAGCTTCAGCTCAAGAATAATGGCCTAGTTTGAATGGAGTCTTAGCTTTAAGGAGAGTTATTATCAATGTAAAAATCAAAAGTACAATGTACAGTCCACATATGGCACATTTAAATCAAATTTTGAAAATTTGGATTGTGTTCTTTAAATAAAACAATAGAAGATTTTTGAGTGGCAGACTTTAGGATCCTATCTGCTTTTTAGAAAAGTAACTCTGGCAACACACTACATTGTCCTGAATAATTGGAGTAGAAACAGAATGCCCTTAGCTTGGTCAAGAAGTGAATATGGGGGCTGGCATTGTGATACAGTGGGTTAAAGCCCCACTTGCAACACTGTCATCCCATACCTAAGCACTGGTTTGAGTCCTACCTGCTCTGCCTCTGATCCAACTCCCTGATATTTCACCTGGGAAAGCAGCAGAAGATAGTCCAAGTACTTGGAGCCCATGCCACGTACATAGGAGACTCATATGGAGTTCCTGGCTTCTGGCTTTGGTCTGTTCCAACCCTAGCAGTTGAGGCCATTTGAGGAGTGAGCCAATGGATTGCTTTCTCTTTTTCTATCCCTTTCTGTCACTCTACCTTTAAAATAAATAAATCCTTTTTTAAAAAGTGAATATGATGCAAATACTAAAAAAATTTTGAGTGTGGTCTAGAAATGGAAAAACTGAGACAAAGTTAAGAGTCAAGTTAGAAGTCAGGTAGGACTGATCTTGACTCTTCTAAATAGGCTTATCTGTCTGAATGCCTGATTGTTACATTGAAAATAAGACCTTCAGGACTTCCACAGAAATAACATTCCTTCCTAGGAAATCCTAGAGAACCCAAAAATGAGGCTTTGTTCAATAGATACCCCCCAAAGATCAGCTTAGGGACCCTAAAAGGTTAGCTTTGCTCAATTGACTCTCCCAAAGCTCAGCCTAGGCTGATGAAGAGTCAACATCCACTTGATGATGCTTAGCAATTAAAGTCACTGATTCCTCCGAGATGGAGAGATTAGCCCATTTGTCTGGCAGAGCTAATGCCAGGATCAGTTCTGTCTCCTCCTTAAGTCTCCGAAAGAACTGAGGAGTGTTTCTATTCCAGTCCCTCCAAGCAGACAGCAGGAGATTGCCACAGCCCGTCATTCTGCCCCCACTTCATTCAGCGCAGCCTGTCCTTACTTCTGCAGTGACAGGCAGAAATGAAAAGTAGCCAAAATGAATGTTACTATGATAAGTTTTCCCAACTGGAGAAACTCTTGTGACCACCACAGTCAGACAAGATCATGATCTCACAAGCTGTCGGCTTTAATTTCCCTTGTTCTCACCCAGTTAAACACCTCCATGGATGTCCTTATGTGAACTGAGGAAGTTCCATACATATTCTTCAAAAATAATACTTTATACAGTGCAGTTCTCCAAAGTAGGCTTTTTATCAGCCTGTGTTTGAGGAATGACTGTCAATTACCCTTGCAAATGCCTCCTCTGAGCTTTGCAGTTAGATCAAATTGGATATAGAAGCCCAGACATCCCAAAAAGGAGAAAAATCAATGTAAATAAATGTAATTTCTAAATAAAATATGCTTTTACCTAATTGAAAAGTCATTATCAATTAGTCAAATTCAACTTTAATCAGACATGAATGATTGAAGAACCCTATATTTAGAAGAACACAGGTTGGCCTTTTAAAACCCACATGTCTGGTACCATTAGCGTTGAAAATCTTTCACCGGGTAACTGAGGTGTGAGTTTTAATTCCCAGTATCAAACAAAGAATAAAATTATTTTAATTACGGTCAACTGAGTAAGGAACATTGACGATCTAATTGCTAAGCTGTAATTCTGTATTCTGTCCCAGGAGACACACACCTGAACCAAGTGCTTCAATAATTCATTAAGGCACTTCCCTGTGCATCAATTTTCAAATCATGTGCCTTGATTACTTAGGAAAAGTTATCCCTGTGAAAAACACTTTTACCAATCATCAAAACGCAGAAAAAATTTCTGAGGTAGTATATGTTGATTTTCATAAAAAAGCATGTAATGTCTTACAGTGTTTCTCAGCTGTCTGTGTCCCACAAGCAATAACCAAGATGATTTCAAGGGCTACCACCTAGCTAACTTTATAAAGAATTAAGAGGTAGGTAGTTTTGCCAGTATTTCATAGTAAAGAATTCTTTAACATCAAAGTGTTTGTGGTTCATGATCAGATTTTTTTTCATCTTTATATACCAGTTATGGCAAACTCAATATCTTTAATAAAAATCCATTAACACTTTGATAATCTAGTTTGTTGTGTTTCTACCACAAGTGTCAAGTGTCACTGTTTTATCCAAAAATGAAAAAAAGGAACAAGAAGAAAAGCCTTTTTTTGAATACAAAAATCAGTCTACAGATGGAAATGAAAAAAATAAGTAAAATAACCTCTAAAAATATTTCCATACAGACATAGAGAAGGCATCCCATAAATATCTGTTGACTGGTAAGCCAACAAAAAATTAGAAAAATAGGGGAGGGGAGAGCCTACATTTTGACCTTGAGGCCTAAGATTTTACTTTTGCCAATAAAAAGAAGCAACATTCACTCTCTGTGAAATTTTAAATTTTAACTTTTCTTCCCATTTTAATCCACCTCCCTGTGATAAAGGCAATTCTAAGGAGAACATTTCTGGATTAATAACAGTCATATAAATATAACTGAGGAAGGTGCATTCACTAAATAATCAGTCCTGAAACTATCTCCATGGAGCCTACTCATAATAACAAGAAACACTGAGCATCTTCATCCTTTATGATCATTACTTTTGTCAACACTCTTCTGATACTGTAGTTTTATATAGATTCTAAGGTCCAATGTTGACATTAGAATTGAGCACAAAGGTAATAGATATGAATTCATCTGCATTATGTTATTGTTTCTGTAACTGCTGTGAAAAGGAATGCCTCTGGAATAGGAACTCAATTTAATGAACATTGATCAGTGTTTGGCACAACCTGAAAACACAATTCCCAGGTTTGATAATCTCACAGTGGGGAATGTGGAGCTGGTGAGGGGGGAAGGCACAAGCCCCAAGTTCTGTATCCTTCACTCCCACCTTCTCACCTCCTATATTGCACTTGTGAGAATAATCAGTGATTCTAAATTGTTAAAGAATTAGTCATGGATATAGAGCCAAAGATTATTCACAGTGACTGCATTGGGAGGTGGATTCAAGAACCAGCAACGTGGCAGCAAGTGTCACTGTACAGAGTTCAGCAGGGCAGTGGTCCACAAGGATGTGCATAGTCCTGCATAGTCTTGGCCATGACTGCAGTCTCTTCTTTTCCACCTGTTTTCTATACCAGGGCAGCTCTGTGAGCCAACTGAGATACTTCTAAAAAATTTCTTCTTTGTTCAGGTTAGTCAGAGTAGGTTTCTTTTTGTTTGCCACCAAAGACCTTTGTTTGTAAGGAGAAGAAAGTACCATTATTAAAGTAATTTTCTGGGATATGAGGCAGGTTCAATAATAAAAATTAGAGTCAATAGTTAGGAAATGACTTCTTGTTCCTATATCTCTGTACTCCTGATGTATAATGATTTTCTGCAATGTGTATAAACAACTAATACAGTCACCAAAAAACACACTAGACAGCATATTTACCCTTTGAAAAATACTTTTTGCCTAATTATAATAAAATGTAATCATTATATTGGAGATTTAGAGAAATTTACAGGTAATCAGGCTAGCCCATCACCAGAGAGAATAAATCAATGAGAGGGAAGGAGAGAATGCCTCCTCTAGATAGATTATACAACTAGTGAACTGTCAATAAATGGTGGAAAGCTTAACAAGGTACAGCTTATTTTGCTTTATATGCTATAACATGATCAACTTGTTTTAACTTAAGAAGTGGTTATTGAAGATTTTTATACAGAGAGCTCACAATAAAAAGAATATTATATATATAAGTTTTTATTTTCCTTTGATATTTTCCTTTGATTTCCAAGAGAATGGGCAGATATGGAAAGTGTTCCAAGCACACCTGTTGTGGGAGGGGGTCATAGATCAAGATATGAACTGACACTCAATTTGGGTGTAGTACCATCACTGAAGGCTACCAGAGGGATATCAGCTAGTATTTCACTGAAGATGTAAATATTGAAGAATCAGAGACTATCTGAAGTTGCTAATCTAATTCTCAGATAATATTGAATTTATGTAATGCTGGTGATAGTATAGAATCCTCAGATATTACACCTGTAGGGTCTGAATGCCACTATGGCCTTGTGCTGGGAACTTGACTAATGTAAGTAAAAAATGTCTTGCATTCTTAATGAGTAAACTGTGAGCCACTGTAAAGCACAGCAACAGAGAAAAATAAAGTTAGTGAATGTGTGTGTGTGTGTGTGTGTGTGTGTGTGTGTTTGTCCAATGTCTGAGGTAACACACCACAGTCTGGTAGATCTTCATCATTATTAAAGGTCTTTCTAAAGTATAGAACTGATATCTCCTCAATCCCTACAGGAAATGAGTTAGGCAAAATATTTATCATGACTAGCTGGCCCTGGAAATATAATATCTTTCAAAATATTGAATTACATTTGAGGCAAAGAGACCTTGCTATAAACATCAGAAAACTTAAAACTTCTAACCAGAAAAAATTACCCTTTCCTTTTTTCAAATTAGAAAGTACGATTTCTTTATGTGTAGCCCAATGTCCTTTTGAATGAGATCTGAAAAACAAAGCTTTTTATGTGAACGTTTTCAGTTTTTAGAAGATTTTAAACAAAAGACACATAATATTCACAGTTGGATTTCTAAAGACTGGTTGTCTGGCCCCAGATGGGTAGATGCCCAACTCAAGCACCACAGTCAGAAGCAAAAGCTTGAATATACTTTCAAATATGTTAATGTTCTTAGCACTAAGAGTAGATCCTTTGTAAGGGAACTACACACACACGCATGCACACACACACACAAAACCTGCAAAATAAATCTAAAGTCATCAGAGCAAAAACTTCTGTTTGTTTGATACCCTCCTTTTGAAGATATGAAAGTATAACTTTTGCTATGTATTTTATCCCAAAATTTTAATTATTAGAATTACAAATAAGTTTAAGTCACTTCTTATGGTCATCACATACAATGTATTGAAACACTGAGTTCAAATTTTATTTCAAGTTTTAAATCCATCAATTGAATCAGCTTTAAGCTTTTATATATTCCCTCCTCTCCTGTTTGCTCAGCACCATATAGTGGTTCTCATTTGAGATGTGCACATCTGCATCACTGTCTTCCAAGATTGCGAGTTTCTCTGAATTCTTATGTCCTTTACCCTGCTAACCTAATTTATTCCTACAGTAACATTTCTTGAGCAGCTACTGTGTACTTTTTTATTTGGAAGGCAAAGTTACATTGAAGTGCAACACTGCCCTCTAGCAACTAACACCCACTATACAGAAACACATGACATGGAATATATGGATGTTTCTAAATGGCACAAATATCACTGACACAGTACCTGGCAAACAAATATTCCCATGAAAAACAAAGATGTGGGCTATCCAGATGACCCTTCAAAGAGGATGCTGTATGGGTTGTGAATGGATATCCAGCAATTATCTACCCTTCAGGAACTGCGCAGCCTTCATGCTCCTGGTAAGGGCAACCCACATCCAGTAATTGATTAAAGGCATGATCATTTATGCCCAATGCAGTGCTCACTATGGGGTCAGCAGCTCTTCAGCAATATGTGAAACCCTGTACTCTCTGCCCAGTCCTGCTCCCACCACTTCCATAAACATTGACTGCTAACATACTTCCTTAAAACAATGCTGTCAGATCTGCATCCTGGAGAATTCAATGGGCAGCATTTCTTGAAAAAGTTTTTAAAGTGAAATGCCCTTTCTTACATTAAAATGAAACCCTCTGGAATTGGCTACCAGAGGATGCTGCACTAAATAGTAAAATGATAATGATGATTATAGAATAGCAAATATGGATAGGCTTTATCTTGTGCTAGGCACTCTTTCAAGGGGTCTATATCTGTTGGCTCTCATTTAATCAATACAGTAATTCTATAAATGGATACCATTATTAGTCCCTTTCATCTAATGAGTAAAAAGAATGTCAAGGTAGTCAAAATCTAGCTCAAGGTCACAGAGCTACTACATGGATCCTAGCCACCACAAAGTAACAACTAAATGGCTCACAGGCAACTCCAATGTATTGTCTCTTAACCAGTGTCTTATACAGTTTCTCATGTCTTATAAATTTCATAGTATCAGTAATAATTAAAGTTGAATTACACATTTTAAAAGCTCTTTTAGATTCTATTCGTTGAGTCCTTACCATGCCAGCTCTGTTGTAATTCCTTTACAACTTCACCCAATTGTCATTAACACCCTGTGAGTTAGGGTAGACTTGGTTATTCCCATGTTACCTATAAGAAAACAGCTTCATAAAGATTACATGACTTACCTAAAATCATAGAGTTAACAAGTAGCAGAGAAGTTCTCAAATCTGGCATTTCTGTCTTTAACATAAAGTGCCTTGAAGTTAAATTTAGATTTATCTAAATTATGCTTAATCTCTGAAGAATGAACTGTTATAAGTAATTTAGGTTAAAGGAATCACCATTTTTAGTATCCATCCTTTTTTAAATGTTTATTTATGTATTTTTCATCTACTTGAAGCACAGAGCAAGAGAGAAAGACAGAGACAAAAAGATGTCTTCCGGCATCAGTTCACTCCCACAAATGTCCACAACAGCAAGAGCTGGGCCAGGCCAAATGCAGGAACCAGGAACTCCATCCAGGGCTACTACATGGATGGCAGGGATCCAAGCACTTCGGCCATTTTCTGCTGCCTCCCAGAATGTATTAGCCAAAATATGGTTAATACAAAAATGTATTAGCCAAAGTTGGATCAGAGGCAGAGACAACAGGACTCCACCCCAGGCTCTCTCAATATGAGGTACAAACATCCCATGCAGCGGCTTAACCTGCTGTACCACAAGCCTTTTCCCTTCCCCCACATCATTACTTGATTAAATTCAGCAAAAAATAAGTCATTTCTTTGGCTAAAGCATGGCTAAGGGACAAGGGAGGAAGCTGGTGGTAAAAGGTTTCCCTTCTATCATTTTGTTAATAGTGGCAGAATTACATGAATTTGTCACTTTGGGAAATAGAGGGTTATAAATTCCTTCTGACCACAAAGGACCCCTGAATTGGATCGCTACAACCCAAGTGAGTTGTGAGGGAACAGCATTAACACACAGAGCACAATGCCAGCATTTTGGTAACAGGAACAATTGGACAGAGAATAATGGTTTCTGCAAGGCTCTCTCCTTGACTGGGGAAATGCACTCACTCTTTGTTGCGATTATTTTCTGCCTGACAATTGTTCACAGCAGTGAAAGGCAGCTCACCCTCTGGGAATGGGTTCAAACATAAATGACTGAGAACCTTGTCAAAGGTCCACTGTCACTGACACCCCTTTCCTTCACCTCCACCCCTCAAGGGCACTTCATTTTCACTTTATTACTTTTTTCCCTCCAAGGGCAGATTAAAGTCCAAGGGAAAAATACCATTATAAATGGAGGTTCTTGATTAGAGGGCAAAATTTCTGCCCTCTCTCACCTCCCACTCTCTGCTCTTCCACTCTGCCTCTTTCTAGTGTTATCCTTCTCCACAATTGCAGAATCCCAACCCACTGTTTTGATATTTGAAAGTGGCTGGGGTAATGGCTTCTGCGAGCCCTCACATGAACAATTGCTAATGAACGTGTACACGCCCTGGAAGGTGTTGCTTCATCGTCTGTTTACCCTGCTTTCAGCCTGACAGCTGACAGCCTCCCGTTCTGACAAGAAGAAAGGCCATGACTTCTGAGAGCCATAAGTGGTTTACTGTACTTTGCCTTCTTTGTGAAAGTCAGGTTTTCTCATCCAACACTCTCTTCCATGATCTGGTGTTGTGAAAATTGCAGTCATTTGGCTTTCTCAGGAGAGTTAAAACAAAGAAACCATGGTGACAGGAGCCGTGCTTTTCAAAAACTCCAAAGTAATAAAAATCATGGAATGCATTGCAAAAGAAATGACAAAATATCTTTGAAAGTAACCCTTCACAATGCAGTTCAACAGCCATTTAAAAATGGCTGGCAGCCTGAATTTGGAAGAGACATATGATAGAAAAGAGATGGCTTAAATTCTACAAAATGGGATCTTGGTTTATACTGGGCACATTGAGCCAAGTCTGACACGAATTTCTCTGTGGTAGAAGCGCAGATTCCATGATGGGAACAATGGAAAAGATGGTGGTTCAACTGGGTGTTAAAACAACTGATCTTCAAATTCTCAAGATCATGGTCACCTATATTATCTTACTACATTGCCACCACAATCTTGGGAAGTTGTATGGCAGCTGTTAATATCTCCGTTTCACAGAGGAAAACTGATGCTCATAGTCATTCGGTTACTACTCAAATACCCACAGCCAGAGTGGCAGACCTAGAGCTCAAACTCCAACTTTCTCCTTTCATAACTAATGTGTTTTTAACTTCCTGTACTGACTTTTAAAGGGTATATCAAATCTGTCAGGGTTCAAATTAAAATTATTTTTTTTTCGCTATCCTAAATCTGTTTCTTTGAAATGTCTAAAATGAGGTCTCATTTCTTTGGCATGCAAAATGGTGACTATGTGGGTGTCTATGTATTAGAGGTAACATTGTTTTAAGTAAGTTGATTTAGCAAACACTATTTAATTTTAAAAGATGCCATATGTGGTGGTGTTCTCACTCCAGCTGCCACAGGTCAATTATGCAAGCTCTTTATTGCCAGTTTATAATTAGATTCACCAGAGACTTATTAACCTCTGGGAAAAGTTATAAGCTTTGCATAAAAGCAAAATGAAAAATAATGTCCTTACTTATAGAAATTAAAATTTGGGGCAGATAAATTCAACTTATTCACATGCACTTAACTATCAATTATTTTTTTAAAAAAATAGATTTCCTGAGCCTCACAGTTATTAGTTCAAGATCTCAAGAAAATGCCAGGAGCACACTATTTTGTGCACTATTCATGCCAAAGGCACTGTGGGTGGAAGGGTAAGAGAGGAAGTGGGTTTCCAGATAAGAGATGCAATTTGGAATTTGCAAAATGAGACAAAGTTATCCTCCCTGATGCTGGCTTTGAATAGGAGCATTGTGAACAGTGATATATAATTAAGTTCTGCCTTCAACAATCACTAAAACTGATAATTATTTAGTGGATAATAATTTGACTAGCTTTTGGTTTGATGTCTCTTCATTGCCTCATATTATTTGTAGCTGCATTATTATTAATAGACACTTACAGGGGACTGAAGTGAATTGCTAAACTACTTTTTAAATGATTTCCAAAAGTGAGGTTTTTTTTTTTTTATTAGCAAATAATTGTTTGAGGGGTTATTTTTATTTTAATGCTTAGTACAAGTGAGGCAGGCAAGTTAGTATATTACCTATAGGGATGTTAATTTCTATAATATTTAAACAATTCTAAAAGGCAATTTGGAAATTTTCACAAAAGTTTTCATAATGGTCATACTCTTTAGTTCAGACATGTGTTTTGTCCTAATGAAAAAGGTGCACAATGATTTATATACAAATATATTTATAAAAGTGAAATTTTGCTATACTCTAAATGTCCACAATAGAGATTGATAAGTGAATTGATATATTTCTATTAAGCATGTAGTGATTTATCAAGCTGTCCATGCTCAAATGTACAAATGTCTTCAAAAAGTTCTCAAAAAAATGTTAGTTATCACTAAGTTCCATTTTTCTGTGAACTCTTTTCCTTGTATCAAATGTTTCTCTCATCTCACTGTTGGTTCTTATTTCCAGTGCTATAGAAACTGTTACTCAGGGAGTAAGAACATGTGTTCATGTTATCCCCATTTGCAATATGGGATGCATTTTCCTAAAGGAAAAAAAAATTATGAATAGTTGGCATGTGCTCAGGCCATCTACTAGAAGCCTATTAAACATAAACTTTAAAACCTTATCAGGAACACAAACCTTAGAAAATATAGTGGTGATATTTTAACATCATGAAATCAAAAATATTATAAGAAAAAATAAAACAAATTCTAAACAACTGAATTACAGGCTGATATTAGAACTGTAATCAACTCATTATCTATCCTCTGAGTATGCACACAGGACACAGCCTTCTGAATAACTTACCGGAAAAAATGAGCAAAATCTAAAACCAACAAAATAATTAGCACAGTTTTACCTCCCAAACAGTATTCTTGAACAATAAGAAATTATCTTTTTCTCTAGTCTGGAAAAGAAAAATGGCACCTCCCTTTCCCTCTCCACATTGCTAATGGGTCAGGTTTCCAAGAGCTACACGCTGAAAATTACTCCACAAGTATAAGTCACAATCACCTTTTTGCTCATTGGCATGGGAGGGCAATAAAAAAAGGAACTGTGGGTTTTTTTGCCTACAGTTTTAAAGCAGGCACTTGACCTAAAACCACCACGAACCAAACTTTCTTGCAGAGGTTTGTAATTTGAGGGCTGAACATAATGTTGCATTTCCCTTGAGGAATTTATTTGTGATGAATCCATCAAGCTTAAGTGTATTCTACCACATGGCCCCAAATATATAATAGGGAACTTCAAAAAGTTCATAGAAAATAGAATCAAAGATAAGTATGTTTATGTATAAAATGTTTTTTAAATCTTTATAGTTTTTTTCATAATATGTATTTTCTGTGAAACTTTGTAAAAACCCCTCATATTTTCTATTCCTTTCTCCTCTTTGGATTTATCAAAGTGTTCTATTGCATGATAGAATTCCCTAAAAAGAATTTATATTTTAATATTTATCTCAGTCCAAATAGATATTGTTAATAGAGGTACACAAATGATAAAGTTAGTATAGATCAATTTTTGTATACATAAATGAATTTTCTGATATGTGCATCTGTATATTTACTATTACTGTCTTATTCTAAGTAATTCCCTTTGTTGACATAGTTAATCCGACTTCAACTGCTTAAGTTGCTACTTTATTCCCAGAGATTGTTATGGATGTATTTATTCAGCAAATATTTGCTGAGTTCCTGCATCTATCAATCACTATTCTAAATATTGGGAAATGAGTGTGCAAATGAGATGGTCTCTGCTCTCATTGAGTTTTCAATCTAACAAAGAAGGTGGACAATGATAAAATCTCCACACAAGTATGTTTTCATATTTCCTCATTTTTTAAAGGATATAAGAACATCTATTAAAGGAATTTCCAAATTTAAAAATATGGAGAATCCCTCAACTATCAGAGACAGTATATAATTGGGAATATTAAGACTGGGTTTTCATGTTTCCAGTTTTCATACTGTCAGTATGTTAGCTACCCAAAACTCAGTCTGAGAAATTCTTTATGTTATAAAATTCTGTAGGCAATTTTATAACAGATGACCAAGTGGTTATAATTATCATGTATATAAAAGTGATACCACATTTATATTTCAGTCCAAATTTCTTTTCTGGACTAGATTTCTTCAGATGTAATTGAAATATATTATGTCCATTTGTCTTCTTCTCTTGAGATATCTTTGAATCATCTCAAAACTAATGACCTGGAACAGGTATATATGATCCTGACAACGTGGTTCTCATGTTCTATCCCAATTCCTAAATAAAGACATCACACACTGAAGCTTTTCAGATCTCAGCTGAATTGTCTCTTTTCTATGGCAACCTAACCTGAACACCCTTCCTGTCATTACTTTCCTGTGTAACAGCCTGTATTTCTCTTTGTTTTCCTAAATGTACTGCAAGTCATAATTATAGATATGTGTGAGCTGTAGTGTAATTAACATATCTAAACATATGTATATTTCATTTTTGAAAGCTCTAACTGTAATAAAGCTACTATTATAGATACAACAGTTCTTAGAATAGACACTTAAGAAAGAAGTTAAATAGTTGATAGCTAGAGCTTGAAAACTTTCCAGTTACCTGGATTCAGACACTACTGGGAAAGGAAGCCAGTTGCTGGGTTCTTGGGTTCCCTAAGCATGTAAGTAAAAAAGGACTTTGGCATAAACAAGAAGGTTGAAGAGGACAGTCTGGGGTGTGACACTATGTAATGCACATTATAAGATTTATCTTTAAGCTTCCTCAAACTTGTCTTCCAGAGGACACAGCACAGCCCCTTCTGAGGACTTCTTTGGGGTGGTCCTTTCTGAGAGGCGAGAGTTACTAGAGAAATAGGGAGTAAGATTCAGCTGCCAGTGAAAAAAGCTGTTAGAAATCCTGTGAGACGGTTTGCCACTCCAGCAGGTGCCCTTGGAAGAATGAGCACAGTTACCATCACTGATAGGAGAAGCTCCTGAATTTTCCTTTCACCAGGTGTCTCTGAGAGCAGTTAACAATGAAAATCATTGCCATTAGGATGGTCACCAAACTCTGCTCCAGAAGCCATAGCTGAGGGGAGCTACTGGCAAGAAATACTATCAGGGGCCATTGCTCTGAACACCACTAACAGGAGGAAACTTTAGGGACTGAGGGAGCCACAAAAATTTTCAGTCATCTTTGCTATCTTAGTTTATCTTATTTTACCACTGACCTGTTGGATGTGAGAGATTTCAATTCTCTCAATATAACTCTCTCTTTTGAAAATGAAAACATTTTTTCTAAAAAAAACTTGAAGATTTTAGGCTGAAAATCCTCAAGAAAGGCTCATATTCATTCTATGGATATTGAACAAGTTCATGGAATCCCAGTTGAAGTCATACCTCAGAAAATAATGAAACAAAGTGAAATTTTTCTTTTTCAAAACTGTGTGGAGAATGGTAAATACAGTGTTAGTTCTGTAAATATAAGACTCTGCTTTATTTAACATTTGTAGCTTCAACAGTTCCTATACAAGGCATTAAGGAAAAAAAGATGCTGAATGAATGGGAGAATAAATGGCTAAATTAACAAATGGATGGTTTCTATTTATCATAAAATATGTTCAATAAGAATAGAACAAATGATTTCTTATGTGTATATGCAAGTAGAATAAACTTACAAAAAATAGCTACATATATAGTTGCAATATATGATACAATCCCCCAAAATAAAAACACTATGTTTTCTTTTTTAAAAAGAGATTTATTTATTTATTTAAAAGGCAGAGTTACAGAGAGGCAGAGGCAGAGAGAGAGGTCTGCCATCTGCTGGTTCACTCCCCAGATGGCTGCTACAGCTAGAGTTGCACTGATCGAAGCCAGGAGCAAGGAGCTTCTTCTGGGTCTCCCACACAGGTGCAGGGGCCCAAGGACTTGGGCCACCTTCTACTAGAGCTTTTCAGGCGATAGCAAAGAGCTGGATCAGAAGCAGAGCAGCTGGGACTGAAACCAGAGGTCATATGGGGTGCCAGCATTGCAGGCAGCGGCTTTACCTGGTACGCCACAGCACCACTCTCCCACACACTATGTTTCCATATTTCTATGGTTTTATGTAGTTGAATAGTTCTGTTCTCATTTTTAATTCACATATGAAACCTAGAGATGCATGGAAGAGAATTTGATTTATTCTGTTGACAAAGGATCACTGAAAATTTGAAAAAAGAATAATTGCAAAATTCAGGTATGGATTAGAATGTAAATAGAGAAGAATCATAACCTAGATCAGATTGTCTAGACTTAACAAAAATGTCACCGTGTTTCTTGCTGAAAAAGTGTGACCAACTAGTCTTTCTTCTTTGTATAATATGAGAGAATTTTTAGAGGGAAACCGTGGATTAACTTTACTTTATCTATCACAGTTGGGTCTGGTAGTTTTATAAGTGAAAAAATATAGTTCTTAAATCTCAAAAAGTGAAAAGAATTATATGAGGGATAAGAGCTGTCACAAAAAATGGAACATCACACGGAGGTTGAAATTTTCTTCTTCTCACATCATCTTACTGTGAATCATCTTTACATCTTAGGACAACAAATGTTTAAAGTTACTGATTTTTCTGTATTACCTTTAAGAGAGAGAGAATAACAATTGGTCATAAGGAAAAATGACTGGGGACCGGCACCGTGGCATAGTGGGTAAAGCCGCCACCTGAGGTGCCGGCATCTCATATTGGCACCGGTTCAAGTCCCAGCTGCTCCATTTCCTTTTTTTTTTTTTTTTTTTTTTTTGACAGGCAAAGTGGACAGTGAGAGAGAGAGAGAGAGAGAGAGAGAGAAAGGTCTTCTTTTGCCGTTGGTTCACCCTCCAATGGCCGCTGCAGCTGGCGCATCGCGCTGAGCCGACACCAGAAGCCAGGTGCTTTTCCTGGTCTCCCATTGCTCCACTTCCGATCCAGCTCTCTGCTATGGCCTGGAAAAACAGTAGAAGATGGTCCAAGTCCTTGGGCCCCTACACCCACATGGGAGATCCGGAGGAAGCTTCTGGCTCACAGCTTCAGATAAGCACAGCTCCGGCCATCGCAGCCAATTGGAGAATAAACCAACAGATGGAAGATCTCTCTCTCTCTTCTCTCTGCCTCTGCTTCTCTCTCTGTGCAATTCTGACTTTCAAATAAATAAATCTTTTTTTAAAAAAAAAGGAAAAATGATTGAATTGGAAATTCAGATACTTTTGGTTGAATTCAAGTCAAGACCTTGTATAGTATCAGTTTATAAAGCAATATACCTATAGATTGTACTTTAAAAAGGCACTTCACTTCTAATCACTACTATGCATGAGGATTTCTTCCTACCCACAGCCAGTTTTTGGCAACCACCATTTGGGTGTCCAGTGATTCAATTCAATTTAGATACTCTCTACTTGGATATTCTACAAGTTAACAGCTCAGTCACACAGACAGTTACCCACTTCAGATGTCAGCTACAAGTCTCAGGTTGTGACTTGTATAAACCCACCAACTGTAAATTGGAGGTCCCTATGATTCCCTTTTTAGGTTCCACTAATTTTCTAGGACAGATCGTAGAATTCAGGGAAGTACTTTTACTTCAGTTTACCCAGTTACTGTAAAGGATACTACAAAAAGCACAGAAGAGCAGTCAAATGAAGTGGTCCATAGGGAAAGATACAGGGGAAGGGGCGTGAAACTTCCGTGTCCTCATCAGGAGGCACCTCTCCAGGAGATACCTCCACATATTCAGTACAGAAGCTCTCCAAATCCTGTAACTCAGGAACTGTTATGGAGGCTTTATCACATAAGCATGATCCAGTATAAACTCCATTTCTGCCACTGTTTCCTCTCTTGAGATTTGGGGATGGGTCTGAAAGTTCCCAGCTTCTTATCATGTATTGGTGTTTCTAATAACTATCCAGGAATCCACCCAGAGTTGCCCTATTAGAACAAAAGATGTTTCTATCACTCGTAAAATCACAGAGGCTTTAATTCTGTGTTAGGAAGATGGACCAATAACCAAAAATTAGAACATAAAATTCTCTTAGCACCTGTGGCTTAGGCAGTTATAAGAATGGAGCTCCCTTTCTGGAATTGGAACCCTGTGTTTCCGTGGATTCCATATCCATGGCTTCAACCAACTGCATATTGAAACTAATGGGGGGAGAAAGATTGTGTATGTCCTGAATACATACAGACGTTTTGTTCTTGCCATTATTCCATAAACAATAAATAGCTATTTACCCAGAATTTACCTTGTTTATGTATTATAAGTAATTTTGAAATGATTTAAAATATATAGGGGGATATACATAGGTTAGATTCAAATCCTACACCATTTTATATAAGGAAATTTGGCATCTATGGAGTCTGGTATCCACAGGGGTCCTGAAATCAATACCCCACAGATTCTCAAAGATAACTACATATGACATAGTGAAACAATTACTTACAAATAAAATATGTGTTTCAGTTAACTAACTAAAATCAGAGATCTCCTAAGTCCAGGACCACATATTTATAATAATTTAGACAGGTATGGCCACAGAACATCCTATGTCTGCAGCAATAAACTGGTTCAGAATGCACAGAAGATAAAAAGGAAGTTGGGCAATAACTTAATTATAGGACCAGTCACATGTTGGCACAGCAGCCCAATTTTGTGCCTAGAGGAGCAAAACATACTCTAGTTTGATTCACCCCCACATTGGTATCCAAGGCAATCTATCTTTTCAGGAATTGGAGGGAGATGGTTGATTCGCTGCAAAATTAAATATAAGTAGCTCCAAGATAGAAAGTCAGATAATTTTCAGATGAGATGATTCTGAGTGTGCTTCCTGATTTGGACTGCAGGCAACTCTAAAGAGGCAAAGAGGATTTAAACTACCATGGGGAAAGGCCAGCAAAATCTAGACCGCACTCAGTCTGAACAGTCTTCAGGTTGAGGGTCCATTCTCCTCCAATCCCTAGTAGTATGGCAGTCTCAGGATTTTCTATATAGGAAAGGCTTGGTCTTTGCATTCTGAATGGGAAGTTAATCCTGAAGCTACATTTACAGAGCATTTAAGTAACACTAGTAGGTTCTATTATAAACTCTGAAACCTCAGGAGCCCAACGTGTTTGAAACAGTTTATCACTAATTCCAACCAGGTGTTTGAGGGTCAGCCTTGTTCTAGGAGTGTGTATGTGATTCAGAAACCCAGGCTTCCTCCATCATGAGACTCCACTATCCTCTATGGCCTCAGAGAATTCACTCCTGGTCATAGAGAAAAAGAGTACCTTCTGGATCACAGGGAAAAATTAAGAGGCCAAGGCCTGGAACCATATCACTTCTACCTGCATTACATTGACTAGAATTCAGTTACATGACCAGAACTAAACGTGAGGGGCAGGAGGTACTGGGATATAATTGACTGAGTAGTCACTTCCCAGCAATAATTCTACACCATGAAAAGGAAATATGAGTTTCCATGAACTGCTAATTATTTCTGTAGCTCTTTTTTTAGTGCATATGTTTATTTGGGACAAGGAAGAGTTGACAGTGAGAATGTAATGGATAATAGAGTGTGTAAATAAAAGTAAGGAAAAGAAAGGACATTGATACTTGTACATGTGAGACTAATGTAGATTTTTGTGGATTAATTTTTCATAAGTACGTTGATGGTGCAATCTGTTTATATGAATTTATACCATGTCACTGACAGAAAAACCAGATCAAAGAAAAAGAATAATGATTACCAAAAAAATATGTAATTCCAGCTGGGCATATCTCTAGGGTTTGTTTTAATAAACAATGTTTTAAAGAATGGTGTAGGAGAAAATCATATAAGGAATAAATATCCTAGAGAAAGGAGAAAAAGTTAACACTTGTTGATTTATTACATTGTATTGGATGTATTAGTTATCTTCTACTATGTCATAAAATTTCCACAAACTTAGCAACATAAAACAACAAACATTAATTATCTCATAGTCTCTATGGAGTAGGAATCCAAAAGCAGAGCTTAACTGGATGCCCTTCATAGGATCTCATAAGACTGCAATAAAGGCATAGGCCTGGATATCTGTATCATCTAAGACTTACCTATGAAAAGTTTCCACTTCTGTGCGCACCCTTGTGGTTGGAAGAACTTAGTTTCATGCGATTGTATGACTGAGGGATCTGGTTTTTTCTGGATGTTAGCCACATACAATGTCCTGCCATGAAGAACTCCCCGAAATAGCAATTTGTTTCCCCAAGACCAACAAGACAAGAGAAATTACAATAAGATGAGTGTTACTGTTTTATGTATCATCATTGCTGTATTCTCTCAGAAACAGTTTGATTGGCCCCACAGTCATCTTACCACCACACCATTTCTCAAGGTTGTCTAGAGTTCCCCTCTACTTCCTCTTCTGGGTGTCTGTGGATTTCATCCTGATTTCTGCAAAGATAGTCATGATTATCTGATCTCACATTCGGAGGCTTTCACTCCCCCTACAGCATCCACTCACTCAGGTAATTGCCCAATAGTAAGACTTTATAAGATGACTAGCTAGATAATTACATAAACTAGATTGTACTAATAGCTTATGATATTCTGCCACTTAGGCAACACATTTGTTTTGTTGAATGGGCATTATGAGAGAGAATATCTGCCAAGACTTATATTCCTAATATAATTTTTATGCTTTTGCTTTATGGAAATCTGCTTTCCAAAGCAGACTCTGCCAAATGTCCTATATAGCATTAGTAAAGTAATTTAGACTCTGCATAAAATGAGGAAAGAAGATTCATTGAACTCTAATATCTTCTCCAGCTCTATGTTTTCATGTTTTTGTTTTATTCTTTACTCAGTATCCTCCAGTGACTCCTTTTTTTTTTTTTTTTTTGAATAGGTATTTTTATTGAATCTGGAGGGACCTAAGTATGTAACTACTTAAATATAGGTCTTAACATAGACAGAGATGTAAGTCAATACCGAAGATACTATGGATAAATGCATTGAGTTTATGAAAGTATAGAAAACAATCTAATTTAACTTAACTTCTATTTTAATTAAGAATCACATGATTTTCTTTGTACTGTTAAAACTTCTCTTTAGTCCTATAATACTTTATTATTTTTTTTTTTAACTTTTATTTAATGAATATAAATTTCCAAAGTACAGCTTATGGATTACAATGGCTTCCTCCCCCCCATAGCTTCCCTCCCACTGGCAACCCTCCCCTTTCCGGCTCCCTCTCCCCTTCCATTCACATCAAGAATCATTTTCAATTCCCTTTATATACAGAAGATCAGTCCAGTGACTCCTAACAATGCAGTTGCCAAATTGCCATCCAGGCATTCAAGACATGGTAAATCTGGCCAAATTTTCTTTGTTATATATGTATTCTATACTAAAGTCAAACTCTCTCAAATATAGTATATCCATTACTTCCCAGAACACTTTGCTTCTTCCTTCTTGTATTTCCCAGCCCTACCTTTCTTCAGGCTAAGAGGTAGTCTCCCCAGCTCGATGATATCTTCCCATCTCCTACTCTAAATTCTTATTACTACTCATCTGTACACTCAATCAGTCCTCGGGTTGTCTAAGTTACCTGTGAGTGTGTAATTTTATGTTATTTAAACACAAAAAGTGTCTCTTGCATCATTGTGTTTCCTGCAGGAATATAATTGTAATAGTATGAAGTAAAAAAAATCAGCATGCCAATGTAACAAAAAAATTTAAATAGATAGTAAATTTCAGTCATCAGTATGGGTCAGAAGTGAAGATCTAGTTAGCTTATGCATCCTTATAATAGCAGTCAATGTTATATATTGCTACATACTCTCCAGACTCTTTCAAGATCCTAAAATCATCACATCAGAATGCCTTAAATCTTCCCATCTTCTAAGCTACTCCTTTCAGCTTAGGATTCTATACTAATAAAAACCCTCCCTAGTCTTCAAGGTCAAACTAAATTTCTTCCTCCCCTGTGAAAATTTCTCTGAACTTCTTAGTTGGAGTTGATGTCTCCTTCTCATTGTTTTCTTCATTTCTTTGTCCATCTTATAATATTTTATTATTAGCTGGCGCCGTGGCTCACTAGGCTAATCCTCCGCCTTGCGGCACCGGCACAACGGGTTCTAGTCCCAGTTGGGGCGCCGGATTCTGTCCCGGTTGCCCCTCTTCCAGGCCAGCTGTCTGCTGTGGCCCGGGAGTGCAGTGGAGGATGGCCCGAGTACCTGGGCCCTGCACCCCATGGGAGACCAGGATAAGTACCTGGCTCCTGCCATCGGATCAGCGCAGTGTGCCGGCTGCAGCGCGCCGGCCGCGGCGGCCATTGGAGGGTGAACCAACGGCAAAGGAAGACCTTTCTCTCTGTCTCTATCACTGTCCACTCTGCCTGTCAAATAATAATAATAATAATATTTTATTATTGTTATGTGCCTCCCTGAGTTACCACAATTAAATTATAAAATTCTTAAGAATGAGAAAGACCTCTACCAGGATTATTTCTTTTTTTAATCTCTCAAAATACTAGAAAAGACCATCAAAGAGTAGATGGTAAAGTAACAGTATTAGGGCATTTCTGTTACTACTGTGAAACACCTGAGGCAGGCTAACTTATTAAGAAAAGAGTTAGTTCAGTTTTAAAGGATGAAAGTCCTGTGTCAGTGAACCCTATTAATTTAACCTCTGCTGATGGCCTAACACCATGATAGCAAAGTACATGTGAAAACAAGAGGTTACATCTGCAATCACGAAGCCAGCAAGAGAAAGGAACTCCATAATCGCTTTCGAGAGCACACCATCTCAAGACCCTAAGAACCTCTTAATAGGATTCACTTCCTTTTTTTTTTTTTTTTTTTTTTTTTTTTTTGACAGGCGGAGTGGACAGTGAGAGAGAGAGAGAGAGAGAGAGAAAGGTCTTCCTTTTGCCATTGGTTCACCCTCCAATGGCCGGCGCGGCCGGCGTGCTGCGGCCAGCGCATTGCGCTGATCCGACACCAGGAGCCAGGTGCTTCTCCTGGTCTCCCATGCAAATGCAGGGCCCAAGGACTTGGGCCATCCTCCACTGCACTCCCAGCCCATAGCAGAGAGCTGGCCTGAAAGAGGGGCAACCGGGACAGAATCCGGCACCCCGACCTGGACTAGAACCCCGTGTGCCGGCGCTGCAAGGCGGAGGATTAGCCTATTGAGCCACGGCGCCGGCCAGCACTCACTTCTTAAAGGGTCAACAATCCAGTGTCACCACATTGAAGACCAAGCTCCCAAAACATGAGCTTTTGGGGATAAGCCATATCCAAATCATGGCCATAAAATTCATTAATTTAACTTGGCAAGGATGTTCCAACAATTCTTACCATACCTGTATGTAAAAGGGGATTGATGCTTTGCTGTACTCTCTTTTACAATTGAATTTTTAAAAAGCCATACTCTGATCCAAGTAGAACTGTATTCTATTTAAGACAAAAACAAGGCGCAAAAGAGGCAATCTGAAGAAGGAATAATTTTGCAAGTGGGAAGTCAGCCAGAATTCTGAGGACTTTCAAGGGACAATAAAATACACGGAAAAACATTTTTTATAAAATATTATTAACATACCACTGTCATGCTAAGTGTAGAGATACACAGCTTTCATCATTGATAGTTTTCATTTACTTTGTATTAGAAAATGTAATAATTTCAGAGATGGTTTTTCTTTGAATGAGGATCAGTTAATATAAGTTTAAAGAAAAACTTAATTATTAAATAGGTCAAATAATATAGAGTATAATAAAAGATGTGAAAAGACTATATAAATGACTGCAGTTTGAGAAACAGTGGCCAAGCGCCCCTGTTCAGATTGGAGTCACTCAAAGCCTTGGGATCTCACTGAAACTTCTGATTCCTCAGTTCTTCCAGCTGATCTCAGGTCACTTCCTAGTTGATTCTGAATGTAAGTCATAGGTTTCTCTCCAGGATTTTTCAGACCTTGAGAAAGGATATTCATTTTTAAAATAATACATTCCATCACTGCTCACGTTAATACAATTTCTACCAATCCCTGAATTTCCTAAACATATAACATTTTGTTTTGTGTACTGCTGTGCTTTCCCAAGACCAACATATATTTCTGTGTTCTAAGGCTTGAGTGGTTAAGTTTTTGTGTTATTGCTTAAGTACCTCTTTCTTCTAAAAAGAGGTCTGGCTGATTTACAGCCAAACTTCCTACTGTCTATGGTATAATTGTGATGTATCATCTTGTTTTCAGTCTCTGTATCTAATGGGCCAGGTCCAGACAGGCAGTTCCTTCTCAGTGACTCAGCAGGAAGGTTTGTCCTGTACTGCTTACCAAGGACAGTTGAAATCTCTCCAAGAGCTGTAATTTTTAAAACAGTACTGTACTTTGCTTCATTTACTAAAAACTGCTTCATCAGTTGCATTGTTATTCTCATTGTCATTTCTGGCTAATGTATTTGGTCTTCTGGCTAATTCTTGAATCAATGACTACATATTCTTCTTCTTCTGACAGTCTGATGATCCCTGACACCATCTTTGTGCAAGGGGTGATTGTACCAACTCACATCTGCAGTCAGGTTTAGCTCCAAAACACAAGACAGATCAGTATTTGACAAAATAGATAATAAAAATGATCAGAACCAAGGAAACCAATTGTTTTTGTATAAATTTTCACAAACAGCATACATTCTCATAAACTTTCAAATCATTTTATATTGTATTATATGTGTGCTTATTTACTGACCTTTTCAACTTGGAGGGGTTTTTTTCTACTCTAAAAATAGAAAAGGAGTGGATATTTGGTGCTACAGTTAGCATGCTGCTTGGGGATGCCTGCATCCCAAATCAGAGTGCCTGGGTTTAAGTCCAAACTCTGCTCCTAATTCCAGATTCCTGCTAATGTGAATCCAGGAAGACAGCAGGTAATGGCTCAGGAAATTGAGTCTCTGCCACCCATGTGGGAAACCTGGATTAAATTCCTGGTTCCCATGCCTTGAGAAATGAACCAGTAGATGATGGCTCTCTCTCTTTCATCGTCCCTCTCATATAAAATAAATAACTTTTCAAAAACTAAATAAGAAAAGATGATACAAATTCAGGGAAATATCACAAGTCAGGACCACAATCACAAGGCAGGGTTATAGTTATTTTTTGTGCTTCACTTCCTAGAAGAGGAAAACAATCCTTCATTTGTAGACTGACAAAACATTAAGATTCATTGACTATGATTTCTACTCTTCTACCTGTCTGGCTTTGCAACAGCTTCAAATTAAAACTAGGCAGAACAGGGGAACAATAACGTGTCCAAGCTCATTAGCTTCTAGCTCTTTTACTCTTTTTGTTGAAGTGGATTCTAGTGTTTCTAGGTTTGATTTTTTTTTTTTTTTTTTTTTTTTTTTTTGCCAAGCCTGTTTTTGAAAAACCACTTTCACAGCTTTTATAAGAAAATGTCACTGTGCCTCTGGTGCAGGCAAGGAGAATCTAATTTCATTATAGTTAAGTGTCTGACTCCCCATTACCCTACATAATAGTGTAACATGGTATATTATAGGGCTTTAATAAATAGGAAGGATGTGGGTTGCAGCACTTTTTAGTAGAAACCAAATTACTTTGGGCCACACATCTGCCTCTTCAGTTCATCCTATTTGCCACCATTTCACAACCTAATTACAGGATTTTCTGGAAACTGCTGTCCAGCAGTAAATGGATGGCCTGCTTTATGTAGCAGAGACAAGCAGCTCCATTGGCTTCAGCCTTCATTGCTGTCACCATGTAATTGCATTGGACTTCCATGTTAATCCCCATAGGCAGGCAGTAAATGAAATATTATAATTACCTTTTATTCCCTTGCCCAGGAAACCTGGATTAGGGCAGTGTGCATCTAAAGAAGAGAAGAGGATGCCTGCCTCTAAGAGTATTACTGATGGTCTGATCAAAGGGAAACAGCCTGTCTTATCCTCAGCTTTTTGCCTGAACATAGGCCACAGCATTAGCCATATGTCTCATTCACTTAGCAGAGTGTAACACCCCTGTCTGTTTAACTCAAGATCACTGGGAGAGGCATGGGATAGATTCTGAAGAAAAGACCTGTTACATCAATATACATATGCAAGGCGTTAGAATTCAAAAGGACTTATCTAAAGAAAAGGAACAGGTGAATAGAGCTTAAAAGGAGAATAAGCATTTTCAGACTATACAAAATAAATAAGTAAATAAATAAAGTTCACTGTTCATTTTCAGACAGAGGCATTGGGGTTGTTTAATTGAGATACCACACTGAATTTTTGAAAAAGTGCATAAATTTAAGGCTTTAGTTTTCTAGGCTTTTAGAAAGGGCTTTAAAACCCAATAATTCCTTAATGAATGGATAAGAGCAATTCTCTGGATTTAAATTCTACTTATGAGCTTGTTTAAAAGTGTAAAAATAATCCTCAATAAAGCAAATCTTGACCTTGAGGAACGAAACAGCTTTTCACTGTTTTTCATTTGCCCTTGGTAAGAGTGGGTTCAGTGTAACTCGAGAGTAAATTGCTCATGACCTGTTGTCCCTGATTACTCTGCAGGCAACCCTTTGGAAATATATTTTTTAAATGGAGTGCACTTAATTTCTACTTTCCTCCTGAAGGGTTCTAAGCCAGGGCAGAGTTTAGGTCCTTGAGACACATCTTTTGAATTTCACTTTGTGAGAATTATTTAATAGTGCTCTTTATACATGTAATTTTCCTAAATGTATCTTTCAATAGCTCAGCAAGAAGTATGATTTAAAAAGGGGGTGACATTCCCTTTAACCAAGTGACTCCTTTGATAGAAGAAGCAACTATTCTCAATTCTAAATTGCTGTTTTCACTGCATGTTACCATTGGCATTAAACTTAGAGCTGGGGGCCGGTGCCACAGCTCAATAGGCTAATCCTCCACCTGCAGCGCCAGCACCCCGGGTTCTAGTCCCGGTCGAGGTGCTGGATTCTGTCCCAGTTGCTCCTCTTCCAGTCCAGCTCTCTGCTGTGGCCCGGGAAGGCAATGGAGGATGGCCCAAGTGCTTGGGCCCTGCACCCCATGGGAGACCAGGAGAAGCAGCTGGCTCCTGGCTTTGGATCAGTGTGGTGCTCTGGCTGCAGCGAACCGGCCGCAGTGGCGATTGATGGGTGAACCAACGGAAAAGGAAGACCTTTCTCTCTGTCTCTCTCTCTCTCTCACTGTCCACTCTGCCTGTCCAAAAAAAAAAAAAAAAAAAAAAAAAAAAAACCTCAGAGCTGGGAACACAGAAATTAATAAAATAGGCAAAATATCTGCCTCACAAAGTTCGTACTACAGTGAGGAATCCATCCAGAAAAGTAAATAGAATCTACCCAAAATGCAAGTGCTGCAAGTAAATATGAAGCAAGGTAAAAGGATAGAGCATGTAAGTGGGAGGGTTGGGGAAGTTATTTTCAGTGGGATGATCAGAAAATCCTCTCTCCTGTGATATCATCTGAACGAAACTTAACATGACATGGAAGCCATTTAACTAATAATGTGCAGACCATGTCCAAAGAAAACCTTTTTCTGGACCATGTTGGGTGTTCTAGAAATAGCATGGAGACCAGTGTGGCTGGAGCAGAGTAAGGGAGAGCAGTGAGAACACAGCAGATGGAGTCATACTGCACAGGGAGCCAGGACATAAAGAGCCTTGTGGATCATGGTGAGGCCTGAGGACTTTCCGTATGTGAGATGAGAAGCCCCCAGAGGAACTGGAAAAGTGAGATGGTCTGACTCATGGTCCAGGAGGTCTACCAGCTGTCATGTGGGTAATAAGTTGCAGGGGCAAAGGACAATTTGAGAACATGATTTAGGAGGCCACTGTAATAAATTCATCAAGAAGTGATGAGGGGTTAGCCTGGTCTTCTTTAAAAACTCATGATGTAACCAATCCCTGGATGAAATTATAGATTCAAGAAAGCATTGTGATTTTGGTGCACAACTGTCGTTGAATGCAGGACCATTCATATAGTGCCAAAGAAACAGTACACATAGATTATTTGCCTGTGTTAAAAGCTTAGGCAAATTTAAAACTTTATTTAGTTGAACAAATGGAAATTCATGAATCTGGCTATTCCACATTGCAGGCAAATTGGGGCTGCGAGAAAGGGGTGTGAGGTTTCTTTTATGAAGTGAGTGTGAGGAAAAATGCAAAAAAAATGGATTGATTACAGTGGAGCAGTAGGTTTATTTGGATTGTTTCAGTGGAAAGTCCCTAGTTGGAGGTTAGTTGGCTGTTTCCGATTAGAAATGTGTGAGTTTCATTTGACCCTTTATACTGAATTGGGATTCAGTTCACTTATAGAGGAGCCCATGCAGGGCTACTTATGGAGTGGCCTAAGCCCAATGGCCTCCCAATTATTTTCTTAACACTGATCATGGGTAGGAAGTGTAGCTCTACAATTAAGGGATCATACTGTCACAGTTCTGATACAGAGGTCAAACTGAGGTTGGCAGGGCAATCAGATATCATCCCTCTACTTGTATCATTTGGTGATAAGTATACAGAGAGTATTATAAATTAAATATAATCAGTCCTTTAAACTTCCAGGGAACAAAGAGACATGTTAATACCAAGAGACAGCAACCAGTCAAATAAAGAAGGTAAATGATTCTACAGGACACAGATTCACTCTCTTCAGCATGTCAGTGTACTGGATGGAAACTATTCTGCTAAAAAATATATTAAGACACATAGCAACTAACTGCAAATTGCAGTACTGGGTTGTATCCCACTTTGATTAAAGCAGCCATAAAAATGTTTTGAGGTAAAGTGCACAAATTTGAATATAGACAGGGTATTATATTCTTTTTTTAAGGTTTATTTATTTATTTATTTGAAAGGCAGCTACAGAGAGGCAGAGGCAGAGAGAGAGAGAGAGAGGTCTTCCATCCACTGGTTAATTCTCCAGATGGCCACAATGGCTGGAGCTGCGCAGATCTGAAGGCAGGAGCCAGGAGCTTCTTCCAGATCTCCCACGCGGGTACAGGGGTCCAAGAACTTGGGATATCTTCTACTGCTTTCCCAGGCCATAGCAGAGAGCTGGATGGGAAGTGGAGCAGCTGGGATTTAAACCTGCACCCATATGGGATGCCAGCATTGCAGGCAGTGGCTTTACCTACTATGCTACAGCACCGGCCCCAAGGGTCTTAGATTCTATTGAGAGGTTAATATTACTTTTGTAAAGTACAATAATACTATTTCTTACATCATAAGAAAATTTTCTTTCTTTTAAAGATGCACATTAAAATATTTAGGGATAAAATGGGAAAGTACCTATAATTAAAGTCCTTCAACATAAAAGAATAAGATTAACAATAAAGACCTTTTTTTGTATCGTTCCCGCATACCAACAGCTATTTTTATTTATTTATTTATTTATTTATTTATTTATTTTTAACTTTAATGTAATAAATATAAATTTCCAAAGTACAACTTTGGGATTATAGTGGCTTTTTCCCCCCATAACCTCCCTCCCACCCACAACCATCCCATCTCCTACTCCCTCTCCCATCCCATTCACATCAAGATTCATTTTCAATTATCTTTATATACAGAAGATCAATTTAGTATATACCAAATAAAGATTTCAACAGTTTGCACCACACAGAAACACAAAGTATAAAATACTGTTTGAGTACTAGTTATACTGTTAATTCACATAGTACAACACATCAAGGACAGAGATCCTACATGGGGAGTAAGTGCACAGTGAATTCTGTTGTTGATTTAACCATTGACACTCTTATTTATGACATCAGTAATCACCCGAGGCTCTTGTCATGAGCTGCCAAGGCTATGGAAGCCTCTTGAGTTCCCCAGCTGCGTTCTTACTTAGACAAGGCCCTAGTCAAAGTGGAAGTTCTCTCCTCCCTCAGAGAAAGGTGCTTCCTTCTTTGATGGCCCATTCTTTCTGCTGGGATCTCACTCACAGAGATCTTTCATTTAGGTATTTTTGTTTGTTTATATGCCAGAGTGTCTTGGCTTTCCATACCTGAAATACTCTCATGGGCTCTTCAACCAGATCCGAATGCCTTAAGGGCTGATTCTGAGGCCAGAGTGCTATTTAGGACATCTGCCATTCTATGAGTCTGCTGTGTATCCTGCTTCCCATGTTGGATTGTTCTCTCCTTTTTAATTCTATCAGTTAGTATTAGCAGACAATAGTCTCCAACAGCTATTCTAATACTATTTTTAACTGGGACAAATACAGCAGAGGGAAAGCCAGAGTAAAATAGATAGTAGTCTTATCCAGTTGAGATTAAAATATTTGATTTTGTGATATCTTACATAAACAGTTGACCAGGTAGTTAGAGCTTCAGAAGGGAAATTTATAGGAGTTAGGGCCCTAAAAATTAAGCTTCACTATTACCTTAATCCATTTGGGTTGCTATAGTACATTACCATACATGACGTAGCTTGTAAACAACAGAAATTTATTTCTCCCAGTCAAAGAAACTGAAAAGTCCAAGATCAAGACACTGGCAGATTGAGTTTTTGGTCAGAGCCCATTTTCTGATAAACAGAAATGACAACTTCTTACTCTGTCCTTAAGCAATATAGGGGGCAAGATGGCTTCTGAGGCTTTTTTTTTTTTTGAGATGCAGGAACTAAGCTCATTCTTAAGGGTTATGCCTTCATAACCTATTACCTTCCCAGTCCACCCCCAACTTTCTTAATACTAACACTTTAGGGTTGATTTCCAGGATATAAATGTTGGGGAACACAAATATTCAAACTGTAGAAACCATATTCATGGTAACTTTCCCTCTGGTTAATCACATTTATTATGCTCAAAAGTTTGCTGTGAATCTGGCAGACATCCTGGATGCAGAGTCCTGCTATAGTGATACAGTGTTAGTCAGAAATGGCTCAGAAAGGAGACTAAAATCTTAAGCTGATCTGTTTGTAGTCACAGATTACCTCCTCTTTAATATCCAGTATCCTAACAAGATGACCCAAAGAACTATTGTCCTGTTCAAAGATGGACAATCAGATAGAAACTTCACTGGGATCTAAGTTAGATAACATGAGAAAAAGTTGCTGCAAAAGGCACATTAAAACTATGCAATAAAAAAGCTATAACCACAAAGCAGATTAAAAATTAAAAACTCATCTCCCTGAAATAAAACAAATAGTCTATTGAAAAACAAACAAAAAGAGATAATTCAACAGGAGGAGATGATATGTGAGTTGAAAGTGATCAGAAAAATAATCAAAAAAAGGGAAATGTGGTCAATGATCATAGCAACTAGGATTCCTTTGTTGCAAACAACAGAAATAGGCTAACTTCAACAAAAAGAGAAATTAATGGCAGGACGTGGTGGAATTCCTGATACAAAAGCAAGGCTGAAATGATGTAGAACAGGATGTCTCAGGAATCTTTCCCACATCCCTAGGAGGAGGCAAGAATACATTGATTTACCATCTCCACAATCCCTGTACCTAATGGAAGAGAAGCAGTTCCCTAAAAGGAAATAATGATGTTGTCACTTAAGTGAATGTTGCACAGCTAAAAATTAGTAACTATCTATGACAAAGACACAATGTATGAGGTTAATTAAAAAAATTAATAAAAAGGGGCCAATATTGTGGTAAGGCTCCTGTCTGTGACACTGGCATCAGATATGAGTACCAGTTCATGTCCTGGCTGCTCCATTTTTTGATACAGCTCCCTACTAATGATCTGGGGAAAGCAGTAGAGGATATCCCAAGTACTTGGGCCCCTGCCACCTGCACAGGGGACCTGGATGAAGCTCCTGGCTTCTCACTTCAGCTTGGCCCACTGCTGGTTGTTGCAGTCATCTGAGGAGTGAATAGCAGGTGGAAGATTCTCTCTCTCTCTCTCTCTCTCTCTCTCTGTATCTGTCTCTTTGTAACTCTGTCTTTCAAATAAATAAATCAATCCTTAAAAAAAAGAATTAAAAGTTAAAAATGAAAGGTTTACAAAGAAAATGATGGTTATATGCGCCAAACCCATCAAATATAATATACTCAAATGTTTGCTTCATAAATGATCCCTAAAATGGACAGCCTAAGAATGAACAAAATGTATTTATCTCTATAATTCATAAACACCTCACTTTTGGCAGCTGTTCTAGGCTAAGTGAAAGTGAAAGTAGTGCAGAATTCCCCTTAGTTTACTTGCTCCCATAATAGTGAACACAGTAGTGATGTAACCTGAGCAGTATTTTCTCCCAGTGCCATACCAACACAGTTACCCAACAATGCAGGGCCCCAGAGACAGCATCACTGATTCCTTATTTATTGTTATTTTTAGTTTGTTTTATGTCCAAGGTGGGTCTTTTTATAATAAGCAAATCAGTTTTACATACAAACTGAGTCACACATGAATTATGCTGAGCTACTGAATTGATCTGATTGTAAAAAGTTACAGAGAAAGCAGAGACATATCTGTGTAACTACTTCTTGACTGCTGCTATTTCAAATTACAAATTACAACTTTCTCTGGCAGGGAGAAAGAAAATCCATATAGCTTTTAATTAGATTTTTTTCTATCAAAAAAGCTGAAGGTACATACAAGGAAAGAAATACGGAGCTGTGATATCTACTTAATGGAATGACATCCCTAAAGCCTGTTAACATACTATAGTAGAAGACTGGGGTTATACTGAAAATGTGAAATAGAAAAAACTTCACACCACTAAAAAATATATTGTACTAATTATCTAAATTATTTGACCTTATCATCTGCATCAAAGGAATGCTAGGTCCTTAGTCTTAAGGGAGCTCTTGAGACCCTGGGAGCAATAGTATAGTAATCTAATCTCTCTAGATGTTCCTTCAGTGAAGTCTCTTTAGGTTTTGCCCTGTTGTAGTAGCAAAGCCCGAGATCAGAAGCTCCAGAATGAGTCGAACCCACTTCTTTATAAAAGCACTCTGGACTTTGTTTTCCTACTGGGTTGTTTTGAAAATTAAATAAAAAAACACATGTAAGGCAATGTAAACAGTACCTGAGTTCACAATTATTTAATAAAGTTCACCTATAATTTTTATTGCCATTAAAATATCATGAATGAAAAAAATGCTAGTAAAATGACAATGAACATTGGCAATCATTTTGAAAGACATACATTGAAATAGAGCAAATTTTTTTTTATTTGACAGAGTTAGACAGTGAGTGAGAGAGAGAGAGAGAGAGAGAGAGAAAGGTCTTCCTTCTGTTGGTTCACCCCTCAAATGGCTGCTAAGGCCAGAGCTATGCCAATCTGAAGCCAGGAGCCAGGAGCTTCCTCCTGGTCTCCCATGCAGGTGCAGGGGCCCAAACACTTGGGCCATCTTCCACTGCCTTCCAGGGCCACAGCAGAGAGCTGGAGTGGAAGAGGAGCAACCAGGACTAGAACCAGCGCCTACATGGGATGCCGGCACCACAGCTGGAGGATTAACCAAGTGAGCCATGGCACCATCCCGAAATAGAGCAAATTTAAATATAAAGCTTATTGGTTCTTTTTGCACATAAAACTGCTGGTTACAGGATCAATATGCTATTCACTGATAAGATGCTCATAACCTGCATCATACTGTACTAAGTAAGATGGCATTCATATTTTAATTTTGTCCAAAAACTGTAAAATCAGATAGCTTTTTATTTTTAAAGCCTAGTAAAAGAATAATGGCAAAAACTAGTATATAACTTCTTCCAAATACATTATAATGCAAAACTGATGATTAACACAATTGGACTTCATTGATCTTTATTTCACAATGAAAAAGTGTATATATTTAGGTTAAAATTTCCCAGCATTTTACTTAAAAAAAAAGAGTCTTTGACTCAAGTTCTGTGACTCAGAACATTTGAATATTCTTTGTTTCAAAACAAATTGACATGTGAAGGTATAACATAATGTCTGTTAAAATATATTCTACAGAGGAGTACTGTTGCAATCTAGGACAACTAATAAATATTGCACAGAAAATAAACTCTATTTTACCATAAATGAAATAAGGGATGATTTTCCTAAATAATATTTATAATAAAAAAAAAAAAACTGTTAACGGCCAGCACTGTGTTGTAGCAGGTAAACCCTCCACCTGCCATATCTGCATCCCATATGGGCACCATTTCACATCCTGGCTGCTCCTCATCTGATCCAGCTCTCTGCTATAGCCTGGGAAAGCAATAGAAGATGGCTCAAGTGGTTGGGCCCATGCATGCTTCTGAGAGACCTGGAAGCAGCTCCTGGCTCCTAGCTTCAGATCGGCCCAGCACCAGCCATTGCAGCCATTTAAGGAGTTAACCAAAGAATGGAAGACCTTTCTCTCTGTCTCTCTTTCTCTTTGTAACCCGACTTCTCAAATAAATAAATAATCTTTTTTTTAAAAAAAGAATGTATTCCTCAAAAATATTTTTAAAAGTAACTGATATCCAAAGAAGGTGGTACCTTTCTCTGAAGGGAGGAGAGAACTTCTGCTTTGACTAGGGCCTTGTCTAAATAAGATCACAGTTTGTGAACTCAAGAGGCTTCCATAGCCTTGGCAGCTCATGACAAGAGCCTCGGGTGATTACTGATGTCATAAATAAGAGTGTCAATGGTTAAATCAACAACAGGAGTCACTGTGCACTTACTCCCCATGTAGGATCTCTGTCCTTGATGTGTTGTACTATGTGAATAAACAGTATAACTACTACTCAAACAGTGTATACTAAATTGATGCTCTGTATATAAAGATAATTGAAAATGAATCTTGATTAAGAATGGGATGGGAGAGGGAGTGGGGGATGGGTTGCGGGTGGGAGGGTACAGGTTATGGGGGGAAAAAGCTGCTATAATCCAAAAGTTGTACTTTGGAAATTTATATTTATTAAATAAAAGTTTAAAAAGTAACTGATATCAAAAATTTTGAATAAGATATAGTGTTAAATCACATCAATGAGGCTTGGATCAGTGATATTGTACCAACCATTAGTGCATTTTAAATATGAATTTTGCATTGTTTTCAGCAGTAATTAGTGACTTGGAAATAATCTTCTCCTGATCATTTTAACTAGTCCTGTTAGTCTGTCCATCAACAATATTTATAATCATGTACTCTATAGAATACTATACAGCAGTCAAAAACAATGAAACCCAGTCATTTGCAACAAGATGGAGGAATTTGGAAAACATCATGCTGAGTGAATTAAGCCAGTCCCAAAGGGACAAATATCATATGTTCTCCCTGATTGGCGACAACTAACTGAGCACCAAAGGGGAAACTTGTTGAAGTGAAATGGACACTATGAGAAACAGTGACTTGATCAGCTCTTGTCCTGACGGTTGATGTACAATGTAATTCTTTATCCATTTTAGTATTTTGTTTTTGTTCTAGTACCATTGGTTGAACTCTGTAATTAACACACAATTATTCTTAGGTGTTTAAATTTTAACTGAAAAGTGATCCCTGTTAGGAATTTGGAAAACATTATGTTGAGTGAAATAAGCCAATCCCAAAGGGACAAATACCACTTGTTCTCCTAGATAGGTGACAACTAACTGAGCACCAAAAAGGAAACCTGTTAAAGTGAAATCAACACTAGGAGAAACGGTGACTTGATCAGCCCTCACCCTGACTGTTAATGAGCAGCTTAATATGTTATCCCTCTTAGTATTTTTTTTTTGTTTGTTCTACTTAATACTTTTGGTTGAATACTGTAATCAATACACAATTCTTAAGTGCTGAAACTTAACTGAAAAGTGATCACTGTTAAATATAAGAGTGGGAATAAGAGAGGGAAGAGATGTGCAATTCGGGACATGCTCAAGCTGACTTACCTCAAACAGTAGAGTTAGAAACATACCAGGGGATTCCAATTCAATCCCATCGAGGTGGCATGTACCAATGCCATCTCACTAGTCCCAGTGATCAATTTCTGTTCACAATTGATCATAATGATAGGACTAAGAACCAAAGGGATCACATAAACAAGAATAATGTCTGCAAATACTAGCTTATAGAATCAAAAAGGGAGAGAATGGTCCAACATGGGAAGTGAGATACACAGCAGACCCATAGAATGGCAAATGCCCTAACAGCACTCTGGCCTCATAATCAGCGCTTAAGGCATGCAGATCCGGCTGAAATGCCCATGAGAGTATTTCAGGCATGGAAAGCCAAGACGCTCTGGGGGAAAAAAAAAAAAAAAAAAAAAACCTAAATGAAAGATCTCCACGAGTGAGATCCCAATGGAAAGAATGGGTCATCAAAGAAGGAGGTACCTTTCTCTGAAGGGAGGAGAGAACTTCCACTTTGACCATGGCCTTGTCTAAAAATTATCAGTCAGTGAACTCAGGGGGCTTCCATAGCCTTGGCAGCTCATGACAAGAGCCTAGGGTGATTACTGATGCCATAAACAAGAGTGTCAATTTGTTAAGTCAACAACAGGAGTCACTGTGCACTTATTCCTCATGTAGGATCTTTGTCCTTAGTGTGCTATACATTGAGATATAATGCTATAACTAGTACTCAAACAGTATTTTTCACTTTATGTTTCTGTGTGGGAGCAAACTGTTGAAATCTTTACTTAATGTATGCTAAACTGATCTTCTGTATATAAAGAGAATCGAAAATGAATCTTGATGTGAATGGAAGGGGAGAGGGAGTGGATAAGGGGAGGGTTGCGGGTTGGAGGGACGTTATGGGGGGGGAGCCATTGTAATCAATATTCTGTACTTTGGAAATTTATATTCATTAAATAATAGTAAAAAAAGAAAAGAAAAAAATAATGAAATTAAAAAAAATATTTATAATCTCAAAAAGGCTGTCTATAGCTCAAAGCATTGTGTTTAGCTTGCAGAAGAGAAATTTCAATGTTATTTTCTTTAGTCATACCAAATGGAGACAATTTTCTTCTGAATGATTAATAGGACATAGAAACTAATACTTAAAAACTTCATTCAGTAGAGTAAATATTCTAAAATCTACTAGAATGTACTGGGAGACTTTGGGAGAAATTGGTGAGAGAAATAAAAATTTCCTCTTTCATCTGTAGAATATGCCTGCACTTGGGCGAGCTTCACTATGTGTGAATTACTCTTGGTTTAGCTTTTGTTGTGGTTTCTGTCACTTGCGGCCATTGCAAGGCATCTACCCAGCAGACTTGCTTTCTGGATAGTTCCACCTACAGATGATAAATACATGAATAAGACTACCATAGTTAACTATGATGAGATCACTGTTGTTCAAATTATATTAGGAAAACAGGTGAAACAGCAATTACATGGAAAAGTGAGCCTCATGGCATGCCAACTCACTGAACCTTTGAGCTTTTGTTCAGGCCTACTGACAAGCTCTCCTTCTTGGCCTATACATCCTCCCATATGCTTTCTTCTTAGATCCCTCATCCTTTCATCTGTTCTTTATCCCCTCCTAAAAGTGCACAGTAACCCAACCAAGAGCATTCTTTCAATGTTCTGTGTCCTGTCTTAGCTCATCTAGGAAATAATATGGGCCCATTCTGTTTCTACTACAGTGAGCTGTTTCCTTTCAAAAAGCCATGTTCTCTCTACTTTAGTTTCTTCATCTTTGATATATGTATAGTCATCTGTTTACTTCACAGGACTACTTAAGAGATAACAGAAAAATATTGATCAATAATCGGATAACTTAAAAGAAGATTTACTTTATTAGAAATCTCAAAGCCACATGTAATCTCAAAGCACATCAACATAAATTAGGTCAGTTTTATGGAGCACTTATTTGCTTTCTTCCTTTACATGATCTTTGATATCTTATTTCCATTTTAACTGTATTTGTTCATATGCCCCTTACTAAAAATATTTCAGGGACAGGTGTTTAGCCTAGCAGCTAAGATAGTCATATCCCACGTTGGAGTACCTGGTTTCAATTCCTGACTCCAACTTTTGATTCCAGCTTTCTACTAAAGCAAACCCTGGGAGGCAGCAGTGATGGCTCAAGTAATTGTGTTTCTGTCACCCTGTGGGAGACCTGGAGGGACTTCTCAGCTTACGGCTTTAGCCTCTGCCCAGTCTCAGCCATTGCAGTGCTATAGCAGATGGAAGTGCTCTCTTGCTCTCTCTCTCTCTCTCTCTCTCTCTCTATATATATATATATACACACACGTGTGTATATATATATTCATAGATAAAGGCAAATTGTCAGTGGGACTATACCTATATATGTCACTGTTGTAACTAAAGTTTCATTATTGGATCTCCTTGCCCAAAAAAGATTTGGGTTTTGTTATCTTCCTAGAGAAAAATAATAAAGTTGAGAAACTATTAACCTTTGATAACCTTTACAATATTTTCTCAAGTTTGCCATGTGCTACCAAGGGAACATTTCCAGACAGAGCAGAAAATTCATTAGACTTGAGTGTTTCAAATATCTATATCAAGGACAAGGACAAAAGTGCTCTCATAGAGAAAGTGTTGGTACACTAGGGCACCATAACTTCAATTTTTCTTCATCTGGATCTGGTGACCCATTCCATAAAAATGTCAACACAGCACTATTTGATCCAAACGAACTGGGGTTATGACATCAAGATAAACGCTATTTGCTCAGAAACTCCCCTTGCAGCCCTACAAGACTGCATTTCTGATAACACTCAGAATCTCACTCCGTGGAGTCATATGTGACATCTGGTTTGAATGACATTTGCAGAATTTTTGGTGAAAGTCTTTCTGTCTCCCAAAAGCAAAATCTCTGAATGCATAGGAATACCAAATTTAAATGGAGGGACATGTTAGTGGTTAGATACTATTATTTTTGAAAAATGAGCTGAACAATGACTATTCTGACATCTTTAAATACCAATTTAAATTTGTATTGTAAGATATATATTAGCCCTTTTGTGTGAGCACCAGATTATTTTTTCTATTTGTAGAGGCTAGATTATGTCAGTTTCTCTGAATCTTTCATCTCCATTCTTCATCACCTCCTCCCAGTCTCTCTCCTCTCTTGGCCTCTGGGACCTGATTGTACCTGATTTTTATCCTCTCTCTCTCCTTCTCAGACTCCTTCATGTCATAGGCCTTCTTCCTACTCCATCTGTATCCTGGGTCATTTTATGATTTCATGTTGATGTCTTCTACATCTATACAACTATCTCAGGTTTTCCCCCTGAATTACTAGGTTTACATATTCTACTACCTATTTAATAAATTCCCTGGGTATTGCACTGACAACTCAAACCAAAGATGCCCCAAACAGAAATCATCATTTCACTTGTTTCCATGCCTGGTACCAGTTTCAGGAACTTGCACCTCTATCAACCTGATTTCCAGACATAAAGCTATAAAGTGAACCCCAACTTCTCAACCTCCCTTTCAAATGCTGTTGATGTGATATGCTCAACATCTCTTGAATTCATTCTCTCTTCCCATTCCTGATTACCTATTCCTTGAATCAGTTCTTATTCTTCCAAATAGATGCTGGGAACAGCTTCATAGTTTTTCCATCTGGGATACACTCTCATTCCCAAACTTATGCCAGCATAGCTTCTTCAAAGAGAAATCTTTCTTCTCAATTTCTAGCATTAAGCCCCTTACAGAATTCTCATTAACTTCTGGATGGCATATGTGAGTTATGATGTACAAGAGATATTAAAGACGGGAAAGAGAGAGAGGTAAAGGAGAAAATACTAGGTTTTGGTGTCACACTCTTGGTTCAAATCCACACAACCATATTAAGATCACTTAAACTCTCTCTCTAATTTGAATGTTCTCTTCTGTTAATTGGAGATAGCAACCATACTTAACTCATAGGGAATTGTGAGGATAAATTGAAATATGGCAAGTCAGCATGTACTTAGATGTTTGAACAATGATAGTTATTATTATCACTCCCAAATCCCACATGTACCCAGAAACCCCCCTCTTAAGTAACCTGTATTCACCACCTCCAAGCTTCATTTCTGGCCAGGCCCCTATGAGGCTGCCATTTCAGCTGCCATGGGTACTGTTTCCTTATACCTCCTGCTCTGAAAATGCTGCTGCTCTGTCTGAAATACCCTGTTTTGTGTTCCTCTTTTCCTGACCAACTCTTACTCATCTTTCAGGTGTTTCAAAGGAGTTTCTTTCTCTGGACCACTTTTTCTTATGATACTCCCATCTAGGTTATGGCTTGTACTTTGAATCTATTCATTCCAAGCAAACAATGCTTTCTTTCTATGTGTCGGTCCTATTTCAGATGAGAATACATAGTGCATCCTCAAAGAGTATATACACTAAGATGGGAAAGCAAATACTATGACAGGGCTGTGTGCAACCTTCACAGGAAAATGTAAAATGGGCCCCTCATTCTGCCTTTAATGAGCAGAGATAGTTATCTGGAAGGAATGGAATAAAAGGTATTATTAATAACTAACCTGTGCAATAGGCATAGACTAGGAGCATGCAGGACAAACAGGGTATAACATCTCTCCACTTACAGCTATATTGTAAGGAATGGGTCTGCCTCCTGTATTGTAGGCTATAGTGACTACTCTGTGCTTTGATATGAGCAGTTTCTGACTCAGTTTAGTGGACACTAAATAAGTGTTTGCTGAGCCTGATTTCATGGGTTTTAGAGGACATCATAATGTACCTAAAGACAGCAAATCTCATAGAGCTGAGACGTCTCTAAAAGAAGAGAACTTCCCATCTTAGCTCATCAAGCTATCAGGGACATGGCAACAGTGAGCAAACTGACAAAAGGGAAATGAGCTTCCCAAACAGCAACAGAGCAAACAATTCTTTTAGTGGTTTTGTTGATTCATCCATATATTTTTTGGTCCATATCATCTATTCATTGTGTCGGGGCATAGAAGAGGAAGGTACACAATGTCTTCTGAGGACCTCATCTCCTTCATGACTAAGGACAAGAGCAAAACTTAATTCCCCTAGGAGAGATCAGGCTTTATCCCATAACTAGGTTTCCTTATCTTTGTAGTACAGACAGATATACCTGTGACACATGACATTCAGCAAAATGAATGACTTTTTTCTTTTCAGCTCCAGAGAACAGAGAATATTATGACCACACATGGAGAAAATCATACCCTCAGAATATTGTTATCTGAAGCATTCCCTAGGAGTAACAGCAGAGTAATAGCATCTGAAATGCACAGTTAAGGGTAACCAGTACTTAACAGGAATTGGCATAGAGACAAAATCAAGGGGAGCTGCACATACTCTGTATATTGAGTGCCCCTGAGGGGTGCTGACAAGCATCCCATTATAAGGACCAGGAAAGGGTACTTTGGGCTGTTTTTTTTTTCTTTGTATTATCAGAACATAGCAGTGTGTAGAATGAGAAACCAGTAGTTTTCTGTTCTATTTATAGCCCAGACTGAATATTTAGAAGCCAGTGGTGACTTGGTGACTGCAATTTACAATCCCTGAAGGGATGAATAAATAGATCAGTGATCCAAATCCAGATAAGTCTATAGCAACGTCTACAATAATCACAGGCTCTTGGAACTAACAGCCACCTTCCCCCTCCTAACCTAAATGGAGACCCTGCCTCCAAGCAAGTCAAAGCACTCAGATTCTTTTATATACTTCATGCTCTCAGTACCTTCATAAGCTAAGAAGAGTAAAAGATTCTAATATTTGGAAAGGGATATAAACATATGACATAAAAATCTCCTAGGAATAAAGAATCTAGGAAGTCAACATTAACTTTCTGCCTTTTAAGAGTAGAAAAAGCTGCTTTTAAGGTATAGGCTGCTTCAAAACAATGGATTCTTGGGAGCTTTTTAAATACCAAGAATTACTCAGGCAAATAGAAATATAAATTAATCTCATTCTTTCCCTGATAGACTATAAAAGGGGCACCCAGCTGTGAACCACCCAGCCTGCCTGGGAGCCTATCTCTGTACCTTCTAGCTGAGGCACCTGGGACTGAGCTTTCACAGAACCCAGGTCCAAAAACAACAACACTTTGTATTTCATCACTAGTCTAAGCATCAGATAAAATCATGTATAGAAGGCTTGGCCACTTGTGGAGTATTACAAAGCTCTAAAATTGTGGGACTAGGGCTGGCACTGTGGTGTAGTGGGTTAACGCCCTGGTCTGAAGTGCTGGCATCCCATATGGGTGCCGGTTGGAGACCCGGCTGCTCCACTTGTAATCCAGCTCTCTGCTATGGCCTAGGACAGCATAAGATGGCTCAAGTCCTTGGGCCCCTGCACCCTTGTGGGACACCCGGAAGAAGCTCCTGGCTCCTGGCTTTGGATCGCTGCAGCACCAGTCCATGTGGCTAATTGGGGAATGAACCATCCATTGGATGGAAGACCTCTCTCTCTCTCTCTCTCTCTCTCTCTCACTGCCTGTCCTCTCTCTGTGTAACTCTGACTTTCAAATAAATCTTTAAAAAAAATAAAAATAAAAAAGTTAAGTTGTGGGACTGTTTTTGCTTTCTTTTTTAAAAAAGATTTTATTTATTTATTTGAGAGTCAGAGTTACACAGAGAGAGAGGAGAGGCAGAGAGAGAGAGATCTTCCATCTGCTGGTTCATTCCTCATATGGCCGCAACAGCCGGAGCTGCACCAATCCGAAGCCAGGAGCCAGGAACTTCTTCCGGGTCTCCCATGCAGGTACAGGGGCCCAAGGACTTGAGCCATCTTCCACTGCTTTCCCTGGCCATAGCAGAGAGCTGGATTGGAAATGGAGCAGCCAGGACTCAAGCCAGCGCCCATATGGGATGCCAGCGCTGCAGGCGGAGGATTAACCTAGTGCGCCATGGCACTGGCCCCTTTCCTTTTTGAATCATGGATCCTGAGGGCTGTTAACAAGGCAGTAAGGAACACAGTTCTTCTACATTTTTTTCCGGACGTTGCCTCTGAGCACTCCATAACCGATCAAGCAGACATGCTACATGACAACCTGTTAATGCGGAAGTATACCTTGTGCATTCCTCTAACCATGCCAATATTAAGTGCTGGACATGCTTCAAAATAGCAGTCAATGATTTCTTCTGTGCATCTGGTGGTATGCTGTGCTGCAAGACATAGAGCTATTTTTTTTAAGATTTATTTTATTTATTTGAAACGCAGAGTTACAGAGGGAGAGAAAGAGAGAGGGATATCCCATCTGCTGGTACACTCTCCAATTGGCTGCAGTCACCGGAGCTGCTCCAATCCGAAGCCAGGAGCCTGGAGCTTCTTCTATGTATCCCACATGGATGCAGGGCCCCAAGGACTTGGGTCATCTTCCACTACTTTCCCAGGCACATTAGCGTGGAGCTGGATATGAGGTACAGGAGCAGGGACTCGAACCGGCACTCATAGGATACCAGCACTGCATGAGGCAGTTTTATTGACTATGCCACAGTGCCAGCCCCCCATAGAGCTATCTTTAAAAGCAAATGTGGATAAGAAATTATTTTCAATCAAGAGGAGAGAAGAATTCTAGTGCAAATACTTTCTGGCCACTAGTAAGTTTAAAATAACAAAATCTCTCAGGAGATAAATTTAAAATGATGACTAATGTAAGTCAATGTTTCCTGATGTAAATCCCTAGAATAAACAAACAGTAAAGAAATTAACTTAGGTGGAGCTTTCTGGAATATTGAGGCAAGGATTAAGAGGCATTAGATGTCTTGAGATACTGTGCTTCAGGGAAGAAATAAAAGGGAAAAGGAGGGACAGGATTAAAAAAAAAAAAATAACAGATGGCGCCAAGAAGGGTATAGAGCCTGAACCAGAGGAGTCTGGAGCATAAATTGCATGCAGAGCTGACCCACCAAGGAAAAAACTGGACAGCCTTCACCAGCTTCAGTGGCCACCCCATAGGTTAGCACAGAATGAGCTCCCAGGCTTTTCTGAGTCAGGCAGCTGCCTTCAGACAAAGGCAGTTGTGCAAAGGTGAGACAGCTGTGAGCTGTTCTCAGAACAAGAGCAGGGCCTGGCGAAGGGGTGTTAGAGCAGAAAAAAGGAGTCTGAGTGGAGTACCAGAAAAGTCTAGGACCAAAGTCATGTGACTGTTTTAGCATACTTCTAGAGACCGTTGAAGAGCTAACTTGGAAGGGCAGTCAGCTGTCCCTATCTGTGGTTTCTGCATCCATGAATTCATCCATCCATAGATTGAAAGTATTCTAAAAAATAACTGTACTAAATGTGTTCAGACCTTTTTTATTATAATTATTCCCTAAATAATACATTATAAAACTATTTACATTCTATTAGGCATTATAAGTAATCAATAGATAATATCTATAGATAACTGAAAGCATGCAAGAGAATGTGGTTAGGTTATATGGATTTTCATTTTTGTGGGGATCCTAGAACAGCCAGTTACCCAGAGCTACTAAATAGTAAGACTACCTACTAGATATACTTTTCAACAGTCCTACTATTTGCTAGCCAAATTCCACCTTTAAAACTATATGTCAAACTTCTCTTGTAGCTTTTAATTTCCACTATACCTTTCAGCATGCTATAAATTTGATGAATGAATAGAATGGAGTGGAGTAGAAGGGTATGGAATGGAATAAATTCAGATCTGCTAAAATGAACTGGGGTTATTGGAAGACGTAAGACCAGGGATTCATCTCATCACAGAAAATATGTAAAATTTGATCTAAAGAATTACATTGTATTTGGATGACTTGCCTTGATATACATGTATAATGTTTTGAATAATTTTCAGTCTGATATTTAAGAATTCTGTTAGGCCAAAACATAAAGAATAAGGTGAACATTTTAGTGAAATAAATAAATAAATTACATATCACTAGTGTGTAAAATAACCCCCCACCCACACCCTGGCTTAAGTCCGTGTTGAAGGCATTGCTCTGAGAAGGACAGGACCCAGACTGGGAAGAAGGAAGGAAGTAAGCATTATTAGTCCAGGTTGGACTGCTGGTGAGTGACAAATTCAGACAAACTATGCCTAGTTTGTTAAATCTGGTGATGTTTATTCCCTTAAATAAACAAAAGTTGTCTATGTAAAATACTCCCCACAAAAACAAATATAAAGTTACAGGATGCTAAAAATCCAGCTTTTGTAATCATGTAGAGGAAAAAAGTGATTTCACATGGACTAGTTCTCTGGCTGTAAGTAACTCTTATCTATCTTCAGATCCTCCACAAACTGTTAACATAATGGCAACAGTGTTGCTGGAGAGCTCATTATGAGCCAGGCATAAGTCTTGGTTCTCTGCATAAACTAATATTATGACAAAATGGGTGTTACATATTATTATTAGTCTCATTTTACAATCAAGGAAACTAAGTCATGGAGAATAAGTAATTTTTTCCCAAGGTATACTATAAAGAAGAGGCTTGAATCTTCATAGTTTGGTTCTCATGTCTATGCTTGATGTGCTAGTCTGTGCTCAGTCCTTACTGCTTACTCTCAATGCAGTGTGCATTTATTTCCAGTGGTGGCTACGTTGCAATTATTTGTGAGCAAAGGCCCTATAATGTATGTTTGTTTGTGCCCCAACCAGTATCTTTTTACCGTCTTCTGGTAGGCACATCCTGATTCCTCTGGGAACAAATCCTTCCTCCATTCTCATTCTGTTTGGTTCCTGTGACTCTACCCTCCACTCTAGAACACAAACTAATCAATAATGAACCAGGCAATAATGCATTCACAAAGTGTTGATCACCTCTTCTTAGACTCTGGAAGGGCTCATCCAAGCAGACCCACTAACCAACTGCATTGTTCTTCATTTCCTCTTTCATTTCCTCGTTCCTTTCCCTTCCCCCAGTGCACACAACCTGGTATTTTTTCTGAAGTATGATGGTCCAGGTGATCTTTCCTGTCATCACCATCATCAGATGTCTAAAAAAGGACAGAAATCCCAATGTCTCCAGGATTTAAGAAGCATAAAAACTCAAGCAACCAAAAAGTTCCTACTATTTGAACCAATTTCTACATTGTACCTTTCCTGCTGTAATTGTACATATTTTTGTTACAGGTGGATTTAAAACTTTATAGTCTTCTTTTTATTATATCAGAACAAAGAATCCATTTCTTCCATATTTTATAGTACCAAACAATTTCAAGTAATATTCTTTCACTTTGGCCCTGGGCCTGTGTGAGTTTCATTCTTTGGTCCCTTTTATGAGGAATAGTTTTATAGCTTTGATATAAAATGAAATGCTTTGCTCCTCAAAAATTTTAGCTGCAACAGAACAAGTCACAGGACAACAGGAGCTGTAGAACAAAGCAGGTCCTGCTCTGGTTTTAGAGATACCCATCTAAACATCTCAGACAAGCCTACAACAAAGACAGCTGTTTTACTGATGATGAATCTTTAACCTGGTTACAGGTACCTGGATAAATTCATTTCAGGGCTATTAGAGAAGTGTGACCAAAATTACAAAAAGAAAAAATACCCACTCAGGTGGAAATATGTACAGTATTTTCTGGACCCAATAAAAGCAAATTACAAATCTATCACCTCAATTAAAAAATAAAATAAAACTTTCAAAAAGAAAGGAATTTAATGCTCAAAAAAATTGCAAAACACAAAAGGACAACTGAGTGTGTTTTAATATATTTGCATTAAGCTTGGATATTTTTAAAAGGTTTTATTTATTTATTTATTTATTTATGTGAAAGAATTACACAGAGAAGGAGAGGCAGAGAGAGAGAGTGTCTTCCATCCGCTGGTTTACCTCCCAATTGGCTGCAACGGCCAGAGCTCCACTGATCCAAAGCCAGGAGCTTCTTCCAGGTCTCCCATGCAGGTGCAGGGGCCCACGGCCTTGGGCCATCCTCCACTGCTTTCCCAGGCCATAGCAGAGAACTGGATCAGAAGTGGAGCAGCCAGGTCTCGAACCTGTGCCCATATGGGATGCTGGCACTGCAGGTGGCGGCTACACCACAGTGCCAGCCCCAAGTTTGGATATTCTTTAAAAATAATTTCCAAGCATGTTTTGTTCAGGCCCAGAAACACGCTCACAGAGGTAGGAGACTACAACTAAAAATATGAAAAAAAAAGAAAGAAAAAGAAAAAGAAAGAAGGGGAGTATTGGAGAAAGGTTTCCCCTCTCCTCATGAAGTTTCTTCCAGCAATTCTTCAGTTTCTTCTGGTACCAGGATCACAGCCAGGATTTCTAAAACAACTCCTGACTCCTCGTTTTTATCCCTCTCTATTCTAATGATGCCCATTATCCAACCCTCTCCAGATTCCTGAACATTAAAACTGGCTGCCAGGAGAGTTGAATATCTATGCACCTAGTTGAAGAAACTCCATGGTGATAGATAGAGATGTGCCCTGATGGGAAGAGGTTTGCGCACCCTCTAATATCCTGTTCCTCCCAAGCAGGCAGTGGACCTGGCAGGAAAGTCCTCTAGACATGATGGTACTGAGTCACTTTTCCTTCTTTCCTTTTTCATAGTTTGTCAGTGAGGGAAATGTGATAAGATTTAGACCCTCCCGTTCACACTGTCTAGCTCAGCAAAGTGGAGAGTAGAGTCTCTATTCTCCAATGCCAGTGTCACTCAGTGTGTGTAAGTGTAGGCCTGTGTATGTGTGTGTGTGTATGTGTATTTTGTAAAACTTGGGAAGTGATGCTCAAAAATCACCCCTCAAAGCCAATGACACAATGGTCAGCTAGGAGAAACTAGTAAAGTTCAGTATTTTCTAAATAAAAGGAAACAGAGATTCTGAGATTCATTTCCACCGTAATAACTGATTTTTGTCAATAGTGGTCATAGGAAGTTAAATAGAGTTTGATTACATGGACCTTCCATGCTAATTTGCAGGGCAGAAATTGGAAGTAATTATGTGATAGTGGGGGGAAAAAACAGTTTTTTCAGGCTATTTTTAGGGTAAGAATATGAGTGAAAAAAAAATCCTACATTTGTGATTTTGATGATTTTTGACTGGGCTTCCCTTAAGGTAGTACAAATTAATGAATGCTTATTCTAATTATCTTCTGCACATCACAATTATTTTAAATATTATATATCTTAAGATTTCTAAACTGACATACTTGAACCTTGATGTAAATACCTTCCCCTAAAAATGCAGGATTTCCTACAATGTAGTAAAACCTTAAATGAGGAAAAATGCAGAAATATCCATTCAAATAACTTGTCCTTCATGTTATTGTCTTTTATTGGACAACTTAACTACCTGCAGTCTTCCCTCCCTTCCTGCTTTCCTGCTTCCCCTATGCACATCAGTCACTGAGCCAATGTTACCTCTCAAACCTTTATCCCACCCTTTTTTTTTTTTTTTTTTTTGACAAGCAGAGTTAGAGAAAGAGACAGAGAGAAAGGTCTTCCTTCTGTTGGTTCACCCTCCAAATGGCCGCTGCGGCTGGCGCACTGCGCCGATCCAAAGCCAGGAACCAGGTGCTTCCTCCTGGTCTTCCATGTGGGTGCAGGGCCCAAGCACTTGGGCCATGCTCCACTGCCTTCCCGGGCCACAGCAGAGACCTGGCCTGGAAGAGGAGGAACCGGGATAGAATCTGGTACCCCAACCGGGACTAGAACCTGGGGTGCCGGCGCCACAGGCAAAGGATTAGCCAAGTGAGCCACAGCGCAGGCCTATCCCATCAATTTTTGTTTCCACAACATTAGCACAAATGATTCATCCCTTCTTACCTTCTGCCTCCACCTGATAACTGAGCCCTCTGCCCTGGTGTTGTCACCCTCAACTCTTTCCTCTATACTACCATACTGTATACTACAGCACTCTATGAAAAACAAAAAATCTGAACATAGTATTGTCCTTATTTAAATTCTTCAGCATTATCCAGTTACTTATTGTCTGTTGAGATTAATTTTTTAAAGATTTATTTATTTATTTGAAAGAGTTACACAGGGAGAGAAGGAGAGGCAGAGACAGAGAGAGAAAGAGTCTTCCATCTGCAGATTCACTCCCCAGTTGGCTGCAATGATCAGGAGCCAGGAGCTTCTTCAGGGTCTCCCACATGGGTGAAGGGGCCAAAGAACTTGGGCCATCTTCCACTGCTTTCCCAGGCATAGCAAAGAACTGGATCAGAATTGGAGTAGCCAGGACTCAAACCAGCACCCATATGTGATGCCAGCACTGCAGGCGGTGGCTTTACCTGCTATGCCACAGTGCGGGCCCCTACAGAGATTATTAACCCGAGATTTATAAACTTTCTTGGTTTGGGCTTCCAGGAATAGTTATAATCTCCTTGAATCTTCACATAGAATTTTGTGTGGACATGGATTTTTGCAAGAAAACTCTCCTGCATCCATCAGTCACTGTGATGCAAAAGTTCCAACAAATAAAATTCATGCCCCTTGATATGTTAACAAAGACCCTCACATTCTGTACCTCCCCCATCTGGTGGCTTTAAAGGATACTGTGTTCTCATGTAGTAACCAAGAGCTCCATGGTCAAATATTCTGACAAACCAAAGGTTGCATGACTTTTTCTAAACCACCCTGGAAGTCTCAGGGAGCCACTTCTGTTGTATTCTGTGGTACAGAACAGCCAGACTTCCACTCAGATTCAATAGTAGGGACATAGACTCCAATTTTCAAAGAAAAGAGGCTTTAAGGATTTGTGAGCATATTTGAAAGCCACCAGAATATGAGAGAGATAGAGAAATAGAGTGCAATGAGTGTGCTTTTTTTTTTTCCTGCCATATGTGGACAGGTGAAACTTCCTTGTGGACAGCTTTGACCTAGAGGATTATACACCATGATGCTTTTATCTAGCTTTTCAAAATAGATTATACAAGGGTGCTTCAAAAAGTTCATGGGAGACAGAATTAAAACTAAGTTTATTTTGACTGAAAAAATTTGAAATACACACTCACAGTTATAGGCTTTTTACATAATAACTCTTTCCCGCAGGCCCAGTTTTCTTTTGTTCTGCTATGTTTTTAAGGAATTACTATAATTAAGCAGAGTGTATATGTACAAATGGATTCATTAAAAATCAAAGGATTGGTAAGAGGCATTAAAAATCCATGCCACATTCAGTAAATTCTATCATGATATAGAATGCTAGGAAATGAGACAAAAATTGCCATTGAGCTGCAATCAGTGCTGAAGAGAAAAAGCATATTTTTGTATTCCTTACTAAGATGAAGGGGTACTGTTTTCATGTGAAGAAACTGTCAAATGTTTATTAAATAAATGAAGCATAAAACAAGCTTTCCTACAGTTTCATCCAAGCTTAGATTTTAATAACCAGCATTTATCCCGTGAATGAAAAGTTATATTTGTATCCAGAAGAGAGACTCCCCACTCTGCACTGGGAATTTTTAGCTCTGAATAGTCTTCAATTACTAATGGATAAAGTGACTTGCTCTGTCATTTCAAATCATTGCTGTGTTCCTTTTGATGTCAGTTTTTGTGGTAGTGATAAGAGCCTGGACTAGAGAGGAGGAGAGAAATGGAGGAAGGACTCTTCCAATGCTGGATGGAGAGAATGAGGAAATGTAAAACCTCAGAGACAAGAATAAAAGACAAGGGGCAGACATTGTGGTGCAGCGGTTATTGCCAGCAGATGGAAGGTCTCTGTCTCTGTCTCTCTCTCCCCCCTCCCCCTACCTCTCTCCCTCCACCTCTCTCCCTCCCTCTGTTCCTCCCCCTCCCCCCTCTCTCCCTCCCTCTCTCCCTCACCCTCTACCTTCCTCTCTCCCTCTCTATCTCTCTTTAGGTAATTTTGACTTTCAAAATAAATAAATATTTAAAAAAGAATAGAAACAAGATGCAGAGCTAGGACCAAGGTGTGTACACTCATCAGCACTTGTGTAAGGATCTAACAGATCCCTCCATGTCCAAATACAGAATTTAGGAAGGGATGAAGGTCATATTTGAAGACAAATGAAGTGGGACACAGGGGACTTTTGCAGTTCCCTATCTTAACAATGCTGTGAATTCTGGTCTGTGCTTTATGCAAGAGATGGAAAGTGCCTTTGTGAATCCTAAATTAGAATTTGGAGATTGACTATATTGGTGGGCTGGAATTATCTGGGCATCTCTTACAGGTATCAGCATGTATAGAGTTGGCAATTTTTTTTTAAGATAAAGAATTAGGGAAGAGTTTGGGAAACAGAGAGGAGCAAGAAACAATAAGGAGAATCTCAAGGTGATGGATTGGCCTCTGCCCCCTGATGGCTTGAGGAACTAGGTGGTGGCCCCTTTGGAGGACAAGATTAATTTTTTAGAAGCTGAAAGAGTAGTGTTGTTGAAAGACTTTGTGAATCTCTGAGCATGAACACTGTGACTTCGGAGCACAAATACAGGACAAGATACATGGTACCAGGCATAGGTTCCTGGGAAACCCTCCTGAGGAGGTCACACTCAAAAGAGATTGGCTAGCAGACCATAACCATGGCAAGCCGAGCTGCTTTCACAGGGAGAAGGCTGGCAACAATAGCAAATGACTTCAGGGATTGGGGTAGAAAAGCATGTGTAAACTTGTTTCTAAGTACAAAGTTAAAATCCCTGGGCATTTCCAGGAACCTAAAAAAACCTAGTGGGCAGGAGGTTACCCTGTTACCATGCGAATCCAGTCAGAGATAGTAATCTGAATATTAGTGCTAATGTAAAATCATTTGTCCCCTCAGGCACAAAGAGTTCACTTTTTAGATTACATAAGGAAAGAATTAATCAGATCATTATCCTGATACATAACATGAAGCCATAGAAAGCAGAAATGAATGAAACCAATAAAAATTATAGGATAATTGGAATAAAAGCATTATTTGGGGGTATAGAATGAAATCTAAAACTATACTTTGAGCTAAGTTTCCAATCTCTTGATTTGCTCAGAGAAAAATGACCAAGAAGTGACTTAAGAAAACAAGTCAACATATTTATACTTTGTACATCCCCAAAAGCTTTAATCAGGAGAGACCAGATAATGTTCTGCCATTTGGGGGAAAGGAATGTGGATGGCCCCAGTGTGTGGCCTAGCAAGATTACTGAGAAATCGGATCACTATTCACACAGGTGGATCCATCCATCCACTCACTGCAGAATTAGGAGAGGCATTTTGGAACCAGTCTATCCAGTCTCCATTCATGTTAGGTCCTCCATGTGCACATTCATCAAACACCACACACACACACACACACACACACACACCATTTTAAGTCACATAAGAATAGCTTAGAGACAGTATCTTAATCAAATAACAAAAGTAAGACTGAAAAAGTATTTAGTGCATTTTCTCCATTCTCATATTGTACCCACTAAAGCATTGTTGATATAACCTTTTGACATTCAGAGTTTTCTAGTTCATCTCACATTAAAATCATTGCCAACCACTGCAGATATGGAGGCAGCAGCCTTCTAAGCAACTTCAGAACCAATAATTTAGTTGAGACATCAAAGCAAGGCTGTCACACTATATTTATAGCTATAACTTGGTTTAATGCCCTATGTAATTTGCACTAATATAAATGAGATTTCTTCTTCCATCAACTCTATATCCTTTCATAGAGAAGTCTATTATTATAAATATGAAGTAAGCAGCAAAAAGCATATTCAATTTATAAAACCTTCTAAACCATATCATAGTATTATATGTATTTATGTGTGTGATGAAAACAAAATTATAAATCATGGTGCAAAATTGTGAAAATTTGTACCATGATTTATAATTGCTTTCCTCTTGATTTTATCTAAAAAGCTGAAAAGTCATAATTCTGCCACCTGCTTTTGGATAACTAGTTGGCCCTATACCTTTTCTACTAAGTCTTCTCTAAACACTAACATTAGAAAATTAGAAAACTTTTCTTATCTTTTTAAAGAGAGGCTTTCACTATCATTTGGGGCAGCTCTGAACTTCAATTAGTTACACATTTACAATATACCGTAGAATATGAGTACAATAGAATACGAGTGGAGACAACTTTTTTAAAAATTAAAATAAGTAAAATAAGTTATGTCAAATGGACCTTAGAAATTAAGAAACTAACCAAAATCCTGTTTCCTTCAAGGATTTACTTGTATCATAATGAAATTGCTAATACATCCTCCTTTGAGAGTATCAGACTCAAAATGAGTTCTGTTATCTGCCATCTAGGGTTATGTAGCAAACCCTTCCAGAACCCAGTGGCTTAAAACAGCAGTTATTTTGTTGGCTCACAATTCTCAGGGTCAAAAATAGACAAGAATCAACTAAATGAATGTTCGGCAACTCAACTTGTTTTTGCATGGAAGTTTCCCAATTTACCACTAAAATTTAGTCTACCTCCCCAGGAGACTCATCAGTCTCAAGCAAACTAGGAAAGCTGGTGTCCCTGTGCCTATGGTCAGTCAGGTACCAGTAGTCATCCCATGTCTTACTCAGGATTGAATGAGCTACTTGGATACCTGGTGGCTGATGCTGATTTCTTCTGTCTACAACCAGCTTGGCTAGATTTTACACAGGGTAACAAGCTTCCAGAAGCAGTAAGACAGAGTGCAAGCCCTGCCACATAAGGCCTCTGCCTGTACATTTGTTGATGTTGTCTAATCCAAGTCACCCAACCAGGCAAACCAATGTGGAAGTGTCCCACTCAGGAGCATGACTACAAGAAGCCATGATTATCTGGGACCATTGTTGTCATCACTTGCCATTTTTTCACATTTCATTTAGTGTTCAAATGTAGCCAATCTGAGATCCCTATCTTATTAATACTGTTACTCTTGGAATTCATCCTCTACTTAATAAATAATTTTTTAAAAACCCTCAAAGACTATTGTCCAATTAACTATTACCTCTCAAAAATAAAAGCTGAAAATCTACTTGTTGATATTTTTGCTATGCTACTGCTGCTGCCACTTATTTATATTTGGAAAAAAAAAAAAAAAGTCCCAGCATCTGGTGTGGCCTAGTGAAAGAAGTATGAAGTGAATGATGCTAAGTCATAGACCAGTCATATGTCTAATAACAACACCTCATCAGAGTGCACGTAGCAAAGAGCAAGGTACCAGTCAGTCACCCAGTACTGCTAGGTCTAGGCATAGGTCTAGGCTCTCAGTATTTATCTTCTTCACTTATACAGTTCTTTCAGTTTTCATGTTATCCAAGCTTTTTCTACCATATGCAGTCATTGGCCCAAGGGGAATGAAATTGGAGGTAGTTAGCTTCTGATTGGAAACAAATTTTCACTCTTTGTTTCAATCTTGGAATTACTTCACTCATTGCCCCTAGTTGACCACCTCCTTGCAGAGTAAAAAATACAAAAATGCTAATTCTTAAAAAGTATAAAAATAAATTTATTTTGTCATGATTTAATAGTTAAAAGAACAAAAATGTTTTAAAAATTGCAGTTTCTTCTGAAATATCACTTGCCCAAATTGGATTATTTAATTTTATTTTGGGGAACAGACATTTAGCATACTGATTGTGATGCCTGCCTCCATTACTGGAGTGCCTGGGTTCATTTCTCAGCTTCCAGCTTCAAAGTTAGTGTGTACCCTAGGAGGCAGTAGGTAATGGCTGAAGTCTTGGGGTCCCTGCCACCAATGTAGGAGACCTAGATTAAATTTCTGGCTTCTGCCTCCAGCCCCTGGCCCAGCCCTGGCTGTTGCAGGCTTTGGTAGGGTAAATGAATGAATGGGATCTCTCTCTCTGAGCCACAAGCCAACTGAAAATTTCTGTTTATATAATAAAAAACATGTGGGTCATCTTTATGTTGACTGACTTGGATTGACTGAATCCTCACGGAAATTGTGCCATTTCATATCTGATCAAATTCACGTAGCACTCACATATTCAGCATTCTCACTGTAGCCACTGAAATGAATAAAAATTGAGAGCCAAATTATTTTCTCAGAGGCCTAATTGATGATCTCCTTTATATTACTATTTCTTAGCTTGAATTATCATTAGATTTTTTAAATAAATTTCTTTTATGATATTTACCTTAGACTATAATGTCATGGTTTTTGTTATTCTGAGCCTAAGGCCCTAAGGATTACACAAGATGTATTAAAATTTGAAGTAATACCCTTGGCCTGAAAAAGTTGGAAGTAGGCCAGAAATATCCTGGGGAAAGTATTCATATATGAAAGAAAGTATTCATATGAGATAAAGAGTAAATGCGTGAAATAGAGAATATTAGAAAGATCGACAACTCCTTAGAAAGCCATGGGAATCACAGGATGAAGCTCCAAGCATGAAGCACCACACATTGGTTTAGAGAAGATACTCCACTATGCATTTTAAAAAAATGAATTTACAGATGAGACCATAAAGAGTTTTTCACTGGTATCAAATAAGAATGTGTTTAATGCACTTTTACACTGGGCTTCATTAACTTAAAATTCAGCAAAGTTTAAATTACAAAAATTGCTATAGAAAAGAAACTGGTCTACCAAATATAAAAAGGAAATTGAATTTGTTACCTACTTCAGTAAGCTTAATATAAAATAAGAAATTGATTTCCATTAAGTATGCAGATGAGTCACATATTTCTATGACATGAAGAATAAAGAATCTTCAGTAGTAACATAGTGTTTCATGGTGACATTACTTTTAAAAGGCATAAAGTTTTGCTTCACAGTCACATTAATTTAAAAGGCATGACAAGTGTTTTTAATAGAAAAGCACAAAGCCTGATTTGTGATATTATGAGCAATATTCATACAGCCCATAAATATGTTAAAAGTTAGACAGACACAGAACCACATTACAATAGTCAACAGTATGCTAACACTACCAGGGGAACAAAAGTAGCAAGCATTTTTTCAAAGAAACCGATGAATATGATCATAAACAAATGAGAAATTGTGGAATATAGGACCAATGAGGAGAATTTCAAGAAATTATTACTTATTTAAAATGGTAAGGAGACAGTAGAAGAGCATGTTAAAAATAATAACCTGTTCTTTATTTCCTCTGGGGAAAACAATGATACATTAAAAATTTTAATCTTTATCATATGTGGAATACACTCATTTTGACTTCAGTACAACAATTCACAGCAGTTAATTCTTTGTGTGGTGGGTTAGGAGTTTCAATCAACAAACTCAGTTGTTCAAGATATACTGTAATATTATATTTTCTTCAGAGCCACTTAAATCCAACAAAATGTAGAAATGGTGCACATAATATAATTTCATATATATATAAAAAGTTTTCATGATAAAATCTTACTTGAGTCCTTTTGAAAGATGACTACTTAAAAATCTTAACAGCATAATTTAGGATTTATAACATATATAAAAGCAAAATGTATGATAACAAAGTACAAAGGTGGAAAAAAAGAAATATGAGCAAATTATGAATAGATTTTCATAAGATATGTGCAGAGGTATAATATCATTTGCAGGACAACTGTGACAAAATAATGATGTATGCTATAAACCATTACAATAACAAAGCAACCACTAAAATAACAAAACATTTATTAAATAATTATAAAAGGATATTAAATATAATCACAGAATATACTCAGCTAATCAAAAAGAATAAAGAACAAGGGAGAAAAAAATAATAGCTGGAAATAATTGAAAACACAGAGGAAGATGATACATTTAAACCTCACCACATGAATAATCATATTAAAAGTGTTCTAACTTAACCAATTTAATATCAAGATGCAAATATATGTTGCCCACAGAATAACCACTTTAAGTATAAAGACACAAATAATTTTAAAATATAGGAGCAGGTGTTTGACCTAACAAGTAAGATGTACTCATCCCAGATCAGAGTGCCTGAGCTCTATTCTCAGCTGCATTTTCTGACTCTAGCTTCCCACCAATGAAGAGCAGATAGTTTCGGGTTCCTGGCTTTGGCTGGGCCCAGCCCTGTTTGCTGTAAGCATTTGAGAGTAAACCAGCAGATGAGATATTTCTCTTTCTTTTCAAACAACTAATATAATGAAATTAAAACTTTTAAAGATTCATAGCAAATATAAATGAATACATACCATTCACACCAACTGAGATAGGAGATATTAGTTTATTTGATGCTTGGTAGAAACATGAGTAAAGGTAAAGAGGGTTTATTTAAATTTGCCATGCTTCAAATTAACCTAAAATATGCTGCATGGATTTTTTAATAAAATCATTAAAATATTATTATAAAAAGATTGAAATTCTTCCATTTGCATCAAAATGGATGCAATTGGAGGACATCATGTTAAGTGACATAAGTTGGACACAGAAAAGTAAGTACTGCATATTCTTCCTCATATGTGGGAGCTAAAATTTAAAAAGAAAATCAAAAAACAGAAGAAATAAATCTATGTATGTATCAGTGTTGCTGCAAATATAACTTTGTCAAACTTTGTTTTACATCTTTATCAAACCAATGATTAAGAATGATATACTGGGAGATGGGAGGGTGGCGGGTGGGAGGAAAGTTATGGGGGGGGGGATAACAAAAAAAAAGAGTGATATACTACTATAGTTTTAGTGATCAGAGATTATTTTAAAATTTACTACATATGACAGAAATAGACATCTTTTCATTTGATTATTGTTTATAGCCCTTGCCCTTGCTTATATTCCCAATGAATTACAGTCTTTTTATATTTTTATTTATTTATTTATTTTTTGACAGGCAGAGTTAGTGAAAGAGAGACAGAGAGAAAGGTCTTCCTTCCATTGGTTCACCGCCCAAATGGCCGCTAAGGCCAGCGTGCTGCGCCGATCGGAAGCCAGGAGCCAGGTGCTTCTTCCTGGTCTCTCTATGTGGGTGCAGGGCCCAAGCACTTGGGCCATCCTCCACTGCACTCCCTGGCCACAGCAGAGAGCTGGACTGGAAGAGGCGCAACCGGGACAGAACCCGGCATCCCAACCGGGACTAGAACCCGGTGTGCCGGCGCTGCAGGCAGAGGATTAGCCTAGTGAGCCGCAGTGCCGACCATCTTTTTACTTTTTTATATATTGAACTTTTCTCTTACTGGAGCAGTAAGCATTTTACTATAATTACAATTAGTGTTATCTCAAAAATTAAAAATTAACAGGGAAGAAGGAAGGAGGGAATAGGAGGGAGGAAGGGAGTGTCATTATGTTCATAGAATTGTATCTGAGCTACACTAAATCTATTCTCTTTGTATTAGTATCATATTAATCTGAGAATTGATGAGAATTGTGTTATAGCAATTATAATTATCATGCATTTACTGTGACCCTGAGAACCTAATGTATTAATAAATTCCTTTAAAAATAATAAAAGCCAAAAACCCCAAATTTTTTAAATAAAAATAAGTGAAAAAAAGAAAACAAGATTATTGTGTTTCCAACAAATAACTTATAATTTAAAAAATTAATTTATGCCTTATTTTTCCCAGTATCTATATCACTATACCTGTGATAATTCCAGCTTTGACATTCATTCTGAGCAACATAAAATTTGATGAACTTTGGTCTTATGTTTTATGCAGTCAAATGAGAATGTGTGTATAATTTGGGATCTTTCTACTTTGAGTTCAGACTGAATAGGATTCAGAATTTCTGGTAGCTTTTAAGCAAGCCCCACAGAAGCAAAGGTGCACAGTGGTAATGTGTTCACTGGGGAACTGTACCCAATAAATGTTACAATCCTGGAGGCTTCCAGGTACAGTTGAATTCCACTCCAAAGTGCTATGGGTGGAAAAGGGGAAAAGATTAGGCTATTGGAGAAAGGAATAAAGGAAGGCACATCTGATTCTAGGATATTTCTTACAAAATAAAAATAACATGAGTATCCTTGTTATTTTCTGAATTCTGCTCACTTTCCTAGCAGGAAAAACAAACCTCTCTTCTTGTAATCTTATAATCTTTCCATCTACATAGAGTCTGTACCTTCAAAAATATTCCTAAACTGAAATAATTAGACCTAATAACATGTTGTTTTTTTTTTTAAAGAAAAGATTTATTAATTTGAAAGTTGGAGTTACAGAGAAAGGGAGAGACACAGAAAAAGAGATCATCTGTCAGCTGGTTCACTCCCCAAATGCTGCAACAGCCAGGGCTGTGCCAGGCTGAAGCCAGGAGCCAGGAGCTTCTTCCAGGTTTTCCACCTGGGTGGCAGGGGCCCAAGCACTTAAGCCATCCTCCGCTGCTTACCCAAGCCATTAGCAGGGAGCTGAATCAGAAGTGGAGCAGTCAGGACAAGAACTGAGCCCAATATAGAATGCTGGTTTCAGTGACTTTGCCTGCTACACCACAGTGCCAGCCCTAGACCTAGTAACAGCCCACAAATCTGAATTCAGGAGACTGGACTGACAGGGGTGTAATTTCACTGCCTTTCCAGGCACATTGGCAGGAAGCTGATAGAAAACAAAGCAACAAGGACTTAAACCAGCACTTTGATATGGGATTCCTGCATCACAAGAGGTGTCTTAACCTGCTGCACCATAGTGTTGGCCCCTGTTTACACATATTTTAAAATATACATCAACATTTAGTGCCTGTGCTGCTATTTATAAATATCATTTGTTTCAAAAAGTTTCAGAATTGTCACGTAACTTATGTTGATAATGCGTATTTTTATAGGTTTGTGTGGTGTACATAAAGGTATTCTCTAACAGTTTCATACTCATATGTAGAGTTATTTCTCCTCACCCCCCAAAACATGAAAACAGAAACAGTGTAGTGAGGAAGAGCACAGAGGCTATAAAATCAGAAGACAGAGGTCCAGTCCCAGCTGTACTACACAGAAACTCCAAGTTCCTGCAAAGTTAGCCTATGTTGACCTGTTTCTTTTCTTTTATTTAAAAAAAAAAAAAAGAGGGAGGGAAAGATCTTCCATTTGGTGGTTCATTCCTCAGTTAGCTGCAACTACCAGACTGAAGGTAGGAGCCAGGAGCTTCCTCCAGGTCTCCCACATGAATAGCAGGGGCCCAAGCACCTGGGTGATCTTCCACTGCTTTTCCTAGGTCATTAGCAGGAAGTGGGATCAGAAATGGAGCAGCTAGAACACATCCGAATGCACCTCAGGTGGACACCTTAACCACCATGCCACAGTGCTGTCCCCGGCTATTTCTTCAAACCTTACTTATGGATGATATAGGGTTGCTGTGAGGGTTAATCAAGGGAATTCATTAAATATCTTAGCCTATACCCCAACACATAGTGAGCACCCACAAAAAATCCAAAGGTTGCCTTTGAATTGCAAACACCTTTAAGGCACAGCCCACCCAATGATTATAGAAACTATTGCAGGGGGCAGTGTTGTCTTTCCTCGGATAAAGCTGCCATCTGCAATACTGGCATCCCATGAGTGCCCATTGGTGTCCCAGATGTTTTATTTCCTATTCAGCTCCTTTCTAATAGCCTGGGAAAAGCATTGGAAGATGACCCCGGTGCTTGGACCCCTGCCACCCATATAGGAGACCCCAGTGAAGCTCCTGGCTCCTCTATTCTGCCTGGCTCAGCCCTAGACTTTTTGACCATCTGGAGAGTGAACCAGTAGATGGATGATCTCTCTCTGTGCGTCTTTCCTCTCTCTCTCTGTACTCTTTCAAATAAAAAAAAATCTTTATAAATATAATTGCAGAGCAGCATGACTACAATGCATCCTAGCAAAAGCAATATCTGAAAATCGTACTGAAATAAAACGAATACTTCTAGAACAGCAGAGAAGGCCTAAAAGAAGAATAATATAAAGGGAAAAGACCTAGTTTAAGTTCTAACTTTGGCCTGTTACTTAACTGGCTGCTTATTTTATTCTAACTGACCATTTCATAGCGTGTAAGTTGAGCATGACATATATGCTCAATCAGTCACACTGAGAAATTCAAAGATGTTGTTTACAACAACATTTTCACTACTTTGATAGTAAATGATACTTTTCAATTTGAGGAACAACCATAAAATTGAATGACATTTCTGTATGTATCAATCACTAGTCTTCAAGTATTCATATCTAATAATAAACAGACAAAGCAAATGTGGCTCTTCAGGGCCATTGTTGCATTAGAATCAGAACCACAAGTTCAGTGCTCACAGGATTCCTCCTCCATACCCACTCCAAGTCAGGAAGAAGCCTAATAGAACTCAATGTTTGCTTAAAGAAACTAATGCTACAAAGCTTTGAACAGTCGATCACTAAAATATATCTTGAAGTTTGATTTTTTTTTTTAAGAAAAATGCCATTGGCTGTCATATTCTTAGTCCTTTAAAGATTATTTTATTTGTTTCACAGGTCTCCTGTTATGGCTGGAGGTCTCTTTTCTGTGGATCGCAAATGGTTTTGGGAGTTAGGTGGCTATGATCCAGGTTTAGAAATCTGGGGCGGAGAACAGTATGAAATCTCTTTTAAGGTAAGCCTCCAAGATCTACTTCCCACCTATGTCAGCATAATTTTGACAATTCTGATGGGATATCGTCATTGTGCCTTGTGTTGTATGTTGTGAGATGAATTAACACCAATGATAGACATGTCACCTTCCCAAGTACACATTTGGATGAGACAAACTACTTCCTTCTGATGTTTCAGTGAGATATAGCCATGCCATTTTCAAAAAGAAATTAAACTCCCATTTTGCAGGTAAGAAACTCAGTGTATCGACAGGGATATGGCTCCACTGACAAGTACCTTCATTCTAAAGCATTTATAACTTAGAGGAATTAAGATGCATTAAGATGTAACAAATCAAGGTAATGAAGTTTTTGCCTTTTTTATTTGTTCTGTCAATAGCAGTTCAGATTTTCATCATAAATTACTCATTCAAAATTCCAGTAACAGAAAAGTAAACAAAAATGTAACTGACAAGTTGAAATCTTTCCATGTAACTCAAATTAGTGACTTTTTGACTTATTTTATTTGAAATTGTTCAGCTCTCTACTTGCTTTGAACCAGAAATACTAAGTAAAATTGCATGCTTCATGATATATGCATGCAAGTATTTATGATAGAGTATCAAATTTCATGATTTGTAACTGAAAAAATTACCATAGCATATGAAGAACAGTTATGCAAAGCACAGTAAGTTGTACAAAAGATTATACTACAGACTGCTGAGATTTTTTTTAAAAATAGTCTTATAAAGAGAAAAAAACTCATTTTTTCTTTTTTCTTCTTTATCATAATTATTATTTATACAGAAGTATAGAATGAATCTTTCAAGGGTTATCGTACATAGCTATCTTATTAAGTAAATCAGTTCCTTTTAATTACTTCCATTGTAAAATCAAACCGTTTATTTCTGAGGGAAAAAAAATGTATCCTAAAGGTAATAAAAGTCAAACATAGGAATCCAACCAGACTTTTAGTTATTTATTTGTTTATTTATTTATTTATTTATTTGAAAAAGAATAAGAGAAATCTTCTACCTCTTGGTTCACTCCACAAATGCCCACAACTCGCAGAACTGAGCAAGTCAAAGCCGAGAGCTTGGAATTTTATCGCAGTGTCCCATGTGGGTGACAGGGACCAAATATTTGAACGACCACCTGCTACCTCTCAGGGTGTACATTAGCAGGAACCTGCATCAGAAGCAGAGGTGAGACTGGAACACAGGCAGGTCTGAGAGGTGATGCGTGCTTCCCAAGTGGCAATTTAACTGCTGTACCAAATGATTGCCCTTAGACATTTTGAATTTTTATATAAAAAGCAAGTGACAAAGTTGACTTTTATCAAATTCTGGTCAATGTTAACATCATGTTGTCATAAAATAAATACCCCCTGGAAGAAACTCAAGAGCCCCAAGTGCCTGCTTCAGGACATTCAAAATTCTCCCTCTCATTACACTGGCACTGATCCTTTAAACACCACTTGTTAAATTACTAGTGCTTTTTTCACCATCATTCAGATACATCTAATTTCACATCTAAGATGCTTTTTTGAAAACATTTTTATAGAGGCATTATTTTAAATCTTTGGGTTTATTGGTGTCTCTTGGATTCTTCTATTATAGCAATAGTTGTACACCTCGTTACAATGTGTATAAGGGAAGATGATAATAATAAGTTATAATTTTAGAAACAGCATCTACTGCATTACTTAGAAGTATATTCCAGATGCTTAGCTAGATACTTTATGTGCATTGCCTGATTTTAAAGCAAAACTCTAAAATGTGAGCATTAGCATTCTGTTTTACAGATGAAGAAACTGGGACTTAAAGTTTTAAAGACTTTTACAATAGGTTTATTTTTAAGCTTTAAAACTGAAGCAAATCACCAGTGTCACCTAAGGGTTAAAATGTTCCATTTCTGCTTGATTATATAGACTGCAGAAATATGGAACTGTCTGACCATACAGACTGCAGAAATATGAAATTGTCTGACACCAAAATCGTATCTACTAACATCATTCTCAGGTTCACTATTAACCTTTTAATCTTGACCTAATAATTTATCTCATTGAACAATAGGTAGCATTTTCATTATAGTGTAATAACATAGTAGAAAACTTTCTGCTGATCCTGGGAAAATGGTACTGATCATCAGATACTCCCCAAATATCAGCTGGGTGCAAAGTCTGTAATACTTTCAACTGGATAGACAGAATACTGCATTCAGTCCCAGTATTTTAAATAATGCCATTGTTGGGCCAGCATTGTGGCATAGTGGGGAAAACATCAGCATCCCATATGGGCACCAGTTCCTTTCCCAAGTGCTCCACTTTTGATTCAACTCCCTGCTAATGGTCTGGAAAAAACAGCGGAGGATGGTCAAAATGTTTAGGCACCCCACTACCCATGTGGGGGCCCCAGATAAAGCTCCTGGCTCCTGGCTCCTGGCTCCTGGTGTCTGTCTGAATCAGCCCTGGCCATTGCAGCCTTCTGAGGAGTGAACCAGAGGTTGGAAGATCTCTGTCTCTCCCTCTTTTTCTGTAACTCTATCAAGTAAATTCGTAAATCTTTTTTCAAAAAAAATTGGCGTTCCTTTATTTGCAATATCACTTGTTTTCTTAAGTTGTCTTAGTTCATGATTCCTTTAAATTTAAAATGTTATTAAGAAAATTTCTAATAAACAAGACTTAGCTGACTTTGAATAATGAACTGTCTGATAGATAAAATTGCTTTTGAAAGTCTGGAGAGTTGGCAGAATATATATTTGCATTCTGAATCACAATGGTATTTTTTAGCTAAACATAAACTTGCGTCTTTCACTTCTCTGTCACTTGTATCTATCACATCTTTTCTGGGTGACCTGAGATTTTATTACCCCATTCCTATTTTTCAGTTATCTGTCATTTTGAAGGGTATAATTGGAATTGCAGCCCTGTCGCCTTTGTCTAGAAACCATGGCAACAGTGCTGGAAGTTCAGGACTAAATTGCCCCAGGTTGTTTGGTTGGAATGACAGATTCTTTGGCGACAGCTATGCCTTAACAGGGTCCCGTTTCAGACATATCCCTTCATTCTTCTCACTACTATTCGCTGACCTTGGGGTTCCTGTCCTACCCTATTAGTATTTGTACCATGAGGAACGCCAACTTAAACAGACTGGTAGAATTTACATTGAAGCAGGAAGAATTTTCTCATATGAAAGGAATCAAACACAAATAGCTCTATTAAAGGATAATAAAAACAGAAAAATCAAATGTCTGCACTTTTAGACATGTCTTATAAACTGATTAATTTCATGGTGTAAAGCACTGTAAGATATACACTGGTCAGCATTTAGGTTTTGGAAAATATGAATGGATAATTGAAAGTTCACTAGTCCATTTCACATTGTAATATAGGAATTCTTTTAAGTCTAGAACATAAATGTGCTAATTCAAAAGACTTTTATGAGAGGGGTCATTTTCAAGCATCTTTGCTTGCTATTTACTCTGCAAACAAAGAATCATCTCACTGAAGTTTTTGACAAGATTCTCTTGCTGAATGAAAATATTTACAGAGATCTCTGTTTTAAATGAAAGAATGAGTATTTGGTTATGGTGCTCTTCAATACTCTTTGTAAATATCTTTCCACAATTGTTGTAAAAATCCTGAGTAGATTAAATGAGTAGACTTCATGGCATGGCATGAAGCCAATACAAAATAATTTTCAGGATTCAGTTGTTTAAAAGAGCCCTTCAGACAAATTACCTGTCTGCAGAATCCTGCAAGATGAAAGTCAACCCCTGCATGGGCCCAGAATTATCCAATTTTCTTTCTAATGTTGCTAGGTTAGCCAGATGCTAAGAAGGGGAAAGCAACATTTTGTCAGTCATCCAACCAGCTTTTATTGAGCACCTAATTTATGCCAGACATTGTTCCAGGTACTCAGTTTGGAGGTGCACCTGGAAATAAAGAGGAGTTCAAGATAGATTGCATGGTGTGGCATAAAGAAAGACAATCCACATCCTTAAATATTGTCTACAGTTGAAGTTATTAAAAGAGTGTTAAACCATCCCAAGTTTCTAATTTTTCAAGGTGTATTTTAACATTCATTATTCAAAGATAAAAGTCCAAAGGTTAGCATTTTCAGTATATCAGTACTTTGATTACAGAAACTCCTCTCAGAAAATAAGTGAATAAACACTAGCAAGGCAGTAACACAAAATTTAGAAGGAAACCCAGGAACTCTATTAGGCAGAATCCTCTGGCAAGAGGCATAAGGTTTGGATCCAGGAGAAAGTATTAAATTTAGTTTGGGCTGCCCTTGTGCATCCCCAGGAGCTCATCAACAAAGTCCTACAGTGATCCAGTATTTCGTGGGCCATCTGTAGTACAGCAAGAGCTCTTGATCAAAGCCTCAGCTGTCCAGAAATGTTAAAGGCTCCAGGTGAGATAACTATGAGTACCATATGTCCTAGAATGAATCTAACGTATCTGGGAGCCCACAACCTATTTCAAAACCACTCATGTAACCACTTATGTTGTGTACTGTCATCGTTCCCATGTGGTAAACTTAAGATCTAGACATTCCAGGGAATTTTAACTTACCTCTCACAATGATTCAGCCCCTGTGAGTAATTAATTCATTCAATAAATATTTACCTACTGATTAGAATGTGCCAACTATGATCTAAACTCTTGAGATTCAAAGGCAAGTGTAAGAAGCTTCTGTTTATCAGGAGGATCTTACTCTCTAGTGGCAGCCTGCACAATTCATTCACCGTAATTTTTTATCTTCCATAATGTTTGGAATGTATGTTATTTACATAGTTAAGGCAGTAATTCAAAACATCTAGGGGCCGGCGCTGTAGCGCACTAGGTTAATCCTCTGCATACAGCACCAGCATCCCATATGGGCACCGGTTCTAGTCCCGGTTGCTCCTCTTCCAGTCCATCTCTCTGCTGTGGCCTGGGATAGCAGTAGAAGATGGCCCAAGTGCTTGGGCCCCTGCACCCGCATGGGAGACCAGGAAGAGGCACCTGGCTCCTGGCTTCAGATCGGTGCAGTGCCGGCCGTGGCAGCCATTTGGGAAGTGAACCAACAGAAGGAAGACCTTTCTCTCTGTCTCTCTCACTGTCTGTAACTTCACCACTCAAATAAATAAATAAAAATCTTACCAAAAAAAAAAAAAAAAACAACATCTATAGTAGCCGTTTTCCTTTTCCTCGCCTCCCTTTCTTTACTCTTTGTCCTCTTTTAAATTCTTCATTTCATTAATTTTCTCTAACTTGCTTTATGTTCCTCTCTTAAAAGTTCACAGTCGCTCCTAAAACTACCAACAAATCAAATGAACATCTTAAATCATAAACCATGGAACTTCTGCCATACCCAACTCTCAGTCTATATTGCATGCCACCTTAACTAGAGCTATACTTTCCTTCCCTGAAAAGATGGAAACTTATTTGTTGCAAACTTTAGCAAAGCAGTCAGACTTGGTTATGTTCCAGAAAAAAAAATTGTTTTTTCTCTCTACAAATATTATTCAGCACCCTTCACTGTGAGTCCATACTCCATGTGAGCTAGTTTGTACAGGAAAGGGCAAAGGAAGCCCAGAAAAAGCTCTTGAACAAAACATATTTGAGATGAGGATCTCACACATTAAACATAAACCTCAATGAAACAGGAAAACATTAAAAACAGCATTATTAATGTATTCTAAAATTAAACATAAATGTAACTTTTTTATTCTCCAGGATTCTAATATAAGGGAGACCAAAGCTTTTCCTTCTGCTTTTAGATCCAATAATTGAAGTAAAACCACAGATACATAAACCACACCTACATTGCATTCTTTATGATTTCTAATTTGTGCTCCTTTGAGTTGGAACAAAAACCTAAAGACATGTGGAAGCTATCTTAATGCCTAATAGAATCCCTCCTGTATTTTTTATGATTTATATACAACCTCTTATGGTTACCACAGCCACATCCAATTTGACAACTCATTCCTTCCAAACTGTTTAAACTCACTTTGACAAGAACAACAATTGTTTCTCTTTTAATAACTATGTTTAATCAGTTTAAGTAATAATTAAATTACATATTTATGATAATGAAATCTAGCATAATTACATTTGGAAAAAAATGCACTGTTTCTAAGGTAAATGTGGAATAAATTATTGATAGTACTGGGAACTGAAGAGTACAGGTATATTCAGTTTAGCCTATTTTCTTTAAATTTTTTTAGATTTTTATTTTTGACAGGCAGAGTGGACAGTGAGAGAGAGAGAGAGACAGAGAAAAAGGTCTTCCTTTTTCCATTGGTTCACTCCCCAATGGCCGCTGCGGCCGGCACACCGCGCTGATCCGAAGCCAGGAGCTTCTCCTGGTCTCCCATGTGGGTGCAGGGCCCAAGGACTTGGGCCATCCTCTGCTGTACTCCTGGGCCACAGCAGAGAGCTGGACAGGAAGAGGAGCAACCGGGACAGAATCCGGCACCCCGACCAGGACTGGAACCTGGTGTGCCAGCTCCGCAGGCGGAGGATTAGCATATTGAGCTGCGACACCGGCCTAATTTAGCCTATTTTCAACATAGGTTCTTTATAACATGAACATCATTCAGGATGCTTACAGAGAAATTTAGGGTGATGGTTAATACATTATTTTGGTAAAAGAGAGATTCAGACCTTGCTCTTAAAACTTTTAATCTAATAATGGAGACAAGGAAATCATGAAACAAAGGGGCAGGTGGATAGTTGCCTTTGCATGAAGATTAATATTCTACTCTTAGGTCAAATCTAGGGAGAGGTTCTCAAACCTACCCATGTCTCCCAGTGCCCTGATCCCTATGCAGGGTGCTTACAGGTGCCCAGGATTGTTGAATAGTCAGTGTCCTTCACTCACAAGTCTTGGGAAGTCAGCCTTGGAAAGATGTTCCTTCCCTATCTCTTCCCCTCCATCCTGTTCCTCCAGACAAATTTTTTGGTTGCCACTTCTTTTTCCATAACCCCAGCCCACCCCATGAGAAAAAATTAGTCCTAGGTTGTCTTTTAATCTTTGTATCTACTTTGGTGTGATATAAAAAAATAGAGTAAAGGATGAAGATGGAAAACCCACAGAGCATAATCAGATTAACACTTCAAGTTATATTCCTTCCACACACAAATACACATTCACAGCTAGAGTGACCAAAATGTGTCTGAGATTTTATTAGAGAGCATCTTAGTTATATTTAACATTTTTATATACAACAGTTTAAGTACATATTTGGGGGTACAATATGACATTTCAATACATGTATACAATGTTATGACTAAATCAGGGGAATTGATACATGTATCACCTCAGACATTTTTTTTGTTTATTTGTATTGGGAACATTCAAAATCCTCTCTACTAGTGATTTTAAAATATACATGAAGTTTAGTTGTTGTCAACTATATTAATGGTTTATTTATGTTGTGTCCATTTATGAATTCAAGTCTTCAAATTAAGCTTCCTGCATCCCCAAGTTCTGGCCACTCTATTTTTCCAATGGGGAATAGTAACTATTATTTGTCATTTAAAAAAGAAAAGGTAATGAGTTAGCACTTAAAGGTCATTGGATTTAATTTCACATCCCATTCAATCCTAATGCAAGGTTTAAAAATTCTATTTCATAATTTCCAAGACAGGCCTTTTCCTAGTTAATATCACAACAAGAACCAGAAATTGACTGCTCTCTCAAAACCATTAACCTAATTTCTCTTAGAAAAAAGAAGACTACAAAATTTTGGTGAAAAGTGGTTACTGTCACTGTCTGAAACTACTTCTTAAAGGAAATATATGTTCTTCCTGTCTGACATTTATTAACTATGAGACATGACAATTCTTGTTATGATATTATGTAATATTCAACTTTTTATTATCTTCTAAATGCAGTGGTTGTTATTCAGTAAGTATTATACATGCATAATCACTGAGTACGGTTGATTCAATTCTTCACTCAACCAAGGTAACATCCCAACTTTGGAATTTTTATTACATTAAAAAATTTAGCCTCATTTCAGAAAATCCAGGAATAAACATAGATTTTATTTAGTTGTACTTAGCAAAAATTGAAAATAAATAATGCCACAAAATTAGCCAAATCTAAGGTTTCCCTATATGGAACGTAAACCATTAAAAAAATTTTAAGCATATTTATAGTTCAACAATTATATGTTGTTTTGAACTGAACAGAACTTGGTTCACCAAACTCATGCAGATATTTAAATCCTCAAGTTTTAGGTTCACAGTTCAAGTTTTAGGTTCATGCCATGCATTGATGGATTGGTCAGGATATTTGATCTAATTATGGAATCTAGGAGGTGGAGCCAGTTGTGTAATCTTTAGTACTGGAGGCTTGCCCTTGGAAGGCAGTCCATGTGAGAGGGTTGTTTATATAAGCTGAAGTTGTCCTAGCTTCTCTCTCTGCTTTCTAGCTCACCATGTGACTGTTTCTCCACATATGCGATTGCCTGTCTCCACCAGATACCAGGCAAATGAAGCTTCCTGATCTTGAACTGTGAACCTCAAAAATGTAAGCTAAAGCAAACCTTTCCTCACAAGATGTTCCTCAGAAGAGGATATCAAAAAAGTGAAAAAATCTTTGTTCATGGATTGTAAAAATTACTATTATCAAAACATCTATACTACCCAAAGCAATTTACAGATTCAGTGAAATCCCCATAAAAATTCTAAGGACATTTGTCTTAAAACTAGAAAAACAATCCCCAAATTCTTATTCAAAAGACCTTGAATAGCCAAAGAAATCTTAATGTAGAGGCATCACAATACAAGATTTCAAGACATACTACAGGGCTTTATAATCAAAATAACATGGTACCAGCATAAAAATAAACGTTTAGACCAATGGAACATAGTAGAAACCAGAAATAAGTCCATGCATCCACATCCAACTAATTTTTTTGACAAAAGTGCTAAATACAGTTTCTGGAGAAAAGATAGACTCTTCAACAAATGTTGTTGGGAAATTAGATTTCCACATGTAGAAGTTGGGAACAACATGCCAACCCTATACCCAATATAAAAATCAACTCAAAATAAACCAAGGGTCTAAACTTGGACCTTAAACTGTCAAACTACTAGAAGAAAATGTAGGGAAAACACTGCAAGACATTGACATAGGCAAAGACTTTTTTGGATAAGATCTCAAAAGCACAGGCAATAAAACAAAAATAGGAAAATGGAACTACATCAAGAGAACCTTTGTTCAGCAAAGGAAACAATGGACAAAATGAAGAGATAACTGACAAAATGAAAGAAAATATTTGTAAACTATGCATCTTATAAAGGATTACTATCCAGGATATATAAGGAACTCAAGAAACTCAACAACAACAAAACAAATAATCCAGTTAAGAAATGGGCAAAGGATATGAATAGGCATCTTTCAAAGGAAGAAATACAAATGGTCAAGAGACACATAAAAAATGATTAGTATCACTAGTCATCAGTCAAATGCAAATAAAAAGCACCAGGAGGTATCATCTCACTCCAGTTAGAATGGCTATTCTCTAAAAGTCAAAAATAACAAATACTGGTGAGGCTGTGGAGAAAAGTTTACCCTAATACATTGTTAGTGGAATTGCAATGATTATGTGCAACCATTATGTAAAACACTATGGCAATTCCTCAAAAAAACCACAAATTTATCTACCATATGACCTAGATATTCCACTTCCAGGAATATATCCAAAAGAAGTAAAATCAGCATATCAAAAAGATATTTCATTCCCATGTTTATAGCAAAGATACAAGAAACTAACCTGGATGTCCATCAGCTGATGACTGGATAAGGAAAATGTGGTATATAAACATGATAGAATATTACTCAGAATATAAAAGAATGAAATCCTGACATTTGCAACAAAATGGATGGAACTGGAAGTATACAAAGTGAAGTAAGCCAGACCAGAAAGACAAATGTCACACACTTTCTCTTATATGAGGAACTTAATACAGAGAAAGTAATAAAATTGTGTTGTTGTCATATTACTTGGTTTATTGTTGCAAATATTGCTTCACCAAATGATACCATGTGATAACTTTCCTCACTTTATGATCATTTTCATGAATCGCACATTTTGTTTCTGCTTCTTTCTCTGTCTCTGCCTTTCAAATAAATTGGTGTCTATTCTGTTACATCTTTGTCAAAATGCTGTTATGTTGATTATTACTAATTCAAAAGGTGAAAAAATCATTTTAATTTTAACTTACATTTTTAAATTGAGGATGAATCAATTTCCATGGCTAAGAGTCATTTGTATTTCTGTTTCTGTGAACTGTCTGTTCCAATATTTTGCCTCAAGCTGGACCAGGCCAAAGCAGGAGTCTGGAACTCAATCCAGATCGCTCATCTGGGTGGCAGGAACCCAATTACATAACCCATCATCTGATGCCTCCCAGAATGTGTAGTAGCAGCAAACTGGAATCAGAAGCAGAGCTGGAACTCAAACCCAGGCACTCTGACCTGGATTTCCAGCACCCTAAATACTGTGCCAAACACCCATTCCTGATTTCAGACCTTTTGTCTGCACCAAAAGAAACCTATGTTTTAATTCCCCTTTTCCACAAACTTTCTGAAGTGTTTGGTATCTATTAAAGCCTATTACATGAAAGACACTGAGACTATAAAAGTCAACAGGAGTGACAAAGGTATCTACCTCATGGAATTTAGTGTGAGAAATAGAGATAATTTTTTACATTGTAAGTGCTAAAAGGAAATCAGCCAACATTATAAAGCAGGAACCATAGGTTAGACAACAGTTATATTTGACTGTAATGATGTTTCTTAAATGTCTGCACCTATGTGTCATGGCAAAAGCAGGTACAATGGGCTATACGCTTCTCTTCCCTCTCCCCATTTCTACCATATTAAACTCAACATCTGACCTGATACACCTATGTGGTCTCTCTTAGCCTCAAGAAACTTCTGGCTTTAAAATCCTCTTATTGGAAAAGTTTTTGATTGGGTAGTTATTAAATACCTTTTTAAACACAATGGAATCTTAACCTAATCTTAACATTGATTTGTTAATATGTTTACATAAATCAAAATTGTTTGAATACAAATTCTAGAAACAAATCTAAGGTGCAGATAAGGCCAACACCTCTAAGCTAAAGGCAGAACTTTGGTCCACTTTTGGTGTCTGTGTGAGCACAGAGAACTGGTCTTGGTTCCAGGGTGTTTTCACTCACATCCTCCTTTCCACAGGTTCTGCACCCAGGGGTGGCTCCTTTTCCTCAACTCCTCACTCCTCCTACCTGGAGTCTGTCTTCTCCAGCATCACCATGAAGCTGTTCACAGCACATGTGCTATGTGTTACACAATCCACAAACTGGAAGGAGAAACTCCTAAACAAAGACATACAAGCATCCCAAAGAAGGGGCATTGTTTCCTGGGCCCCTGTCCCAAGCTGGTCTCTGCCCCAGCTCCCAAATTTACTACCTTCTCATACTCTTCTCATTTTCCAAGTCAAGCCTCCAGCACTCTAGCAAAGAACCCACAGTTTTAATTAATAAGCACTTTCCACTTTCTGCATAGTCATCTGAAAACACAAAAACCTCCTAGAGTGCTTAATTTATATTCCTAAGAGAGTTTATTTGCCTCCCTAGAAGGACAAAACTCCATCTCATTTTAGGAATGTATTCTTTTTCCCTTAAGCCATCTCTCTATAAACTACCATGGTGATGCTTTGTACAAATGGTTTGTTAGAAATAAATTTAGCCTTATAATATGGGCTCATTAGAAATCCTTTGTATGCCAAGGATGTTTCTAAAATGTTTTATGTACCTTGTCAATGCTTTTATGAGACAGCTATATTAGAGACTACACCTTACTTCTGAGCCTGTAAAGTACCTCAAAGTATAGTTGCATTTTGTATCTAAAATGTGACAGAAGCCTTTTTATGGCATACCATATACCTGCAGGTACAAAAGAAGATATTGAAAGTTGTTCCTATGGGGGTTTTTCCCTGTAATATTTAGCCTAGATGACATAAAATATTCATTTTAAGCCAACATTCCCAGAATTGATCTTCCAGAGAAAATATTAAAACTACTCTAAACACATTGAAAAACTCAAAGATAAACAGAAACAGCTGCTGAATGTCTCACAAGTCACTCTGAGATTCATTTCAATTACCCAACAAAAGGTACCTCAGGTGTAACAGAGCGTTTTCAAGTTAAATTTTGTGTCTGTTATATATAAGCCTAACGGCAAGTGTGAATTCCTTCCAATTGTTACTTCCTTTATGTCAGAAGCCATTTTCCTAATTCCCAGCTTAATTTTATTTTAGCTTTTATATATAGTTGTAAAGTGAACAAAACATAACCATTTATACAGCATTCAGTGTCTGTGTTAAGGTCAATTTGATTTCTTCTTGAAATCCTGTTATATTATTATTTTTTTTCCAAACTTTTGAATTTTCTGTTGCCTTGTTTTCCTAACAAGAAAAATGAAATATGATGTAATCACTCTAATGCCTTAGGTGTGTAAATCTACAAAAAGCTTGTGTCAGCCTGCCCACCAGTTCCTGAAGTATTTGGTAAAAGTTACAAAAATTATCCATGCAATTCCCAAGCCCATCACCCAAATCCAAACGCCATTATTATAGTGAGCTTCTTGGTTGTATACACACATTAACTTTAGAGATATAGGATTTGACTTTTGTAATCTACATCATTGTCAACAATGTTAGTTGACCCAAAATCCCCTCCGCCCCTCCAAACTGTGAGAGTGATGGTGAGAAATACTATCCCTATCTCCCCCAACACGTACATTCGCATACTTGCCTGTTGTCATGTGCCCTAACCCCCTCAGAGGTCAACATGTGAATACACATCATCCACCTCCTATAGTCCCCCACATACCAAACTATAAGTCATTCACTAGGTAGACAATTTCATTTGACCACTATTCTTAAGTACACATTATTTGCCACCTAAGAATGCTGTGTGTATTACTTGGTCTTTACAACCACCTTATGAAGTAAATGCATCCCTGGATTTGCAGGAAATGAAACTGAGGGTCAGGAAATCATCCTAACCTGTTTGGTTCAATCCTGGTCCACCATAACCTGTCATGAAAATAAGCCAACCTATTCTCAGCATAAAAATAAAATAACTTTTAAATACGATTATGAACCCTTAAGAGTGTTCATATTTCTTATTTTAGTAAAATGCTGTCGTATTGAATGTGGCTAAAAATTAGTAAATAAAATCTTAAAATGATGTTTTAAACCAAAGAAACCCTCTGCTTCAACGAAGTATCTGTTGCAGTGATATTCATCTAAGTAGCTTTGGACTGAAAGTGCTTATTTCAAAGTGCACCCTGGGTGCTGCTAGACTCTTAAAAGTTTGTCATTTAGACTCGGTTTACAAGGAAGAAAACCAACTATGCTAACTTAGAAGAAAAGGAGGAGATGTAGAAGAAGCTCACATAAACAAACTGAAAAAGCTGTGGAAATGGATACGTTTCTTGGAAACTTCAGGGCCTCAAATGCGGCTCAGGCCCTCCCTTGGACTTTTCCCTGTCCCTCCCTGTGTCAGCTTCACTGCCTCCCACCAACTTGCCTCCTGCCCTTCAGACCTGGCCACTGAGAACTACTCAGCTTTCATTTTCAGCATCACCACCAGAGGGAGTTTGTATGGGATGTGATCTCAGTGAAGGACTTAGTCCCTGTCCTTAGGAAGGTAGAATACTTGACAGCCTAACTAAGGGACAAAGAAGAATCAGATGTTTAGATATTCCTATAAAAGAAGAAATTATACTTATTTTTAGCAGACAATGAATCCAGAAAATTTAAGTAACAAACTGAAAATCTGGAGGCATATGAGACTGCAATAAAAAAGCAAATACTTTTACTTCCAATGTATCATCTAAGCTGTAGAAATAATGAACTAAGGGAAATGAAGGATTATGTAATTAGCCATATTTTACCCAAAGAAGAACTGTGAAGAAATTCAAGGCCATGTTTTCCTCCCTAAGGTTTAACATCTTGAATTGAGTAAACCAAGTGATACAATGGTTTTTAAATTTCATTCAGTACCTAATTGCTGCTTTTAAGAATGCTTGATGTTGCTGTATATGTAAGCACTGCTTCTCAAAGGAGTGATCCTGTAACCCCTGCATCACCATGCAGACCTCTAGAAACTCCTTAAATACAAGATAGTTTGGACATGATTTTTTATGCTAATATAACAGAGCATTTATTTGAAAAAAAAAAAAATCCTAAACAGCTAGCTCAATAGAGACTTTCCCCCGGGAATTAAAAACAACCATATTTTCATTAAACCTGTAGGTGTATTTTCCAATTTCTGCTTTTCTTGCATTCTGATCAACAAATAGAAAAGTGAGGTCAGGAAAAGCCAAAATAAGCTGTTCTCTTTTTTTCTCCCTATCTCAAAGAATGACCTCAAAACCCAGGTTTCTAATAATAAAGCAAAGCGGTAGTGTGTGGAGGTGTGCTTTCCCATATATCTACTCTTTTTAGATCAAGTCAGGCCAAAAGGTGCAGTTTTATTACATCCAGCCAGGAAAGTAGTTTAATGACAGACATGACTCTCTGCAATATTTACCCACCAAAGCTTTCAGATTAACAATTAATACTTTAATTTCCAAATAGATGATAAAATTGTTGATAATTTGGTCTTAAGTTTTTCACCTTTAACCTGTCCAAATCATGCCATATAATTAGAAAGTTATTTTCCAGTCCCAGACATGTAATTACTTATTTATATAGTGTGTGCCATGTTTCTAACATCAGCTACCTCTTTATTTTTCAATAAAATACTTGTTAATGAAAATAAGCTCAATAGCTTTTTACTTTGAAATTTGTTTTTTAATGTACTAGAGATCACAGCTATTATTTTTAACAGAAACTACAAACTGGGCTATATTTAAGTAACTTAATTATTTGGAATTAGCATCACTTTATAAGCCAATAAATCATTCATTTATCCTTTCATTCATTCAACAAATACTTACAGAGCACCAACCATGTGTCTGGCACTATTCTAAGTGCCTAGAATACATCACTCGATGAAAGATACAAAAATAACTCCCCTTTGTTGTAGAGAGAGGCTGACAAACAATGAACATAATAAAAATGTGTGGTAACTACCAAGTTAGAAGATGATAACTGCTGGGAGAATAGAGGCAGAGAAAGGTGATGAGTACTGAGCATGCAAGGACACAAGATGTGAAAGTGTTTGGGGCAAGAGGATTTGACATGAAGATGAGTAAGTTAGCCACAGATTGTTCCAGAAGAAGAGAATTCCAAGCAGAGGAAACAAGCAGAACAAATGCTGTAAGTTGGAAGGGTGTCTGGCTTGTGAGAACAACAGAAATTAAACAAGAATAACTTGGACAGAGGAAGAAAAGGAGGGACAGAAGAGCAAGAGAGGAAGTTAGAAATAGAGAATTTTGAAACAGTGCTTAAATACATATATTTCAGGAGAATTTAGATCACAATCTTCTTTTTTAAAAAAGATTTATTTTTTGTTTGCAAGTCAGAGTTATAGAGAAAAAAGGAGAGACAGACATACACACACACGGTGTGGGGGGTGGGTGGAGATTTTTCTATTTGCTGTTTTACTCTCTAGATGGCCACAATAGCTAGGGCTGGTCCAGGCCAAAGTCAGCATCCAGGAGCTTCATCTGGGTCTCCCACATAGGTGACAGGGGCCCAAACACTTGCACAATCTTCCACTGAATTTCCCAGGCCATTAGCAGGGAGCTGATAGAAAGTGGAGCAGCTGGGACACGAACCCACAACAATATGTGGCAGCCGAGTCACAATTTTCACATAACATAATATGCTTCACCTTATACCTGGTAATAATGTTCCTTCATAATCCTTCTAACAATAGATTTTGTACTGAAACTGATTTCAAAATCCATGTGAGCAGCATAATTGTATGATTCCATTTAATTTAACATTCTGTATGTCTAAATTCCAGTTTGTGGCTGATATTGAAAAATGATTTAAAAATAAGACAAACACTCCATTATTCAGTCAATTTGAACTATATTATGAAAAAATGCCTTGTGTTCATTCATGGGTAAAATAATGTTTCTTTAAAATATTTATGTTGTAAAGAAATACAGATTTTCCAAGAATTAGATACTTAAGTATGGCATGATATAAATTTTTTAAACTATCAGCACATCAAACTACCAGAGAATTTTTTTTAACAATATAAACCACATCTTTCAAAACAAATACAGAATTTGATTAACACCACAACAGTTGTGCTTTCCTAATGAACCATGTTCCCACACTGTTTCCCAAATGCATCTCTCTACTGTATCAAAATGTGGTTGCTTCTGCTAAAATAGGTATAGTTACTGGGAAGTCTGAAAAATAGAAAGAAATATATAGTGATATTCATGGCATGGAAACAAAAATAACTCTGAGATTAGGGACAATTACAGCAGTATGAGCATGATAAAAGGGAAGATGGCCCTGAGTTTATACAAACCAATACTAAACTAGAAAAGTCATAGAAGCAGAAGTATAATTGAAACAGAAGTTGACCATGTATCAACTACTTGATAAATATTCAATGAGTATCTATTATGTGCTAAACCCATCAATAGTAGCTATAGATATAATAATGAATAAAACAGTCATGGAACTTATAACCCAGTGAGAGAAGTAAACATTAAGCAAATCATACAGGAACACACAAATAAATCACCTAATAAATTGCACTTAACATATCATTTCATATTTCTTACGGGAAAGGTTGATCAGCCCCACAAAATAGTGGGAGCAATATGGCCATCTTTTTTATTTAAAAAAAAAGGCCACAGCAACAAATTACCATCTTCTAATTTCAGATGTTAAGAAGAAATCTTTCCCTTAATATTTTTATGTCTGACCAAGAAAAACTGTGAATTGTACACAGAACTATGTAACATTCTCCACCCTTTTTTTCCTACCCTTCCATCTGTTATCTAATTGCTTTCAAATTCTACCTCTTCAAAATACAAAAGTAAGAAATGAAGTGTATTAACCAATTGTTTGTGTCTTTAAAATATCTGTGGTAGATATTGTGGTACAGCAGGTAAGACTGCCACTTGGAATGTTTGTATCTCATACCAGAGTGCCTGGGATTGGGTCCCACGTCTGTTTGTCATACAGCTTCTTGCTGTGTACAGGCAAGGCAGCAGAAGACGGCCCAAATACTTAGAATCCTGCCTCCTGGCTTAAACCTGGCCCAGCTCTGGTTGTTGCTGGCATTTCAGGAGTAAATCAGCAAATGGAAGATCTCTCTCTTAACTCTCCACACCCCCCACTCTCCCTCTTTGTCTCTGTCTCTCTGCCTTTCAAATAAACAAATTTAAAATCCTGAGAAGAGCTACTTAGTAAGGAAAAAAAGATTTGACTGACAGTTTGGGAATTTCATAATTCAAATTCAGATGATGCATTGGTTTAGGTACCTGATGTGGCAGGACAATGGTGGAGGGACATAGTGATCCAGGAAGCACACAGGGAAAACATACTTGTTTTGTGTTCATGACTCTCTCTTAATAAGTTATCATGATCCAATCATGGAGTTCCGCCATGGCAAACTAATCAGATCCAGTCACTTCCCAAAGGCCCCACCTCTAGACACCATAATTGGATCAGATACTCTCAGTAAGCCTCTGTTGTTCATGTCACAATTTGGTACAGGTTTGGAAGAGGAAGAAGAATATACTCTGCTCAAATCAACTTCTTAGCAGCATAAGTTCCATCTCTTTGATGACTACCATCTTCCAGGTAGAGTCTGTAAGAAAAAGGGGAAAGAATAGAGAGGAGACAAAACACAAACTTGTACCCAGACCGAATTTATTCAAAGAAAATCAATCCACAGAGGTTGTTGTCCAACTGCCAGCATGCACACAGACTGGACATGTGGCAGAGTGCGCAGACTCCAGCAAGCTGGGCCTTTTTATATCTTAGGTGGGCTAGGGGTGGGGGTTGGGAACAGTAGGTGGAGGTGAGCTTCTCCATACTGATTCTTCAAGTTTGGCCCATTGGCTTCCAAACCTGGGAAAGAATGGAGGGAGTGGGATGGGGAACAATATAGGTGTGAGACTGAACTGGTCTCTTGAAAGAAGGAAGAGGTAACAAGAACCTAAAATGACTGAGGCTTATGTCCTTATCCCATCAGAGTCATCTCCTGAATCTTCTGCAGTTGATCAGTTTCTGAGGGAGAAATGAAATTATGAAGAAGGTAGAGAAGGAAGTTCACTCATAATTTCTTTGACCCAAAGGTGATACATATCACTCCCATCTACATCCCATTCAGAAATAATCACATGGTCTCATCTAAATATACAGGAGGTGGAATTGTAGGTTCACAGTGTACTAAGAAATTGGTACTTGCCATCAGGTAAAAACCTATACTGAGCTGTTGACCCAAGTACCTACACACAGCCTTTGATTTGGCCTAAACTTTTTCAAAATTGAGTCATCTTAGAGAGTTACATGACAGCTTATAATAATGAGTGTCCCCATGGATGTGTAAAATCTATGTGGTCTTTTACTACCTATCTTCAGTCACTTATGTTGTACTCTACTGACCTAAGAATTCACAAGCCCAGGGCTGGCATTGTGGCACCTCAGGTTAAACCACCACCTTTGATGCTGGCATCCCAAATGACTACCAATTCACATCCTAGCTGCTACATTTCTGATCCAGCTCCCTGCTAAAGTGCCCAAGAAGGAAGCAGAAGATGATCTAAGTATTTGGGCCCCTTCCACCCATGTGGGAGATCTCTGGAGTTCCAGGTTCCTGGCTTTGGTGTGGCCCAGTTCCAGACATTACACCCATTTGAGTAATAAGCCAACATACAGAAGATCCCTCTCCCTCTCCCCCTCCCTCTCTCCCTCCCTCTACCTCTTACCTTCCCAGGGTGAAGTTCCTGGCTCCTGGCTTCAGATCAGCACAGCTCCGGCTGTTGCTGCCATTTGGGGAGTGAACCAGCAGAGGGAAGACCTTTCTCTCTGTCTCTCCCTCTCACTGTCTATAACTCTAACTCTCAAATAAATAATTAAAATCTTAAAAAAAAAAAGAACTTCCCACTAGACTTACCTCCTAAACACCATAATGTGATTAAATTTCCATCCCCTTAGTACTGTCAACTTATGACTCTGGAATTTAATCATCTGGATGAATTCAGAGCAAATCCTTTTCAAACCATAGCAGGTACCAAGGTCATATGGTAAAGGAACATGTACAGTGAAAGGTGGTGCCCAATTTTGGAAAATACAACTTTCTACATATGTTATCTTAGAACCATTAATTTCTAATTTCAACATTTGAAAATCATTTGTACCTGGTAGAACAAGGGCCAGCAAACTATGACCCACTGCCTTTTTTCTGTAAACAAAGTTGTATTAAAATACAGCCACATCTGTGAATTGGCAGAGTCGTAAAAAGACCACATGATCCTAAAAGGTGAAAGTACTTATAATCTGGCCTTTTACAAAATGTTTTGACTCTGTAGATGGGATGTTAATCAAGCTAGAGTTTATTTACTAGATTTCAAATCTCTGTTCTGAAGGTAGTTATTGTGGCTTTAAACAAGCCACTCAGCCTTTCTAAATTGCCATATTCCCACCTATGTAACTGGGGAAATAGTAAAGTCATTGAGTTATGACCATTAAATGAAATAATGCATGAAAAGCCATTCATAAATCTTAATTCTTGTTTCTAGAATTACCTTAAAGTATCAGCAGGATCAGTTGTCCATTTAAGTCATATGCTTGTTCCAAAGAGTCATATACCGCAGCTTTAAATACATCTACTAGTACAGGAAGCTTTATCTTTAATCATTCTATTAGAAATTTCTTCTTTCCAGTAAGTTTAAATATGTCCCTTAGAGATCAATGCTATCAATCCTTATTCTGTATCCTAGAGATTACATAAAGCATCTCTTCCAAATACTAGGTTCTTCTAATATTTGAAAAGAGTTTATCTGAATTTTGTCTTATCAAGAATACACATCTTCAATTCTTTCCATTACTTCTAAGACACAGTTTGCATCCTTCTCCTGCTTTAGTAATTCCCTTTAGAAGGAAATAGAACACATTTATTCAGAACTATAAAAGACTTCAGGGTCACAGATTTAGGCCCTCGATCCTTAAATTCTCCATATTATTATAATCACATAAGCTTTGTGCTCCTCAGTCTTTTCCCCACCCTTCTTGCTCTGGGAGAGTTTATTTTTTTAGATTCTGGGATAAGTCTTCATATTTACCCATTTATATGCTTCATCTTATATATCTCCACCTTATGTAGATCTTCCCAGATCTTGACTAGAGTTTAAAATATTCACTGTCCATCATCAGCTTTTTATCACCCACCCATATTTCTGGTGTCTTTATCTAAATCATTAATAAACATCCCATCAATTTGAAATTAATATTGTAAATAGTCCTGAACTCAATTAAAGCAACTAGTATTATTTTAATAATTGTATTAGTTCTGCCTTGGACTTCTACTGACTTTAATCATCATTTGTTCAGTCTCATTTGAGATGTCATTTCTCTTAGTGAAAGAAGTTGGAAGTAAATGTTAATGAAAATATAAGCATTTCTCTTTCTCTCTTTCAATATTACATTTACAAACAAGTTATGTATCTGTATTACTCAAGGATCTCCAGAAAAGCAAAGCCAACTGGACAGATTTGTTTTTAATAATTGACTCACGTGATTGCAGAAGCTAGTAAGTCCAAGGCTATCAAAGCGGGGACGCTGAGAAAAGTTACAGTTCAAGTTCAAAGATAGTCTGTTGTTTTATTAATACCTCCAACTGATTGAATGAGACCCACTCAACATTGTGGAGGGTAACCCACTGTACTCAAAAAAAAAAAAAAAATGCCTTCACAGAAAAATCTAGAATAAGGCAGGACATAACATCTGGGTACTATAACTCAAACAACTGACACATAAAAGTATCATGACAGTATCTCTATCTCTTTCAAATTCTTTCTTGCAATGAGTTTGTATGAAGCTTGGATTCATGTTTTGAGAACTGGTCCTTTTATAGTAGATAGTCTATTACATAAAGCTACAGTTAAGTTTGTGTCTGTCTGAGTGGATAAATGGTAGAATATAACCAACTAATTTTTTTTCTATATTTAAGTTTAGCATCTAAACACATAAATTAAGTTTAGCATTTCCTCAGTCCATAGAATATTGATGATGGAGAGAAATTAGGCCAACTATGGTTTATGAAGTTAGCCTTGGAGTGGGCATTTGGTTCAACAGTTAAGTTGCCACTGTGATACCCATATCCCATATCAGGGTGCCTGGGATCAAGTCACCTCTTCACTTCCAATACAGCTTCCTACTAATGTACACCTGGAAGGTAACAGATTATGGCTCAAGAACTTGGGTCCTTTCTATCCATATGAGAGACCTGGATTGAGTGCCTGCATCCATGTTTTGACCTGGCCCAGCCCTTAGCTTTTGCAGGCAACTAGGGAGTGAACCAGCAATGGAAGATGCCTCTCCCTCTCTCTCCACATAAAATGAAGATAAATAAATAAAATTTTAAATAAAAATTAAAAAATAAAGTTAGTACTGCTGTAAATTTAAGAGTCTAGATGTAATGAAGAATGAATTTGTTTTTGTTTCTAGTACTACTTTTATATTTAAAATTTAAAGCTGACATTTTAAACTCCAGAGTTATTTCCTCAAATGATTTCACAAATTATTTAAATGAATATCTATATAAATAATAAGTTATCTAAGCATTAAAGACTGATTCAACATAATATTTCTGATAAATTCTCTTAGAATAAAAAAAGGCAATGTGTTGTCTACAGAAATAAGACTTTACTGAACTAGTATTTTGCTTCTGGGCTTTAATGAATCTAAGTTTCTTATGTGGTTGCCTTTCCAGATTAGCCATTTATAATAAATAGAAATTACTGAGTTAGAAGCTTTTAAAGACTTTAAGATTTGTTTATTGAGCCGTGCTCTTAATTCCTTTTTTGGGTGTGTGTGGAATTCACTGATTTTTTTATACTTTCCTCTGTTTAGGTTTGGATGTGTGGAGGAGAAATGTTTGATGTTCCATGTTCTAGAGTTGGTCATATCTACAGGAAGTATGTACCTTACAAAGTTCCATCCGGGACCAGCCTGGCAAGAGTGAGTAACTGGGGATCAGAACAGGCTAGACTGGTTAGGGCTTTTTGTGGACAGAGTAATTGGCCTCACCTATGGTGTAATCTAAGCACAGCAGTACAGAAATGCTTTAGTTTATGGGGAGTTTCTACATCTTTCAGAGTTTTATTTCCATTGCTTAACAAAGTATAACTATAATGCTAATTTTTTATATTAATTATTTCAAGACATTTCACATAGGAGACATCTTCAAAAAGTTCACAGAAAGTATGTAATATGAAATAACTGCATACATTTCAAAACTTTTGATCATCTTTCAATTCCATTTTTCCATAAACTTGTAGGAGTACCCTTGTATATTATGTTTTTTTAACTTTTATTTAATGAATATAGATTTCCAAAGTACAGCTTATGGATTACATTGGCTCCCCCCCCCCATGACTTCCCTCCCACCAGCAACCCTCCCATTTCCTGCTCTCTCTCCCCTTCCATTCATATCAAGATTCATTTTCAATTTTCTATATATACAGAAGATCAGTTTAGTATACATTAAGTAAAGATTTCAACAGTTTGCACCCACATAGAAACACAAAGTGAAAAATACTGTTTGAGTACTCGTTATAGCATTAAATCTCAATGTACAGCACATTAAGGAAAGAGATCCTATGTTAGGAGTAAGTGCACAGTGACTCCTGTTGTTGACTTTACAAATTGACACTCCTGTTTATGGCATCAGTAATCTCCCTATGCTCCAGTCATGAGTTGCCAAGGCTATGGAAGCCTTTTGAGTTCACCGACTCTTATCTTATTTAGACAAGGTCATAGTCAAAGTGGAAGTTCTCTCCTCCCTTCAGAGAAAGGTACCTCCTTCTTTGAAGACCTGTTCTTTCCACTGGGATCTCACTCACAGAGATCTTTCATTTAGGGTGTTGTTGTTTGGTTTTTTTGTTTGTTTGTTTGTTTTTGTTTTTGTTTTTGCCAGAGTGTCTTGGCTTTCCATGCCTGAAATACTCTCTTGGGCTTTTCAGCCGGATCTGAATGCCTTTAGGGCTTATTCTGAGGCCAGAGTGCTGTTTAGGACATCTGCCATTCTATGAGTCTGCTGTGTATCTCGCTTCCCATGTTGTATCGCTCTCCCCTTTATTTATTCTATCGGTTAGTATTGGCAGGCACTAGGCTTGTTTATGTGATCCCTTTGACTCTTAGTCCTTTCATTATGACCAATTGTGAACAGAAATTGATCACTTGGACTAGTGAGATGGCATTGGTACATGCCACCTTGATGGGATTGAATTGGAATCCCCTGGTATGTTTCTGACTCTACCATTTGGGGCAAGTCAGCTTGAGCATGTCCCAAATTGTACATCTCTTCCCTCTCTTATTCCCATTCTTATATTTAACAGGGATCACATTTCAGTTAAATTTCAACACTTAAGAATAACTGTGTATTAATTACAGAACTAAACCAGTAGTATTAAGTAGAACAGACAAAAAAAAAATACTAAGAGGGATAACGTATTAAGTTGTTCATTAACAGTCAGGGCTATGCTGATCAAGTCACCGTTTCTCATAGTGTCGATTTCACTTCAACAGGTTTCCTTTTTGGTGTTCAGTCAGTTGTCACCGATCAGGGAGAACATATGATATTTGTCCCTTTGGGACTGGCTTATTTCACTCAGCATGATGTGTTCCAGATTCCTCCATTTTGTTGCATATGACTGGATTTCATTGTTTCTTACTGCGGTATAGTATTCTAAAGAGTACATATCCCATAATTTCTTTATCCAGTCTACCATTGATGGGCATTTAGGTTGGTTCCATGTCTTAGCTATTGTGAATTGAGCTGCAATAAACATTAGGGTGCAGACCACTTTTTTGTTTGCCAATTTAAATTCCATTGGGTAAATTCCAGGAAGAGGAATGGCTGGGTCGAACGGTAGGGTTATCTTCAGGTTTCTGAGGAATCTCCAGACTGAATTCCATAGTGGCTTGACCAGTTTGCATTCCCACCAACAGTGGGTTAGTGTCCCTTTTTCCCCACATCCTCGCCAGCATCTGTTGTTGGTAGATTTCTGCATGTGAGCCATTCTAACTGGGGTGAGGTGAAACCTCATTGTGGTTTTGATTTGCATTTCCCTGATTGCTAGTGACCTTGAACATTTTTTTATGTGCCTGTTGGCCATTTGGATTTCCTATTCTGAAAAATGTCTATTGAGGTCCTTGGCCCATCTCTTAAGTGGGTAGTTTGTTTTGTTTTTGTGGAGTTTCTTGATCTCATTGTAGATTCTGGTTATTAACCCTTTATCTGTTGCATAGTTTGCAAATATTTTTTCCCATTCTGTCGGTTGTCTCTTCACTCTCCTGACTGTTTCTTTTGCAGTACAGAAACTTCTCAATTTGATGCAATCCCAATAGTTGATTTTGGCTTTGACTGCCTGTGCCTCCCGGGTCTTTTCCAAAAACTCTTTGCCTGTGCCAATATCTTGAAGGGTTTCTCCAATGTTCTCTAGTAACTTGATGGTGTCGGGTCATAGATTTAGGTCTTTTAATCCATGTTGAGTGGATTTTTGTGTAAGGTGATAGGTAGGGGTCTTGCTTCATGCTTCTGCATGTGAAATCCAGTTTTCCCAGCACCATTTATTGAATAGACTGTCCTTCCTCCAGGAATTGGTTTTAGATCCTTGATCAAATATGAGTTGGCTGTAGATGTTTGGGTTGATTTCTGGTGTTTCAATTCTGTTCCATTGGTCTATCCATCTGTTTCTGTACCAGTACCATGCTGTTTTGATTACAACTGCCCTGTAGTATGTCCTGAAATCTGGTATTGTGATGCCTCCAGCTTTGTTTTTGTTGTACAAGATTGCTTTAGCTATTCGAGGTCTCTTGCATCTCCATATAAATTTCAGCATCATTTTTTCTAGATCTGGGAAGAATATCTTTGGTATCTTGATTGGGATTGCTTTGAATCTATAAATTGCTTTTGGAAGAATGGACATTTTGATGATGTTGATTCTTCCAATCCATGAGCATGGAAGATTTTTCCATTTTTTGGTATCCTCTTCTATTTCTTTCTTTAAGGTTTTGTAATTCTCATCATAGAGATCTTTAACGTCCTTGGTTAAGTTTATTCCAAGGTATTTGATTGTTTTTGAAGCTATTGTGAATGGGATTGATCTTAGCAGTTCTTTCTCAGCTGTGGCATTGCTTGTGTATACAAAGGCTGTTGATTTTTGTGCATTGATTTTATATCCTGCCACTTTGCCAAACTCCTCTATGAGTTCCAATAGTCTCTTAGTAGAGTTCTTTGGATCCTCTAAGTAAAGAATCATATCGTCTGCAAAGAGGGATAGTTTGACTTCTTCCTTTTCAATTTGTATTCCTTTAATCTCTTTTTCTTGTCTGATGGCTCTGGCTAAAACTTCCAGAACTATGTTAAATAGCAGTGGTGAGAATGGGCATCCCTGTCTGGTGCCAGATCTCAGTGGAAATGCTTTCAACTTTTCCCCATTCAATAGGATGCTGGCCGTGGGTTTTTCATAGATTGCTTTGATTGTATTGAGGAATGTTCCTTCTATACCCAATTTGCTTAGAGTTATCATCATGAAAGGGTGTTGAATTTTATCGAATGCTTTCTCTGCATCAATTGAGATAATCATATGGTTTTTCTTCTGCAGTCTGTTAATGTGGTGAATCACATTGATTGATTTGCGAATGTTGAACCATCCCTGCAGACCAGGGATAAATCCCACTTGGTCTGGGTGGAAGATCTTTCTGATGTGTTCTTGCATTCTATTGGCCAGAATTTTATTGAGGATTTTTGCATCTATGTTCATCAGGCATATTGGTCTGTAATTTTCTTTCAGTGCTGTATCTTTCTCTGGCTTAGGGATTAAGGTGATGCTGGCTTCATAGAAAGAATTTGGGAGGATTCCCTCTTTTTCGATTGTTCTGAATAGTTTGAGAAGAAATGGAATTAGTTCTTCTTTAAATGTCTGGTAGAATTCAGCAGTGAATCCATCTGGTCCTGGGCTTTTCTTTGGTGGGAGGGCCTTTATTACTGTTTCAATTTCTGTTTCAGTTATGGGTCTATTTAGGTTTTCTATGTCTGCATGGTTCAATTTAGGTAGATTGCATGTGTCCAGGAATCTATCCATTTCTGATAGATTTTCCTGTTTGCTGGCATACAAGTCCTTGTAGTAATTTCTGATGATTCTTTTTATTTCTGTGGTGTCTGTTGTTATGTTTCCTTTTTCATCTCTGATTTTATTTATTTGGGTCTTTTCTCTCCTTTATTTAGTTAGTTGGGCATATGGGGTGTCAATTTTGTTCATTTTTTCAAAAAACCAGCTCCTCATTTGGCTGATTTTTTGTAATTTTTTTTTTGGATTCAATCCTGTTGATTTCTTCTCTGATTTTAATTATTTCTCTTCTCCTACTAGATTTGGGTCTGGTTTGCTGTAGGTTTTCTAGATCCTTGAGATAAGCTGAAAGCTCATTTATTTGGTACCTTTCCAATTTCTTGATATAGGCACCTATTGGTATAAACTTGCCTCTCAATACTGCTTTTGCTGTGTCCCATAAGTTTTGGTATGTTGTGTTGTTATCCTCATTTACTTCCAGAAAGTTTTTTATTTCTCTTTTGATTTCTTGAAGACCCAGTGTTCATTCAGGAGCATGTTTTTCAGTCTCCATGTGTTAGCATACTTTCTAGGGTTTCTTTAGTTGCTAATTTCCAGCTTCATTCCGCTGTGGTCTGAGAAGCTGCATGGTATGATTCTAATTCTTTTAAATTTGCTGAGACTTGCTTTATGGCCTAGTATGTGATCAATCCTAGAGAAGGTTCCATGCACTGCTGAGAAGAATGTAAAGTCTTTAGATGTAGGATTGAAAGTTCTGTAGATATCTGTTAGATCCATTTGGGCAATAGTGTCAATTAACTCTGCTTTTTCCTTCTTGATCTTCTGTCCGGATGATCTGTCTATTTCTGAGAGTGGAGTATTGAAGTCCCCCAGCACTATTGTATTGGAATCTAAGTCTCCCTTTAAGTCCCTTAACATATCTTTTAATTAGACCAGTGCCCTGTAATTAGGTGCATATATATTTATAATAGTTACATCTTCCTGTTGAATTGAACCCTTAATCATTATATAGTGCCCCTCTTGTTTCTCTTAACAGTTTTTGTGTTAAAGTTTATTTTGTCTGATATTAATATGGCTACACCTGCTTTTTTTTGGTTTCTGTTGGCATGGAATATCTTTTTCCAACCTTTCACTTTCAGTCTGCATGCATCTTTGTTAGAGAGATGTGTTTCTTGTAGGCAGCAAATAGTTGGGTTTTGTTCCTTAAGCAAATCAGCCGATCGGTGTCTTTTAACTGAAGAATTAAGTCCATTAACGTTTAATGTGACTATTGATACATAGTGACTTTGCCCTGCCATTTTCCCGAAGATATTTTATAGTATATGCTTTGAGCTTCCTATGCTCTTTTACTGGTAGGTTTTCTTCCTTTACCTTCTTTCATATTGATGGCCGTGTTTCTGTGTTTCTGAGTGTAGCACATCTTTAAGTATCTCTTGCAGGGCCGGACAAGTGGCGACAAACTCTTTCAATTTCTGTTTGCTATGAAAGGTCTTTATTTCACCTTCATTCACAAATGAGAGCTTAGCAGGATATAATATTCTGGGCTGCCATTTTTCTCTCTTAGCACCTGTGCTATGTCTCGCCATTCCCTCCTAGCCTGTAGTGTTTCTGATGAGAAGTCTGCTGTGAGTCTAATTGGAGATCCTCTGAGAGTAATCTGACGTTTCTCTCTTGCACATTTTAAGATCTTTTCTTTATGTTTCACTGTGGTGAGTTTAATTACAACGTGTCGTGGTGAGGATCTCTTTTGGTCATGTTTACTAGGGGTTCTATGAGCTTCCTGTACTAGGATGTCTCTGTCCTTCTCCAGACCCGGAAAGTTCTCTGCTAGTATCTCACTAAAAAGGCATTCTAATCCTTTCTCTCTCTCCATGCCTTCAGGAACTCCTAGAACTCGAATGTTGGTCTTTTTAATAGTATCCTGTAGATTCCTAACAATGTTTTTTTAGATTTCTAATTTCCTCTTCTTTTCTTTGGTTTGACTGTATCCTTTCCTGTTCTCCATCTTCTAAGTCCGATATTCTCTCTTCTGTTTCACTGACTCTGTTTTTTAGACTTTCTAATGTGTTTGTCATTTGATCTATTGAGCTCTTCATTTCATTTTGATTTCTCTTCACTATCACACTTTCCTGTTCTACTAGTTTCTGCATTTCATTTTGATTCTTCCTTAAAATTTCATTTTCACGAGAGAGATTTTCAATCCTGTCCAATAAGGATTTCTGTAGTTCAAGGATTAGCTTTTGAATACTTCTAAATGTTCTTATCATAAATTTTTTGAAATCCATATCTTGCATTTCTTCTTTCTCATCATCTTCATAATCTTGGCTTGGGGTGTTTTGTTTATTTGGAGGCATCATAGTGTCATCGTTGATCTTGTTCCCTCGATTTCTGTTGTTTGTTGCTTGGCATAGTTAATTCTTCTTCCCTCACTGTGAGTTTTTTCTTTTTTATACTATGTCTGTGTTAAGTGGACTGCCTGCTGTTGGAGGAGCCTTGGAGGCTTGAGATAGGTGTGGCCTGAGAGCTCTGCTTGGTTCTTCTGGGTTACGGGTGTTCAAAGGTGACACCCTCAGGTTATGCGTGGTAAATCTCTGTCTATTTATTTATTTATTTATTTAATTTATTTATTTATTCAGGAGGTAAGTAATACCACACGGCTGAGCAGAATTGATGGTATTTAGCTTCCGATCTCTGGCTTCTACCCAAAGAGTCTGTGTGGGCTCAGTTTCTCCTGTGGACTCCCACTGGGTTGCCTAGGCTACTGAATTGTAGTGACTCAGTTCCTTAGCTCTCCCCTTTTGTTATGTATATCCAGAGTGCTCTCCTCTGCAAGGGTGGCGGAGAGAGAAACTCATCTGTACCAGTACCCCCCACAACCTTTTTTTTTTTTTTCCTTCTCTCCTGTAGTCAGTCTGGTGAACTTTCCCACCTCAAGCCCGCTCCCCTCTAGATTCTGACTGCCGTTCCCCCCCCCCAATGTCTCGGATTACTGAGCTCACCTCCCCTTCCAGCGCCGATGTTTGGACTTGGAGCCCTAGGCATCCCTGCTCTCCCCGCTGGTCGTCTGTGTCATATCCACTCCCCTTCCGGCACTGGCGCGCAGACCCTGTGGCTCCCGCAGCTCGGCTTCCATGCAGTGGGCAACCTTGCTCTCCCCGTGGGTCCTCCGAGTCACAGCCACTAGATCTGGAAGAGTTTCCTCTGCAATTTTTTTCCTGATCCTTTTTCTGAGGCTACCGTAACTCCTCTTTTATTAAACTAAATTTTCCCGGACTATTGGTGCGCACCCTCACTATTCCTCCATCTTGGCTCTGCTGTATATTATGTTTATTGATATTCTTATCTTTATTTTATAGATTAAAGAATGGAGGCTTAGCCAGGTGTCTTGTTCATGTACACATGAATGAAAATAGCGGAGTAGGAGTTTAAGCCCAAGTTTAGAATGAATATTCAATTCTTTTCCCCATGTGGAGTATAACAGGACAGTTAACAGTCGGAAGGAGAGAGGGATAAATGGGAAATCAGGGAGGTGGATGTCCAAAACTGCCTCCTTATTTGCATCTAGGACCAGCTCTGCATTGAATTCTATTCCATCCTCAAAATTCTTAAACTGGCCAAGTTTTGATAATTTTTTCTTTCAGGTATTGTAGACAAATGCCTTTTAGAATGTTTCCATACAAGTTTGTAAGAACATAATCACAATACTTTCTCCCAATTATCCTGATAATTTCTCTGTTTTTCCATATTATTTTCTTCATGGCTGGGTTCATTTTCTTCAACAAAATATGAATACATCCTTTTGTACAGTGCTCTCTGTAGGAATTTAATCCTGAATCACTTATTTTAGCTTCTTTCCCTAAGGCTGCAATATATAACTATTTGAGGCTTTTATACAAAGTTCAATAACCTCATATCACAAACTTTTGCAATAAACAAATAAACAAACATACTGACTCATCAGGACTCATTAGAGTATCAGCCCTTCAGGGGGTGAAATTTTTGTCTGTTTTATTTGCTTCTATATTACCAGACCTAGAACAACATTTGGTGGGCACTGAGATATTTGTTCAAAAATGTTGTTAATTGGCTGGCGCCGTGGCTCAATAGGCTAATCCTCCACCTGTGGCACTGCCATTCTGGGTTCTAGTCCCAGTCGGGGCGCCGGATTCTGTCCCGGTTGCTCTTCTTCCAGGCCAGCTCTCTGCTGTAGCCCGGGAAGGCAGTGGAGGATGGCCCAAGTGCTTGGGCCCTGCACCTGCATGGGAGACCAGGAGAAGCAGCTGGCTCCTGGCATTGGATCAGTGCAGTGCGCTGGCCACAGCACGCCGGCCGCAGTGGCCATTGTGGGGTGAACCAACGGAAAAAAGGAAGACCTTTCTGTCTGTCTCTCTCTCACTGTCCACTCTGCCTGTCAAAAAAATAAATAAATAAACTTTTTTAAAAATGTTGTTAATCAAGAAAACTAAGAAAAGAAAACTCTATGGGTTTCAGTTTTCATTTCTACAAATTTAAACATTTTACTGAAGTAAAATGAAGATTTAATAAATAGTGAAATATTTTGAGAAAAATTTGCTCCTCTTTATTCCCACTGATACTGCCATCTCTGTACATTTTCTTTTGTCACATCCATGATCTTATTTATAGCAGTTAGAGTTTATAGTAATCAAGCTACACTATATACACCTTGAAGGGAAAAATAGTCCTAATATTCCTTCCTCCACTCAAACTGATTTAGACATGAATAACATACTCCCCTAAATAGCTATAGAAATATACTATTTGAAGAAAAGAAACCAATCACAAAATCATAAAGTAATTAAAGAACAGCATTTTGGGTAAGGAAATATAATTTTTTCTTTTTATCTTTTTTTTAAAGATTCATTTATTTATTTGAAAGTCAGAGTTACACAAAGAGAAGGAGAGGCAGAGAGAGAGGGAGAGAGAGAGAGAGAGAGAGAGAGGTGTCTTCCATCCATTGGCTCACTCCCCAATCGGCCGCAAGGGCCGGAGCTGCGCTGATCCAAAGCCAGGAGCCAGGAGCTTCTTCTGGGTCTCCCACACGGGTGCAGGGGCCTAAGGACTTGGGCCATCTTCTGCTGCTTTCCCAGGGCATAGCAGAGAGCTGGATTGGAAGTGGAGCAGCCAGGTCTTGAACCAGCGCCCATATTGGATGCTGGCACTTCAGGCCGGGGCGCCAAACCCAGAAATATAATTTAACTTAATCGTAAGACTAAGTTTTTCTGAATCAGAAAATAAGAATTCAAAGGAAAGTTAATAACTGAAAAATTTGGAGCACACATCACAAATAGACCACGTGAATATCATAAATCTTAGCAGTTTAAGCTATCCTAAAGATAATGATGTTCTGTCATTTATCCATTTTCATTCATATTCCCCCCATCCTGCCCCCAAAATCAGTCACTCGTTTGCAAGATGGATGGTTTCTGTGCTTGGTTTGTAGTAAAAACTGAAATGTAAAAGCTGGGGGTGGGGCAAAAAGAGTTGTACTGATCCAAAAAGGTTTATTTTTAAAAATGAAACTGCACATATATTTTCAGGAAAGAAATTAAGTACTATTTCAAGACTGTCAAATATAGGGAAACTATGGCTAACACATAAAACTTCCAAGAAAAAGTAAGTATTTATTCAAATTAAAAAAGTCCATAATTCTGAATTTTAATCTTTTCCACTTAAATTTTACTTGAGAGCTCATTTTTATTTTTTCCTAAGCCGCTAGAGCAATCAGAAAGTCATAAATATTGAAGCTCAACTGTCAGTCTAAAAACATTTTATGATTTTTAACTTAAAAAAGTATATTAAAATGAAAAACAATCCTGATATTTTGTAAGAGAATCTTAAGTACCTTGCAACACTCTAAATTATTACTAAATCTTCAGAAATGATAAGAGTCTGTAAAGATGCCTCAAATGCAGGGCCACATCTACTCAATTGATATTTTAATCTTCCCAGCCTCATTAGGAAATGGAGATGAAGCTGGAGACAACCCTGAAGGCTTATTTTCTTAATTTACAAAACTGGTTTACTTCTTTTAAAATGTATCTTTTATTTATGTACCTGTAGAAATTCATGATTCCAGCAAACTTCCAAATTATATAAATACCCAGAGACATACTTGCAAACAGTCTGCAGTTTTCTAAACAACATATAGAAATGAATTCAACAAATCAGTTATAAAGTGCCTTCTGTTTACTTAGTGTTACAATCTGGCTGGAAGAGACAAGATATATATTTATGAGGAGTGGGCATTTGGTTCTGTTAACATGCCTCTTGGGACACCCACATCCTATGTTGGAGTGCCTGATTCAAGTCCAGGCTTGACTCTCAATCCCAGCTTTCTGCCAAGGTGTACCTTGGAAGGCAACTGGGTGATGGCTGAAGTACTTGGATTTCTGCCACCCATATGAAAGACTCATATTGAATCTTGAGCTCCTGGCTGACTGCTGTACATAATTTAGAAGTAAAACAATGCATGAAATCTCCCTTCTTCTTCTTCTTCTTTTCTTCTTCTTCTTCTTTTCTTCTTCTTCTTTTCTTCTTCTTCTTTTCTTCTTCTTCTTCTTTTCTTCTTCTTCTTCTTTCTTCCTTCTTCTTCTTCTTCTTCTTCTTCTTCTTCTTCTTCTTCTTCTTCTTCTTCTTCTTCTTCTTCTTCTTCTTTTCTTCCTCTCTCTCCCTCTCCCTCTTCCTTCCACTTTGCATAAATAAAAATGAATAAATAATTTTTAAAGATATATATATTTGAAACCATTAGACAATGTATCATAAAGATGTGTATCAGTAAAGGGAAGAGGAGTGGAAGAGGAAGTGGTATCACAGCTGTGACCTTCTTTAGTTCTCACAAACTAAAGGAATTGAAAGAAGAACTTTAAGTATACCTCAATTAAATACCTAATACTTCAATTAAATCAACAAGTTTTCCGAACTTAGGATCAGTGACCAGAGTCAATTTCCGGCCAGGTTTTTACCAAGCCTCAGTGAATTTAGAAAAATAAGTATCACACAATAAATCTGTTCTATTTAATAGCATCTCTTTTATGCAGTAATTATCAGCTTTTTTCTCCTTTTAAGTAAAATACAAGATAATACCTTTTTGTAAACACCTTTATTTGTTCAAGACAAAAAATAGCACACTTATGTCATTTCCCAAAAAATACAAAAATCTGGGACTCATTATCATGCATCTTCATCTGGGAATCAAAGTACTTTCTTTTCATTAATAAGAAGGATATTTTTACTGGGTAGGCTCAGGGTCTAATGTTAGAACCCTGAGGCACAGTTGTGGTGTCTTTTCACTGGAAACAATCAGCAAGTCCTTGAGGAAAGTAATGTTTGTTTCTAGAGTGCTGGAAGACTAGGAAGACTCCAGTTCTGGGGTGACAATCATCCCTTCTTCAGCATGGCAGCGATGGTCTTCACCATAGAAGGGCCAGTGCGTGGTGTTGTGCACTGAGAAAGGTGGCTGAGTGGCAACCAGAAGAGTCTCAGAGAAAACCATACATTCCAGCAGATTTTTATGTGAGGGGAGCCCTGTGTTGATAGGAGGTTAGTTACTTGCCACTTGCAGGGAAAATTCCCTGTGAATGCCATTGTGTTTGGGGACAATCAAAGCCACTGAACCAGAGACAGGTGGATCTAATAGCAAGAACATGCCAGGAAAGTGGGGGTGGGGTGATCAGTCAACCCCATGACAAAACATACTAACTTATTATAGTAATAGTTGAGCCCTAGTCCTCCTGGGAGCAACCTACCCCATGAGCATTTCCCAAACAGGGTCCTGATGCCCATAGAGGGCAGCCCTGCAAACGGTGTGGGGTACCCTGGAAGTACACACACCTGCCCTTTGAGCAGGAGACATGGTCAGAAACAGCTTTCACCCTAAGCATGGGTAACACCAAAGAATACAAATCACGGGACACTAGACTTCTGTTTCACCTCTGACACAGTAATAATAAGTCTTTTTACTGTAAAATTTTATCTTATATTTTATGGCAACCAATCAAGGAGCTGAAAGAATTTAGATTTTTCGAAGTTTCAGGATAAGAGCAACAACCAATGATGTAAAATCTCATAAAAGTCAGATTGTACAGGATGGGGCCTGCAGTGTGTCATAGAAAGTTAAGCCTCCTCCTGCAGTGTTGGCATCCCATATGGGCACCAGCTCAAGTCCTAGTTGCCTTACTTCCAATCCAGCTCCCTGTTAATTCACCTGGAAAAGCAACAGAAGATGTCCCATGTGCTTGGGCCCCTGCATCCACGTGAGAGACCCAAAGGAAGCTCCTGGCTCCTGGCTTTGGCCTGGCTTTGCCCCAGCCATGGCAGCCATTTGGGGAGTGAAAACCTCTATCCCTTTTCAAGAACTGTGGAACATCCTGCACAATTTGAAATTTTTTTATATTTATTTTATTTATTTGAAAGGCAGAGTTACAGAGAAAGAATCTTCTATCTGCTGGTTCACTCCCCGAATGGCTACAAGGGCTGGGGCTGTGCCAGGCCCAAGCCAGGAGCCAAGAACTTCTTCCATGTCTTCCACATGGGTGGCAGGGGCCCAAGCACTTGGGCCATCTTCCGCTGCTTTCCCAGGTGCATTATCAGGGAGCTGGATCAGAAGTGGAACAGCTGGGGCTCGAACTGGTGCCCACATGGGATGCTGGCATTGCAGATGGCGGCTTAACTGATTACACCACCATGTTGGCCACTGTGGTTGGTTTTATATAAAAATTCTAAATGGCAAGCCATATATATGTGAGCTCAGAGGCAGCCAGATCTAGGGAGACATGCACAGTCTTTCCACCCAGAATTCTAAGGACCCACAAAAACTCATGCCAGTTTTTTCTTAGTGAAAGAAATACTTACTGTGCTAGGTTCTGTGTTAGGCCATGGAAGGTTAAGTGATGAACAAGCAAAACACAAATCTAAACTTCCCTTATCTAATGGCCTCAGCTCTGACAAGTAGAGTTCACAGAGTCTCACAATCCATATACAACGTCAGAATACTGTGAGGATGAGAGCAGACGTAAGTGAAAATGATCAGACTCACTATGAAATGAAATACATAGCTTACACAAATGTTGCTGAACTTTTGATGGGGTTATGTCCTAATAAACTCATCATAAATTAAAAATATCCTAAGATGAAAATGCATTTAATACCCTAACTTACTGACCATGAAAGCTTAGCATCACTCTCCTGATCTCCTGGCTGACTGGGAGGACCAGCTCAATATCACTACCCAGCATGGTAAGAAAGGACTGTGCTGCATATTGCTAGCTCAGAAAAGGATCAAAATCAAAGTATGGGTTCTATTGATTGTGTACTGATTTCACACATGATAAAGTCAAAAAATTGTAAGTCAAACACCATTGTAAATTGGGTACCATACTATAGTTTATTTATAGCTTGTTGCATAGATTATCATGTTATAATAGGAAGTATAAGAGAAAGTATATGTCATAAATAGCATATAGCATTATTTATATATAATATGTTTTATATGAGTGTTAACATTTTTAATGAACCTATAGATTACATTAATCTATATACAAGCTAGTTTTTTTACTTTTACATTCACTTAGGATTCCTTAGCCAGATGTAATAACCTTTGAAGATTTCCTACTATTATTATACTTCATGGCTACCAAGACTAAATTTGACATCTGAGGAAAAATGGTCGTTTTGCCTCTCTCAACTGTGAAGTGACTTCTTAGGTACACTTCCCAAAATGCCTTTATTCCAGTGCTGGCGACACCCAGCTCCACTAACTCCCTTGGGCATTTCATACTCTTGATGAAGTAGAGAAAAGGTATAGAGAATAGGAGGAAGATGAGTGGGGCTATGATGTGGAAGCCAGACCACCCCAAGTCCACTGGTGAATGCGTCTTCTTTGTTGACCATGGTGTTGGCTACCCTTTCCTAAAAAGAGCAGATAGTATCTAACATATGCAGCTCTACCTTGTTTATGTCAGAAAAACATATCAGTTGAAGAAAGGCATTAACAAGACTGAAATGACTGGTTTGATATCCGAAAATAAAATCACCAACACGGCTATAAAGTATGGTGATGAATGGGATATCTACACTCCTACAAATTGACCTTTCTCCCCTGAAGCCTGTAAATCAGTTTGCCCTCATAAAGCTGCCCAGCAAGTAAGAGCTGAAACATGAAAACTTCAGACATCAATATCAGCCAGCCCTTCTTTCTACCACTCTTAAAACTATAGGGTCAGATGCTTTATTTGAAACTATCATTGAGTTCAGGAACATGGTGGTCTGTTATGGGCTTTCTCCCAAGAAGCAGAAATTGATGAATTCTTTGTCAAAGACTCAGCCTGCCTAAATAGCTAGGACTTCTGTTCCAAAACAATCCCTCCGAAAGCAACATCCATCTCTAATTCTTCTTTACAATACAACCAAAAGGACACTAAGTCTGTTTAATGCTTGTGGCAAGAACTAAAGATGATTTACATACTGTCATCATGTATTTGAGCCTCTCTCCTCTTGGCTATATTTTTAAAATACAATGCCTTCTATTTAGATGCAACATTTTATTTAAGAATTTTTGGCATCTTCTATCAATAATATTTCCCCATTCACCATAATATCCTTCCTGAAAGTCAATCATGAATTTATTATGTGATAATGATGATTCAAGAAATCATTAGGAGTCCATTGCATGTTATGAAGATAAATGTCATCTCTAACCTCAAAGAAAGCCCAAGCTAGAGAAACTCTATCAATAAATATTCATCAAGTGCCTACTATGTGCAAGGCAGAAAAGCATAAGGTTCATTATGTGCCCTAAGCCAATAGCCTTAACCCTTTTGAATTTATTAAGCCATCCTTTTAATGTGATTTCACCTACCACACCTCAGCACATTTCACCACACTGGAGATAAGTTTCTGGTAGGGAACATGGGTAGAGTATTCATACTGACTCTTTAATCATGTCCCCTTTTTGAACACTGAGAATTTTATAGTTGTGTGGCATGTGAGAAAAATAAGGCAAAGTGAAAGTATTCTGCCTGCTAAGGATCTAGAGGGAGGAAGTGGGAAAATATAAAATACAAATGTATTCCCCATACTTTGCCCTTCATCTGCTCCCCTAATTCTTAACCCAATGATGTCAGAATTTTTAAATTATCTGTATATTTGGTTTCTGTTAGGAAAAGAGGTGCAGATTGGTGCCTCCTCACATGGAGCACCAAATGTAAGAAAAGGCACACAGAACAGAGAGGAGGCAGAATACGAACTTGCAGCCAGAACAAATTTATTCAGAGAAAATGAATCCACAGAGTTTAACCAACTGCTATCATGCTCATAGAGAAAACACATGGCAGAAGCCTAGACCCCAGCAGGCTGGGCCATTTTATATCTTAGGTGGGCTGGGGGTGGGAGGGACAGTAGGCAGAGATGAGCTTTTCCATACTGGTTCATCAGGTTTGTCCCACTAGCTTCCAAACCTGAAGAAGAATGCGGGGGGTGAGGTAGGGAACAATATAGAGTAAGAGACAGAAATGAGCTCTTGAAAGAAGGTGGGGGTGGGGGATTAAGATGGTGGAGTATGGAGGGAGCTTATTGCTGTAGTCCAGGAGAAGGTAGTTTTAAAAAAGTGGAGAGAGTGAAGTCTCAGGGAAGAGTTAGGGAGAAAACAGCAGAGGAAACTACGCAAATTAGAAGGACACAGTAGATGTGGAGAGCATGGATACCCACAGCTCAGGACCCATCAACCGAGAGCCTCTGCACCAGCATTAGAGAGAGAGGTAAGACCAGACTGCAGCAGTGCAAGCCACTGGCAATAAAGCTGAAGGAAGAGCCTAGAGGGAATCTGACTTGCAGCCCTGTGGGGGATAGTGTACCTGCCAGACTAAAGGAGAAAAAAAAAAGGAGGGGCACATTTCTCTCTCCCTGATCACCCTGCAGTGGCATCCTTTAACAAGCCGATAGATAGTGAGTACCATTTTGGACATACAAAACAGCTATGCCAGCTCGTGTCAGAGCCTAACAACCAGCCAAGTGCAGACTCTTGAGTATGGTGGGGAGAACTGACAGGGGGCTGGGAGCTCATGACTCTGGGAGGCCTGTGTGCTGAGACTGTGAAAAAACTGAGGTTGTGTGGGAAGGCTCACTGTATGGCTGGGAATTTGGGCAGTCACTGTGGGAGGTTCCACATGCTCAGGCCTCCCTGGTTACATGGTGAGGGACATTGCTGGAGAATATGAGCTTACACTGAGAACTGCACAGATCCTTTGTGTGGTCCCTGGGGCAGAGTGGACTTATTCTCACTGGGGCTAGCACTCAGGCACTGGTCTCCTTTGAGGAGAAGAGCTCAGTTAAACAGAAGAAACCTCCTCTCTGATTTAAAAAAAGCGAGAGAGAGATTTTCCATGCTAAACCTGGGTTTGTCACTTTAGACACACCCTTCACCCGGAGAACTACTCAGAGCTCCCTGAACACACCTACCACACACATTTATGTATTCACTGAAAGCAGAAACTCCACTAATCTACAGAGGCATAGTACAAAGATAAAAGACACCACAGCAAAAAAACCAAGAAGAAAACAATGAGTAACTCCACAAATGCTAAATATAAAATGCACCAATTCAAGAAACAAGAATAAGGAAGACAGCATGATGGCCCTAAAAGAAAACAAGACCTGAGGACTGGCACTGTGGCACAGTAGGTTAATCCTCCACTTGTGGTGCCAACATCCCATATGGCCACCGATTCTAGTCCTGGCTGCTCCTCTTCCAATCCAGCTCTCTGCTGTGGCCTGGGAAAGCAATAGAAGATGGCCCAAGTGCTTGGGCCCCTGCACCCACATTGGAAACCAGGAAGAAACACCTGGCTCCTGGCTTCGGATCAGCACAGCTCCGGCCATTGTGGCCATTTAGGAGTGAACCAACGGAAGGAAGACCTTTCTCTCTGTGTCATCCGTCTCACTGTCTGTAACTCTAACTCTCAAGTAAATAAATAAAATCTTTATAAAAAAAAAGAACACTTCAATACTAGATTTTGAAGATGATCACATGGAAGAAATGCCAGAAATGGAATTCAAAAAATTGATCATAAGATTACATAGAAGTAATTAGAAGCAAATGCACCAACTAATGAAATCCATACATTACATGAAAGAAAATTCCTTCCATAAAATTGAGATCTTAAAGAAATATCAAAATGAAATCTTGGAAATGAAGAATTCAATAGAACAGATAAAAAATGCAGTAAAAAGCCTTAAAAACAGAATTGGTGATGCAGAAGAAAGAATATACAACTTAGAAGACAAAGCACAGGATATTATACACTCAGTCCAAAAGCAAGAAGAAATTAAAAAACTAAAAAACACTGTTAATAATCTACATGATACTATCAAATGACCCAACATATGGTTTCTAGGAGTTCCTGAAGGCATGGAAAGAGAAAGTTTTAGAATGCCTTTGAAGTGAAATAATAACAGAGACGTCCTAATTGGAGAAGGAAAGGGACATGGAAGAACAGAAAGCACATAGAGCGCCTAATAGACATGATCAGGAAATATCTTCACCATGACACATTGTAATCAAACTCACCACAGTAAAACATAAAGAAAAGATTCTAAAATGTGCATGAGAGAAATGGCAGATTACTTTCAGAGGATCTCCAATTAGACTCATGGCAAACTTCTCATCAGAAATCCTAAAGGCTAGGAGGGAATGGCGAGATATATTCAAAGTCTTAAGAGAATAAAACTGTCAACCCAGAATACTGTACCCTACAAAACTCTAATTTATGAATGAAGGTGAAATAAAGACCTTCCATGACAAAAGAGAAATTGAAAGAATGTGTCACCACCCATCCAGTCCTGCAAAACATGTATAAGGGTGTACCGCACACAGAAACATTCTTTACAAAAGAAGGTGAAGGAAGAAAATCTCCCAGTAAAAGAACAAACAAAATCCAAAGTGAAAAATAGGAATGTTTATGGGAAAATGGCAGGGCAAAGTCATTACTTATCAGATAGACACCTTGAATGTAAATGGCCTCCACTCTGTAGTTAAAAGACACAGACTGGCTGAATGGATTTAAAAAACCCATCTACTTGCTGTCTACAAGAAAAATATCACCAACAGAGATGCACACAGACTAAAAATGAAAGGATAGAAAAAGACATTCCATGCTTACAGAAACCAAAAAAGGGCTGCTGTAGCCATCCTAATATCAAACAAGATACGTTACCACAAAAACTGTTAAAACAGACAAAGAAGGGCACTGTGTAATTATTAACAGATCAGTTCAACAGGAAGATATAACTATTACAAACTTTGGTGTACCTAATTACAGGGCACCTAGCTATTTAAAAGAAATGTTAAGGAATCTAAAGTGAAACATAGACTCCAATACAATAGTAATGGAGGACTTCAATACCCCACTTTCAGCAATGGATGGATCAACCAGACAGAAAATCAGCAAGGAAACAGGAGAGTTAATTGACACTATAGACCAAATGGATCTAACAGATATCTACAGAACTTTTCATTCTACAGTTGCAGAATACACATTCTTCTCATCGGTGCATGGAACCTTCTCCAGGACAGACGACATGCTAGGCCATAAAACAAGTCTCAGCAAATTCAAACAAATAGAAAGCATACAATGAATCTTCTCAGACAACAATGCAATGACGCTGAAAATCAGAACTCAGAAATCTCTACAACATAGCAGACACATGGAGACTAAACAAGATGCTCCTGAATGAACAGTGGGTCAGAAAAAAATCAAAAGAGAAATCAAAAAATTTCTGGAAACAAATGAAGACAACAATGCAAAACTTATATGATAAAACAAAAGCAGTATTAAGAGGAAAACTTATAGCAGTTGGTGGAAAGGCACCAAATAAATGAGCTATCAGTGCATATCAAGGATCAAGAAAAACAACAGCAAACCAGACCTAAAACTAGTAGGAGAAAAGAAATAATTAAAGTTAGAGAAGAAATCAACAAAACTGAATCTAAAAAAATAAAAAGATCAGCAAAACAAAGAGCTGTTTTCTTGAAAAAATAAATAAAATTGACACACCATTGGCCCAACTAACCAAAAAAAGGAGAGAGAAAACTCAAATCAATAAAATCAGAGATGAAAAAAGAAATATAACTGAAGGTAATTGAAAATGAAACATGATGAAGGACAGGATGGGAGAGGGAGTGGGTGAGGGGAGGGCCACGGGAGGGAGGGAGGTTGGGGGGGGCACAACAATACAAAAGTTGCATTTTATATTCTACTTAAAACTATTGGTTGAACTCTGTAATTAATACACAGTTACCCTTAGGTGTTTAATTAATGCTATAACTACTACTCAAATAGTATTTTACACTTTGTGTTTCTGTGGGGAGCAAAATGTGGAAATCTTTACTTAATATACGCTAAATTGATCTTTTGTATATAAAGATAATTGAAAATTAATCTTGAAGTGAAGGGGAAGGGGAGAAGGAGTGGGAGAGGGGAATGTTGTGGGTGGGAGGGAAGTTATGGGGGGGAGGAAGCTATTGTAATCCATAAACTGTACTTTGGAAATTTATGCTCATTAAATAAAAAAAAGAAAGAAAAAAAAAGAAAAAAGAAATATAACAACAGATACCACAGAAATAAATAGGAGCATCAGAAATTACTACAAAGAGTTGTGTGCCTACAAACCGGGAAACATAGAAGAAATGAATAGGTTCTTGGACACGTATAACCTACCTAAACTGAACCATGAAGACATAGAAAACCTAAACAGACCCATAACTAAGTCAGAAATTGAATCACTAATAAAGGCCCTCCGAACAAAGAAAACCCCAGGACTGGATGGATTCACTACTGAATTCTACCAGACATTTAATGAAGAACTAACTCCAATTCTTCTCAAGTTACACAAAACCACTGAAAAGGAGGGAATCCTCCCAAATTTTCTCTGAAGGGAGGAGAGAACTTCCATTTTGCTCATGGCCTTGTCTAAATACTGACAGAGATTGTGGACTGAATAGGCTTCCATAGCCTTGGCTACTCATTTAAAGAGCCTCAGGTGATCACAGATGTCATACATACAAGTGTTAATTGTTAAATTAACAATAGGAGGCACCATGCACTAACTTCCCATGCAGAACCTCTGTCCTCAATGAGTTGGATTGTGAAAGTTAACTGTAAAATTTGTTCTCAAACAGTTTTGTGTGTGTGTGTGTGTGTGTGTGTAACTTGTTGAAGTCTTTACTTAGTATAGAGTTGGTCTTCTGTGTATAAAGTTAATTGAAAATGAATCTTAATGGAGAATGGTAATGGGAACAGGAGAGAGAGGAAAAAAAGGGGTTAGAGTGTGGGTGGAAGAGCTAGTGTGGTAGGAAGAATCACTATATTCCTAAGTTGCACTTATGAAATTTGTATTCCTTAAATAAAATGTTTCTTTGGGGAATAAAAAAAAAGGCAGGGATAACAAGAAACCTAAAATGGCTGAGGTTTATGTCCTTCTTCCATCAGTTTGTTTAAAGAAATAACAATAGAAAAACCCCCTGTATTGAAAATGCTTAACCAATATGGAGGTAGAGCATAAAATTTTCATATGCCAAGAATAAATACTAAAAAAGAAAAGAAAATAGCAAAACACTGACAGGTACAGTTTCTTGCCATTTGGAAGCACCATGGAAAGAAATATGTGAATTAAGGACAAAATTATTTTAAACTTAAATTCCCACACCTCTCAAACTATCTTTTAGTTTGGCTTCTTCCTATTTATTTGCTCCATCTTTTTACTCAAAAGTTCTCACAGATGCTGTGTTATTCTCAATATTAAGCCATTTTGGTCAATTTAATCATTTCAAACGTTCCTTGGTGCTTTCCCAAGTTTCAGCTTAGCTGTGACTTGTGAATCAGTTATCTGTGGGGAGCAACTCGGACTAGACTAAGTTACTGGAATTAAGACTTATTCTATGCATCTGCTCTCCCACAATATGGCGCTGGGAGAGGAGTAAACAGCTTCTACGCAGCTGCCTCCAGTTCAACCAATGACCTGCAGGAGCTGATCCTGCTCCCGATTGGAGGAGAGCAGCGTACTCGGCGTGTGGGTAGCAGAGTTGGGATTGGTGGAAGAGGACTATAAAAGAGGAGAGAGTCAACATTCACCAGGAACATCTAAGGGGAACATCCGGATAACATCTGAGCAGCCCCCGAGAGAGCCGGCCGACGGTGTGCCGCTCCCCCGCGGAAGTGGGGAAAGTGGCAGGGGGGCCCGCCCCTCCACGGAGGTGGAGGGACGGCAGCCAACCCGGGAAGAACCAGCAGCAAACCCAGGAAGGGCCGAGCAGACAAAAGAACAACGCAGGGTCCTGTGTCATTCCTCCGTGAAGAGGGGGAGCGACATAATGGTGCCGTGACTCGGATATGAAGCCTAGGAGGGATAATGGTGCCGTGACTCGGATAGGAAACCGAGGAGGGAAGAAGCGGGAAGAAGCGGGAAAATACTGGAGAGAGAGACTAGCAAAGAGCCTAGGGAAAAGCCAGAAAAAGTGCCGGAAGAAGTTCAATTCAAAGCGAAAGTGAAAGCTGGAAGAAACATAGACTCGGATACGGACTATGGCAGGGAAGCTAGGGGAAATCTATGGTTAAAAGCGAAAGTGAAAGCTAGAAGAAACTTAGACTCAGATACGGACTGTGGGGAGAATCCAGGAGAAATGAGAGAGAAATATTGTTGGAAGAAACTTAGGGAAATATACTGGGTAGAGAAAAATATGGTAGGGAAAATGAAGCTGCAGGGGCAGGCCGAAGCGGAGACGTAAGCTAGGTTGGGATTCGTCAAGTCAGCCCAGGGAACAAAAGGCGAAAATCTAAAACCAGAAGCAGAGACGAAAGCTAGGTTGGAATCCATCCGATTAGCCCGGGGAGCAAAAGACGGGAAGCCAAACCGGGAGCGGAGACATAAGCTAGGTTGGAATTCGTCAGGTTAGCCTGGGGAACTTAGACTGAAAACCGAGAAGCGGAAACCTGAGCTAGGCTATGGTTCGCGGAAGCCGCCGCGCACAGAGAGCGCGCGCGGGGCACAAGCGGAGAAAGTGCATGGGGCATGAGTAGATAGGGAATGCGGGGCTGGTGCGGAGGCCGTGGTGCGGGTGCGAAGGGCGCAGAGACCGCGGAGCGCGCGCGAAGCCGGGAAGCTGAAGCCGCGCAGAGCCGGGAAGCCGCTGCGGGGCGAGGCACCGAGAAGCAGCCTCGGGGCGGGCGCCAGGAAGCCGTGGGGATAAGAGAAACAGAAGTATAGAAGTAAAATGAGAGAAATAGGAATGCTGGCAGATAGAAGTAAAATAGGAGAAATAGGAATGCCCGGAGATAGAGAACTAGAGAAAAATAAGGCCTCCCCTCAACATGGCAATGAGAGAGCTCGGATTTGGTCTGCCTGATTAGTAAGGCGATGAGCACCTGCGGGCGGCTAGCAGCTTATCCGCCACAGGTCACCGAAGAAAGGCATGAATCAACATCAATAAGTCTCCCCACAATACGGCAATGAGAAGGCTCGGATTCGGTTTGCCTGATTGGTAGGGCTTGTAAGCACCTGCAGGCAGTTCTAGCAGAGCAGAGCGTGCGCTGCAGGGCACCGAACACAGGCACGCATCAGCGCCTAAAAACCTCCTCACAACATGGCGAAGAGAGGACCCGGATTCGGTTTACCTGATTGGTAGGGCTTGTAAGCAGCTGTGGGCAACTCTAGCAAGCAGAGCAGAGTGTGTGCCGTGGGGCACCGAAGACAGGCGCGTGTCAACGCCAAAAAATAAAAAGAAAGGGGGAACAGTGGGGAGCAACTCGGACTAGACTAAGTTACTGGAATTAAGACTTATTCTATGCATCTGCTCTCCCACAATATGGCACTGGGAGAGGAGTAAACAGCTTCTACGCAGCTGCCTCCAGTTCAACCAATGACCTCCAGGAGCTGATCCTGCTCCTGATTGGAGGAGAGCAGCGTACTCGTCGTGTGGGTAGCAGAGTTGGGATTGGTGGAAGAGGACTATAAAGGAGGAGAGAGACAACATGCACCAGGAACATCTAAGGGGAACATCCGGATAACATCTGAGCATGAGCAGCCCCCGAGAGAGCCGGCCGGCGGTGTGCCGCTCCCCCGCGGAAGTGGGGAAAGTGGCAGGGGGCCCGCCCCTCCACAGAGGCGGAGGGACGGCAGCCAACCCGGGAAGAACCAGCAGCAAACCCGGGAAGGGCCGAGCAGACAAAAGAACAACACAGGGTCCTGTGTCGTTCCTCTGTGAAGAGGGGGATCAACAGTTATCTACAGCTTTCTGCTGTGCAAAACAGAAAGTGAGTCAGTCCTCAAGCTATGGGGACAATATTCAGAATTTCTTAGGTTATCACATGAGGACAAGCATTTTACATAAGAGTTTGTTTACAGCTACTGGAGTACATTACAGAGTAAATATAATATTTAAATCATGAACATGGTTATTTACATGATAATTAGATGTGATTAATCATTACTTTTACATTGTCATTGTTAATGAAAGTAAAATGGAATTTATTTTCTATTTCCTATGGCACCTCTTCCAATCTGTTTTTGGTTACTCTTCTTTCTACCTAGAGCACTTTGGCACTTTATGCTGTTATTTAGCATTTATATAGCTTTCTTTGTTCAAAGCACTGAGAAACAAACTACATGGTGAGTTCTATTTGTGGAGTAAGGGGGAATTATAATTGCATTTTTATCATTAACTCCATTAGAACTGAACATTTTCCTGCATTCATAACTCCACTAGAGCCTGAAAAAGAAGAAAGCTTGCTCAGACAAAATAGGTCCCTGCTGCTACAAAATTAAGAAACTGAAATTTAAGTAAATTAAAATATTTTGGGATGCCATAGTCTCAATACTCAAAAATGCAACACTTGCGAAGAAGAACAGGGCTGGGCGCTTTGCTTTATAACTCTGCTTCCAAGCTCCCAGTTGGATGATGCAGCCACAGGAGATCATCGGTAGAAGGAACTCATTTTGTGGAATTAGCTTCTTCCCATGAGATATGTGAATACACACTGACACTGTGCTTGAGGCCTCTGCTATTTCATTTTCATTTAGTCACTCTTGTTTCTAATAGTTTACTGGTTAATGGCAAGAATTCCATTCCCAACTGCAATTTCAGCCCAAGTTTACCTCTTATTTCATAGTAGTTGAGGTAGAGAAAGTATTTCCACTTGATGTTTTTTAAACTGAATCACAGTCAAAAAACAAAGGCAACTTTATGGTATCTGGATATTTTGATGTTCTAATTCTGAAAACAGTTTATAGAAAGAAAATTTCACAGATTATCTAAGCTTTAGACACACATGATTGTTTATGTAAGAATCCTGCAATGAGCATTTAGAAGCATAAATATATTTTTATATTTTGAAAATGTAAAAAAACAAAAATTCAACTGAAATCATAACAACTAGAATTAACATTTGTAGCCCCATTTGCTGTAGCCACAGTTTGAATGCTTACTGTGGATGTTCTCATGACTCCTGATACTCCCTGTCTGATGATGAGAAATGCTGGTTGTGATTTATAAAATTAGCAAATGGATTAGTAATAATCACCTAGAAACAAGGTCACACTTCCTTTCATATCCAAATTGTGATGTCATATGACACTACGGACTTGATTGCCAGAAATGATCTTCCTCTGGTAGTCCCACGAGTGTCTAAATATCCCCCAAAGTCTCACATATCCTTTTGTCAAAGCAGTACATTCCTTGATTTGCTGTTCTACCTGCTGTTTCTACTTCTGTTCTCTCTCTCCTACCTTGGAAGCTGTGGAGAAGACACATCATCAGCACGACCCACAATAAGAGTGTGAACTTCTAGCTGGCAGCACTGTCTCTGAAGGACCCAACTCTCCAGTCTTCAAAGTGCCAGAATTTCTGTGCTTCCGGGAGTGACTCAGACAGCAAGACCTCTCTGAGCTGTTAAAACATACACATTTTCTTAGACACAAAAGATCTCTATGGTGTCTCTTAACCAACAGCTTCTGGTTATCTCCAGTTTCTGGTTATCTCCAGTTTCTTAGAACTTTAAAAAAAAAATCAAGGAAAATAATTTTATCATACTCTGGTTCTCAATCCCAGACCCACCCATACCTTCCCCCCCAAAAAATCAAACACAGTCTTAAAGGATAAACAAAAACTAAAAATGATATTTTTACTTTTATCCTATCAACCTATTTTTTTCTTCCACAACAAAGACATAAAAGGCATTGCAGCCTCTACCTCATTTTCTTGGACAGCTTGCTTTGGGGGAATCTGATCACCAAATCATGAGGGAGAATATTCAAGCAGCCCTGATGAAGGGTCCTTATGGAGGAAAACAGCCATCCTACCACCAGCAAACACCAATTTGACAGTTATTTCTGCTTAACAGCCTTTCAGCAGTAGCATTTAGCCTAATTTTATCTTCAGGAAAATGATTATCTCAAGTGACACATCAGATACTGAGGCAAAGTTGTATATCAAAGGATTCTGTTAACAGAGTGAAAAGGCAGCTCAGGGGGTGGTTATTTCCAAGAATGGTTAAGAAGCTGCTTGGAAATCTGGCAATGGATCAAATATCTGCTCAGCTTCTCATCCAGCTTCCTGATAATGTACACCTTGAGAGGTAGCAGGTGATGGCTTAAGTATTGGGTACCTGCCACCCATGTAGGACACCTGAGAGACCTGCACTGAGTTCTGGACTCCTTGTTTGGGCCTAATCTAGCTTGGCTGTTGCAGGCATTTGGAGAGCGAAATGAAAGATAGAAGTTCTCTCTCTCTCTCGTTCTCTCTGTTGCTTTGCCTTATAAATAAATAAAAATAAAACTCTTTAAGAAATAGTTCATGTGGAAAAGTGGAACTAAATATGTTTAATTCTTTTTTAAAAAGATTTATTTATTTATTTGAAAGGCAGAGTTACAGAGAGAAAGAGGCAGAGAAAGAGAGACAGGGAGAGAGAATCTTCCATTGGTTGTTTCACTCCCCCACATGGCCACAACGGCCAGATTTGTGCCAATCTGAAGCCAGGAGCTTCTTCTGGGTCTCCCACATGGGAGCAGGGGCCCAAGGATTTGGACCATCTTCTACTGCATTCCCAGGCCATAGCAGAGAACTGGAGCAGAAGTGGAGCAGCCAAGACCTGAACTGATGCCCATATGGGATGCCAACATTGAAGGTAGTAACTTTACCTGCTATGCCACAGCACCGACCCCCTAAATATTTTTATTTCTTAAAAGGCAGTTCAAGGAATGTAAGAAAAAATGTCAAAATAATTTGTCTGATGAGTGACTATTATCTGGACTATATAACAATTTCTACAATGCACGAAAACCTAATGATTGTATACAAGAAATCATTTCTGGGGGCCTGCGCCATGGAGCACTAGGTTAATCCTCCACCTGCAGTGCCGGCATCCCATATGGGCGCCAGGATCTAGTCCCAGTTGCTCCTCTTCCAGTCCAGATCTATGCTGTGGCCTGGGAAAGCAGCAGAAGATGGCCCAAGTGCTTGGGCCACTGCACCCTCATGGGAGACCAGGAAAAAGCACCTGGCTCCTGGCTTCAGATCGGCATAGTCTGACCATTGTGGCTATTTGGAGGATGAACCAACAGAAGGAAGACCTTTCTCTCTCTTTCTCTCTCTCTCATTGTCTGTAACTCTACCTGTCAAATAAATAAATAAAAATCTTTTTTAAAAAATTCATTTCTGGAAGATAATAGTGCAGAAATTATTCTTATGTATAGCCAACTGGTTTTCAACACAGGCATAAAGGAAATACCATGGGTTTTGATAGGTTTTGTTTTTAACATTTGCTTATATATTTGAAAGTTAGAGTTACAGAGAGAAGAGAAACAGAGACAGAGAAATCTTCCATCTGCTGATTCACTCCCCAAATGGTGACAACAGCCAGAACTGGGCCAGGCGAAAGCCAGGAGCCAGTAACCAGGAGTTTCATCCCAGTCTCCTTATGGGTGTCAGCAGTCCAGGCACTTGGGCCATCTTATGCTGCTTTCCCAGGTCACTAGCAGTAAGCTAATCAGAAATGGAACCACTGGGACAAAAACTGGTATCCATTTGGGATGCCAGCATTGCAAGTGGTGGCTTTACCCTCTACATCACAATGCCAGCCCTGAAATGATAGTTTTTTCCAAAAAATAATGCCCAAATAATTGGATATCCATACTCAAAAAAAGAAATTTCACACCTATCACTATATACAAAAATGAACTCAAAATGGATTGTATATCCAAGGATACAATTTAAATATTTCTAGAAAAGAAAATAAAGAAATATTTTGTGAGGTGGGGCTTAGATATGAAAACATATGCACCATCCATAAAAGAAAACAATTGATAAATTTGAACTTCACTAAAATTAAGATCATCCACTCTACAAAGACAATTTTTTTTAATTTATTTGACAGGTAGAGTTATAGACAGTGAGAGAGAGGGAGAGAGAGAGAGAGAGAGAGAGAGAAAGATCCTCCCTCCATTGGTTCACTCCCCAAATGGCCGCTACGGCCGGCGCTGTGCCGATCTGAAGCTAGGAGCCAGGTGCCTCTTCCTGGTCTCCCATGCGGGTGCAGGGCCCAAGCACTTGGGCCATCCTCCACTGCCCTCCCGGGCAGAGAACAAAAAGACAAGAACTGGAAGAAAATATTTGGTAGTCATATTTCTTTTTTTTTTTTTTATGCTCTTTGCACCCAACCTGATTGCCAGATGTCAGGCACACATTCTCCTGGAGCTGCTGCAGTTGAAGAGATGTAGGCCAGACTTGCAGCAATTGGACCTGGGAGTCCCAGTGGCAGCATGCAGTGCACCATCTGGTGGTAGGAGATGAGATGGTGGGGCTGGCCTCAAGTCTGAGAGGCCACCACCCCTACTTGGTTCTTGGGGGCAGAATGCCTTTTTTTTTTTTTTTTTTAACAGGCAGAGTGGACAGTGAGAGAGAGAGACAGAGAGAAAGATCTTCCTTTTGCCATTGGTTCACCCTCCAATGGCCACTGTGGCTGGCGCACTGCTTTGATCCGAAGCCAGGAGCCAGGTGCTTCTCCTGGTCTCCCATGGGGTGCAGGGCCCAAGGATTTGGGCCATCCTCCACTGCACTCCCGGGCCATGGCAGAGAGCTGACCTGGAAGAGGGGCAACCAGGACAGAATCCGGCGCCCCCACCGGGACTAGAACCCGGAGTGCCGGCACCACAAGGTGGAGGATTAGCCTATTGAGCCACGGTGCCGGCATCATATTTCTGACATAAGATTTTCAAGCCAAATAAATAATTCTCATAATTCAATAATAGAACTCCAGTTTTTCAAATGGACAAAAGATTTGAAAAGATGTTTCACCAAAGACAATGTATAACCAGTATTGTACATGAAAAGATGCTTAACATCGTTAGTCATTAGTGAAATGCAAACTAAAATCAGAATGAGATACCATTAGATACTTTTATAATGTCCAAAATTTAAAGCACTTGGCATGCCAAATGTTAGGGAAATTATACATTAAATGATCTCACACTGCTTCTGGGAATATAAAATAACACAACAACTTTGGAAAACAGTTTAGTTAATAGTTTCTTTAAAAGCTAGACATATACATAGTATATAATCTAAACATTCCATTTCAGGATACTTTCTCAAGAGAAATGAAACAAATGTGCAGACTTGGAGGGAGTGATCATAACAGTTTTATTTGGAACAGCCCAAAATTGCAAACAATTCACCTACTCATCAACAAGTAAATGGATAAACAAATTGTATATTCATAGGATTGAATACAAAAAAGGGATACATGTGGCTACATGAATGAATGGCAAAGTAATTACGCTGAGTAACAGAAGCAGGCCATTGTGTTGCAGCAAATTAAGCTGCCACCTGGGACACCTTAATCGCATATCAGAGTGCCAGTTCATGTCCTTTTACTCCACTTCCTATTCAGCTTCTTGCTTGTGCACCTGGGAAGGCACCAGGTGATTGTCCAAATACTTGAGTCCCTGCCATCCACTTGGGAAACAGATGGAGTTCCATGCTCCTGGCTTCAGCCTGGCCCAGTGCAGGCTTTTGTGGGTGTTTGGGAAGTAAACCATTAGATGGAATCTCTTTCTCTGTTGTCTCTCTCTTCTCTCCCTCTCTCTCTCTTCCCCCTCTTTGTCACTCTGCCTTTGAAATAAACAGATTTTTTTAGAAAAAAAAAAAAAAAAGCCAGACAAAACAAAGCACTGTATGATATGATTCTATTCTAGAAAATTCAAATTATACTCTACTAACAAAAGGTATTATCAATGGTTGCCTGGGAATGGAGAGAGGAGAGAGATTTCATAGAGGGAAGGTTTGGAGGTAATGGATATGTTCATTATCTTAATTGTCATGATGGTTTCACTAATATATACATATGTGTCAAAGCGTATCAAATTGTTCAGTTTAAACAGTAGATGAGGTAGGCATTTGGCCTAGCAGTTAAAATGCCTGCTTCTTGTATCAGAGTACCTGGGTATGATACCCACCTGCAGCTCCGACTCAAGCTTCCTGATGATGAACAACAGGCAGCAGATGATGGCCCAAGTACATGCCCCATGTGGGGCACCCAGGCTGAGTTCCTGGTTCCTGGCCCAAACCCAGCTGTTGGAGGCACTTTATAGTGAATTCAGGGGATGAGAATGCTTATTCTTCCTCTCCTCTCTTTCTCAAATAAATGAATTTTTATTCTTAATAATACTGTTTTTAAATTAAGAATACAACCCTTTTTAATGATATGTTGCAAAATCACCTGGGGATGGAGCTGATTTTTGATTCTTTGGCCTGTATCTAAAGACTGTATTAAATGCCATAGTAAAGACATCATAAATATAAAAAATATTTGTTCAAAAATAGAATAGAGATATAAAATCAAAGAAAAATCTAACTCTTGTTCAAATCACCTGTAAACAGCTCCCACAGCCTTGGGGAAGAAGGAAGAGGAAATTGTCTGTCAGAGAAGCCTCCTTTGTAGGGCTGGATTAGCCTCCCCTCCTTATGCTGAAGGTTTCCCACTGACTTCAAAGAAGTCTTCAGATCAGAGAAAAGTAGAGCTCGCAGGAATAATTGTAGCAAGGTTGGGACTCTCTTAAAAGATTCTCTTTTGAGCTGTACCCATGATGACATTATCATATTATCGATGATAAGAGGGCTTCGGGTGGGACCAGTGAGCCACTAAAGCTTGCTTAAGCATCAAAGAGCGGACAAGAAAAGCATTCAAATCAAAGCAGAATTTTTTAAAGTCATAGACTAGTGATGCAATTCCTTGCTGTAGGAGTGACTGTGACAAATAAACTGTTTCTGTTTGAGATTGGCTTTCCTAGCTGTCACTGGTTTGTGGGAGAAAAGCACTAAAAAATATATAGCTAAAGAAAGAGAAATCTATTACCCAAGCTACCGTAATACAATAGCTTAATATTGACACAAATTCAGTGTGTGGATTGGGGTCACAGCGGTGCACATATAATAATCACATGCTGCACAATGAAACAGAAGCATGCTGCTGAAGTGAGGTGGCCTGGATAATACAACGCACGGAACAGCCTTCTGGCCAGAGAAACAACTGATTCTGAAATAATGCTCTGAAAAACTGAACCAATAATAGAACTGGAGGATCTAAGATGTAAATGGAAAAATAATTACTAGATAGATTTATTCAGTTTCATGAACCAGCAGGAAAAATGGAATGATGCTGCACAATAAGGTTGAACATCAGAGCTGCAAATTTGCTCTTATTGAGTGAGCTGGAAATATGATTTAATGTTCCTGGCAAAATATCAATTCAAAGAACTGATGAGTATTAGAAAGATTTTGTATTGGGTAGTGAGAAAGACAGACAGACAGACTTGAATTCTAAAGACCTCTAACGTAGGGCTGGATGTGTTAAGTGTTTTAATATTTGGGCAACACAGAGAAAGGAGAGATTAATGCCAGTTTGTGTTGAATAGAAAAACATGTTGCAATACACAGAGAACCACAGTATTCATAGAAGGTGCTCCGAATAACAGCTTTTACTTCATTTATCATTCAAAAAGTATGAAGGTTTACAGCTTTTAAGAAGAGAAAGCTTTCATTTGTTTTTTACACCAAAAAAAAAAAAATAAATTTATTCCTTAGCTTCTGAAGCTATCTTTCTAAAATAATTATATAACTTCCGTACTAGGTACAGCCACAGCAGGTGTACTTCAATGAGATCATGCCCTCTCCCCCATTCTCCCTTGTCACACAAAGTTGGACTGAATGAAATCCAGCTCACATAAAGACACAGAAGGCCTTGCCCTGCTTATTTTCAGACTAAAGTTAAACCCTGTCCTGTGCATTGTAGCCATGCTGAGCCCTCACCTCTAGCTACCAATTAGCACTGCTGTTTCCTTGAGCTCTGTGACTGCCTCCCTGCTTGCTTCTTACATAGGGGACCAGCAGGATCCCACCTGTTAGAAACCAAAAACAGTGGGGTTGTGTGTTTCTGTTACATCAGTTGTGTGTTATGGCAGGCTCTTCTGCAGAGAACTGCTTGAAACTTTTCTGGAATAATTGCCACAGAAGCAAACAAGCACTATTGTATTGGCAATAACATAAAGATATGGCAGATTCTGCACATACAGTCAGTTTATGAATTTTTTAAAATTTATGGAGCACATTTTTATGCAGTTTATATGTATAAGGAGTAGGGTTGCCAGACTTAGCAAATAAAAATATAGAATGACCAATTAAGTTTGAATTTCAGATAAATAACAATTGATTTTTAGTGTAAGTAGGATCCAATCACTATTAATAATGCAAGTATTAATTGTATTTTAGAAATGTTTATTGTTCATCTAAAATTCAAATTTATGTACCATATATTTTAAATAGCAACTCTAATTGAGATGAATTCAAAGAATTGTAAAGAGTGGATGGTATTAGAAAAATAAGAGAGGGCATTGAGGAGGGAGGACCAATATGGATAAAGACAGGAAGTAGCTGCATTTTTCCAGAGGTGATTAATAAAGCAATTCACATAAACAGTGGTATAAAAAAGCTGGGGATGGTATGTAAAATTTTTTAGAAAAAAGTTATTTAATTTCTCTTCAGGGAATTATTTTGCTTAGCAAACACCTGGAAAGGCCATTTTGGTTGACCATTATGAGCAGGGACATAAGAACATTAGGTTATATGAAAACAACAAAGATAGCCGGCGCCGCGGCTCAATAGGCTAATCCTCCACATTGCAGCGCCGGCACATTGGGTTCTAGTCCCGGTCGGGGCACCGGATGCTGTCCAGGTTGCCCCTCTTCCAGGCCAGCTCTCTGCTGTGGCCAGGGAGTGCAGTGGAGGATGGCCCAAGTGCTTGGGCCCTGCACCCATGGGAGACCAGGAGAAGCACCTGGCTCCTGGTTTCAGATCAGCACGATGTGCCGGCCGCAGCACGCTGGCCGCGCCGGCCATTGGAGGGTGAACCAATGGCAAAAGGAAGACCTTTCTCTCTGTCTCTCTCTTTCACTGTCCACTCTGTCTGTCAGGAAAAAACAACAACAACAACAACAAAGAAATTGTGAATTTATAGGACAGTTCCACAGAGGAGGAAAGTTTTGAAGAGAATGACATTGTACAGGAAGACAAAAGAGAGAAGGAGGAAATTTTGGCCAGAGAAAAATTCCCTACAGCAGCCAAATGATTTGAAAGAACCAGAGTGATCAGTATGTTGCATCATCATCTGTGCTGTTCTGACATTTATGTATCTGCCAATGGCTGAAATCTTCAGTAAAAAATTATACACCTGAGAGTAGATTGAGAGATGAGGAAAAGCGATGGGATAATTCAGATTCATTTAACTTTTTCTTTTACCATTTCTGGCAAGAGATAACTTGGGAAGTCTTGGTTTCATGATTCTGCACATGTTAGCAGAGCTATGAATGTTTGTGTAAGAAATACTGCTTTGTTCCTACCCTATTAGCTCTGTATATCTGAATGTGTTTATATGTGTTCCTATGTAAAGATTCCAATGAATTCAAGTGTGTATATGATTTATTCTGTTCCCTAGGGTGGGTGAGTTTATATTACAATCTATGAGAGACCAATGAAACTTTTCTTGCAATTGCTTGCAATATTTCTTAGTTGTGTTTCTAATGTCTTCCCAAAACTAAATACTGAGTCATGAAAACAGTGACAAATTAATACTAAGTATATATTTCCAGAATAATGACCTCAGAGTGATTATTTGGCCAACCACGTGGATGATTTGGGAATAAGGACTACTCCTTGAAATAATGATTGATACTTTACAAATTTTCCCTCTGGATAAGGAATAGATCTATAATCAAAGATATCATCAGGGATGTTAGAGAATAGCCAGGATGCTTGTTTATGTCTCAATGTTATATAACCCTAATAGCTACAGGGAAACTAGCTATTGCTCCTTTGCAATTACTGTGCTGTTACTCTTTCAGCATCTCTTGAAAAATTACCCACCCCCAAAAAAAGCAATCTGTGATTTACCATTATTCTTAGAATATGTCCATGATTCTGCTGCTTTCTTTGGAGTATCTGAGAAATCCACAAACCTAATGTGCAACTTAAGGTTTTTCAATTTGTGCTACAAGCTGGAGGCAAGGAGACTAGTATTTTCTAGACAAGTGAAATTGTGTCCTCTACCACTTAGCACCATGGAGCTTGAAAGGATGTCTGAATGCATCTCTTCTTCACTAAAGTTCTTCTCAAAGGCCACAGGAACAGTTAACCATGCCCAACACTCTGGCCCTCCAATTTCCAGTCCTATATTCATTCTAGATACTACTCCTAATAGCTCTACTATTCATTATACTTACTGTAGGCTAGGTATTATTCTAACTACCTTTTAGGCATTACCTTACTTAATCTTACTTAATGCGACAACCACCTCCATGGTGTAGGTGCATATTATTGTTGTCATTTTTCAGGTGAGGAAAATAGGTAAGTATTTTGCTCAATCCCCAAACTAGCAGAAGGACTGAGCTTTCTATCTTGAACCCATGTAAGCTCCCACCCCAAATATGTGTGTTTATCTCCATTTTACTTCTTTCACCCCAAGGAAACATCTGTGCAGACGACTGGCTCCTTGGTGCTTCCCAAGTTGTCCATAAATTACAAAGTTCTTATTGGCATTTGTGTTGCACATATAAAGATTCAGAGAACAAAGTTTTGAACTTAGTAATGTCAAGTTCTCTCTCTATTGCTGGTAGAAAGGAATTACAGATTATTTGTCCTCCTTTTTTCCAGGATCCCTGCTTCTTAAAATACTGTTCTCAATTTGATGCCTAAAAGAAACTTCATTCTTTCCAGTTTGAGCTCCTTTAATTCCACATGAAAAATAAAAAATGTGTGGTCATGAAATAACAGGAGGAATGAGAAAGCTGATAGAACTGTGAGCTAAATTGTTACTGGCTCTGATGAATTAATTAATTACCAAATAGGCGATTGAGCCCCATGCCAGAGCAGAATGTGTGCAAAGCTGTAGGCTAATCATGTCAAACTCCTTACAGTTATGGAAACTCTTGCTGTTAATAAGCTGCCAGCCAAAGCTGCTGGAGGTTGTCCGATTTCTTTTACTTTCTTTTTTCAATTTCTGGTGCAATTAAAACCACTCTTTGCATAAGCCAATAAATTACTCTTTTTTTCTAATGCACAGAACCTTAAACGGGTAGCTGAGACCTGGATGGATGAATTTGCAGAGTACATTTACCAACGGCGGCCTGAATACAGGCACCTCTCCACCGGGGACATCTCCGCCCAGAAGGAATTGCGCAAGCAGCTCAAGTGCAAGGACTTCAAATGGTTCATGGCTGCAGTGGCCTGGGATGTGCCTAAGTATTACCCTCCAGTGGAGCCCCCACCTGCTGCCTGGGGGGAGGTGAGGAGAGGTGGCATGCAAGTTTGCATGAGAGTATGTCCGTTTCTCCCAGCCTCAGATGATATGAACGTGTAGCCTCCTCTTAGAAAATTACTAGAGCTCAGGATTCAGCTCTCAGTGTTGATGAACTGACCCAAAACTGCTGCCACTGTTGACTCCCCAGTTTTTTGAAGACATCTGGAAAATATTTTTGAGATTAGTAAAATGATCATAGGATCCTGTAGAGAATGAAAATATCTGTCATGATACTCTGTAAATAAAGGTGACCAGATATCCAGGATAAAATCCCTCACTGTCCTATATGCAGTTTTGTTGCAATTTGCAAACGTCTATACAAGATGATGGAAGGGTTTGGCTTCTTTCCAAATCAGAGCATACTATGCAGATTCATGAAGAAATGCATTTCCATAATGCAGATAGCTATGGGATGTGCAGAAGTTACATTGATTCCTTAAATAAGTACTAACCTTTCCACCTCTGAGTGCTTCTATTTGATTCACTTCATGATCTAAAATGGAAACAGCTGAATAGCCCCAGGTCCCTAATTTAAAATATCTATTTTTTGACATAAAAAAATACTATTGCACAGCTTCAGTTCTATTCAATACTGTTACTATGACCTTTTCCCCGTAGAAAAAAGGTGTGCTAGAACAAGGACTAAAATTGGACAAGGTAGATTTATCCCAGCAATTTAACCTGCTTTTTAGCTGAGGATGTCAGGGGAAATGCAAGCACCGTCCCAGTTCTCCAGCATTTCAGAAGCCCAGAGGTGACTTTCCAGCATTATGGAGAAGCTTTCTCATCATCACACTTGGTATTGTAGTTGTAGGGGTGAGGTTGGGGGGGGGGGGTCAGAAATATTGCCAAGTCAGTATTGATGGCTGTAGCACTGTAAAAAAAAGGTCGCAGGGCATAGTAGTAGAAGAGGCCAGAGTAATCAGGCAGCATTTTGGGGTGAGCTGCCATTATTCCTGGAAAAAGTGTACTCAGCAAGTCATAGGTGCATTGCATGTTTGCTGAGAGAGTCCAAGAATATGCTTTTTTCTTCCTGAACCTGGGACAGCCCACGAAACAGTCAGGTCCTCACTGCATGCTCCATCCCTCCATGTTTTTTATATAGTGGATGTGATTTTGACATTGCTTAAGTCACTTAGTAATTTGGTCTCATTTTTTGCATTTTAAACATCTCATTAAAATTTTCCTGGATTACAAGTAGCATTGGTCCACTAGCATTAGTTTCAACTATCTATCATAGGCTCAATTTATAGCAGTGGAAATTTATTTTATTTTATCTTTTGCTAGCTTGTTTATTTGAAAGGCAGAAAGAGAAACATCTTCCATCCACAGGTTCATTCCCCAGATGTCCACAACTGCTGGAGTTGGGCCAGGACAAAGCCAGAAGCCCAGAGCCTAGTGCAGGCCTCCTACATGGGTGGCAGGGCCACAACTACTTGATCCATCACCTTCTGCTTCCCAGGATGCACAGTAGCAAGAAGCTGGAATTGAGATTAGAGCTGGGACTTGAACCCAGCCACTCCAAAATGTGATGCAGGCATCCCAAGTAACCTCCCAACTACTATACCAAACCCCTACTCTATAGCAGTGAAAATTTAAAATAAACACTATGAGAACTCTCAGCCTAACACGTTGGAAGGCATAGGTGTTTGTTACCCAACAAGGAGTGATTTCCGTCCTAAAGATTTTTGGTTAATATTCTGCTTGCCATTTTTCTATGATGATTTAAATATCTTGCCTAGTGACCAGGGAATACACCTGAAAACCCCACAGTATCATTGTGTGGCTTGCTGCTAGGTAAAAATGTCATCATTTTTTTCTTTGCCTTATATGGAAACATAAATTTTTGTTCAAATCTGATTACAGTTTAAACTGCAATTGACCACATTTTCCCACATTACCTGGCTAAACCATAACCTATATTTATTTATGAAGCACATGATTTAGAAACAAACTCAAACATTCCAGTGTGCTTCTCAAAAACACACAACCTCCATTGCTCTTGATTGCCTCACATCTTGGCATCACTTCTCTTATCCCTGGAGATGTTTCCATTTATCATCACTGGTTTCAATAGTCGGGGCTAGTGCTATGGCACAGCAGGTTAAGACCTGGTCTGCAATGCCAGCATCCCATGTTGGTGCCGGTTCAAGTCTCTGCTGCTCTACTTCTAATCAAGCTCTCTGCTATGGCCTGGGAAGCCAGTGGAAGATGGCCCAAGTCCTTGGGCTCCTGTACCTGTGTGGAAGACCCAGAGGAAGCTCCTGGCTCCTGGCTTCAGATCAGTGCAGCTCAGGCTGTTGGGGCCATCTGGGGAGTGAAGCAGTGGATGGAAGACCTTTTTGTCTCTCTCTCTCTCTGCCTCTGTCTCTCTGTAACTCTACCTTTCAAATAAATATATAAATCTTTCAAAAAAATCAAACAATGAGATCAGATTTTTTTAACACGATTATAAATTTCTTTCCCAGAAGCTCCAAAATAATAAACAAAGATCATAATTAGGCTTAGGAAAGACGAAAATGAAGTTATTTAGTTCAAGGACAAATTGCTTTCAGTTTTGTTTGCTCAGTGAAGATATAGTGCACAGCAAAAATGAATACACAGAAAATAGAAGGGAGGCAAAAAGAAAGAAAATCAACCAGCAACAAGGGTTTTGACTGAAAAACAGTTCTGGAAATATCAATTTCCCAGATTGAATAGATCCTGAGAGACTCATACATTTGAAACATGTGAAACATGGACACTGAAGGCAAGAGGCCAGTGAATGATTTGAAAAGTAGTTTCCTATAAATGAAATTATAAAATGGTGAGGCTATTTTTCAATTCTATATATTTTTAAAAGATTTTATTTATTTATTTGAGAGGTAGAGTTACAGAGAGTGAAAGGGAGAGACAGAGAGAAAGGTCTTCCTTCCGTTGGTTCACTCCCCAAATGGCCACAACAGACAGAGCTGCACCGATCCGAAGCCAGGAGTCAGGAGCTTCTTCCGGGTCTTCCATGCAGTTGCAGGGGGCCAAGCACTTGGGCCATCTTCCACTCTCTTCCCGTGCTACAGTAGAGAGCTGGATTGGAAGAGGAGCGGCTGGGACTAGAACCGGCACCTATTCAATTGTATATTGAGTAGTAACAACCAAGTTTTTGATGTTGTATTTAAGAATTACTAAAAATGCAAAATATATCTATGGGACAAATTAATCTCTGAAGATAATCTTTCAAAATATTCACCCTTGTGTGATTTCTTTTCCTTTTCAAAAGGATTTTTTAATTTGTTAATTTTGAAATAATTGTAAAACTCCATGACTTTAAAAATGATAGTATAGAAAGTCCACATATATCATTCACCTGTCTTCTTCTAATTTTGACATTTTATATTTACCGCACTAATTATGATATACTTATTAAGCTATATACTTGAAGTTGGTACAATACTGTTAACTAAGCTACACACTTTATTCAGTTTTTTTCACAAGTGTTCCTTTCCTGTTCCAGGATCCAATCCAGTATATAAGAGATTTATAATTTCTTATAAACTTTAAACCAATTGATAGAATGGGCAAAGCTCCTAAATAAATTTAATAGTTAGGTTGCTGTTTTAATAAAAATGTAAGAAAGGGAATACAGACTCTGTGGGTCTTTTAAAGCAATTACAGGAAGGAACCACAAACCACCAGCAACGTAAACACAAGAATCCTTTATGGGAGAGCTGTGCCAAAAAGCAGGCCAACCTGCCATTTTATGCACTTGTACTTGGAAGGTTTTCCACTTGCTTCTCTTTGCCAGCCTGATTCTGGGTAAACAATGAAGTGCTTAGGCCAATTTTGGCTCTGGTCATTGGAACTAAGCTTGTAAAGGATATGTTACACACCATAAACAGCCCATAAACTGCTACTCATTTCCCTGACAAATTCAGCTGGACTATTGCACTTGCCTCCTAATTCATCTCTGTGTTGCTGCCCTCCCCACTTTGGTTTAATCTCAACACAGTACACATAAAATGGGAGAGCAGCTCACTCCTTCATTCAACACCTTTCAGTGGCTAACATTTCTCACCAGGTGAAAATCAAAATCCTTACTTACGAGATCCTACCTTATCTCACCCGTGTTTTGCCTCCCCCAGCCTAATCTCTTACTACTCCCCCCAAGGATTACTATCCTCCAGGTGCATTGGCCTCATTGCTATTCCTCAAACAGGACAGATATATTCTTGCCTCAGAGCTTTTGCAGTTGTTTTTGCAAATACTTAAAATCCTTCAGTCCCAGAAATCCTACGGCTTCCTTCGCTTCTCTCATGTCCTCACTCAAAAAAAGAACATCTTCTCAGTAAGGCCTCCCTGATTATCTCATCTAAAATTGTAGCAATCCACACACACACATCCATGTACTCACTTACACATTCCCTATCTCCATTTCCTCTTTTATTTTTCTGATCAGCATCCATCACTATATGACAAGTCATGTGATGTATGTATTCATCATGTTGTGTTACCTCTGCTCTTTGGTCACAAGAAATAATGACTGGCATATAGTAGGTGGTCAATAGAAAATTTGTAATGAATAAAAGATGAATAAATGGAAGATCCTGCTTTCCTGTTATCTCACTTAATCATTCACTGTTTTGCCCCCATGAATGTATGTTTGAAGCCTCTACAGGACATGCTGAGTTATCATCTAATAAAGGGGAGAGGTCTCTGGACCACAAAGATTACCTCTTTGGAAAGTTTCACTAGGAGAACAGTTTGAATAATGATTATTAGGTAACTGATTCTGATGGACAGTCAGGTCTATAGTCCATATGACAATCAAACAAAATACAAAATACTCTGATGAGGAAGCAGGGTAAACTCCAAAAGTAAGATTTTGTTCCAGCAACTTATAAATTCTCAGTGCCATCTTCCTACTTAAAAGAGATTAAAGTCACACCTGATAGACAAATAATGGTCTCTTAGCAGTCACTTCATCCTCAAATGCACAAGGGTCGTGGATGTAATGGGGAGGAAATGGGGCCCAGTGAGCATAGAGAGGATTTTGAGCCATGTAATGAAGCATCCTTTAGTGCTATTCAAATGGAAGCAATGGGCTTCCCCCATATGCTGTGTTGGATATGATAAAAACAGTTTCAGAGTGGAAAACTATTCTTAAACCACTTACATATGGAGTGGCTCTTTTTCTGCCAAGATGCTAAATGAAAGAAATTGAATTCCCAATTATTTTTCTCTTTATCCCTTCCCTTCCTTCGAATTCATGCATTTGCTAGAGTCATTTATAGTACTCCTTTATAGTCTAAGAAGAAGAGTTCTGCAGAATTCTAAATATCATGTGTAAGAGGGAATAAATGATGTAAAATAGACAAACATGTCTTTTCCTACCAGTGCCATAAATTCTGTTAAGAGGTGTCTGCTTACTGCCCTCAATGTGCCAATCTTCGCACATCCATTTGTCATCTTGGGATTGTGCATAACTTTTTTAAAATCTTTATTTTAAAAATTCATCTCAATACTGAACTTCTTCAGCTGCTTATTTAAATTCCTTCCTCAAGATAAATGTCACCCTGAATTGTGGAACATTCACAAAGACAGGCACCCTGAATAATTCCTATTCTTCTCAGCACCAAGTGCTGCTCTTGCCTTCTTTCAACCTGCTAGTTTCCTCCTCCTTCTCATGTGTTCATGGTGCACAGGCTTTTCAGATGTTCCCATATCGGCATACATGAAAGGAAGTTCAACACCAGTAGGTGCATTATCTCAAAGACCATCTGAGGAAGTGAGGTTGTCTCTTCCAAACAAATTCAAAGTGAATGCTGTTGATGTCTGATGCAAAGGTAAAAGCTGGAGTTTCTTGGACAATGAGTGAAGCTCTTACAAATTCTCTTGGGAGAGCTGACACCAGCTCTCCTGCATTCCTCTACAACCTAGTCTTTTAACTAGGAAAGCTGCAAAGTGAGATTATCCTGCTGTTTCCCTTGCAGCTCTGTAGGAAACCATCTCTGCCATTCAAGTGCTGTATATCAGCAAGCCAAATCTTTAAGTTAAGCAGTCATTCACAGGTGATTTGTCATTCCATGTGTATTTGACTTGACTTGTCTGTCATTAATTCTCAAACAGAGGCAACACTAGTACACTGTGCTAATTCATCCTCTCTGGAACTCATCAAGGAGGTTAAGAATGGGAAGAACACATATAAATGGAATTATGTTTTTAAATTTGAATAAATGTTTTCTGTATTCTCAACAGCTGAGTCATGGCTATGAAAATAAACTTAAAGTGCCTTACAATAAACATGGTTTTAGTTCCCATTCCCTGGCAGTGGCAATTTTACCCAAGTTATAATGGAATCAGAGAAACTTCAGAGCTAACAAACTCATTATTCTCCTCCAGTATGGCAAACAAAGCATTCCTCTTTTCTTTATGGTTATTTTGTTCTTCTTTGAATTTATATTTGATATATGTTTACACACAAAAATATATTCCTTTTCTGGTGCTCGTTATAGGAATCACTGAAATTTTAAGTGTGTGGTAGCCTAGTTATGAATTCGTCTTAGCATTTAAATTTCATTGAAAATCAGTACCTTTCTAATACCAAGAATGACACTAACAGTAGAATTTGGGGATCATTAAATCATCAGAGCAAGATTTTTAATCCATAACCTCAGAGAATAGCATGGTTGGAAAAATCCAACAAAACTTTCCAAGGACATAGAAACACCTCCTACATCCTACCTATTATTTAACCATGTGACCTGTTGCCTTCTGTGATTGCTAAAGCAGGTCTCTCCAGGGACAAATGCCATCAACTTGCTTTAAAATTCCGGTGACCCGCAACTGGCAGAAGAAGGATTAGAATAAGTACAGTAAAAAAGGAAAGGTTCTTGGGGTTTTGGAAAAAATTTCTAAAAACTGTCAATTTCACGTTATGTAGACTGGTACCAATATGCATTAATGGGCTTAGGATTTGCTTTCAATTACTTGTAAATAGTAATAGTTAAAAGAAGACCCAATATGCTTGTGGGAATCCTCGTAAAGTTGAGCCAAGTGTCCTTGGTTGACACTGCTCCAAACCCTGAGAAGTATACTGACTACACTGCTAAGAAGTAAGTCATTCCTAGAGTTCATCAGTCTGTCAGATTTTGTAAGCAAATCGAAACGTAGCTCTCTGTCTAAATCTGGGAGGTGGGAAGACAAGCATTCCTTTGCTCCCGTTCAGATCTGTAGTTCATTCTTTCTCCATGTTTCATTTCCTCACAATCATCTCTTTATATTTCTTGATCCATTTCATTTCATTTCTTCCTATTGACTTTAAAATATATAGAAGTAAATTTCTATTGGCTTCTATTTCCAAAATTCTGTTTTTGTCTAAATCAATAACCCAGCAGTATTTAGCTAAGCCAGCTCTTGCCTTAGAACTTTCCCATTTTACAGTGACATGTGTATGTCTTTCTGTTGAGCCTCTCTTGTCCAGTTGACATAATGCCTGTTAGTTAGTCTATTTATGGAAAAAGTGGCCTATTATTTAGGACCAATCTAAAGAGTAACCAATAATCTTATGAGGAGCCTAATTTATGGACTAATCAGTAGAACAGAACGAAAAAGTCAGTTATTCCCGATCTTTTCTAGACAAAGTCACCCAGAACCAATCATATATATTCAAATTCTTTGTCTACATTTTTAAAAATCAGAATTGCATACAAGTTTGTAGCAAAATTTTTGCTCTAGGGTCCAATATTCAGGTACTGCCCTAGTATCTAAAAAATCATGAAAAACTTTGAGGAATTATTCCATAAATAAAAATCTATGTTTTCTATAATATTCTTGTTTTAATGTATACTATAATTTATGATGCTAAAAATAGCAGCAGCAGTGTGATTTTGTTCAGTCATTTAAAAAGATGCATTTAGGATAGAAAAGAAAAAAAGAACAATGTGAATATCATCTTACACAAAACAGATAAAACAAATGACAAGAAATCCCCCATGTACTCTAGAATAGGGGTTAGTGTGACCTGAACACCAGGCCGTAGCAGATACTCTGTGGGAACAGAAGAGAAAAGGGATTAGTAGAAAGAAAAAACATATTACTGATCACACTTCTACAAGGAGAGGACCCAGAAATCAACATATATTCATCTTCAAAAGACAAAGATCTTTTATAGAACAGGAATTAAAATAATCAAATCTGAATGTTATCAGTGAGATTCAAAGACCTGCTCACAGTTTCCTGTCTGAGGATCAGTACAAAGAGACCAGTAAGGAGCAATGGGATTGTAAAACACCCTGAATAGCTTTGGCCTACATGTGTCTCAAAACATGCAGTACTCCCTGTCCCTTCCAATCTCCCACCCCCAACAAAAAAGAAAAAATCTGTGAGTTGGATTCAAAATGAAACACTGGGAATTCCAGAGAGACAGAAGTTTCCAGTACCACAGAAGGAATTGTCTGGGTTAGAGAGCTTAGAACAGCAGACACATTTAAAGGCAGCAATATTGCTTTGAAGGAAAGAATCTTAAAACACCAGACAACACAAAACTAGAGACAGGAAGGTCTTGTGAATCAGCCGGAGCCCAGAAAGAAAAGTGTTCATATACAAATGTCATTTTTAAAATAATTCACAGTAACAACAGAGAAGAGAGCCTCAAACAGGAACCTTCCTCTAATAATACAATAGAAGCAGTTTAAAGTGAAACCCCATAAAAGATACAGTAAGGTTAATGATTTTTAAAATGACCCAAATATAGATCCAATAGCTACTAAAATTATACTACAAATGTGGCCACAAATAAGATAAAAACTGCAACTTAAGATTTCAGAATAAGTTAAAAGAGTCTTAGAAATAACCACAGCATGAATGAACCATACAAATCAGAATGAAAATAATCCAGAAATGAAATCTTTAGAGTTAAATTAAACATAACTTTGCTTAAAAAAAATAGAACAGAGAAAACTTGGGAATGAACTAAAAAGGAAAGAAAATATACTTCACAATGAAGCCTGAATTAGAACAAAAGAACAAAGGGAGACAATGGGAAGCGCAAGAAGTGGAACTGAGGCGAAGAAGAAAAAGAGTAAAAATAATGGAACAGAAACTTAAAAATTAGGAAAAAATAATTCACCAAGATATTTGGAACAACAGACAAAGCAGATTAAACAAATTTTCCAAGAAAGATCCTCAAAAATGAAAGGCAACAAATACATAAAACTGTGATTGGAGGAAACCTACTCAAAACAAAAGGCTTGGATTTACATATTAAAAGGACCATTCTTGGAAATTCAGCTATTTTTAAAGGAGGAAAAAAACTGTGCACCCAAGCATAAAGAATAAATCTGATGAACATTGTGCCCCAGGAGCCAATATACAGCAGCTCTGCACAAGTATTCAAGAAAAGAAAATAGGAGCCCAAGATTTCACATCCAACCAAACCAGCCTTCCAGTATGAAGACTGTCAAAAAACAATGATAAACCTTCAATAACTTAGGGACTGTTTTAACTAAAAGCCTTTCTAGGGAATTGTTACTAAATGAGAATCAGAAAGCCAAGAGCTTTTTGAAGAAGCTTGGCATAGATAGGGTCTGAAAAAAAGTGACTATAAAGATAGACTAATGTACATATTGTATATGATTTTACAATGTACAAATAATCAAGTAACAAGTGGGAAAGTAAATGGAAAGCAGAGTAAGTCTGCTGATTGTGCCGTAAGCATTAACTAGGAGTAAAAGATTATCGTGTCTGTTTAGACACTGGGGGAGAAGGAAGAAAAATGGTTTCTTGGAGAAAAGTATAGTTAGGCATTACCTAAAAAAAGGAAACTTCAGATATTATATAGAATATTAATGTAAAGTAACCAGCAGGAAAAAAACACAAACCATATTAAATATCAGAGATTACACAGAAAAAAGAAAAGCTACTGCATGATGAAAGATTTTTTTAGAGAACAGTGCATAATAAATCAGTTTGTCAAAGCTAAGATCAAACATATAATATAATAAATGTACTGAAAGAAAGATTTCAGATTAGTTCATAAAACAAATCTAACTCTTCTATACAGGAGATATACTAAAACCAAAATGAAAAGATTGAAAATTACAGAATAAGCATAAGTATACCATGAAAATTCAAGTAATATGAAAGCAGCTTATGGGATCTTGATATGCAACAAAGTAAAATACAAGGCAAGAAAAGCAGAGTAGGAGCTGATTTTGTGGTGCATTAGGTTAAGCCGCCACCTGCAATGCCAGCATCCATATGGGCACTAGTTTGGCTTTTCTACTTCCAATGCAGCTCTCTGCTAATGTTCCTGGGAAAGCAGCAGAACAATGTCCAAGTGCTTGTGCCTTGCCACCCACATGGGAGACATGCTGAGCCTGGAGTTCCAGGCTCCTGGCTGTTAGGAGTGAACAGGTGGATGGAAGATCTTTCTCTTCTTCCTACTCATCTCTCTTTGTAATTCTGCCTTTCAAATAAATAGATAAATCTATTTTTACAGAGAGCAAAGTAAAATGTTAGAGACTAAAAACACCAAATACTGCAAATCATTGAAAAATAACTTTATTAGGCCGGCGCCGCGGCTCACTAGGCTAACCCTCCGCCTAGCGGCACCGGCACACTGGGTTCTAGTCCCGGTCGGGGCGCCAGATTCTGTCCCAGTTGCCCCTCTTCCAGGCCAGCTCTCTGCTGTGGCCAGGGAGTGCAGTGGAAGATGGCCCAGGTGCTTGGGCCCTGCACCCCATGAGAGACCAGGAAAAGCACCTGGCTCCTGGCTCCTGGCTCCTGCCATCGGATCAGCGCGGTGCGCCGGCCGCAGCGCACCGGCTGCGGCGGCCATTGGAAGGTGAACCAACGGCAAAGGAAGACCTTCCTCTCTGTCTCTCTCACTGTCCACTCTGCCTGTCAAAAAAAAAAAAAAAAAACTTTATTAGGCAGAAACTGCCATAAATGAAATCAGACATAAATAACAGGACAGTTTAATACAACTCCCTGGGCCCAAGATTGTACATCTAATACATATCTAATGCTGAAACTTTTTTTGAATTTATCTATTTTGCAAATGCATAGATTTGAAAGTATATTAATATTACAAATATTTTAAACATACAAAAAAAGCAAATTTAAAACTAATTATAGGGACCAGTGCTGTGGCATAGCAGATAAAACTGCCGCCTGCAGTGCCAGCAACCCATGTGGGCACTGGTTTGAGTCCCAGCTGCTCCACTTCCAATCCAGCTCTCTGATATGGCCTGGGAAAGCAGTAGAAGAGGGCCCATGTGCTTGGGCCCATGCACCCATGTGAGAGACCCAGAGGAAGCTCTTGGCTCCTGTTGTTGGATCAGTGCTGCTCTGGCTGTTGTGGCCATCTGGAGAATGTACCAGTGTATGGAAGACCTCTCTGTCACTGCCTCTGCCTCTCTGTAACTCTGACTTTCAAATAAATAAATCTTTAAAAAAAACTAATTATAGAAATAAATACCCTCTAATCTTAAACATGAATGGAAATTTCAATATCAATTCCAAAAAAAAATTTTACTTACTGAAACTACCAATTTTCTGTCTTTGTCCACTGGAAAACAAATCTACAAATAACTTTAATCCAATTTTAGAACATATATATATATATATACCTCTCAATTGTGGTCTCCAAACAGAATTCCTCAGTAAATAGAACTAAGAATTCTTGGGGAAACAATTAATCCAGTTGTGGGGAAGGAAACGTAGAAAGTAGTCTGGGATATTTTGTTACCCTAGAAAAAAAGAAGGAAAGGAAAACCTAGTTGAATCATGAATAGAATAAATTTACTGAAAAGATAAATTTTTAGACAATTGGGGGAAAGTGAATATGGACCTAATATTAGATAGTATTAATTATTATAATTACTGTTATTTGTATATAGATGAAAAAAAAGTTCTCCCTCCATTATTGTTTTTGCTTCCTCCTTGCAACCTCATTTTGAAAAGCTTAGTTAAGTGTCAGATATGAAATGATATGTGTGATGTTTACTTTAATGTTATCCAGCAAAACAGGGACAGATTGAGAAGTTTATGCATAAGTCTGTAGAACAACCTCTTCATAGTCATGTTCTGGGCTCTCCATCTCCCCTAGGAGAAAAATAGAAGGATCAGTGGAAGTCTTGAACTGAATTGCAGCTTGCGGTAATGCTTGGTGTTTTAAAAGGTGATTGTTCATCAGAGGCTTACTTTTGAGGCTAGGAACTTTGTCACATTATGGGGCCTGGATGTTATTAGATCTTGCCCCAGGGTCAGTTTTGTAGCTTCAAGGATTAGGAGGGTAATAGCTACCACCGCTCTGAGTCAAGCTTTGCCCTTGCTTCTGCCACCAGGTCAAGTTCCTTGCTAAAGGCTAAGTTAACCTCTAGGCTGCTGAGCTGGTCCCTTAAGCTGAATCAATAACCCTAACGGCATCCCTTTTCTCCATGTTACATATAGATTGAAGACTTTGCTTTTAGTGAGGCTTAAAGCTGAGGCCTCAAGTAAAGTAAGGCCTATTTAACTTGGATAAAGGTCTGTTGGGCCTCTTGGCCCCATGTTAAAACATGGTTCCCTGCCATCTGGATATCTTTTATCAGTTGATAAAATGATGGGCTATTTCCCCATATCTGGGGATCCAGGATTGACAGAATCCTGAGACTCCCTGGATTGGAATGCCACTGGGACAATTTCATGGCTTTAAAAGCCCTCTGTGACTTTACGTTGGCTTTTAACCCTTGTTGGATCTCTGACTTTAAGAAATACTTTTTATCAGGAAAAACAGAGGGATCTAAGATGAATACATATTGTTGGGCAGTAATTGCTCAGCCAGTCTTTCCCTGGGTTACTCAAACCTCTAGATTAATATCTGTCTCAACTAGTGGAAAGCATAAGGGTTGCCATGGAGTTATGAGGACAGTGGTTCCCATCTGGGCTAAGAGATCTCTATCAAGAAAGGGTGTGGGCCTCTGTAGTATGATCAGGAAGGGGTGTGGGGGAAAAAGGGAGGAGGTATCCCAGTTACAGCCTAGGGCCTGGGGGAAACATCTAACTAAAGGTTTTTCCTGGGACCGAAGCTGTGGTGTAGTGAGTAAAGCTGCCCCCTACAGTGCTGGCATCCCATATGGGCGCCAGTTCAAGTCCCAGCTGCTCCACTTCTGATCTAGCTCTCTGATATGGCCTGGGAAAGCAGTAGAAGAGGGCCCAGGTTCCTTGGGTCCCTACACCCAAGTGGGAGACCCAGAAGAAACTCCTGGCTCCTGGATTCAGATCTGCAACTCTGACCATTGCAGCCAATTGGGGAGTGAACCAGTGGATGGAAAATCTCTCTCTCTCTCTCTCTCTCTCTCTTTTCTTTCTCTCTCTCTCCCTCTCCCTCCCTCCTTCTCTCTTTCTCTGCCTCTCCTTCTTTCTCTGTGTAACTCTGACTTTAAAATAAATAAATAAATCTTAAATATATATATATATATATATATAAAGATTTGCCTAAGACACCTCCCACTGTCATACTAAGGAAACAGGGGAGACCTGAATTTAAGAGAAGGACAAAAAGGGTGGCTCCAGTGTCTCCATCCCCTTCTACAGTTTGGACCACCCAGGGCTCCTGAGTGCTGATGGTCTGGGTGATAGGAGCCTATAGGAGAAACCTCAGACCCCTTCTGTCCTATTGGCCTATCTGAGAGAGGGGCTCTGACCCCAGAGTCTTTGGTCTCTGGAGGTAGTCAACCCTCCAGTGGTCCCCATTGCAAATAAGTTAGTGCTGTGGGGGTTTTCTCTGGTGATGGGAATATGGATATTCCTTCTTAAAGTGTCCAATCTTATCATAGTAATAGCACTTTGAAGACCCCTGGGGACCCTCCCTAAGCTGGTGTAGCCGTAAGGCTGCTACCAAAGTTGCAAACTTTTTCCTGTCCTTTCTCTCATTGTTGGGCCTCCTCTTGGTCCCAATTGTAGAAGACTAAAGTGGTGACCTTCAGGAGGTTTCCTAATGTACTTTAATTTCAATAGCCTATTTTTGAAACTTTTTTCTAGTATCTGAGGCTGATTGAATAATGAACTCATCCTTTAAGATTACCTGTATTTCTATCACATCAGGAGATAGGAAAGTATTGGTTGATTCATGCATCCCTCAATCTCTCTGGAAAGGCAGAAGGGTTCTCTTCTGGACCTTGATCTATCATGGACAGCTTGGAATAATTTAGGAGTTTCGTCCTGGTCCTCCTCAATCCCTCCAGGACACAAACAATGAAATGTTTTTATTTCCATTCCTCTATAGGGTCATCTGCTGTCCATTTAAGGTGAGACTCTTACTGGGGAACAAACTGTTTTCCTGGAAAATATATTTTTCCTGTGCTCTCTGATCAGGCAAGGATGTGAATGTCATTAAGTTCATTCCTAAAAGCTTTTGCAGCTTGGAGAGCAGCTTATTTGTCAGTCTCTGTTAGGGTCTGATTTAGGAGTAAAGTCACATCTTTCCAGGTAAGATCATAGACCTGGAACAGACTTTAAAAGGATTCAATATATTGGTCAGGGTCATCTGAAAATCCTCCGAAGTCTCCCTTTATCTGGCTCAGATCCAGCAGGGAAAAGGAGACCTAGACATCAATAAGACTACAAAATCCTCCAGGGACCTCCTGGATGGTTAAAACAGAAGTCAGAAGTCATGTGTCCTGCTTGCTAACAAGTAGTCCCTGTTGGAGGAAACATAAGGGAACAAGAGTAGTGGATGAAGGGAGTGGTATAGACTGTATGGTAGGCTCCATGGCAGGCAGAGGGAGAGGGGTTGCTAGGGTCTTGAGGGTAGCTACTGCTAAAAGTGCCAAGTCTACCTTACAGAGTTGACAAATGTCAAGCTTATCTCAGGGAAAAAAAATCCCTGGATATAAAGGAACTCCTATCATTCCTCTGCTATGTGACAGGAGAGGTCTAGTTGGAGGATGATATTATATTAATACTTCCCTCTAGGGACCAAGTCTTTCCATCCTTCAGCTTGTATCCTGGCCATACCTTGTTGCAGAAAAAGGCCAGGCATTTTCTTCTTGAAGGTTTGGGAGTCAGAGGAAACCTAGTGCCTGAGAACACACTCCAAGGGGGCACATAGTGAAGATGGCTTATTACCCATCTAAAATAAGGGAACAGAAAACAAACCTAGAAGTTTCTGCGTCTGCCTACTTGAGGTGTTCCTCAGGTTTCTTGGCTGTGGGAACATAATGTCCTGGAGCCCACAGAAAGGAGAGGTTGGAGAATAGCAATAGATACTCTTACCTGTACCTCCACTCCTTGCCTTTTTTCCCTGAGACCCTTGATCTTGTAGATCATAGGTGCATGTGTGACCTGGCCCTCAGTTGAGGAGGGTTAAGTCGGCAGTAGTAGCCACCCTTACTTGTGCCTAACTTTGACCATCTCTTCTGTCTGGACCTCACTTTTTGATCTGTATTGTGACCTGGTAATGCCTGGCTATTTATTTATCTTGAATGTGGCTTCGTCAGTCCCCTTTAAAGAATCCAGCCTGCTCACTGATCCTGATGGCTTGGACAGGACAAAAATTGCTGTTTACTCTCTATAGCCAGAATGATGTGCACATGCACCTATCTCATGTCTGCCAGTCGGTTCCCTGTCCCTGATGTGGGCACCTGGCCCAGGGGAATAGACTCCACATGAGTATATTGCCTGACCTCTACACAGCCAGTTGGTATCCTCCCCAGGGTTTTAACCCTTAGTGACAGAAATGCTAGGCCAGGGAGGGTTGCAAGCAAAGATGGGAGTCAGGGGTAAGAGCAGCTAGCTCACTGCCTCAGTGCCAACTAGGCCCTGATCACATACCAAGGATGAGAGAGAGAGCATGAATTCCCACCAACTCCTATCATCACACAATCAGCATAATATACAAGACAAACTATCTGATATAAAGCTGTGGGGCAAGGTTCCACTCTAGAACAATGTCTCACCTCACAGAATAAAGCATCAGACCATTATACCAGCACAACGTAAGTTTGGTATCATTTTATACCCTTACCATTCATGCTTTTTATAATGCATTTAACCTGAGCATCTTAACCAAATCTGTGCACCAGATCTAATCAGAATAGGGAATCAAATTATTAAAAAGAGGAAGATAATGCTAACTCCTTAAGTACTCAGTTCTCCTAAGCAGTTGGGATTCAATAAAGATAACGAACACATGAGACTTTCCTCCCTTTTTCCTCAGTTACAACAGCACAGGAAAACCTTAATTAAAGAACTAGCACATGACATCAACATATGATCCCAGTACTTAGGACAGTTAAATAAATCATAGTGCAGAGAGTTAGATGATCAGATAATCCTGCTGTCAAGAGCTAATAAAAAAATCATCAATAAAATGTAAACTGCGGAGAAGAAAGGAAACAACCTATCAGGTTGAAAAGAATAATGGATCAATGTTCCTCATTTGCTAGCTTAGGTGGGGAAATCTGTCCATCAGCTGTAGCCAGAGGTATCTCCCACCTCCGTTCCTGATACTTGAGACTGAGTGAGGACAGTAGTGAACAGGAAGAACAATGAGGAGCGCAGATTTTAGTCATACTCTTAACAGGTGGTCAAAGTCAGGATCCAGTCAAGGAGCCTTCAGGCAATACTGAGATGTCCTGGCCAGAAATCTTCAATTACACCAAGATCTTACTCCAGTGTCAAGCATTGGACAAATTTCCATGAAAGGAAACTGAAGCAGTACAAGACCAACATTCCCAGTGCCACAAGACAAAGGAGAATTAGTCAAATCTGCCCCAGAGTGTCTGCCCTCTGAGTCTCTAAGACTGGCAGCCACACTAATAGTTTTTAATTGGCTGACAATCCTAGTGTTTTTAAGAGTGGACTATGATGGAAAATAAAGATCTCCAAAAAAGAAGCAGAGGCAGTCTGTCTTTACTCACCCTTCTGACAATTCCAGAAAAGCCCCCAAGAAATGTTGCTGAAGTCTCTGGTTCTAGTTGCTTGGGTTTGTGTCTCATCCCCAAGAAATGCAGATTTTTCTCCCCTCCAAATTTTTTAAATGTTACTTCTCTTTTAGAATACAATTCTTTTTTTCCACTAGGTTCTTTGTCTCACATCCACAAAGAATGAGAAGTACGGACAAGGAAGACTGTGTAAAGTAGAAATAGTTTACTAAAAGAAGCAGAGAAAGCTCACAGCATCCAGGAGGGGTCCCTGAAGGAAGGAACCCTGAGCGCTGATTGTCTAGGGGAGTTTATAGGCTATAAAGGGGAAGTTATCATGATTGGTCCAGGAGAGGCATTTAGAAGTGATGGTTTTGATTGGTCAACTGGGGGAATGTTAAGTCTCCAATCACGGAAGATCTTACAGAAGCCAGTTGCTTGATTTTCCGCAGGTCCTTCAAAACTCATCTTCATATGGTGGGGATGGACCTGGAGTTTCTCTATCAGTGGTTGTCAAATTTTAGTTTTGGCACATAGATATTCACAATAAAAAACTTTTTAAAAATGCATTGCCTTTGAAAAAGTATGGCAACACAACCACAGGGAGAGGGAAAGCATGGGCATGATTTTAGTGGCATGCTACAGTGCTGGTAGCTACACATTAGCATTTTTTAAAGATTTATTTATTTATGTGAGTGGCAGTGTTAGAGAGAGAGACAGAGATCTCCCATCCACTGGTTCACTCCCCAAACAGCCTCAAGGGCTGGGCTGAGCCAGGCCAAAGCCAGGAGCCTAGAGATTCTTTCAGGTCTCCCTTTTGGGTGCAGGGCCCAAGCACCTGGGCCATCCTCCACTGCTTTACCAGGGGCATTAACAGAGAGCTAAATCAGGAGCAGAGCAGCTGGGAATGGAACTGATGCCCATATTGGATGCTGAAGTTGAAGGCAGTGGCCCAACCCACTGTTCCATGATGCCAGCTGGCACCAGCACTTTAATGTTGCTTGTACTTAGGGGCTAAAATCAATAATATATTGAAAGATATCATCATATTCTATCATGGTTGAGTGGTATAATGCCCAGTAATATAATATTTTACTCATAACCTGTTTTAAGGTTTTATTAGCACTATCTTAAAACCGGTATGGAATAACATGAGGCAGATGGCACCAGTGTCCACCAGAAGCTCGCTCTCTCGCTCGCTCTCTTTCTCTCTCTCTCTCTTTCTCTTTTACACACACACGTGCCCGCACACTTTAAAAGGCCAGAGCACTGGTCATTGGAGAGGGCTTTCTTCTTTCTCACCAGTATATAAAATAACTCCTGGATTTGTACTATGATTAATACAATTTATAAAGTAATTCATGTTTTTCAGAATGCTTTCTGTACTCAGTTTAATCCTCCAAACGTGTTTGAAGAACATGGCCCAATTATTCAGTTACTTAACCAAAGAGCAATTGAGGTCACAGTGGTATTATTAAAAAGAAAAAAAAGAGGGAGAGAGAAAATAGAATCTCATGGAACCATGTTCAGTAGAGATCCCTATCACCACAACCAAAATTGTTTTGTAGTTATTTGAGTTAATCATTAGGAAGTTTAAAATAATAACTTAATTTTCTGGTATAAGAAATAAGCCTACTTAGGGGAAGTTAAGTAGCCAAAGAACTTAAAATCTCAAGGCACAGAAATCACCTAATTGCAAAAGGTAAGTTGGTATCTCAAGCAGGGCTTTTCGAATTCACATCAGCTTATGTCTGCAGGGCTACTCAGCCATGTACGCAGGAAACCTCAGTGCACCTTCAGAGAATACCAATTTTACTTCAAGTTTAGTAGGTAAATAAGATCCTATGAAAATAACATCAATATAAAATGGATGTATTATAGCATAAAATGCTTGCTGTATAATAGTTTTTAAAATAGTTACTTCAATTTGAGATTGTTAACTCCCCAGATACATATTCACTTTCTCAGTTGTCAGCCTAGTCTACATGGAAAGGTTTGAGAGACAGCAGCCTCAGGAAAAGGCTGGATGCATAGAACTGACTTTTCCTCTTTGAAGACCTAGAAACTTACTCTTTTCTAGGCCTTATCATGATCAGACTTCAAGAGACTGATTTTTCCTACAGTCGGTACCAAAATAATCCATTATTAACTGACAATGAAAGCTGTAACTGTCACAAAACTCAGAATTCCACATGAGAATACAATCAGTGCATTTGGTGCCATACAAGGAGATGCAGGCATCAGATGTCTATTGGAAATCTGTTTATTGGTGTTGCATGAGAAATCACTGTCAGTGAGAATAGAAAAACATGAAATCCATATCATTCTTCCCTTGTGAGCAGATACGTAGGAGTCAAATAGTTGTTTGATAAACACGGAATCAGAAAAAAAGATGAAGAGAGTCTAATGGGATCAGAGATGCCAGCAGGTTTGGCTTTCCAAAATGAACAGCACTTGAAGTCTGTTGGCTACAACCATCCTAGTGAGACCTCTGCCATTGATGCTGGGAATATTTGCAGGTGCTGGGTACTATGTGCAGCATTTGAATGGCAATGCCAATAATTACTTCTCATCACCTTTATCTGCCCTTCCATTCCTGAACAACTCCTCATCAACACATTTTTCTTCTCTAAGCCAAGCCATTGTGTAGATTATTGTGGAGTTTTGCTGTGCATCCTGTCTCCTTCAGTTGACCTTACACAACTACTATCTCTGACCTATCCAGTGTTGTTTTTATTCATATTTTTCACTCAGCAAACATTAGTGGACCAGGAACTCTACTAATCACAAAGATTGAATGATGATTACTTCAGACAGTATTTGCTCTCTTGTAGTGTAAAACCTAGTGAGTTCTCATGAAGGCAATTTGCCTTCATCATTTTGAGGGACAGATACCTCACTCGAAGGATATCGACTAAATCCTACAGGTTTTTTTTAAATCCACACAGTTTCTTCTTTTTTAAAAAATATTTATTTATTTATTTATTTGAAAGTCAGAGTTACACAAAGAGAGGAAAGGCAGAGAGAGAGAAAGAGGTCTTCCATCCACTGGTTCACTCCCCAATTGGCTACAACGGCCAGAGCTGCACTGATCCAAAGCCAGGATCCAGGAGCTTCTTCTGGGTCTCCCACATGGGTGCAGGGGCCCAAGGACTTGGGCCATCTTCTGCTGCTGTCCCAAGCCATAGCAGAGAGCTGGTTTGGAAGTGGAGCAGCCGGGTCTTGAGCCAGCACTCATATGGGATGCCACACTTCAGGCCGGGGCATTAACCTGCTGTGCCACACGCCAGCCCCAACCCTATAGTTCTTAAAGTCACCTTCAGTGTGAATGCACAGTGACTCTTCAGGAGACCACGTCTTCACACTACAACAAGGCAGACCAACACAGAATGGGAATGTATTGTTCAGGAGTTTCAGCCTGTTCACACTTGAGAAAAAGAAAATACACAATCATTGACTATATTAACAAGTTAACTGATAAAAGTGCCTTAAAATGAGCAAATAAAATGCAGCAGTTCAGCAACTGCCAAATTAAAATCTGAGGTAATTAACTAAATGCTAAATATCTATTAGCTTTCCTCATTTATTTATTCTAAAAACACAAATTGAGCTCAGTCTGTCACATGTAAGACATAGTAAACAATGAGGTGTCCATTACAAAGATAAACAGGAAATGATTATTGTCCCCAGTTATACTGAATTCTCAGATTCCTCTGTTGTTCAGATTCCAGCTATAATATTTACTGGATAAATTAGAATCAGTCTAGCTAATTTTTCCCAGTTTCCTCAGCAGTAAAATGAGAATTATAATCCCTATATCACAGAGTGTGTTGAAGATCATAATAGTTCGTGTAAAGCTCCTACCTCAGTGTCTGTCACATAACAAGTAACCACAAGGAGTCACCAGCTAGTACAGACAGCGATGGTGATACTAATGATGACAATGGTAGTGTTATTAATAATATGCACATCCAAATTAGTGACAAACAGTAACTGGAGTGCTGGGTTTTTTAATAGCCTCTGACCATCTCAAAGCCAAATTAACTCATGTATGATATAGTTATTGATAATGAAAATTCAAAACACTCCATATCTCAAAGAGAAATTAGATTGAATTTCATCCCATGCCAAATTGAAAGTAAGCATATATTCTCTCCCAAAGAAAACTGCTTTTCTCTCCTCTAAGAGACACAGTTTTCCAGAAAAAAAATTTTGTGGATAGAAGTTGCAACTTTGAAAAAACAAAGGAAGCTTAAAATGGAAAAATAATCTTTTACCAATAGTGTCAGATTCAACCCTGACAGCCTGAGTGTGGTGAAGGGTTCAAGTTCATACATAATCTACTTTTCAGTTAAATTGAGCAGAGCTATACAAGAGTCCCCCATTTTTCAAATACTCTTCCCTCTCCCTCTTCGTCCTTCCTCTTCCTCTCTCTCTCTCTCTTACTCTCTCTCTTTCTCTCTCTCCCCTCCTTTTTCCCCTCCCTCCATCACTTTCTCCCTGCCTCACCCAGCCTCCCCTTCTCTTTTTTGTAGATTTTAAGACAGACTAACTTCACATCTTCCATCTCATCCAGACATTCCCCTGTCCCTGGGAACACTTTGAACTACCTTGCTGGGTTATAGAACACTAATGATGAAGTTGGAAAGCTTGGCTATTGTGGGGAGCAACCGAGACTAGACTAATTTACTGGAACTGCTAAGATTAATTCTATGCATCTGATCTCCCACAATATGGTGCTGAGAGAGAGTAAACAACTTCCACACAGCTGCCTCACCAATTCGACTAACAAGCTGCAGGAGTTGATCCTGCCCCTGATTGGAGGAGAGCAGCGTGCTCAGCGTGTGGGGAGAGAATGCCAGCAGAGTTGGGATTGGTGGAAGAGGACTATAAAGGAGGAGAGAGACAGCATGCACCAGGAACATCTGAGCATCTCCTGAGAAACCCCTGAGAGAGCCGGCCAGCGGTGTGCCGCTCCTCCATGGAAGCGGGGAAAGCGGCGGGGGTGCCGCCCCTCTGCAGAGGCAGGGGTTCCGGCAGCAAACCGTGGAAGGGCCAGGGAAAAAGAACAGCGCAGGATCCGGTGCCATTCCTCCGCGAGTAGGGGAGTGACAGGCTATAACCATTTGAACTGTATATTGAGAAAGCAATCTTGGTTGGCTTCTAAAGAAGATTGAAAGGAAATTAATCTCAGATAAAGCAAGGTTAGACAAGAAAAATTTTTCAAAAAATGCTTACCACTTTATGTTGCAGCCCAGAGTGATCTCACCCTTCTGGGAGTTTCCAGACAGTTTCTCTGCTAGCACAGTTTATCATTATCACAGAATAACAGATAATAGTATTTCTTGTCACTTTTTTCCTAATATGGAAAATATGGAAAAGACACATCACTAGTGTGAGACATGCTCAATTCAGAATACACTTAGAAAAGTGTATTTACTCAGAGGCCATATTGAATACAATTTTCCTACTCTAATTTTCACACCAAAACCAGGGAATTACTTCCTGGCTTCTATGAGCTGCCCTTCCCTGCCCCACCCCCAGACCCTATACCTTGGCTTCTTCTATCATAGATTTACAGAAAGCAAAATCAGCTGTTTCAGTCACCACTAAATAAACACTGCATGATAGTTTTGTATTGTATAAAGCAAATATATAGCATAAAATTTGCTATTTTAGCCAGTGGCATACTAGTTAAGTGGCAGTGGATACATTCACACTGCTGTGCATCCATCACTACTATTCATGTACAGAATGCTGTCATCATCCCAAATTGAAATTCCCTAGCCATCTTTATTAGTGCACTCAGGCTGCCATAGCAAAATGCTATAACTTGCGTGGCTTAAACAGCAAAAACTTAACTTTCGCCCAGTTCTGGAGGCTGGAAGTGAGATCAGAATACCAACATGATCAGGTTCTAATGAGAACTTTCTTCCTGGCTTACAAGTAGTAACCTTCTCACTGTGTGCTCATAAGATTTTGTGTATGTGTGTGTAAGAGAGAGAGACAGAGACAGAGGCAGAGAAAATATCTCCCCCTCACTTATTATAAGGTCACCAATTCTGTCAGGTTAGGACCTTACCCTTATGGCCTCTTTTAGCTTTAATGAGCATTAAGGCTCTAACATAAACATGGGGGGAGGGTGCAACACAATTCAGTTCATTTCACCAGTAAGCAGTAACTTGCCATTTCCCTTTCCCCCAGTCCCTGGTAACCTCTATTTTACTTTTGTTTATATTAATTTGACTGTTCAGGTACCTCACGTAAGTAGAATCGTATGTTTTCTTTTGTAGATGACTTGTTTCACTAAGCATAATATCTTCACGTTTCAGCTGTATTTAGTGTGTATCGGAACTTCATTTTTTTTGAGATTTAATAACATTCCATTATATTTATATATCACATTGTTTATCAATTCATTTGTCAGTGATCATTTGAATTGCTCCAAGCTTTGGCTATGGTGAATACCTCAGTCCCTGTAGTCAATACTTTATATATATATGCCCAGAAATCAAATTGCTGCATTGTGTGGTAATTCTATGTATAACATTTTGAGGAACCACCATACTGTTACTTGCAGTAGCTATACCATTTTACATTCTCAACAACAGTTCACAAAGTTTCTAATTTCTTCAAATACTAACCAATACTTATTCTTTTCTCCTTATTTTTTTTTACATTTATTTATTTAATTAGTTTCAGATTACTTGAAAGGCAAAGTGAGAGAGAGAGTGAAAGAGAGGGAGAGAAGGAGAGATATCTTCAATCCACTAGTTCACTCACCAAATATTTGCAATAGTCAGGGCTAGGCCAGGTTCCAGCCAGGATCCTGGAACTCTATCCTGGTCTCCCACAAGAGTGGCAGGGGCCTAAGCACTTACGCCATCATGTGATGCCTCCTGGGATGCATTAGCAGGAAGCTGGGTCAGAAGTGAAGTAGCTAGGACTTAACTGGCACTCCAATATGGGCACCAGTGTTGAAAACTGTGGCTTAACTCATTGAGCCACAATGCCCATTCCTGTTTTCTGTTTTTGTTTTAGTCATCTTAGTGGATATGAAGTGTTATCTCATTGTGTTTTTAATTTGCATCCTCCATAGTTAATGATGTTAGACATCTTTTCATGTGCTTATTGGCCATTTGTATCTTCTCTGAAGAATGTCTATTCCAAGTCTTTTGCCCATTTGAATAGGATTCTTTTTTGTTGTTTCTAGGTTTTAGGATTTCTTTAAATATTATGGGTGTTAGCCCCTTATCAGATATGTAATTTGCAAGTATTTTCACCTATTTGGTGGGTTGTGTTTTTACCCTGATAGTGACCCCTGATGTCCAAAGTTTTTAATTTGGGTTAAATCTAATTTATAAATTTTTTGTTATCTGTTTTTTATCGGTGTCATTTCCAAGAAAACTTTGATAATTCCAATTTAATGAAACATTTTATGTATGTTTATAATAAGAATTTATAGTTTCATATCTTATGTTTAGGCTTTTTACTCATTTTGAGTTAATTTTTGTATAGAGTGTAAGATAAGATTCCAACTTCACTGTTTCATATGTGGATAACCAGTTTTTTCAGTGTTATTTGTTGAAAAGATATATTTTTTTCTCCCACAGAATAGTCTTGGCATTGTTGTCAAAAATAATTTGATCATATATGAGAGTGTTTATTGCTGGCTCACTAGTCTATCTCATTGGTTTATTTATCTGTAGTAACGTATCACACAGTAGCACTGCAGTAAGCTTTGAAGTCAGGAAGTGTGAGCCCTCCAATTTTGTTCTTTTTTAAGATTGTTTGTCCATTCTAAATCCCTTGAAATTCCATACGAATTTTAGGATGGATTTTTCTATTTCTGAAGAAAAAAAATCACTGATATTTTCATATAAACTGCATTGACCCCATAGATCACTTTGGGTAGAATTGCCATCTTAACAATGTTATCTTTCATTATTATTCTATTTATTTCTTCCTTAATTTTTTATATTCTATATCTTCCTTAATTTCTTCTAGCATATATAATATTTTAAACAGTTTTCCACAAGCTCAGAGACCACTGTCCAGGCACATCCCAAATGGCAGTGCATTAGGCTCCCCAAGCTCTTGGATCTCTCCCTCCTCTGTTTCCAAGACACTATCAACCTGGGGCATCTTGCATCAAAGTAGAGCCGAAGAGGGAAACTCTTGGGATGACATTTGGCTCCACTGTCTCTGGCCCCAGCTTTTTGTATCTAAGCATAAGTCTATTTGAGTTCCTTTAGAATGGGCCTCCCATCCAGCAATTCGTCAGCAAATGATACAACTGTACCTGTGACTGAGAGTCAGAAAAGACACCAAAGTCTACCATTAATGAGTGTGGGGTTCCCACAGACTCCTATTTTTTAAGATTTATTTATTTATTTATTTATTTGAAAGGCAGAGTTACAGAGAGGCAGAGGTAGAGAGAGAGATAATAGAAAGAGAGTCTTCTATCCGCAGTTTCACTGATCTGAAGCCAGGAGCCAGGAGCCTCTTCCAGGTCTCCTGTGTGGGTACAGGGGCCCAAGGACTTGGGCCATCTTCTACTGCTTTCCCAGGCTATAGCAGAGAGCTGGATCGGAAGTGAAGCAGCCGGGTCTTGAACCAGCGCCCATATGGCATGCCAGCACTGCAGGCAGCGCTTTACCTGCTATGCCACAGTGCCGACCTTCCACAAACTCTTAAGTTCCCAACACAAGAGTTGGAATCTTATGTCTACCATCGGCTATAAGCTGTCTACACATTGTCTAGCAAATTGAATGTTGCCTCTCAAAAAGTTAGATCCATTTTCTAATTTCCAGAATCTGGGAATGTGATTCTGTTTGGAAGAAGAGACTTTCAGATGGAATTAAATTAGAGAGATCAAGATGAGCTCATCTTGGATTATCTAAGTGAGCCCTACTTCTTATGATAAGAGTCTTTGTAAAAGACACTCAAACAAGAGACAAATAGAGTAGAAGAGAAGTTCATCTGAATATAAAGGCAGATATCAGAGTGAATAGCCACAAGCCAAGGAATACTGACAGCCATCAAAAGTTTGCTGAGACAAGAAACTAAATCCCCTCCCTAGAGCCTCTGGAAGAATCACAGCTCTACCAACACCTTAATTTCCAACTTCTGGCCTCCAAAACTATGAGAGAATAAATTTCCAATTCACAAGACTGTGATAATTTGTTATAGCTGACACAAGAAACTAAGGCTGTTTCCTCATTGTAACATATAAGTACCTACCTCATATAATTAAATAATTCATGATCAGCAATTAGCATAGGACCTACCACAGCAAGGTCTCAAAAAAAAAATGTTGGCTAATATCATTTCCTGGCATTGAAACACTGATTAGCATTGCAAATGGATGGAGGAAGTAACATATTATTTAATCATATAAGAGACAAAGGTTCAGAGAGAAGAATTGTTTTTTCATGAGACACTTTCTAGTTATTGTGTTCTGTATTAAAGCAAAACTACAGTCATTTTTTTTTAATTTACTGAGGCCCATATGGTATATTCCAAAAAGCAAATGCCATGTCCCCAAGGGTTCATGCTTTAGGGGGTGAGGAGCTAGCTATACAAAGGGGCTTCAAAGTTTCTAAAGGGACAGGTGTGTGGTGTACCACCTAGGACATCACTTGGGACACCAGCATCCCATATCAGAGTGTCTGTGCTCCAGTCCTGGCTCCATTCTCAATTCTGTGGTCCCATTGATGCAGAAACTAGGAGACAGCACGTGATGGTTCATATTCTTAGGTCCCTGGATGGAATCCCAAGCTCCTGGCTTCAGTGTAGCCTAGCTTCAGCTGTTACAGGCATTTGGGGAGTGAGCCAGTAAATGGGAGTCCTCTCTCTCTCCTTTTCAAATAAATGAATTTTAAAGAATTTTTAAGTTCATGGAAAATTATTATCCTTTAATTCCATTTGCACTGAACTTTTGAATCCCCCTCATATACACAAGAAATACATGAAAGAATCTTTATAACCCCACAGTAAGGAAAATAATAATAGTTTGTATGCCAGATGTGGTATGTGTATCTGTAAATGTACATTTTTATGGAGAGTTCGTCGTTTTCATCAGATTCTCAGAAGCTGTGACCCAAAAAAATTAAAAAATCACTTTCATAAAATGATACTAACAGCCTTGAATGAGAAGATTAAGGTCAGGTTCCAAAAATAAAATAGGCAATACAACATTTAACCAGAGGGCCACCTGCGGCTCAAAGAGTCACTGCTGGAGCTTTCTCATGACCCAACTCCAACAGTAAGAGGAGAGGAGACAGGATTTGGGAAGGGATTTGAGAGATGAATGAACAGCAGGTGGCTTTGACATACTGGCAATCTCCTGAATCTCCTGAATAGGTTTGCAACATGTGTAGTAACAGAAAATGAATATTAAATACAACCAACAAAAAGTTCTAGCAAATTCCTTTTAAATCATTTGAAAATATGAATGCTACAAAATGGAAATGATATGACTTCGTAAGCTATGGCCCACAGAGAAACATTGCAGGGAAGTAGTTATACCTTGAAATATTTTACAAACATTACATTACTGTTTTGTATCCCAAATGCAATTTTATATTTCTATGCTTTTCCCCTGAAAGACCCAACTTAGCTCTTGTAATATGCTGAGTATGTTTAACAATGATGAAATTTACATTAGAAGATTCATACTGAATTATTTTACCTGAAAATAAATACAGTTATCTGGCTGTCTTTACAAGACTGGCTTTTAAACTCAAGAATGGGTTCTAGATGATCCACTTCACTAGAGATTGAAAAGTCCACAGACTGTCATTTGTCTCAGAGACTTTGCTGTCATTCTTCCCAGGGTCAAAGGGCCATATCCTTCTCAGAATCAGTCTTAGAATTTTGATTACGGATCTTCATGAACTAATTGTTCTAAATATTACACAAGACCTTAACAATTATTAAAACAAGATTTTTAAATTGCCCACATTTCATCTGACCTGACTTTAAAGGAATTATTTTTTCTAGACACTGTGTTATGTGAGTAGTTTTCTATATACTAAAATTGCTCTATCTTCAAAGCCTCTGGCTAATGCCCTTGGCTTTGAGGGTAATGTTGGAAGTAGCTTTTCATATTATAATAGAACTGAAGCCAATCTCAGGTTTATTGGCAATCCATATTTGAATCCAAGCATTGGGAGATGTGTTTGTATTCATCGAACAGCACGGCAGGAAAAAAAAAGTGACAGGAATATTAAATGTGAAAACAATCATCAAAAGAACAGGTGCTTGCCCAGCACAATGTGGTTCGGTCTGAGCTGAGAGCTTCCTGCCATTTTCTGAGTGGTGGTGCCCAGTTATTTCCAGTTTGCCAGTCCCTTTGGGATTCCCTCCCCCACCCCCCAAACTGGATGTTAAAATGGTCCACACAGCCTCTGTGGTGCAAAAGCCAGCTTCTCCTACAGCCTGCATTTGCTTTTAAAACAACATTCCGTCCTTTTAAACCTGTTGACACAGGATCAATTAGTGTTATTAGTAGCATGAGAAGTGCTCTTCTTATAGATTTCTTCTCACAGAATACCACGAAACTCAGATTAATTCCTGACTTAAAATGCCTTTCCTAATTTTCAGATATCCTTTGGATGTGTATTTCTGTAGATATTCTTGAACTCTCGCTGTAAAATCTTCCATTAGATTTCATTTTCCCACTTTCTATACATTTTGAACTTGCTTATCTGACTTTTCTAAGTTTCAGGGAAGAAAAGAAGGACTCCAGTGATTCTGTTCATCTCCTAAACTACCACTTACAACTTTTTTTTGTAAAATCCTGCTTTTCATGTTTCCAACATGCAAGGTGGTCTGTCTCATAAAACAGGTGTGCATAATTCACCTGAGCTTTCTAAAATCCCTGCTCAGCCAAGCCAGCTGGTGGTTACTCCCCCCCAGACCATGCCTCTGTTCCCACAGTGAAAGCACAAATAATATGATACTTCCTTCTAGAACTTTATGAAATTCCAACAACTATTTAGGGAAAAATGTCAACTACAAAGAAAGAATTCAGTTTCTGAGTTATCAAATTTTCATTTGATTCAAAATGTTTCAAATCATCTGCTTTATGAAGGGCAAATCCAAAGTGGCAAAGATTTCTAATTTTCAAGGCTAAAGGAGAGGGTAGGAATGAACTTCCATTCAAGAAGAAACAAGTACAGTGGGATACATCAAGCTGTTGAACATAAAGGAGTTACTTTCCAGCGAACTGCATTTTGGCCAGGACAAAGTCATCATTATTTGCCCATTTTCTAACTTTTCCTTTCAGAAAACGGATTTTTTAAAAATCCAGGTTCAAAATCTAGACTCTCATGCAAAGTTAAGGAAATGATTCCTCTTCTTAGTCACCTATGAAGCCTTTTTCTCATACCACCACAGCCTCCCCCAGAGGCACAGCCATCATGGGTAAACAGACACTCCCATTCAGTCTTGGACCTCAATGACTTGACCCCATCCCTTGGAAGCTCCCTAGTGTTGACTTCTAGCTCTGCTTCAGCTTCTCCATCTAGATCAGTCCAATTTGTGACTAAGGTCACTTCTTTTCTAAATGCAAGATTCCATAACCTAGTTTAATCTCCTTTGAGCTTGCTGTGGTTTGAATATGATTTTCCCCACCAAACCTCAAGCTGATACATGATCCCCAGTATGGCAGTGTTGGGGTCTAGGGCCTGGTAGAAAGTATTTAGGTCATGAAGCAGGATCTTCGAAGATGGATTGGTGCTTCTCTCCTGGCATTGAGTTTGCTATCATAGAGTTTGGCTCCCTTTGCTTCTCTTTTGCTTGCAATGGCTTGCAACTCTGCTTTTCACCATGAGTTGAAGCAGCACAAGGCCCTCCCAAGAAGCTGAGAACACATCAGAATTATGCAATTGGGCTTCTCAAACTTCAGAACCATGAACCCTAACCTCTAGTCTTGCAGATTCTTTTATATTGACAGAAAACAAACTAAGATAGAGCTTAATAAAGCACTTGCCAAAGATTTACCAAGCAAAATGGCATTTTTCTGATATAAAGAGCACAGATGTAGGCATCAGAGACATGAGTGCAGATCCTGCCTCTCATTTGTTGGTTGTCTAATCTTGGACGAACCACTTATTTTTTCAGACCTCAATTGCAAATGTGAATGAATGCATAGTATGGTGGAGGTACAAATTAGGAAGTGAAATGAAAATTGTAAAACTATCTAGTTTAATATGAAACAGGTACTCTAATTCTCTTCCTTCTGTCAGAGAAGAATTGCTTATCTTAACCACAAAAAGAAATAGCTCATTTATACAAATTTTCCTCTTCATGTATTTGTGAAGAACAAATTGTCTTTGGCAAATGGCTCCACTTAAAAGTACCTATTTTGATGCTGTACATGTTTCACAAGTAATATTCACAATACTTAACTTCAAGTGATAGGACATGGTTTTAGAAAACAACTATTTGGAGCAGAACACATATAAATCAGGAGGCCCTCTGGTAATATTTCAACAATGGGCTCATCTTTCTCTTACATAATGTAAGCCAGTCCTCTGAAATGAATAGCTCTAGTAAGTCCCAGGGCAAGAGAGAGATGCCAAAGCAATTACATTTATGGTACATTCAGAAGAGGAAAATGTGCACAGGATAGGAAGAAAATCTCTGTAGGCATAATTTTGAGGAAAAGCACTAGTTGGTCTCTGCCAGCAGCCATGGGATGCCACTGGCATGGAGCAATTAGAGAGAGAATGGAACTGTTCGAGCAAAAATAGCATGATGACCCTGAGGCAAAACCTTAAAGACTAAAAGTCATATAAGGGTAATAGCATTTTTAGTGCTGCGTATTTATATACTGTTCTTAATTTCTAAAAGCACTCCATAATTTATTTGTGTCTCAAACGAATTATGTCAAGATTTATATCCCTCAATATTTGTAGAGGATTAGTTCCAGGAATACACCCCTCACCACCCCACAGATGCCAAAATCCATGGATGCTTAAGTCCCTCATATAAAATAGCATAGAATTTGCATATATCTTAGACACATACATTACTTATAATAGATAATGTAAGTGCTATATAAATAGTTGTTATATTGCTTTGTTTAGAGAATAATGACAAGGGAAAAAAGTCTGTACCTGCTCAGGACAGATGAAATTCTTTTTCAATGATTTTTTTTTATTTATTTAGAAAGATTTATAGAGATAGGAGGAGATAGAGAGAGATAGCTTCTGTCCTTTGGTTCACTCCACAGATGACCACAATGGCCAGCTCTGGGCCAGGCCAAAGCCAAGAGCCAGGAGCTTCATCCATGTCTCCCATGTAGGTGGCAAGGGCCCAAACACTTGAGACATCTTCTGCTGCTTTTCCCAGACCATTAGCTGGGAGCTGGATTAGAAGTGGAGCAACTGGGACACGAACCAGCATCCATATTGGATGTCAGCATCACAGGCAGTGGCTTTACCCCCTACACCACAACACCAGCCCCTGAAATTTATTTTTTACCAAATATTTTTTCAATCTGGGATTGGTTGAATCCAAGCACATAAAACTCACAGAAATGCAGAATCAACTCTAATTCTTAATCTATCAATCACATCATTTTTGCTTGAAGAGATATATTCTATATATCTATCTAATTGATCATTTTTAAAAATAAGCCAATTTTTAGCAAATTTTTTATTCAAGAGATAGGGAGACAGAGACAGAGACAGACGGCTCTCATTCACTGGTTCACTCCTCAAGTGCGTGTAGCACCCAAAGCTGGGCAAGACCGAAGCTAAAAGCCAGGAACTTGATTCATGTTCACACACAGATTACAGAAACCCAACCACTTGCTGCCTCCCAGAGTCTACATTGACAGAAAAGTGGAATGGGTAGTCAGAGCTGGGAACTGAATCCAGATACTCTGATGTAATACACAGGCATCTTAACTGGATCTTAACCATCAAGCCAAACATCTGCCTCTGGTGTTTCTTTCTTTTTTTTTTTTTTTTTTTTTTTTTGACAGGCAGAGTGGACAGTGAGAGAGAGACAGAGAGAAAGGTCTTCCTTTTACCGTTGGTTCACCCTCAAAGTGGCCGCTACAGCTGGTGTGTTGCAGCCAGCGTACTGCGCCAATCCAAAGCCAGGAGCCAGGTGCTTCTCCTGGTTTCCCATGGGGTGCAGGGCCCAAGCACTTGGGCCATCCTCCACTGCCTTCTCGGGCCACAGCAGAGAGCTGGACTGGAAGAGGAGCAACCGGGACAGAATCCAGCGCTCCAACCAGGACTAGAACCCGGTGTGCCAGCGCCAAAGGTGGAGGATTAGCCTATTGAGCCGCGGCGCCGGCCATGTTTTTTTTTTTTTTAATTCTATTTTCCCTGTATCACTATCCAGCTTTTTGAAAGAGAAGCTTCCATTTATTGACTTGCCTCTAAGTTTTCTTCAGTCTACTTGTAATTTTCTGCCTACACTGCAGAAACTATCCTTTGATTAGTTACCAGTGACTTTCTGTCAAATCCAACCACCTCTTCCCTCCTCCCACTTGATCATTCTATGGAATTTGACAGTGTCCCTTCACACACTTCTTGAAACTCATTTCCCTATCTTCTTTCTGATTCTCTTATTTTCTCTTTCTTTTCATAGCTACTCTTTCTTTACCCACTTCCAAAGAAAAGGCATTCTCCGGATGTTCCAACCACAGTCTTCTCACCCTGCTTCACATTCTTTGCTACAGTGAAATCATACAGTTCTGTTATTTTAATAATTGCTTACATGTAGTTGCATCAGTTGGAGTTCAGTCAGGAGACTGAAATCACATTCATAATTTGAACATGTAAATTCTGATATTTTATGACATCAGCATATAAAAGAGTTATCTGTTTATAACAGTTCAATTCACAATAGTTAAAATACAGACTCAAACCAAATATGTATCAACTTATGATTGGATAAAGAAAATGTGGTATCTATACATGGTGGAATACTACAAAACCATAAAAAAAATCCTGGAGCCGGTGCCATGGCTCACTTCGTTAATTCTCCACCTGCGGCACTGGCATCCCATATGGGCACCAGGTTCTAGTCCCTGTTGCTTCTCTTCCAGTCCAGCTTTCTTCTGTGGCCCAGGGGGCAGTGGAGGATGGCTCAGGTGCTTGGGGGCCCCTGCACCAACGTGGGAGACCAGGAGGAAGCACCTGGCTCCTGGCTTCGGATCAGCGTAGCGCCGGCTGTGGCGGCCATTTGGGGAGTGAACCAACAGAAGGAAGACCTTTCTCTCTGCCCTGTCTCTCTGTCTATAACTCTACTTGTCAAATAAATAAATAAATAGAAAGAAATCCTGTCTTCTGCAACAAAATGTTTGCAATTGGAGACTATTATGCTTAGTGAAGTAAACCAGTCCCAAAGAGAAATGTGATACTTTTTATCTGATTTGTGATAACTAATATACAAAGTACAAAAATTGTAATGTATATGAGTGAAATTGACATCTTGAGATTTGATTATTTTTATAGCCCTTGTCTATACTTCTGAGGAACAGTGATCTATCTAGTTAATATTTGTTGAATTCTTTATGTAGTGGATGAGTAATCTTGTTATTATAAAGTAAATTGAAAGTATATCATTGCAAAAATTAAAAAATAAGTAAGAAAGGAAAGGGTAGGGAGAGCAGGAGGAAGGGAGTGTGGGCAGTATCACTATGTTCTTAAAACTGTATATATGAAATCTTTTCCCTTTATATAAATAAATTAAAATAACAATATAAAATTGTTAGCTAATAAAAGGGGTAAAAGAAGACTCAAGAGTATACACACAGCAACTACAAAAAGCAATAACCACCTGCAAGGTTGAAGGAATGTGAAACTTGGACTTTTCCAACCCTTCCTCTACCATGGTTGAGATTCAGACCTACGTTGATAATAAATGCAGCCATAGGCATGCAGACTGGTAGTGATGAAGAAATTTACAGGCCATAGCATCTGCTGCTACTCTCTGAGGCAGGTTAGCAGACACTATGGTTGTTTGCTGAGGTGTCACAAAATAATCAGTCTCAAGCAACAGTTGCTCAAAAGAAAGCTTTATTCACTTATGACAAGTAAAGGAGACACTGACTAGGTATAGTTACCTAAATAAAATGCCTCCTTGAGAAGAAGTTTGCAAGGGTTTTTATAGAAAGGGTTAGGGGAGTGGCCAGGATGTAGAAAAGGAGAGCAGAAGGGCCCTTTCTGCTCCAACAGCTTCCATCTTCACACATTGTGGTATTCAAAAATTTGAATCAGACTTGTCTCCTGCAATTTTCCTTGTGTCCTCACTGAGTACAATGCTGAAATATAAGCCTTCTTTGAATGTCCTCTAAAAACCAAGTTCAAGGAAGTAAACTGTTTCAGAGTTTATGCCCTGTGGCCCCTCTTGCCACTCCATTGAGGGCTACTCTCTTCTACCCCATCTCACATGATAATTTGCTGGCTATCAGATGGAAAAACAGCACACACACAAAAGAAGAATCCTCCTTCTCTGACCTCCCAGTGTCTGTCCAGTACCATCTTTGTTAAAAGTATAAAACTGTATCCACTGACAAAGGAAGAATGTCTACAGGGTTTGTCTTGAGAATCTCAAAGTAAGGCAAAGGATTTAGGATTGAGAGGTAGTATGATAATAACTAATACAGGGAATAATTTCAAAATGTGCATTTCTTGTTTTTTTGGTTTTTTTTGGTTTTTTTTTTTTTTTTTTTTTTTGACAGGCAGAGTTAGTGAGAGAAAGAGAGACAGAGAGAAAGGTCTTCCTTTTCCATTGGTTCACCCCCCAAATGGCCGCTAAGGCCAGTGCGCTGCACTGATCTGAAGCCAGGAACCAGCGCCTCCTCCTGGTCTCCCATGCAGGTGCAGGTCCCAAGCACTTGGGCCATCCTCCACTGCCTTCCCGGGTCACAGCAGAGAGCTGGACTGGAAGAGGAGCAACCGGGACAGAATCTGGTGCCCCAACTGGGACTAGTACCCGGGGTGCCGGCACCATAGGTGGAGAATTAGCCTAGTGAGCCACGGCACCGGCCTCAAAATACGCATTTTTTAACCTGACCTGTCTTTGAAATTCCAGACTTCTTTAGAGTAACAGACAGAAGGAGAGACTGAGAGATAACTTCCATCTGCTGGTCCACTTCCCAAATGGCCATAGCAACTAGAACTGGGTCAGGCCAAAGCCAGGAGCCCAGAAGTCCACCTGCATCTCCTACATGAGTATTAGGACCCCAAGTACTTGGTTCATCATCCACTGTTTTCCTAAGTGCATTAGCAGGAAGCTGGATCAGAAGTGGAGCAGCCAGAATTTAAAGAAGCACTCTGACATGGGATGCTCGCATTGCAAGCAGAGGCTTAACCCACTGCACCACAAAACCAGCCCCCCAAATTCCAGACATCTGCATGTCTAGATATGGATGTCACAAATCTGCCTCAGTCTCAGCGTGTCTTCTTCATTATCCACATGTGAACAGTTCTCCAGATCTGTACTGTAACTGCTATCTGAAAATGTCTCTGGAATACATCTCTTTCTTGAGTATATACAAGTGGGTTTCAGTTGCCCCTCTTCCAGGCCAGCTCTCTGCTATGGCCAGGGAGTGCAGTGAAGGATGGCCCAGGTGCTTGGGCCCTGCACCCCATGGGAGACCAGGAAAAAGCACCTGGATCCTGGCTCCTGCCATCGGATCAGCGCGGTGCGCCGGCTGCAGCGGCGGCCATTGGAGGGTGAACCAACGGCAAAAGGAAGACCTTTCTCTCTCTGTCTCTCTCTCTCACTGTCCACTCTGCCTGTCAAAAAAAAAAAAAAAAAAAAAAAAAAGTTCATGGAAAATTTTCATTTTCTAGTTCCATTTCCCTAAAGTTTTTGAAGCACCCTAATATAGTCTTTCAGTATATTCTATCTCTACCACTATCATAGTTCAGATTCTCATTATCAATTTATATATATATATTTTTTTTTTTGGACAGGCAGAGTGGACAGTGAGAGAGAGAGACACAGAGAAAGGTCTTCCTTTGCCATTGGTTCACCCTCCAATGGCCGCCGCGCACCGCGCTGATCCGATGGCAGGAGCCAGGTACTTCTCCTGGTCTCCCATGGGGTGCAGGGCCCAAGCACTTGGGCCATCCTCCACTGCCCTCCCAGGCCACAGCAGAGAGCTGGCCTGGAAGAGGGGCAACTGGGACAGAACCCGACAGAGACTAGAACCCAGTGTGCCCGTGCCTCAAGGCGGAGGATTAGCCTAGTGAGCTGTGGCGCCGGCCTCATTATCAATTAAAACCAGTCCCCATGTTTAAAATTGCATGACTCTCCATCTGTTTTCCCATAATCATATGAATGTATTGCCTAAAACAGGTTTTCTTCTCAAAAACATTTAACAGTCTCTTTTCAACAAAACAAGGTCTATATCATTTATATTAATATTCAAGCAATTCACAAAATAACACCAATCAGTATCATTTCTTGCTGTGTCCTAATACTGCCAGTATTGCTACAAAAATGTTAATTATTGAGCAATTACTAATATAAGCAACTTATATGTATAATCTTCTGCAATAATACATAAAGTATTAAGTATTATTTTCTGTATTTACAAAGGAAAACTGAGGCAAAAAGAAGTAACTTGCCTAAAGTCATAGTTAGTAAATAGTGAAGTCAAGCTCTAAACCCAGATATCTAACTCTAGAATCTGTGCTCTTAACCACTATGTCATATATCTCCCTAAAATAGATAGGAATAAGGTTAACCAATAGGATAAAAGGTATATAAACTAAAAATCACAAAATATTGCTGAAAGAAATTTAAGATATAAATAAATGGAAAGACATCCTGTTTTAATGAATTAAATGACTTAATGTTATTAATTGAAATTACAACAGATCTACAGATTCAGTGAAATTTCTATCATAAATGCCAGTGATGTTTTGGAAAAAAGGAACCAGTTCTACCAATACCTTGATCTTGGGCTTTTAGCCTCCAGAACTGTCAGATAACAAATTCATGTTGTTTAATCCAACAGGTTTGTGGTACTTGATTATGACATGAAAATTTTTATGAAAAACTGTGAATGGATTTCAAAATTTTTTGCACCAAAATACTGACATTTTCATCCCATGTTTCCACAAACTTTCTAAAGTATCCTAGTAGCTAGGTGATAGATAATTATTCAGTGTTAACAGGGAGTGAAGTTCTGATACATGCTACAATATGGATAAACCTTGAAAACTTTTTGCCAAATGAAATAAGCCAGACTCAAATGAACAAACCGTATGGTTCCACTTTTATCAATTATTTAGGATGGGCAAGCCATAGAGTCAGAAGAAAAAGTTTACCAAGCAAAACAGTGGAAAGAGGAGTAAGGAGTTAGTGCAAAATGAGTAATGATTGTTGTTTGGGATGATAAAAAAAACTTTGGAAATGTGTATTCATAGGTTGAATAGCATTTTGAAAGTGCTTAGTGCTATTAACATTTAAAATGGTGAAAATGGAAAACTTCATTACATATACTTTACTACAACTTTTTAAAAGATTATTTTAAAGTCTTGGGGCTGGTGCTGTGGCATAGTGGGCTGTCTCCGCCTGTGGCACTGGCATCCCATATAGGGGCCAGTTGGTGTCCTGGCTGCTCCTTTTCTGATCCAGCTCTCTGCTTCTGGCCTGGGAAAGCAGTGGAAGATGGCCCTTTCTCTCTCTCTCTCTCTCTCTCTCTCTCTCTGCCTCTCCTTCTCTCTGCGTGTAACTGACTTTCAAGTAAATAAATAAACCTTTAAAAACAAAAAGTTGTTGAATGAGTTATGCATCTACTACTTTTCAGTTAAAAGATCCCAAGGTTCTCCGGAGGAATTAACAAACCAAACTGTTTAATTTCTAAAAATTAGGCTACTATCTCTCTGCCAACTGAATTACCTATCTCACATCTACTAGCCACCTTGGCAATTAGACTGCATTCCTCACCCTTTGTACCTCTTTTACTAAAGCCCTCGGTGTTGAGGAGGGGAGGGGTCACGATATTAAAGCTGATCCTGACTTCTCTTGTATACCTAAAGAAATCCTTTACTCTCTACTAGAGCATTTTCTAAAGCTTGACCAACAGGAGCACATCTCCGTCATTCTGACATAAATACATAGCAGTCCCCTTGTCCTCCATGTTTCTCCTTCTCATTAATTCCTCATCGAGCACTAGCCCGCTTTCTCATCCTGGTTAGCATCTCTCAAGATTCCTTGACTTTAATGCTGTCAAACCCTGAAGCTGGGTATCAAGGGAATACAGTCAGTAAATTATTTATTCTGCCTAAATTTATTTAATATTCCATGTCCAAGATTGGTGGTGAGTGTATATGTTTAAAGTGCTTTATCATTAGCTGCAGGTAAAGAGGTCGTGTTGAAAAAAGTATAAATCATTGGTAAATATTATTTTCTACATGTTTATTTAACTTCAATCAAGTAAAAAAGTAGGATCAGTTTTATTGAAATTTTATTCACCTATTTATTTTGATGCGACTGTGATCAAAATGAAAGGGTATAAATATGTGCTGAAGAGATGGGGATAAAGAGATAAGAGGGAGAGAAGCAAATGAGAATGACCCAAAGTTAATCATGCATCTAGCTGCCTACCTTATCCTATACTGAACTTGCAGCATTTCTTCTGTGGCACAACTTTTTGCTGAAATTTACACAGATGTAGGCAATTATGCCTTCAAAGCTTGAAATTTGGCTTCCAACACAGTTTATCCCATTGTCTACACAGATGTCATTTGAGTGAGAATTTAGGAAATTCAAGAATTTGGAAAACGGTAAACTCCATCAATGGCAGAGCCTTTTTGAGTTCATAAAGTTTAAAAAAAAAAAAAATGAACTCTTTGGTAGCTTTGGTGTGTATTCACAGGCTGATTTGTCAGACTTGCCGATCAGTGTCTCTGGCTTCTGTATGTCCTTATCTTCCTCTCATTCTCCTTCCTTCTTTTTCTAAGAGCAAGGTCCCTGCAGTGAGTGGGCTCAAATACCAGGTGACAGAGGGGGACAGACTTCCAACTCTGTGGCCAGCTAGCCCTGAACCTACAAGCAGCTGCTTTTCTTCTCCCCAAATGTGATTCAGAGCTCTTAGACTTGAGTAGAGGAAATAATAGTGCCCTGAAGATGTCTTCAACATAAATTGACACTGGTTCTCTAAGAACAGTGTGTCTGGGAGGTAAATGGCTCAGGAATGAAAAGAGAAGTCTGCCTAGAGTTCTGTCAGGTGCTTTCAGGCTGCAGACAGCTTTAGAAAACTAACAGGCCAGACTCAGATAAGGAGATCAAACAGAAGCTTTAGAGTGTGCTGGCTGAAGACAGCAATAGAAAAATCTGACGTTGACCTTCTGGGTGTTTCTGTTTCACTAGAGCAATGCCATCACATACCAAGAAATTGGTTTTACAAAAGGCGTATTTTAAACTCGGCTCCCCAGATTCCAGAGGAAAGTTCTTCTCTGGTGCTTGCTTTAGGAAGGTTAAGAAAAGGTAAAAGGGAGAGTGAAACAGATGTATTTCCATGATGAGCCAAGTTCATTTCCTGTCTTTCCAGATCTCATGCTTGTAAGAGTAGGGAAGCATTTAGTTTACAAGGGGTGGGAGTCAAGCATTTTCCCTTATCCAGGGTTCAAATCTGGAATTGGTGAGTTTCAGGAAAATAAATACAAAAGTGTTTGTATATAGCTACTTATACTTTATTTGGTTGGTAGGTTTTGCAAAACATCCATTGCTTTCCTTAGATTATCAGAGAGGTCCATGGGCCAAACCAGCCTAAAACTGTTGCCCTCGATCTTACCTTATTTAACCTTCCCCTGTCTTCAAGGACAGAGACCATGAAAGTAGAGACCAAGTGGGGGAAAATTAATCCAACCTGTTGACAAATTCTCTGAATAAGTAAACTGGTAACCACCCCATTGATTCCTTCCAGAATGACATTATATCAACCTCTTATAGAATAAATGAAAAATGAAACAGCACCCTCTACCACTCCATCCCCATCCCAGCATCCTTTATTCCCTTTATTTTACCTAAAGCGTTTCATAACAATATGCTCCTGTGTCACTGTCCCTCTCCAGTAAGAAGGGACTCAGTTTGCTCATTCATCTTTGGAAGGACTCGTCATCTCATCTACTCATTCCAGACAAAAGAAGATTGAATAGAATTACCAGTTGAGTCCATCCTGCTTTTGTTTCCGTTCTTAAAAATGCTTAAAAGGATTATTATAATCCAGCACTATATAAAGCCATTAGAAAAAGATTGAGGTAATTGAGCTTATCTTAGCGTACATACCTAAGTGCCAAACTATAAACAGTATCCAACTCTACTGCCAGATGTGGAGGATTGGTGAAATCTTCAGGTAGGAAGGGATGACGGAAGGACGAATTTCTGTCTAGACTGTTTCTACTGCTATTTCTGCTTTTTTTAGTTTCATTGTCCACCATTTTCCCACTATTCAATTCCTTATATCAGCGCTAATATAATAATTGTAAGCAATTATCTTTTTTTACTCACCTGTAACTTTTCAAAGTTCGTGCTTTATTCAGAAAATCATAAGCTTAGTATTACAAAAATAAAGTTTTTCCTATATTGAAAATATTTGAGAGTGATGTTTAAATTTTCTTATAAGAGACATGCATACCTGTGACATCAGGTGTAGACCAAGAGTGTCACAGCCAAACTGGAACCTAAGGTCCTTACATCCTTATAGAGTCACAAACTGCTAAGTGACTCACTGTCCTCCAACACATATTTTACCTGCATCACCCACCTTGTGTTAGAGCTCTTGTCCTGCTAGGATGGTAATGGTAGAAGATGTTTTGAAGGAGGAAAGTTAATAAATTCCAACTTAAGCACTGCATTAAAAAGAAAAATTGCAATTTTACAGAAGTCATGAACTCTCCATGTTGCTTGTCAACCCATTCCTTTGTTGCAGACAAGTTAGTTTTTGTTGTTTGACCACCTCATGTTCATTCACATGTACAGTAGACTGTATTATAATTAATTCCATGCTTTTTACCCATAAATTACAAACAAGCTCAGGAATCCTTCAAAAGTTGTATGTCAAAAAGACACCCCTTTATTGCCTAATTTACATCAGGATTATCAGAACCTAGCAAAACAACACCAACAGGCAGCCCATGCTCAACATTCTTTCTTCTTTCCACAGATTCGAAATGTGGCAGCGAACCTCTGTGTGGACAGCAAGCATGGAGCCACAGGAACTGAGCTAAGGCTGGACATCTGTGTCAAGGATGGCTCTGAAAGGACATGGTCTCATGAACAGGTATGTCAGCCCCTGGAAGCCACCACCACGGGGCCAGAAGGAGCTGAGGCAAACATGGAGGGACACAGCAGGAACAAGTCTCTAGGTGGGTCATAGGAATCTGGAGTAAGGTGGTCATTCTGCCACCAACTAGCTCTGTAGTAAGTGAATCACTTAACTTCTCTGTTTCTGTTTCTCTTCAGGGCATTTGCAATAATCAAGAAAATTTGTCTAAATATAAGCACTTTAAATAATAGAAAGGATAGTAGAAATATTAATTGTGACTCTGCTCCTTCCCAGATTGAGAGTTTTCAAAACATTAAAGGCTGGTAAAATGCTGTGGAACTCTACTAACTAAATCTCATGGGTTTAATGGAGGACTCTGTTATTCGGTGCTAAGGACTTTATCTAAACTTATCTTTCCCCTCTGGCTATATATTGAAAAGAATGCTTTAGGTGGACCTCTTATTGCAACAATATTTTTAGTTGTCTACATGAAGGATAACTTTGAGGCAACAACACCTCAACCTGGATTTCATGGGAGACCTGTGTTGCTTTTGTCTGGAAAACATTTCAGTACAACTTAGTTTAAGTGAGTTGTGATTTTCAGTCTTTTGTGAAACATGAAAGCCCTTGTAAGGACCTTTTCTTATACTGTTTTATTGATGAAAAAGAAAAGATAGTGGGTAGAATTGTGTCTTCCCCTTTGTAGTGTTTTGTTTTTAAATTATAAAACATTCCAGTAAGAAACTACAGAAAATATCACAGAAGACATTTGTGCACTGATCAAACACATCTAACAAGTATAATGGCTACTGCTATATTGTTTTTATTTATTTATTTATTTTTTTATTTTTTGACAGGCAGAGTTAGACAGTGAGAGAGAGAGACAGAGAGAAAGGTCTTCCTTCGGTTGGTTCACCCCACCAAATGGCGGCTACTGCTGGCGTGCTGTGCCGATCCGAAGCCAGGAGCCAGGTGCTTCTCCTGGTCTCTCATGTGGGTGCAGGGCCCAAGCACTTGGGCCATCCTCCACTGCCTTCCCAGGCCACAGCAGAGAGCTGGACTGGAAGAGGGGCAACTGGGACAGAATCCGGCGCCCCAACCGGGACTAGAACCCGAGGTGCTGGTGCTGCAGGCGGAGGATTAGCCTAGTGAGCCGTGGCTCTGGCCAACTGCTATATTGTTTTGTTTTGTTTTGTTTTGTTTTGTTTTGTTTTGTTTTGTTTTGTTTTGACAGGCAGAGTAGACAGTGAGAGAGAGACAGAGAGAAAGGTCTTCCTTTTCCATTGGTTCAGCCCCCCAATGGCTGCTGTAGCCGGTGCACTGCGGCTGGCGCTGATCTGAAGCCAGGAGTCAGGCGCTTCCTCCTGGTCTCCCATGGGGTGCAGGGCCCAAGCACTTGGGCCATCCTCCACTGCACTCGCGGGCCACAGCAGAGAGCTGGACTGGAAGAGGAGCGACCGGGACAGGATCTGGCTCCCTGACCAGGACTAAAACCCAGGATGGCGGTGCCACAGGCGGAGGATTAGCCTATTGAGTCACTGCGCCAGCGCTATATTGTTTTAAGCATAAAAATTAATATAGTCAAAGCCTCTTCTATCCTGTCCCCATCCCTCTCTCTGCAGAAGGAAATATTCCAAGTTCAGAATAGTATGCCTTGTCTGTGCTTTCAGCTTCCCAGAATTGTCCACAACACCTCCCTTATGAAAACCAAAAAGCTAAATAAGCAGTTCTCTGTAAGGCATCACTGCTGTCCTGTAGCCCTATTCCTCATGAGACTGTCTTGTAATTAATCTAGAAACAGCTCACAATGTCCAGCCTAGCACATTAAAGAGCTGTTCGGGTTCACTAGGATTGAACATGTTGGTGCTTCCCACTCGCTGCCCACTGCCCCTTCCTGCCCCACCACTACCCTGCATTACAGTGAAGAAAAGTTTGATGTTAGAAAAATAGCACTAGACCAAGTCCACCACACAGTTCAGAGTAGACTCACTCAGTCAACACTGCCTCTCCTCTAACCCCACAGCTTCATGATATTCTAGAAGGATCACGGGCCTTGCAATCAGACCAACCCAGATTTCAGTTTAAACCCAAGTGGTCTTGTGAAATTGTTCAATATTTCTAATACGTAGTTCCTCTATCTTTAGTTTTTAAAAATATTTATTTACATATTTGAAAGGGTTACAGAGAGACAGGGAATCACACATACAGAGAGAGAGAGAGAGAGAGAGAGAGAAAGAGAAAGAGAGAGAGGGAAAGAGATCTTCCAGCCACTGGTTCACTCTCCAGATGGCTACAACAGCCAGGGCTGGACCAGGCCAGAGCCAGGAGCCAGGAGCTCCATCTGTGTCTCCCACATGGGTTTCAGGGGCCCAAACATTTGGGCCATCTTCCAATACTTTTCCCAGGCCATTAGCAGGGAGCTGTATCAGAAGTAGAGCAGCTGGGACACAAACCAGCACCCATATGGGATGTCAGCGTCCCAGGCAGTGGCTTTACCCACTATCCTGAAATGTCAGCCCCAGTTCTTCCATCTTTAAACAAGAACAATAAAACCCACTCACTGACAAAGTTGTTCTGAGAATAAATAATACCTACGATACAACAGTATCTCCCACATATAATAGGTGCAGAATAAGTGCACTTTCCCTTCTGCCTCCTCATACACACCCACAAAACCACTAAATGCTAATACCAAATTCGAAATCTCTGTCAGGTCCAAGGGAGCTGTGACTTTGACTGCATTCGCCCATTCCCAGCATAGTCACCAAGTACTAGTTATCATTCACTCAAATGCATCCTGCCGTGTGTGCACACGGCAGTGAATTCAGTGAGAAGAACTTGCATTCTGCTTCCTCAGTCTCCTTCTATTAGCACCACAGGGATGTTACCATGGATCTGAGAAATGGTAGGATTGGACTGACTTCAGCCTGGGAGCAAAAGAGAAGGCTTAAGAGGCTGTCAGTATGACTGGCATCTAAAGTAGAAAGAGATTTTACAGGAAGAGAAAGCAGCAAGCCACGGAAAAGCTTTGTCTCTTTTCTCTACCACCTCTATTCAGCCTGACCAAGAAACAAACACATCTAGCCAGCTGGCTGCCATGAAGGTACATGCCTTCATGGCTGCATTAGGTTTTGTATTTCTATCTTTTAATATTTTAAAATGAATTCTGCTCATGCCTGCATATTTTATTTGACAACTGAAAATGAACATAAACAGTGCCTACTATATTGCATACACTTTAAAAATTGTTGCTTCTTTATCCCACCCAGGCTGAATTGCAAAAATCTACAGCATGTAATTTAAGAAATGGTCACCAGAGAGCAGCACCAGACAAGCAGAAAACACTTCATAGGCAGAACAAAAAAGACTAGCGAATGGAGCTCTTTGAAAAGGAGATTTCCAGTCTCTAGAGATCCTAAAAATAGAGCTACAGGAAGATTAAAGTTTGACAAGACGTGAAAAATGAATTGCATTTGAAACATGTCTTACCATATATTAACTTGTAGGCTAAAACATCACAGGCTGCTTCATTTTCCAGTAATTAACTGTAAGCTATGTTCAATGTTACTCAATGACATAAAAATTAGGATTCATTCCTCTACATTTGGATTAAAATTCCTGGATCAGAAAAGAAGTACATCAGGTTATAAAAATTAGGGATATTCCTCTTAGTTGAAAAGCATTTAAAGAACACAAAAGAAGTGCTTATTAGAGTTGAAATGTTTTTTCTTCTAAAAATAAAACACAAATGAATAAGCAAAACCATCACGTGGGAAACAGAGAGGAACATATTATAGCACCTGGAAAAGAAAATGCCTTTTGTTGTGCTCACTCCGGCAGCACATATACTAGAAAATGCCTTTTGTTGCCGAGCACAAATGATGACTAATCCGGCTTCTGTGAGGGAAGCAAATGTATGATTCATTTTTCCAGGGTGATCTACTTAGCTGTTTGATATCACTGTAGCATCCTGTGCTGGCGCTCAGTTTCCTTTAGGGACCAAGAAAGAAAAATAAAAATAGATCCAAGTAAGACTGTAAGGTCTGGAAAGAATAATCCCCAGCTCCCATTATGAGTCCAAGGGCGAGGAGGAGGGCTCTCCCTGGCCTGCTTTGACTGTTCTCGCTCTGCCGGCCCAGCAGCAGGCTCCCACCTCCCGCTGCTCAGGACGGCTTGCTGCAGAGCTTTCTCTGCGGAGGGAGCAAGTGCTCCCTTGCCAAGACCTGAGGGGGGTACACAAGCAAGTCAGTGCATGTGTTGAAAGGACAGAGTCCTTTCCTTTGGGAAAAGCAGTCTCACTCTCAGGGGAGAGCATATTGATGGGTATACACTGCAAGAAGAAACATGCTCTCCCTCACATTTCTGCAAAATAATGATGAAACCTAGTAATGAAGTAAAATACAACTAACCGAAGAGGAAAAATATATTTTCAATCATCTCAGTCATACAGCAAGATTAAGATAATGTTATCCATATAATACAATATAGGCAACCTTACACCATTGATTTAAGCAATAAAATAAAAGTTAGCCTTCTAAGTTTACATTTTAAAGTATTGCTGAAAAAGATGGTAATAAAGAAACTAACATTAATTCACTTTATTTTTTAAAAGATCTAACTGTTTTATTTGAAAGAGTTACTGAGAGGGAGAAGCAGAGGCAGAGAAAGAGAACGATATCTTCCATCCACTGGTTCACTTCCCTAATAGCCACAATAGCCAGGGCTGGCACAGGCTTAAGCCAGAGCCAGGTGCTTCATCCAGGTCTCCCACATGAGTGCAAGAGCACAAGAAATTGGCCATCTTCCACTGTTTTCCCAGGCACATTAGCAGGGAGCTGGATCAGAAGTGGAGCAGCCTGGGCTCAAACTGATGCCCATAAGGGATACCAGCACTGGTAGGGGGCAGCTTTACCCACTGTGCCACAGTGCCAGTCTCCCATTAAATTCACTTTAGGCCAGCGCCGTGGCTCACTAGGCTAATCCTCCGCCTAGCGGCGCCGGCACACCGGGTTCTAGTCCCGGTCGGGGCACTGGATTCTGTCCCGGTTGCCCCTCTTCCAGGCCAGCTCTCTGCTGTGGCCCGGGAGGGCAGTGGAGGATGGCCCAAGTGCTTGGGCCCTGCACCCACATGGGAGACCAGGAGAAGCAGCTGGCTCCTGGCTTTGGATCAGCGCGGTACACTGGCCACAGCACGCCAGCCGTGGTGGCCATTAGAGGTGAACCAACGGCAAAGGAAGACCTTTCTCTCTGTCTCTCTCTCTCTCACTGTCCACTCTGCCTGTCAAAAGAAGAAAAAAAGAAAAAATAAATAAATTCACTTTAAAACTGAGGGATCTGAAGCTGAAAAAAAAATCAAATGGTATTGTTGTATAGTAAAGCTAAATACTTTTGTCAGAAAGAACAGCCCAAAGGTAGGGACGAACTATAAATGTCAAAATAAGATTACCCAAAACAATGAAAATAGTTTCATAAGTTCTGCTTGGTTTTGATTTGACAAGATTGCACACAGGAAACTGCCTAATGAATGAAAGACTCAGTGTTTGGTTTGACCTGGGCAATAAGATAAATGGTAATAAAAAATACTTTAAAAATGTGAAAGAAAAACTTCAGCTAATTGCAAAGGAAGAATAAAGCAATTTATGGGAATTTAATCAACAAGTAAGAAAAAGAAGGAGGAGAGAAAGGAGGGAGGCAAGAGGAAGAGGAAGAGGAGGAAGGGGAAGAAGAAAAGGAAGAATACATAAAACACTGTGAAGACTACATCTCAATCATCAGACTCCAAGTATAAGAATAAACACTGCAATATAATAACAAATTTAGAAACAAAAGTCACCTAATGGAACACTGAGATATAGTTGTGACAGTACGTGAATAAGTCTGAGAAACACATTTGCCTGTGTTTGCTATAATGCAAGTATTCTTCTGGACTGAACTATCCATCCAATAAAAAGTATCAAAACCTATTTCTAAAGAAGTCTGGACCCATACAGTATAGCAGTGGCAAGCCCTTCACACTCAGCAGCCTGATTTCCCTCAGCTGTGCAACAGGGGCTGGGCTAGGCAGGCATCGCTGTCCTTTCCAGCTCTGGGCTTCTGAGTGAATAGAAACCAAACACAGGGACAGAGAGGAAGACGGAGAAACCCACCAAGACTTCTTGTTCCTATGTTGATCAGATTGCATATTGAATAGGGAAATATTTAAATAAAGACTTAATTAAGGGACTGGCACTGTGGAGCAATGGGTTAAACCACCACCTGTGACACCAGCATCCCATATGGGCACCAGTTCCAGTGCTGACTGCTCTACTTCTGATCCAACTCCCTGCTAATGCACCTGGGAAAGCAACAGAAGATGGCCAAGTGCTTGGGGCCCTGACAGTCATGTTGCTGACTGGAATGGAGTTCCAAGTTCCTGGCTTTGACCTGGCCCAGCCCCAGCCATTGTGGCCATTTGGGGAGTGAACCAGCAGATGGATATCTATCTACATCTCTCTCTCGCTCTCTCCCTCTCTCTCTGCCTCTCCCTCTCTCTCCATAACTCTGCCTTTCAAATAAATAAACAAATATTTTAAAAAGATTTAATCAAAGCCAATGGCAGGTTTACAAACCAAGAAATTTCTATTCTAATAGTAGGTAAACTGAATCTAGAATCATCAAAGTTGAAAGTTCAAAAATTATGATTATTAGTGACATTGCTGAAGTTAGACAGCAGCATTGAGTCATTTGGTGAACTAAAAAAGACTAATCCATTTACATCGACATTTATCTCAATATGCATTCTGTTAACAGGATGTCAAAGTTTCACCTATTCAACACAAATTTTACTGAGCATCTATTATGTAATCAATAATTTCTCTGGGTACTAGAAACACAAGACAAAAAAGATATGACCCCACCATCAATTATCTCACTATCTAGCAATGGATACAGAAACACAAAGGGACATTCATGATCAGGTAAGGGATGAGAAGGGTAAGAAGTCCAAGGAGTAAGGCTTCTTGGATGAGTGGCTACCTAAACAAAATCTTAAGGCTGGTGAACATTAATTCAGTTGGCTGGTGAACATTAATTCAGTTGGCTGGTGAATGTTGGCCTCCCAACAAGTGGGTCTTCCATGAACAAAATCACAGAAGGGAAAGTAATAGTGTTCTTTGCGCAAAGAACTGCAAACACTTAAGCACTATTAGGATACAAACTAAATAAATTTTTAAAAAAGGAATGAAGCTGAAAAAGAACTGTATATTAGTTCATTTTGCATTACTATAATTAAGTAAAGCAAAGAAAAAAGGTTTAGTTATCTCACTGTTCTGGAAGTTCAAGGGCCTTCATCTGGTGATGGCCTTCTTGCTGGCAGGGTCCTGAAGTGGCACAGGGCACCACATGGCAAGAGACAGGAAGCCCATGTATATGGGCAAGTGTGTGTGTGTATCATTCTCTCTCCTTCTTCTTATAAGGCCACCAGTATTCAGTCAATCATGGGGCTGCCTATCGATGACCTTTCCTAATCCTGATCACCTTTCAAAGTCACCACCTCTAAAAGCCATAGTAAGATTATGTTTCCATGACCTTGATACTTCACAATAGGGATTAAATTTCAACAAGTGAGCCCCTAAAGAATACACTCAAACCACATCCAAATCATTGCAAAAAAGAACCAGATTGTGGAGGCCGGCATTATGGCATAGCCAGTAAAGCTGTCACCTGCAATGCCAGCATCCCATATGGGCACCGGTTTGAGTCCCGGCTGCTCCACTTCTGATCCAGCTCCCTGCTATGGTCTGAGAGAGCAGTAGAAGATAACCCAAGTTCTTGGGCCCCTGTGCCCCCGTGGGAGCCCTGGAAGAAGCTCCTGGCTCCTGGCTTCAGATGGGTGCAACTCCTGCCATTGCAGCTGTCTGGGGAGTGAACCAGTGGATGGAAGACCTCTCTCTGCCTCTGCCTCTCTGTAACTCTGCCTTCAAATAAATAAATAAATAAATCCTTTTTTCCCAAATAAACCTTTTATTTAATAAGTACAAATTTCATAAGTATAACTTTAGGAATGTAGTGATTCTTCCCACCATGCCCGCCCTCCTACCCTACTTCCTCCTCCCTCTCCCATTCCCAGTCCCATTCTCCATTAAGATTCATTTTCAATTAACTTTATACACAGAAGACCAACTCTATACCAAGATTCCTACAATTTGCACTCATACAAAAAAAAACTGAGAACAAGTTTTACAGTTAATTCTCATAATACAACTCACTGAGGATAGAAGTCCTGCATGAGAAGTAAGTACACACTGACTCCTGTTGTTAATTTAACAAATAACTCTTATGTATGATGTCCATGATCACCTGAGTCTCTTGACGTGAGCTGCCAAGGCTATGGAAGCCTTTTGAATCCACAGTCTCCATCAATGTTTAGACCAGGCCATAAACAATGTGGAAGTTCTCACTTCCCTTCAGAGAAAAGTACATCCTTTGATGGCCACTTCTTTCCACTGGGGTCTGTCTCACAGAGATCCTTCATGTAGGACATTTTTTCCCACAGTGTCTTGGCTTTCCATGCCTGAAATACTCTCCCAGACTTTTCAGCCAGACCAGAATGTCTTAAAGGCTGATTCTGAGGTCAAAGTGCTAATAAATAAATCTTTTTCTTTTAAAAAAGAATCAGATTGTGGAAAGGTCATCACGTGTTAAAGTTTAACTTCTTTAAAGATTATGTGAAATGCCATGGGATTTTAGGTTGAGAAGGAACATATAGGCATTTTAATGCCATATAAGCATTTCAAACACACTACTCTGAAGACCAAGAAGTGCAGGTGTATGAGAACCAAAATAGGAGCATGGAACCAGTTAGAAGGTCAGGGGAGTCACAAGTTCTGATTAGAAGAGAGTGATCAAAATCAGAAATAGCTGAATAGACATTTCCTTGTGCAGGATTTAAATAAATCTAAACATGTTTGTCCACAATCATATTTTTATGCAACTTAGTACAGACATTTGGCCAAATGGTTAAGATACTAGTTAGGATGCCCACATCCCATATCAGAGTAGAACCCAGCTCTGGCTCCTGACTCCAGCTTCCTGTTAATGCAGATCCCAGGAGGCAGCAGTGATGGCTCAAGTAATCGGGTTCCTGCCACCCATGTGGGAGGCCTGGGTTGAGTTCCTTGTTCCCAGCTTCCTCCTCAATTCAGCCCAGGCAGTCACAGGCATTTGGGGAGTGAACCAGTGGATTAGAGATTAGTCAGTTGATTGATCTGTCTATCATCTATCTGTTTTCTCTCTGCTTCTCAAATAATCAATTTTTAAAAAAAGCTACAGAAAGGAACTATACAATCCCTTTTCATGAATCCATTTCAAATGCCTAAACTAAAACCACTGTTCCTTCTACTTAAATCATTCTCTTCTGTTCTGTCTTCCAGGGAGACAGAATATAGTCACTTGCCATTACTCAGACAGTTGTCATTTCTATGCTTGATTTAGGTCATTTCTTTCTCATTTTCTTCAGACCACTTAACCCAGTTCTTTCATTTTTCTTGAGCTTCTCCACCACTTAACTGTTTTGGTTAGCTAGCCATCTCTGCAATTGCACTGATTCTCTACATTTTCTTTCTGAAGCAGGACCTAAAAACTTGAATATGCTAAAGACCTATTCAGTGCTGAATGTATTATCTACATACAGCTCAGCACTGTGCTTGCATTTATGTCACCAGAGTCTCCCAGACAGCTTTTCTTTATTTTGCAATTCACAGCTTGGCTTCACTCAGCTAGCCTGCCTGAGGTCTTATTGTAGGAATTATATAACCTCACTGAAATTTTAGAATTAAAAGAAATCACAGGGATAACCTGGTCCATTTTCCCGTTTACTTAGATATTTCTCCTACACATTCTTCAGGTCTTGTCCAGCTCAAATAACTCAACTAAATGCCCTTTGTTGGTTTAATTTAATACATTAAATAAATTTAGTGCATCATAAAGTAGCATTTCATTTTTTAACATTTATTTATTTATCTGAAAAGCAAAGATCTATTCATTCACTTGAAAGGCATCATTACAAGGAGAGAGAGAGGGATTGATCTTCCTTCTGCTGGCTCACTGTCAAATGGCCACAGAGCCAGAATTGGGCCAAATGGATCCCAGGAGCCTAGAACTCTCTCTGAGTCTCCCATGTGGGTGGCAGAAGTCCAAGCACTCGGACCATCTTCTGCTTTCTCAGACTTTAGCAGGGAGTTGAATCAGAAGTGGAGCAGCTGGAACTGTAATGGGTGACCACACGGGATACTGGCATCACAGGCAGCAGCTTAAATTACCATACCACAATGCCAATCCCTCACAAATAGCAGTTTAAATATGATGGAATGAGGTAGATAGTATAGGAAAAACTAGGATAAGGAAAGGTTGGATGGACTATGAATCCATTAGACACAGTAAGTCATTTCATGAACTTCTGTTTCAGTTAGAACAGAGGCAGATCTGTGAGGAGCAGAGTGTGAACTGTATTTCTTACTGAGAGTTACAATCTAAAACTTCCTGCCGTGCCCTGTAGAATTACTCTTACCAGCCTGAGGCAATTACTTTGCCTATCTTTTACTTCATCAAGCTTAGCTTTCCTTTAAATTAGATTTCTCCATGTGCCAGTATCAGTTCAGCTCAACTCTACTCCTTGTCTTTTTTCAGTTAGTCACTTGTTTAGGCTAACTGTACAATATTTGAGTCAGTAACATTTTATCAAACGAGCGCATTCAGGATGATATGGCCATAGACTAACACTTTATATCTAAATGAAAAATGTAAAGGTTTTATTAAGACTTTCTCCCATTCTCTCTCCTCCATCTCCCTTCCCTCCCCCTCTCATTCTCCCTTTCCTTTTTCTGTCCCTATCTCTCTCTCTCTCCTCCTTTGAAGTCATCTTCTGTTATTCCCTCCCCCACACCATCTGTAAAAGGAAACTTCTCCTAATTTGTGTATTTTATCAGCCAGGGCCAAAGGTCTAGTTTTTACTGCTATAGCACTTTATAATACATGTCTTTTTCTACACCTTTATTATGCCAAGTTCTTTTTTGTAAACCACAAAGCAGGAGTTCTAAGTTACTAAAAGACGTAACTTCTCCCTGCTCTCCAATCTTTTCTCCCAATTAAACTCACTGCAGCTTTTCTGCTATTGTTGCTTGCTAGCTCTTCACGTTTGGATGGAGAGAAGATATTCGACCTGGTGAGCCGCTGCACACTCGTAAATTCTGCTTTGATGCGATCTCACACAGCAGCCCAGTCACTCTCTATGACTGTCATGGTATGAAGGGGAACCAGCTCTGGGGATACCGAAAGGTAGGCGTCACTTCATTTTGATCATTCTCCAGTTGCTATAGCTTAAGTTTTTCTCAAAGTGTTCTTTAAAATCACACTGTCTTGATTTAAAGTGTTACTTGGACATACACATATGTATTTCACTGACACATTTGGAGACCATCAGCAAAGATTAAGGGAAAGATGCAGTACATAAAAAGGGGAAAGCTTTTGGTTTTACTTGTTATGCCTATACCCATCACAATCAGGGCTGAAAAAACGCCTCTGAGCCGAAACGCTAGCACTACCAAAGATGGATTGAGGCTTAACATGGTAGTACCTGAAAGTTGGGGCCATGTATCCAACAAACACACATACATATTTGTTTTTGAGAACCCCAGTTGAGAATCAGCATGGTAACACAGCAGGTTAAACTGCTTCCCGGGACACCACAACCGGCATCCCATGTGAGCACCAGACTGAGTTCCTACTACTCCACTTCCAGTGCAGCTCCCTCCTAAGGCACCAGGGAAAGTAGCAGATGATAGCCCAAGTGATTGGGCTCCTGCCATCCCTGTAGGAAACCGAGATGGAGTTTTAGGCTCCTGGCTTCCTCCTGGCCCAGCTGGAAGAGCTCTGTCTCTCCCCCTGTCTGCGTAACTCTGCCTTTCAAATAAATAAATAACTGCTGGGGGGAGGGGGGAGAGGAGAACCCAATTCAAAAAACACACACACACAGACTCACAGATTAATACGTTTATTCATTTTATTCAGTGTCCTAGGCTCACTAGTCTAAGAACTATCTCTGCTAAGACAATTAAATTTACATATATGTAGATATAATTGTTGCAATCCTTATACAAAAAGTGACCCATGTGTAACTTGCCCAAGTATGTCAAGGGAGAATTTATGAGAGAATCAATAAGCATGAAGAATTATAAAGTTGGGGCCTATGCTGTGGCATAGCAGGTAAAGCCAATGCCTGCACTGTTAGCCTCCCATATGGGCATCAGTTCGAGTCCTAGCTGCTCCTCTTCCAATCCCTCTCCCTGCTATGGCCTAGGAGAGCAATATAAGATGGCCCAAGTACTTGGGCCCCTGCGCCTGCATGGGAGACCTGGAAGAAGCTCCTGGCTCCTGGCTTTGGATCGGTACAGCTCCTGCTGGCCATCTGGAGAGTGAACCAGTGGATAAAAGACCTCTCTCTCTCTCTCTCTCACTCTCTCTCTCTCTGACTCTAGCTCTGTCTTTCAAATAAATAAATAAATAAAATTAAAAAAATAAGTATACAGTTAAAACAAGTTCAAAAACAAATAGAAACGTGGTTTTGATTTAGTAAAATAAAGAGCAATTAAATTACTATTTTTAGGTATTTTCATTAAATTTCCTTTGATAGCTTTTTAGAATACTATACAAAAATCTTTGCTTTCTAAGGCAGAACTTGGCTGTCAATTAGCAAATACTCCATAAGCTCCATGCTGCCCCCTCAAAGTCACTGATTCTCCAGGGGCCTGCTGAGTTTTGCCTTTGCACTCCCTAGGGCAAACCAGGCTTATTATGGGCTCACTTTCATCATGAACGTGGCTTTCATATGGCTGAGGCCAGGCCAGTGTACCCTAAATTACAGAAAGCTGAGGGGAAGAAGCTGTGGAGAATCAATACGGAGTGGAGAGCCAGTGTGATGTTTGTTGCCTCACTTAATAAGCACTCTGGTTTCCACCTCTTAGGGGTGGACACTTAAAACTACACCCACTCAAAGGCAGATGTATTTGTACAAATTTATTCTGCCTCCCACCTTCACTGTCCGCAACAGCTGGCAGATTGTGGCCATGTATCCAGGAAAAGTACAAAATATTAGTTGTTATGTTTCCTGTGAAACAACCTAAAATCAAAAGAGCTCATAATAAGTTGGTGTCAGATACAGTATGGGGGTGGGAGGATCAATGCCGTTGGAATCCTCACTGTTTTCTTCATGAAATATAGAATAAAAGACTAATCTTGTCAGATACTTTTGCTAATTAATACAGCACAGTCTTCATGTGGTGCAATAAAACGGGATTTTTTCCAGTGGTTACATTCTGACCTTTAAGAAGTTACTTTCTGTACACATCAATAAAATGCCTGATTTACCATTTGCCTGGCATGCTGGTGGTCTCTAATGCACAGAACATTTCTCATTACTGTAAGCTTATATCATGAGAGACAGACCACTCAATGATATGCAATTAAGCCAAGAAAAAATAGTTGTTTTCACTAGGGAGCTTACAAAAGCTTATAAATGGATAAGACCAACTAACACGCATGCACACAGAGCTCTTGGGGAAGAAATGACATGGGCTTCAAACATCTCAAGAGGTAACTCTTCTGAGCTTTAACACTTTAAACCTTTCTAGAACCTCAGGGGATGTGTGAAAGGAAACCACTGGCTGCCATGTGCTGTGGCTCCCTCCTCAGATCTGTTAGTACCCGTTGGTCTTAGCGAAAGGTTACACTTGATGTGCACTTCAGTAGGCAGCCAGGTATTTATACTTAACCAGTAACATGTCAATGGCTCAAGATGCAAAGTTTCTGAAATATCTTGGCTCAGACAATGACTCAGAACTACTTTAGAAAATTGTTCTTGTTTATTACAAGGCTATGCCCTGGTTGAAAAAATGAGCACAAAGAATCGCTCTGGGTGCTACCTTGTCTATTTAGATGACTAGTTGGCCCTGCGGATGCCCAGACAGTTTAGCAACCTTTTGAGTTTTCTTTGGCCCTGTCGCTCTCTTTGAGTATATTCATGAGTGAACTCAGATTCCTAGGACTCTAATTGCCTGAAGAACTACCTACACTGGGCCACTTCCTAAACTCCTCAGGTAATCAGCATCCTCTCCAGCTGTTAAGGAGGCAGGGTGCTTTACACACATTACCTCAACCCCATACCCACCTGGATACCATGATGAATAATTTACACAAGAAACTGATACTAGATTTGTGGCAGAATCACCATTCAGAACTCATGAATCTCGATTTAAAATCTCTACCGTGGCTTCTATCATGTTCTTAGTTGATCACTCTTCACTATGAGAATTCTCAATGCCTGCTGGATTAAGTACCAGTGACACCAGCCAACCAAAAAACATGGAGATTTCTTGAAGAAAAAAGGTGGCCAGAGGCCACCTTGATTGATTTAAGGATGTTGGGAGGCCCACTCTCTAATTCATCAGCAGCTGTCCATTTTTAGTTGTTTTAGGACATGGCTCTTTGTCACCACAAAAGAAGGAGGGCATTCTTCTATGATTTGGCAACTGCCTTAATTTGTACAACTGAATCCCACAACAGCAGGTACCCAGGATAAGAAATCCTGATCTTAGCTTTTTTCACCACCAGGGGGAGCCCTGCTACAAGAACAGTGAATTGTTGAAGCAGCCTTAGTAAAAATTGTCATCACCCAACATCAGAAATAAGAAACTGTCTTTTCTCTTTCAACCCCAATATTTAATTGGACTTTAATTAAGACTTGTCACCCCTCCCCCAGGAAATAATTTTAAAATCCATCACCAGGGCCAGCACTGCAGTACAGCGGGTTAAAGCCCTGGCCTGCAGCACTGGCATCCCACATGGAGCCCTGGCTGCTCCACTTCCAATCCAGCTCCCTGCTAATGCACCTGGAAAAGCAGTAGAAGATGGCCCAAGTCCTTTGGCCCCTGTACCCATGTGGGAGATCTGGAAGAAGCTCCTGGCTCCTGGCTTTGGCCTGACCCAGCCCATCATTGTGGCCATTTTGGGAGTGAACCAGAAGATGGTGTATGTGTGTGTCTGCCTCTCTCTGTAACTATGCCTTTCAAGTAAATAAAAATAAATTTTTTAAAAAAAAATCCACCATCTCTATGCCAGTTCTACAGCTCTGCCCTGGTTGCATACAGCCCTTGTCTTGCCCCTGAATAATTGCAATGGTTTTCCAAAGGGCCCCTTGCCCCCATCTGCCCCTCCTCTCCCAAAGCACTGTCCCTCCTAAAGTTAGAGGGAGTTTTCCAGCAGTTTATTTATAACTTCATGAATCTATAACTTCACTTCTTTTTTTATTGAGTAGAAGATAGAGTGCCATTACTTCCCAGTTCTCATCTTGACCCTTCACAATCTGGTCAACACAACAGTTGCAGGCCTTAGACTTAACACATCTAATTCATCATGAGATTATAATGAGATTTTGAACAAGTTATTTTGCATTTTTGACCCTCAATTTCATCAGTATACTAAGGATAGCACTTGAAATAAACCTTGTAAAACTTCTAGCATAATTTTTGATCACACAAATTTCCATCAGTGTGGGTGACAGATGCACTTTTTACACAAATAACTGTGGTGAAGCATATCTTGATGCATTGCATCACTAAAGCAATCTCTCTGAGCAATATCGACAGTTGTCATTCATTCACAAGTAAGAGCTATTGGGACACCTGCCATCCCATATTGAACTATCTGGGATTGAATCCCACCTCCACTTCTCATACAGCTTCTGCTACTGTACTGGGGAAGCAGCAGATGATAGCTCAGGTATCTCATCCCTGCTCCCCACCTTGGAGACCTGGATGGAGTTCCTGGCTCCTGAGATTAGCCTAACTCAAGGCTGGCTGTTGCAAGTAAACCAGTAGTTAAAAGAGTGATCTTTCAGGGCCTCAGGGCTGGTGCCATGGCTCACTTGGTTAATCCTCCACCTGTGGCGCCGGCATCCCATATGGGCACCAGGTTCTAGTCCTGGTTGCTCCTCTTTCAGTCTAGCTCTCTGCTGTGGCCTGGGAAGGCAGTGGAGGATGGCCCAAGTGCTTGGGCCCTGCACCCGCATGGGAGACCAGGAAGAAGCACCTGGCTCTTGGCTTCGGATCGGCGCAGCACCGGCCATAGCGGCCATTTGGGGAGTGAACCAACGGAAGGAAGACCTTCCTCTCTGTCTCTCTTTCTCACTGTCTATAACTCTACCTGTCAAATTAAATAAATAAATAAATACATTTTTAAAAAACTTAAAAAAAGAGTGATCTCTCAATCTCTGCCCCCCTTCTCTCTCTCTCTCTCTCTAATTCTGCCTTTCAAATAAATAAATAAAAATCTTTTTAAAATGCATACCTATTTATTTTTATTTATTTGAAAGGCAGAGCAAGAGAGTGAGAAAGAGAAAGAGAGACATCTCCCATCCACTGGTTCACTCCCCAGATGGCTGTAATGGCCACAGCTGAGCCTATCTGAAGCCAGGAACCAGGAGTTTCTTCCAGGTCTCACACATGGGTGCAGGGGCCCCAACACTTGAGCCATTTTCCACTGCTTCCCCAGCCACATTGGCAGGAAGCTGGATTGGAAATTGAGCAGCCGGGACTCGAACTGGGAACCATATGGGATGCCAGCGGCACAGGTGGCAACTTTACCTGCTATGCCACAGCACCAGCCCCTAGATAAGCATCTTTACATTTTTTTAACAATGAGAGCTATCTCCAATGCCTCTTTAAGTAAACAGTTTTATTGGCATATAATATATGCCACGATACAAAATTAAAGTATACATTGTCTATTTGAGAGATAGCCCCAAATTGTTATTAGGGAGTAAAGAAGTGAAATGAGGAAAGGATGGGAGGCAATAAGAAGCACATTATCCAGCAAGTACTACTGCAGAACTCTGACTAAAGACCTCTGGCAATGGTACACTTAGGGAGCAAGGTAGGTCAGTATTTACACCCCACTCCAGCCAACTCTGGTTAGGCTGGCTACTGGGGGGAGTTTACTCTCTGACACCTCTGGCCTGAACTTCTTACAGACAAAACTGTTCTTGAAGCCAGAGTAAGTCTTTAAGCACACAGATGCAGTGGTCAATGGCTGGCAATTGGGCCAGCATGCACTCAAACAGCAAGGCCTGAGGGCTATGATCAGGGCATAAACATTGCCTGAGAACCTAGTTGCCCCTATAGTCACCAACTTGACATTCACAATTTCTTTTTCTTTTTTTTATTCTGTGATTGCAAAGTGACATACTTGTTAACCATTCTGACATGTTCTTGGTGAAGGACTCACTCAAGGCGTTTCATTAATTTTTAACATGGGTTGTCTAGCTTTTTTTGTTGTTGTTTAGTTTTACAGACTTTTGAGTTTTTTAAATATATCTAGATACTAGTACTTGATCAAATATATGTGTTGTAATACCTTATTTCAGTCAGTATGCCTTTGTTCTGTCTAGTGTAGTATGAAAATGGAAAAGCTATTCTTTATTTTTTAAAAATTACTCATTATATATTTGAAAGGTAGAGTGACAGGAAAAAACAGAGATCTTCCATCCACTGGTTCACTCCCCAATGGCCACAGCACCTAGGCTGGGCCAGGCTGAATCAAGGAGTCAGGAGCTCCATCTAGGTCTCCCAAACGGGTGATAGGGACTCAAGTATTTCAACCATCATTTGCTGCTTCCCAGTAGCATTAGCAGGGAGCTGGGTTGAAAGTGAAGCAGCCAGGACTCAAACCAGTGCTCCAATATGGGAAAGGGACGTCCCAATACCAGCTTAATTTGCTGTGCCTCTTCTATCGCCTCTGAGAAGCTATTTTTTTTTTTTTTATAATTAGGGCTCAGTGTCCTGTTTAGGAAATCTTGATCTATACCCAGATCATAAAGATAGTATTCTCAATCATTTTTGGAAACTTTATTGTCTAATATTCTAAACTTCGATATATGTAATTCTCTGAACCATTTCTATATGTGCAATCTAAGATAGCAGTTGCTTCATTCATATATGCATAATTGATAGAACACAATCTGTTTAGAAGACCATTTTTCCCACTGCACTTTTGTTGTTAACCAAGAGACCTTACTTACCTGGCCTATTGTTGACTCATCAAGTTTTCACCATTTGATCAATAATTTTAGCCATATATAAACCCATATATAAAGTAGAAGTAAACTAATTTAGTCCAATAAAAGGTATATCCAAACTCCACGGCCACCATCACTCAGGGTAAAATGTTGATGCTCTTTTTCAGGATACTTGGAATAAAATAGATGTTGGCTATAACCACTTCTTTTCAACCTTGTACAGGATATCCTTGTCTGTATATTCAGGACAGATGAGAAAATTAAGGTATAAGAAATAGAAAGAAAAAATAAGAGTCTATTCACAGATTATATGCTTGGGGATTTAGAAAATCTAAATGGTGTTGCTATTAAACTATTAAAAGCTAATTAGTTAAATTTAGCACAGCCCTAAGATAAAGATCAGTTGTCTATATACTAGCAACAAAATATAGAAAGTGAAATTTAAAAGTGTTGCATTTGATCCTAATGAAAAGTATCAAATAACTAGGAATAAACCTCACAAAGATGTGTAAGACATGTAAACACAAAACTACAAAACATTATTAAGAAGAGTTTTTTGAATATGTAGAGGAATTAGGGCAGATATTTGGTGTTTGCTTGGGATACCCACGTCCCACATCAGAGTATCTGGGTTTGAGTTCCTGCTCCACTGCCAGTTCCACCTTCCCGTTAATGCGCACCTTGGGAGGCAGCACTTGACAGCTGCAAGAGTTTGGTCCTTTCCTCCTATGTTGAACACCAGATTGAGTTCCAAGTTCCTGCCTTCAGCCAGGCCCTGCCACAGCAGGCTGTTATTAGGGAGTGAACCAGCAGATTCAAGATCTCTCTCTCCCTCTGCCCTTTAAATAAACAAATAGTTTTTTTTTAATATAGAGGAGTCTGTCATGTTTGAGAATTATGAGATTCACTACTATAAAAATGTCAGCTTTCAAACTGATGTACATACATTTAATGGAAAAACCAATCAAATCTCAGGAGTTTTATTGTGGAAATTGACCAAACTGTTTCTAAACTTTATATGAAAATTTACAGGCCAGGAAGATAAAAAATACAAGTATTAAAAATTATGAGATAACAAAACATTATAAAAGTATATTAAGACTGAATACTGTTTTTTTTTTGTTTTGTTTTGTTTTGTTTTGTTTTGACAGGCAGAGTGGACAGTGAGAGAGAGAGACAGAGAGAGAAAGGTCTTCCTTTGCCGCTGGTTCACCCTCCAATGGCCGCCGCTGCAGCCGGCGCACCGCGCTGATCCTGGCAGGAGCCAGGAGCCAGGTGCTTTTCCTGGTCTCCCATGGGGTGCAGGGCCCAAGCACCTGGGCCATCCTCCACTGCACTCCCTGGCCATAGCAGAGAGTTGGCCTGGAAGAGGGGCAACAGGGACAGAATCCGGCGCCCCAACCGGGACTAGAACCCGGTGTGCCGGCGCCGCATGGTGGAGGATTAGCCTATTGAGCCACGGCGCCGGCTTGAATACTGTTTGTATAAGGACAGATTAGGTGAGGTTCCCTGATATTTCTTTAAAGCTCCCAAGAGGTTCTAACAGAAAGTCAGGTGGAGAACCACTTTCTATCTCAAATTTCTACTTACTTTCTTTAACATACCTGCCTTCCTACTCTAGTTAGAATTTGCTCCTCTACCTGTGTTTCCCATTCCAGTCCATTTCCTGTCTTGTACCTGTTACATTGTATTATACTTGGTTAGTTACTTGTCTCCTCTTAACTACAGGAAGGTAGGAACCTTTCAAAAAGAAATTCTACATGGCTTGCCTAATATCTTAATATATGAAGTTCCTGGGTAGGCATTCATTGACTAACACACAGCACCATTGGGTTCAATTATTGATATGAATACCCCCTTCTTGATTCCCAAAGTGTTATATAAAACTTCTATCTCTTTGCCTTAAAACCACATACACGGGGCAGATATTTGGCTTAAAAGTTAAAATGCTGGGGGCCAGCGCTGTGGCATAGCAGGTTAAAAGCCCTGGCCTGAAGTGCCGCCAGCATCCCATATGGGTGCCGGTTCTAGTCCTCTTCCAATCTAGCTCTCTGCTGTGGCCTGGGATAGCAGTGGAAGATGACCCAAGACCTTGGGTCCCTGCACCCACGTGGGAGACCTGGAAGAAGCTCCTGGCTCCTGGCTTCAGATCGGCGCAGCTCCAGCCATTGAGGCCATCTAGGGGGTGAACCAGCAGGTGGAAGACCTCTCTCTCATTGTCTCTACCTCTCTCTGTAACTCTGTCTTTCAAATAAATAAAAAAATAAATCTTTTTAAAAAAAGTTAAGAAGCTGGATTGGGACGTCTTTGTCTTGTATCAGAGTGCCCGTGTTCAAGCTTCAGCTCTACTCCCAATTCCAGCTCCCTACAAATGCACACCCTGGGAGGGAGCAGGAGATGGCTCAAGCAGTTGAGCTTCTGCCACCCATGTAGGAAAGCTGGACTAGGTTCTTAATTCCAGCCTGACCCAGCCCTGGCCATTGCAGGCATCTTGGGAAGGACTGGGAAATAGGAACACTTCCCCCTTCCCCCCGCTTCTCAAATAAATAAATAACTTTTAAGAAAACACATACAGTCTCCACAAAGCCCCAAAGTTAAAAGATTTAAAATTACCTTTCTTTTTTTAATAGAGTAATTTTTTTCTTTTTTTATTTAATAAATATAAATTTACAAATCTTAGTTGCTCTCTGGGTTTTGTTTTTTGTTTGTTTGTTTTATTTGTTTGTTTGTTTGTTTTTTGACAGAGTGGACAGTGAGAGAGAGAGAGACAGAGAGAAAGGTCTTCCTTTGCCATTGGTTCACCCTCCAATGGCCGCCGCGGCTGGCGCACTGCGGCCGGCGCACCTCGCTGATCCGAAGCCAGGAGCCAGCTGCTTCTCCTGGTCTCCCATGGGGTGCAGGGCCCAAGCACTTGGGCCATCCTCCACTGCACTCCCTGGCCACAGCAGAGAGCTGGACTGGAAGAGGGGCAACCAGGACAGAATTCGTCAGAATCCGGTGCCCCGACCAGGACTAGAACCTGGTGTGCTGGCACCGCTAGGCGGAGGATTAGCCTGTTAAGCCGCGGCGCCAGCCTCTGGGGGGTTCTTACAGTTTAACTTCCACAAAGAAAAAAAAAAAAAAAACACACTTTATAACAGCATTAAACAGGAAAAGCAGATAAGAATGTCCCTGCCAGTCTAAATTGATAACAGTGTACAATCCTATTAATTCAAAAAGTGAGGTGGTAGAATTCTTGGCCTGGGTTTACATTTGACTGTTTACTATCATTTAAGATATTTATCAGTGCTTTGTACTCTCAAGCTCATAAAATTGTGTTGGTCCACAGAGATGCCAGATGGAAGGCCACAAGCTTTTAAATCATTCTGATTGGTATTGATTTAGGATGAAAATTAGGAAAATATATATAAGGAACTTAAGTAAAAATGAATGTAATTCCTTTGGTTCTTCAAAGTCCCTACAAGCCCCTGAACTTGTGCTTGTACTAAGCCACATTCTTCCAGGTCAGCCCATTCATTCCTGGACAGTCCTGGGTGTTAGAAAGCACTCCTTAGCCTTTGGCACCATACAGATTAAATAAAATCCATTTAACATGGCAGATCCCAAATATTTGAACAATGCTTACTTGATCTTTAGTCTTTGATTCTAATCAAAAGGCCCAATTTCTTGACACTGGTCTTCATAAGACTTAATTTGGATCTACCTCAATTTCCTGGACACTCACTGCTGATGTATTCCAGATAGCCTGAGAGAGTGGCATAATTCCCAGAACAGAACACAATATCCCAGGTATTTAACCAAGGATAAGTTTCTAGCACTCTTTCTTATGAGCATGTAACATCCTTTCTTATAAATAAGTTTTCTTTATCAGTGTAATTTTTCAATGTGCTTTCTCAATGAAAACTCTTAGAGCTTTCAGTATGTTTTGTAGGTGTTTTTGCTGCTTTCCTAGACAGACACATCTCTCCACTCTTACACCTCTACAGGAGGCTCTGGTCTTGAGATTTGATTCATTAGCTCCATTGTGAGTCCTGGCTCTAGACTTGGAAAAACATCCTTCCTGTATATTTCTATTTCTTCATCTATAAAAGGGAATGATAATGGTATCTACCTAAGAGGGTTATTATGATGACTAAATAAAATTTCAATACAACAAGTACATAATACACACAATGGCAAATAAGAGTTCAATTAATGTCAGTGCTTACTACTCTATGTGTTCAACAAGCAATCTTCTGATCTGAATTTTCTAAGTAGATAGACATATAGGAAAAGATGGAGTAATTTTTGTATTTCTGCATATTCACCTACTATTTTAACTAAAGCTAATTATTAGAATATGAATTTTAGGAAAGCAGGTTTTCTTCTCTGCTTTCTTTTTTGGAGTATCTCCAGCACCTAAAACACTGTGGCACATAGTATGTATTTAATTAGTACTTATTGAATGAATGAATAACTGATTCACCTTCCTGTTTGTTCACATTCACTATCTCTTCAGGTTTTGGTGGGAAAAAATTAGAGACTCTTAGCAGAAACACTTAGCTCTGCCTAACATACAGATACATGCCCAATAAATAGAAGTTATTATGTTCACATGAGTCATGCCAGATTTACTGAGAGGAGATATGGACAGATGGAAACAAGATGTGGAACAGATGAGTTTTCTCTACTTACAGAACTTTCAGCCTAGAGGGGAAACAGACAAATACTTAAATTAAGTGTGTAGGATAACACAAAAACATTGAACTCTGTGCATTACCCAGGTCAAAAGGATAGGAAAGGTTCCTCTAATATTTAAATAGAGACCTAAAAGATGAGTAAAAATTAACTAAGTAAAAAAGTGATTAAGATCCACACAGATTAACTTGTGCAAAGGTCTTCAGGAGGGTAATCTCTTTGTTAGTATTTATCTTTTTTCTTTAAAAAAAAAAAAAAAAGAAGTCAGTTGAAAGGAGTGTGAAGGAAAACAATGTGCTACAAACCAGGTCATCTGGCTGGGTGCAGAACCATATAGTAACTTGTAGGCCATGCTAAGAATTTAGCTAAGAGAGTGGAATGTTGTTGCATAGTTTAAGGAGCTGGGATCTAGCACATTTAAATAGAGATTTAATGATTAGGGCGTCTGTGCTCATGAAAAGAATTTCATGCACGTCACTTACCTGTAACCCAGAATAGCTGGTGAGAGGAGAAGATGGAGGGTTCAAAAATCTGCAGTGGCCATCACTGTCCCAGCACACACACCTCAGGGCTCCATCAGGGTACTTAGAAGCATTATATTTGATTGGCCAAATTAGCCACGGGTGCAGGAAGACCAATTTTCTCCTGTGAGGAATTCTACCTGTCAGAGGAAAATGTAAAAGAGTAGATAATAACACAGCTGTGTCCTTTTTTTATGCCCATAAGGGTGTTATTTGCATTCTTGCAGATGCCAACAGTAAAAACAGACAGAAAAATCCAACCTATTTGTCTTTGTTCCAAAAGCTCAAAAAATAGTCATGAATCAACCTTATTTTTTCCCACAACTCATCCCACTCTCCTTCTCCATACCCCATTCATTTTATAGGTAGAAAATCTAAATTATCAACAAAGTAAGGGACCATCAGATTATTGTCAGGGTTGAAACTAGGATTAAAAACAAGTGCGATCATTCTAAGATGTCATTCCCTCATATTTATATTAGACACAAAAGGCACTGGACATGAAGGAGTTCTCTCTTTCAAAACCATCCTCTTACAATATGTGTTATTTTACTATTACTTTTGCTACTTACAAATTAACAGATATGAGTAGTTCCGTTCTCCCTAGTTTACATAGTGGGTTAGCCTAAGTTCTAGTTTATTTCCAACCGCTTTCTGGGCTTATACACCTGGATGTCCTATAAACATATCCAGCTCAATATACTTACAATGTAAATCGTTATCATTCTAATCCCAATCCTGTTCTGCTTGCTACACTTCTTGCCTCCAGACTGCTTTTTCTCCACTTCCCTCTTCCCTCTGCCTTACCACTCACATCCCATTAATCAGCACATCCTGTGCATTGAAATTCTCAAACATCCCGCATCTCGTTCCCTGGGTCACCTCCAGCTCATCACCGCTGTTTTGCTTTCGTAACAGCTGAAATCTGAATTACTTCGTAGCCTCTGAGTGCTGTCTACCACTTTAGTCCAATGTCTTTGTACTCCTACTCTCTTTCTCTCTGCCATCCTAAATATAGATCCTGTGACTCTTGTTTGAATCCTCCAGTGACCGTTCCCAACAATTACATGAAAAATGAAGCCTTAGCATCATACCCCAGTCTCTTCATGCTATGGTCCTTGCCTGCATCTTGGATATCAGCATCTGGAATTCTCCACCATGCTCCTTGTGCTACAGCCGTATCGAATGACTTGTTGATCTGACCTGGCCTCCGTCACCTTTATATCACCTCCTCCTCTCCCTCACTGTGACTTCCTTGCTGTTCCTCCTAAGACTGAGGAAACTTTTTCTACCAGGAGCTATTTGGATATAATAACATTTATAGGCCAATTCAAAATTATCAACTTAAAAATTAGCCTACTGTAGATTTGTTGAATTTTGAGTAGCACCTGCAGTTGTCATGGCAGAGCCAGAACGCCTGATGTCACAGGCTGGGTGTTCCCCACCCCCACAGCAGGATGCATGCTTTTGTAGCACCTTTGCATCAGCTGTTCCTCCTGTCTGGGACGTTTTCACCGGGATATTTAAATACCTACTTACTCTTCAAGACTGGCCAAATGTCACCTTCTCAATGAGGTTTGCCCTGCCCATTCTCTAAATTTGCATACTGATTCCACCTTTACTACTCCAGGTCTTCCTGACTTCCTGGGTTTTCTTTCATATCACCTTTGAACAGGCTTGTTATGTTCATTGTGTTTATTGTCTGTGACACACTGCTTCAGCTTCACCCCTACCTCTAGAATGTAACCTCTGGGAAGAAAAGGATTTTAGTCTTATTAAGTTCATTGAAACATTCAAAACACCTAAAATAGTGCTTGGCAGACAGTAGCTGTCCAGTGAATTTTGTGTTGAATAAATCGAATATATAATTGTATATAGTATTACACATTTTACTTTTTTATATTTTCCCTACATCTGAAATAATCAAACTCATCCTATTCACCCCATCTATGATCTGATCTCATTGATACTTTTTATTCCAAAAGCTTCTTGTTTACCTACTTTCTCAATTTCATTTATTTGTTTATTTATCTGGAAGGCAAACAGACAGAGACAGAGAGCTCCCATCTGCTGGTTCACTCCCCAGATACCTGCATTGGCCCATACTAATTGGCCCATACTACATTGGCCCATGCCAAAGCCAGGAGACTAGAACTCAATCCTCGTCTCCCATCTGGGTTGCAGTGACCCAACCACTTGAGCCATTACCTGTTGCCTCCCAGAGTCCACATTAACAGGAAGCTGGAATTTGGAATAGAGCCAGGACTTAAACCCAAGTACTCTGATGTGGGATGCCACCATCATAGCCAGCATCCTTACTGCTGTACCAAATACTCTTGATTACCTGTTGAACACCCCTATTTCTTGGAATGGGAATGCATCTTCTTTCTTAATACCTCTCTCCTAGTGCATACCAGGAAATTAAAAGCACTGAATAATTATTTGTTCAACTCAACTGATCTTACTGTTGGATCCTAAATAAAGGACCTAAACACATGGGCCATACACAAACTCTGGCCATTGTTACACAGAGAAATTAATTGTTGAGCCATAGATTACCTTTAATCTAGAAATCCTTTGCTTAAAACAGGAAGTCCTGCTGTATTGATTTGGATAGCTAGTTGAGGCAGAGGCTAACTTTTGCAAATTCATTTTTCCAGGATTTCAGAAAACAGCTTGGTGTAGAATAGCTTAGCAAGTCTCAAGCAAAATGGATAAAACATCCTAGGTTTAGAACTGGGGATGTTCTTGACTAAAAATAAGTGGGCATTTTGGTTCACTAGTGTAGATGCTGCTTGGGGACCCCCTCCATTCCATATCAGAGTCACTGGACTCAAGTTTCAGCTTCACTTTTGATTCCAGCTTCCTGCTAATGCATACCCTGGGAGGCAGCAAGTGAGGAACCAAGTACTGGGTTCCCTACTACCCATGTGGAAGACCCGAGTTGCCGCTTCAATCTTCAGCCTGGCTCAGACTCCAATGTTGCAGACAGATGGAGAATGTTCCAGTAGATGGATGGTCTCTCTCTCTCTCTCTCTCTCTCTTTCTCTCCACACTCTCTATTCTTCTCTCTCTCTCTTCTCTTTCAAATAAAGAAAAATAATTTTAATAAAATTCATTAATGAAGTCACTATTACTTAGTTACTTATACGTAGGACATTGTGCTAATGATTTTACATACATAAACTCATTTTAACCTCACAACAAACTTGTGAGGCATAGTATTATCTACATTTTTACAGACCAATAAGCTGAGATTCATAAAATTAAATAATGTGCTGAATGTCACACAGGAAGTAAGTGGCATGATTTGATCCAAATCGCCTAAGGTAACAAATCCTTTATTTTTTATTATTTATTTATTTGAAAGAGTTACACACAGAGAAGGAGAGGCAGAGAGATAGAGAGAGAGAGAGAGAGAGAGAGAGAGAGAGAGAGGTTTTCCATCCACTGGTTCACTCCCCAATTGACCACAATGGCTGGAGCTGCACTGATCCAAAGCCATGTGGGTGCAGGGACCCAAGAACTTGGGCCATCTTCTACTGCTTTCCCAAGCCATAGCAGAGAGCTGGACTAGAAGAGGAGCATCCGAGACTCGAATAAGCACCCATAAGGGATGCCGGCATTGCAGGTGGTGGCTTCACCCACTACGCCCCAATGCCGGCCTCAGTCACAAATTCTCATCTCCTCCCTTAACCCTAAATTACCCCCCTTCTCACTGTGTGGTAGTTTTATTATCAATATTATAATACTATATATTATAAATTCACATAGTTATTTGTTGTTTTATTGTGTTTGCTTCTGTGGTGTTTGGTTCTGATCTTGAGCACAATCCAGTACATTTTCTATCACTCACTCATTTTTTTTAACTTTTATTTAATGAATATATTTTCCAAAATACAGCTTATGAGGCCGGCGCCGCGGCTCACTAGGCTAATCCTCCGCCTAGCGGCGCCGGCACACCGGGTTCTAGTCCCGGTCGGGGCGCCGGATTCTGTCCCGGTTGCCCCTCTTCCAGGCCAGCCCTCTGCTGTGGCCAGGGAGTGCAGTGGAGGATGGCCCAGGTGCTTGGGCCCTGCACCCCATGGGAGACCAGGAAAAGCACCTGGCTCCTGGCTCCTGCCATCGGATCAGCGCGGTGCGCCGGCCGCAGCGCGCCGGCCGCGGCGGCCATCGGAGGGTGAACCAACGGCAAAGGAAGACCTTTCTCTCTGTCTCTCTCTCTCACTGTCCACTCTGCCTGTCAAAAAAAAATAAATAAAATAAAAAAAAAAAAAAAAAAAAAATACAGCTTATGGATTACATTGGCTTCCCCCCCTCCCCAATGACTTCCCTCCCACCCGCAACCCTCCCCTTTCCCGCTCTCTCTCCCCTTCCATTCACATCAAGATTCATTTACAATTTTCTTTATATACAGAGATCAGTTTAGTATACAATAGTAAAGATTTCAACAGTTTGCACCCACATAGAAACACAAAGTGAAAAATACTGTTTGAGTACTTGTTATAGCATTAAATCTCAATGTACAGCACATTAAGGACAGAGATCCTACATGAAGAGTAAGTGCACAGTGACTCCTGTTGTTGACTTTACAGATTGACACTCCTGTTTATGGCATCAGTAATCTCCCTATGCTCCAGTCATGAGTTGCCAAGGCTATGGAAGGCTTTTGAGTTCACTGACTCTTATCTTATTTAGACAAGGTCATAGTCAAAGTGGAAGTTCTCTCCTCCCTTCAGAGAAAGGTACCTCCTTCTTTGATGACCTGTTCTTTCCACTGGGATCTCACTCACAGAGATCTTTCATTTAGGTACCCTTTTTTTTTTTCTTTTTGCCAGAGTGTCTTGGCTTTCCATGCCTGAAATACTCTCATGGGCTTTTCAGCCGGATCCAAATGCCTTTAGGGCTGATTCTGAGGCCAGAGTGCTGTTTAGGACATCTGCCATTCTATGAGTCTGATGTGTATCTCGCTTCCCATGTTGGATTGCTCTCCCCTTTATTTATTCTATCGTTTAGTATTAGCAGGCACTAGACTTGTTTATGTGATCCCTTTGACTCTTAGTCCTTTCATTATGATCAATTGTATCACTCACTCATTTTTCTAAAGTTCGAATTCTACATAAGCATAGAAACTGATAAATTTAGTGCTGACTTACAAATGCCACATAGATACTGACCAAGTCCACAGGTCTGCTTTGAAGAGGTGTCCTTTCTTTATACATGTGTATTTGTGTGTGTGTGTGTGTGTGTGTGTTATACAAGTTTCATGTATTTCCTTTATACCATTATAAGAACATAGTGGCACTTCCCCTCCATCCTTCTTCCCACCCACTTCCCACTCCAACCCTTCCTCCCCCTCCCTCTCAGATTCCCACTCTTAATTTTTACAATGATCTTTTTTTAGTACATCTAATGATTGTATAGTTAATGCTACCCTAAGTAAAAGAGTTCAACATATTTTTGAAGAGGAAACAAAACAAAACAAAATACTGTTTCTCAACAAAAAAGACAAGGGCTATAAACCATCATTGATTCTCAAAATTTCTATTTCACTTCAATACATTATATTTCAGGTACTCCAAAAGAAATCGGTATATGAAACAGTTATCTGCATTGTCATGTTCATTACAGCACAATTCATAATAGCTAAGATATGGAATCAACCCAGATGTCCATCAACTGTTGACTGGAAAAAGAAATTATGGTATATATATATATACCACACTATATATATATGGTGTATATATATATATATACCATATATATATATATATATATATATATGGTATATATATATATACCACACTATGAAGTACTACTCAGCTGTAAAAAAATGAAATCTTGTCTTTTGCAACAAGATATATGCTACTGGAAATCATTATATTTAGTGAAATAAGCCAGTCCGAAAAAGACAGATATAATATCATGTTTTCCCTGATCAGAAATAACGAATAGAGGTGTCCCTTTCAATGAGCTGATAGGTCTGTTCAACCCTACCCCTCTCCCAGCGCCTTTTCCATGAGGACTGATAAGCAGACACAACACGGAATATGAAGGGCAGCTCAATTATCCTGGCTCTAAACTGTTGCATTCCCTGCCCAAGGATTTCTAATTTTCTTAGGAAAAAATAAGTCCGAGGGGGTAGACATCCAGGGAATGGGTGAGGTGAGGGGTGAAGCAAAATGCACTGGTTACACTGAGCGGGAAGAGCTTTAGCTGCATCCCCCCTCGGGACCAAACAGTAACCAAGCTGAATCAACGGAAGACCATCTTCTGTCATCTTAGAAGGAGGATTGTTATGAACAGCGGTCTTCCCTCAGAAGTCTGTTCCATAGAAAAACTGCTTTCTGTTCTTTTGGTATCCACTTCTGTGATGCCCAGTCAGATGAAGTGCTGTCAGGGAACAAGAAACTGACTTAATTCAGGCCAGGAAAAGCATCCTTTAAGACAGTCAGTCATCTGAAAGCTTAGCTGAGCAAACATCAAGGTGGCAATTATGAAGCCCCCAAGATCAAAAGAGAAAAATGTTTGCTCTGGTCAAGCCCAAGGATGCTCCAGAAGCTTCCTATCTGGGACGTCCTGAACACTCCAAAGATGCAGGTGAGCAGAACTCTGTCTGTAATCAGGAATAGTTGGTCTGCTGATCTGCAAATCTGCTGGAGAGTGTGGGTGGTTTTTAGTTGGACATCCTGTCATTTGTTTCCATCACTAGTGAACTTTGGAATGAAGTGTCCCTTCAATTTTACAGCTGAGAGAGGCCTCAGAGATTTATCTTCTTCTTTATCTAACTGATGAAGCTTCTCAGGCTTGAACAGACCTAGGGGATTCAGTTTTTTGACTTTAATGAGGACACAAAGTACAAGTTCAGAAAACATTCTGGATTCTTCAGGATAGTGCTGAGTTTCGGGATAGGCTGTTTGTACCCATGAGTATACCTGTATTTGTCAGACATGTGTTCCAATATAGGATTTGGAAAACTGATCACCTTATGGCCAGAAAACAGTTTCAGAAAATAAAGTGTTCACAACATCTGATTTGGCTTTGTACATCCATGCTGGGGCACACAAGCTGGTGAAGGGAAAGATAACAGAAACAGTCATGACTCTTTTTCTTTTCTCATTTTTTAGCTTTCATGGAAACATGTGTTTTGAGGGAGAACTGTGGGCATCTGACAGTGCCTCTTTTATTTTTTTAAGATTTATTGATTTATTTGAAAGGCAGAGTTACAGAGAGGCAGAGGCAGAGACAGAGAGAGAGGTCTTCCATTCACTGGTTCAACGACCAGGGCAGGGCTGATCCAAAGCCAGGGACCCAGAGCTTCCTCCGGGTCTCCCACATGGGTGCAGGGGCCCAAGCACTTGAGCCTTCCTCAGCTGCTTTCCCAGGCACATTAGCAGAGTTGGATTGCAAGAGGAGCAGCCGGGACTTGAACTGGCGCCCATATAACATGCCAGCACTTCAGGCAGCAGCTTAACTGCTACACCACAGCGCCAGCCTCCAGAGGTTCCTCTTGAACTATCGATAAAGGTAATGGCAGAAGGAAATTACAATTAGTGAAGAGGGAAAAAGAGGTGCATGTACTTGGAACAAAGTGAATCAGGATCAGAGCACATAGAATTTGCAGGAATATAGCAAATTGGAGAATTGATCTAAATATACAAGGTATGAAGCTAGACTAGTGAAAGTTAGGGGTGGGAGACACATGCCAGGGGGACAAGAAGCAGGCAGTGAAAACGATGGTTTTCCAAAGAGCTATGATGCCTATAAGGAGCAATCTGTGATAGCAACCATCTAGGACTAAAGAAGGATGTGGGAAGTGAGCTGCTGAGCCTGCTGCCCTTCCCCCTGGCTCTGCTACCTCTGTCCCAAAGTAATAGAGGCTAAGAGCCGTCCCATGGGATCAGACAAGAGAATTAATGGAGCAGAAGATGAAGAAAATGGTATAGAGCCCTCTTTGTGTAAGGAAAGGAAAACACACAATAAACTCGACAAATTTTCCATTAAGGCAAGCAGAAGGGAATAGCAAACCTTTGTATTAAGCCATAACCCTTTGTTTACACGGAAAGTAGAAATATGCAAACTCAGTTGCCGGCAGGTTACCCTTTCTCCTTCCTTATCCCTCTTCCTTCATGCAGCTCTCAACTATGCAAACATCCGGATCATAAGAGGACATTAAATATTGGTTGATGGCGTCTTAAAATCCAGGAACAACCCAGAAATGTTTACAAAGGGTGCCTGATGGACTCCTAATACTAAAACCATTGTAAGTTTAGACATCCTCAGTTAAAGGAAAATAGTCAGAACCTCTAAAGATTTTCTAAGCTAAATAATAATAAGACATTACTTGGTTCTAAAATTTTAAGCAGTGACTTGAGGGCATTTTCTTATATAATTGGCAGTTGTTTTTTAGCATAAGTATCATAGAGATAAAAATTTGATAGTAGTTAGGGAAAGATCATTCTATTTAGCATTACCTTCCTTTTTCCTCTTTGTACAATAAAAAGGGTGTGTGTGAATAGAGCCTGTTCAAATAATAAGCCTGTTCACTACTTAAACTGTGTGCCCAAAAATACCCTTCACTCACTGAGATTAACTGTAGCAGGTGCCTAGGACTGTTGCTTTTTTAAAAAAAATGAATATTGCTTCTGCCATTTTACAGGAAAGCAGTAAGAACAATACCACCAGAACACTAGCAATGTCAATGCTAGGGTTGAAAAGGGACGGAAGCTCAAGAACTAATAAATTTCTGTTTGTCCTTTCAGCTATTGTCTGGGTGACACTTGTCCCATCCCAATATCACCTTATGAAAAGTGTAACTGAGCACTTAGTACTTTGGGCTCCTCCATTTTTCTTTTTCTCTTCCATTCTTTCCTTTTTGTAGTTCTCTTTCCTATTACAGACTCTATGCCAAAGTTATGAAAATTGTGGCTCTTGGTCACTCGTGTATGTTTATATCTGATTACTATTTACTATAGTCTACTATAGTCTAACTATAAATATACATTTCTCCCCCAAACAGCTAAATTGTTAGCCACTTGACAAGGAACCACACATACAGATCTTCAAAATCCAAGCATGTAGCATAAGGATCACCACAAGCAGGAAGTGAATGGGTTGCTGATTTCAAAATGATTGAATGAATAAATAAATGAATCATTTTTGCCTCCAATTTAACCTGCTTGGAGGTCCTATTAGTCAGTTTTCAACACTGTGTTGACATACCTGAAGCAGCCTGACTTTATAAAGGAAAGGGTTTATTTTGCCTTACTGTTGTGGAAGTTCACGTCCAAGATCAGGCAGGCTCCAGTGGTTTGTTCTTTGGTGATAGTGCTCTTGCTGGCAGGGTTCTGAAGGGGTCCAAAGTATCGCATGGCAACAGAGGAAACACATGTGTCTGTCTCTCTTAAAAAGCCACCAGGACTCAATCCTGGGGACTCCACCCTAACGACTCAATCCAATCTAGTCACAACCCTAGGCCTGTCAGTGCTATTAATGTAAGACTTCGGATTTTCATTTCTACATGAGTTCAGGGACAAAATATTCAAACCATACCACTAGACATAGTGACAATGGAACCTAGGAAACTGTTCCATGTTGGCAATTCAATCTGCTATTGTTTGGTTTTACGGCTCATCTCTTTGTACTGAAATATAAACAGAAATCCTTCTTGTGTGTGTTTTGAGTTCTGACCATTTCATGTCAGTCTTTTCTTTCTGATCTCCCCAGGACAGGACATTGTTCCATCCTGTGAGCAACAGCTGTGTGGATTGCAACCCTGCAGAGAAGAAGATTTTCATGGCCAGATGTGACCCTTTCTCTGAGACTCAGCAGTGGATTTTTGAACACATTAATATGACTGTTTTAGAAACATTTAGCTACCACGTCAGCTCCTAGAAGAAAAGGAAGAAAGAAAGAGTGATTACCTACAGATTATAAACTCATTTCTAGCCAGCATCTGGGTCGAAGGAGTCAGGAATAACATTTCCTAGATCCAGGAAGCCTGGTTTAAAGATGTGTAAATGCCACGTCAAAGTAGGCTGTCTCGAAGAACTTCCTGCATCTGAAGAACTTGGCTGAGAACCTCACCAGCTGCTTCTGAGAACTTGAGACTAGCAGTTCCCTTGCTGGCCAAGGGCAGATTATTTAGGGACTTTTCAAAACAACTGCTGAGTTAATAAATCCTAGCATTTCTCAGGTCAAATCCTGCAGTAGTGAGTAGCTATGAATGGATACTATTAACTGGGTGGGTGGGGGGTGAAATAGAGTGCATGACAAGCTGAGGATACCACAGGTTCAGAACTAGCCACACTTGAGGAGTGAGCTGGACTCTGGTGCCATTCTCAGACTAAGAGTGGGTTAAGCAGGTTTAACCCTTAAAAGTGCTGCAGATGATTTTAGAGTGCTCATACCACTTTGTTTCCTTTGTTCTATTTTTAAACAAGGGTGCGATCCTGAGGTAAGACTTATTACTTCACGTAATAAAATGGGCTTGCAGTATGCCCCTGCTTCCGTTGACATTTGCCATTTTCCTTTCAGAGCAGAGGTGATTTATTGTTCATGGTGCCAAGGGACCCTAGGAAACTGTTCCATGTCCATGCTCCATAAGTCAGCCGAAGTTCTAATTCAGTGCTCTAGTACGAATCCGCTTAAAAACAGAAACAAAATCTATGCTACCAAGTTACTCCAAAGAAAGATTTCACAGAAGCAGCAAAACCATATAAGATTTAGGAGAGGGATTTCCCTAGGAAATCTCTTTTTACTTTTCTATTATTTTTAGAATTTTTAAAATCTGATGTTTGTCCAGTCATAATTTTTATTATAGAAGGAAATGGAGTGAGGTTGATGTAATTTGTTTAGGAGGTTCTTAAACCCAAATAAATCTACACTCCACGTGACATGGGAGAGTGGCTTGGTTCACTTTGATTCTGTTCAGTCAATGCTGGGAATTTAGATGTGGTTTTATTTGTTTGTGGTTTTGTTAGGTTGGTTTTTGTTTTGTTTTTTAAATATAATATTGATATTAATGCTGTTATTTTATTTGAAAGTCCATAAAAGGAATTACTGTTAATAAAGTGCTTCTGACACGATTTTCTGTTAATGGGGCAATATTTCAGGGTTGAAGAAAGGAATGATTGAAAAACTAAACAGAACGTTGCATCCCTAAAAGAACTTTTTGCTTTTCAGTAGTTTAGGATTGGAAGACTATGCAGGCATCAAAATGGGTCTCTAGAGGAAAAAATCATGCTCATCACACATTTCTCATGGTTTTTTTTTTTTTCAGGTACCAAAATGTTTTTAATTTGCTTTTGTTTTTGTTTTAACTTGGTTTTCCTGTTAATAAAGTTTTATATATTGTTTTGAATATAGAGCATTGAATTTTAGAATTGAGAAGACTCATTGGACCTAGTCATTTGGTTTTTCACATGAATAACAAAAGCCCAAAGAGGCCAAACTCCTGGCATGGTTGATGGCTCTTTTGATTACTCATTCTGTGTTTTCCTCCTGTGCTGTGCGGCCCCATTCTGTTACCCAAAGTGGTCCCAGTTATTATTCTGATTTAACTTGAAATTTTTCATTCCACTTGATGACAATATCATGCCTCCTCAAGAATTCCCACAAAAGTAGCATTCACATTCACCAACTTTAATATATGAAGCCTCTTCTTGCAAATGTTCATGGTTTTGTTCTCTCTTCAAAACCTAATCAAAATGTCCAGTTAAACTGCCCTGCTAATAGTTGGGGAAGAGTTATTTCATTATCTTTACTGATTTTTCAAGCATTCTTTTGAAGACCTATTCTTTTTACAATGATTGCCATTGAGATATTTTGTATAGGTCAAGAGATCTTCAAGCATTCAAGATGCACTGTGGAGAAAATCAATAGTGAGAAATTAACCTGTGTGTTGAACAATTCCAGAGAGTGAGTGAAGATTTATCTCAAGTGTTCAGAGAGCAAGTTGGTTGTGGACTTAAATGTGCCTATAAAAATTCACGTTGTGTCATTAAACAGTTGACTGCTGTTTACAGTCCTACCTAACAGACAAGACATGGGTTCTGCAACCTAGAAAGCCCAAATTTGCAGTGATTTCTTCAGATTCTATGACTATGGGAAGGTAGCAAAACGGGCTTGGTTCTGTCCTTTGTGAAAGCCTGAATATTACATAGTTTCAGTGTGACACAGATAGATCAACCAAGATTGGTCTTCTGATCTTTCAGTGTAAGAATGTGATATAAGAAATTCAAATTGGGGCCGGCACATGGCATAGCAGATTTAACCGCCGTCTGCAGCACTGGCATCCCATTTGGGTGCCAGTTCATTTCCCATCTGCTCCACTTCCAATCTGGCTCCCTGCTAATATGCTGGGAAAGCAGCAAAAGATGACCCAAATACTTGGGCCCCTGTACCCAAGTGGGACACCCAGATGAAGCTCCTGGCTTCTGCCCGGCCCAGCCCTGGCTGTTGCAGCCATTTAGAGAGTGAGCCAGTGGACAGGAGGCTTCTCTATCTGCCCCTGCCTCTGCCTCTCTGTAACTCTGCCTTTGAAATAAATAAGGAAATCTTTAAAAAGAGAAATAAAAATTTAAAAAATATTTAATGGAAGCTTGAGAAATCAAAGACAGCACATTTAAGGAGTCACCTCTAGTGCCACTGAAGATTGAGACTCCTTACTTGAAATAGAAATTCTGGCCGGCACCATGGCCCACTAGGCTAATCCTCAGCCTTGTGGCGCCGGCACACCGGGTTCTAGTCCCGGTCGGGGCGCCGGATTCTGTCCCAGTTGCCCCTCTTCCAGGCCAGCTCTCTGCTGTGGCCCGGGACAGCAGTGGAGGATGGCCCAAGTGCTTGGGCCCTGCACCCCATGGGAGACCAGGAGAAGTACCTGGCTCCTGCCATCGGATCAGCGCGTTGTGCGGGCCACAGCGCACCGGCCGCGGCGGCCATTGGAGGGTGAACCAACGGCAAAAAGGAAGACCTTTCTCTCTGTCTCTCTCTCTCTCACTGTCCACTCTGCCTGTCAAAAATAAAAAAAATTGAAAAAAAAGAAATTCTACCATTCTGAAAAGCATAAAACTGCATATATGTTTACATTTTTATTTGGTGAAGTCCCCATAAAATTCCTCATTCATAGAAATAACATGATTTGAAAATTGGAAGATAGCATACCATGCTACCTTTTAAACAGAATGAAAAGAAAAACATCATAAAGTTAATTTGGCCATGGAAATCACTACTTCTCCATAATAAACAGAAAATAGAAATATATAGAAATAAATAGAATATATAGAAATAAATAGAAAATAATTAATTTTAAAAATTTTTTATGTATTTTATGTATTTACAAAGAAAAGATGATGTTGTAAAATAATTATGAAATAATTTGACTTATAATTTTTCCAAGTCTAGATTAATAAAATAATCAAAAGGATTAACAATATACTATCATGTCTACTGTTACTTAGTTAAAAATATTAATATGGTCAACATGATTATTTTTAAATGCATTCATTATATCAGAAACCTCAGTAAATAAAAGTAGTTCCAGGGTTATTTTGTGAATTGATATTATAAAACTTTATAAAATAAGTAAAAATGGATTTAAAGTTAATAGAAGAGGAATGTAGGCCCATTCTTTTCGTATTTCTTGCAAATCATGAAACCAAGGCCAACATGTAAAATCATTTCCTTGAGAGACAATTATATATTTTATAAGACAATGAGAGCCAAAATATAGAAAAGTGACTATACTTCTAGCTCTCACACAGAGAACTTCTATCTCAATCTTTTGTAACTGTCTCCATAATGAAACGGCAAAAAAGACTTTATTGTTAGGACATCTTGGCGCTACAAAGTTATGGCAGGCCCATCAAAAGAGGCCATGGCACTTTGATTGCAAAGCCAGCCATCCAGCAGTCATGGAAGGTCACCCGGTCACTTCACACACCTGAGGACTCAGCAGAGAGTTGACGGCCAGGCTATGTCAGATATGCTTTGGACTTCCTACCTTATTTGTTAGAGTCCTTCCCGGAGGGAGGCCTTCCCCCAGGAAGGAACACTGGATTATTTCTCTTTCAGAATGTGGAACCATCCTCATCATATGACATTGTAAACACTGACCTGCTCCTAGGAGTCCATCCCGTAAAATATCTTTAGGCTTCTTATCCTGGCAGGAATACAAGGCTGCAATGTGCTTACATAAGCAGGTGCTGCAGATATGCTGGAAATAAGACATTTCAAATAAATCATTAGAAAGAACACCTCAAAAGGAAAATATTTTGAGTGATTCCCTGTGATTCTGGGAGTAAATATACATGATGAGAGGTAAATCATATCCGTAGACATGGGGTGCGCATAGCCCTCTCCATCACCTCATCGACACGTTCTGCCCTTGCCCTCATTACTCTCAGATGACACTACCAAGTGTAATTACTCTCCATGTGTGAAACTGTGGCGGAGGCCACTGAAGCGTGACAAGTGGCCGGTCCTTCCCATGCTGCCAACATTGGAAGATTGTTCTTTGATTTATGTCTATAGCCTTTGCTTGCAGAACTGGGAGCTGTTTGCAACTCTATTTGGTAGACTTGACATTGGCCTGAAGCTTTTATTCACTCATCTCTGCACTTGACGTACCAGACTGATGTGTCTGGTACTGTAGCCTCTCAGCAGCAGACAACAGCTCAGGCACATGTTTGATACTTCACTTCAGAGAAACCTGGAAGCATTTCTTCTCTCCCTCCTGCCTGAAGTTGCCCCCTTTAGCTCATTGTATAGCAGCTTCCCCGGGTTGCTGCAGTCCCCTACTCTCCATGTCTGCTCAGTTCAACAGAGTAGTACTGCAGACCTCAGTGCAGAAAGCCCGCTGCATTTCAGTCTTCCTGTGAATGATTGCATTCTGACATGACTCACCTAGGCATACGGAGGCAGTGTTCATACTAAGCTGTGTAGGTTGTGGTTTACCAGGTACAGTTCCTGGATTATCGCAACTGTTACTGTGTGTCATTACTACCTCTGTCCCTTTTCACTCTTGAAAGGGTCCTAGTTCGGATACAAATTATATTGTTTTCCTATTTATAACCCACATGCTTTTTCATTTTATAATTCCTCTAGAGAAAATTAAAACACCCTTTGCTTATTAAGGCCTATGGTCAATAAGAAATCAGCCAGCATTATCCCATCCCTTCAAATAGCACTAAATGAAAACCAGTTTACTAATCACTCTATTGCATTCACATAGTTCTTTGCAAGTTGCCTAATGCAAGCTCTATCAAGAGTGGTTTTCCTAAGATTTTATTTATTTATTTATTTATTTATTTTAAAGTTAGAGTCACAGAGGTAGGGGAGACAGAGAGAGATCTTCCATCTGCTGGTTCACCCCTGCCACACACACACACACACACACACACACCAAACAGCTGCAACAGCCAGGGCTGTGCCAGGCCAAAGCCAGGAATCTGAAGCTTTCCCTGGGTCTCCCATGTGGGTACAGGGCCCCCACTCCCTAGGCCCATCCTCCGCTACCTTTCCAGGCCATTAGTGTGGAGCTGAACCAGAAGTGGAGGAGCCAAGACATGAACCAGCACCCATAAGAGAAGCTGGTATCACAGACCTCACCCCTACACCATAACTCTGGCCCCATGAGTTCTTATATTCAACTAAATCATTTTGCTGCATTGACAATTCTAATTTAAAATTATTTATTTGAAATCAACTAAGTCATTTTATACTTTCCCAAAGTGAAAACAATAGAGCCCCAACATGGACTATTACCCCTAATAATTTTCAAAATTATGGTAAGATAGACAATACACACATACTTACATATACACATTTTATTTGTATGATTGATTTTGTTTTTAAAGCAATTTTCTATTTTTATCTCCTTTTATAATTACCTTTGTGTGTAGGTAGTATTACTGTCTTTATAAAGAAATTGAATAACCTGGAGTAAGGGGGCTTGCAAGGTCAAACTCACACAGCAACGTACAGCAGAAACAAGCCTAGAATTCAGGCCTTCTCACATTTAGGCCCCTGTTCCTTCTGTGCTCCATGGTACTTCATGCCACACTCGATGCTCATTCATCCACAGCAAAACCAAACATGAGGTATATTGAGTTACTTCAAAACAGTGAAATCACTTATTCCTTCAGACTTTCATTTTTGATCCCTTAATTATGCTTGATCCTGTCTGTACCTATGTGTTTTTGGTCATTTACCCACAGCTTACTAAAATAAGGACACAAAACTGAATCCAGGGTTAATCCCTCTTGAATCCAGGGTTAGTCCCTCTTAATGAGATTTCCAGGGAACTTTTAAAGAAGATATCAACTAAAGCTGTTTGCATAGCTCTAGATGATAAATCATAAAGCAAAAACTGAGTACTTGGTGATTATTAATGGATTCAGTCCCCAAGGATTAAAAAAATACCCAAACAGCCATGAAGCAAATAATTTGCACTTGTCTGGTAGTAAGTCTACAATTGATCTTCTTTCAATATTCTTATTTCTGAATAGTTTTGCCAAGTGTGTCTCTTAGAAATGTGAGGCCCTCTAGATGTACTGATTCTGTGTCTAAGGCAATTTTTCTCTTCTGGTATTTGTTAAATATAGTAGTTACTAGGTATCTTAGTCCATTTGGGCTACTATAAAAATGCCATAAACTGGATAGCTTGTAGATAATATAAATTTATTTTTCACAATTGTAGAGATAGATTTGAGTCTGGTGAGGACCAAATTTCTGGTTTATAGATAGCATCACCTTGCAGTGTTCACACATATGAAAGAGGTAAGGGACCTCTCAAGGTCTCCTTGATAACAGTATTCATCCCAAATATGAGAGTTCTTGCCTTATGACCTAATCACCACCAAAGACCCTTACCTCCTAATCATGTCAGGGACAGGATTTCAACAACTGAATTTTTGGAGAACACAAACATTTACACTATAGCACTAGGTCTTACCCCAAACTACTAAATCAGAACGTCTTGGTAATGCAGTAGATACAGACAATTCTACAGTTGAAGAGAGATGGGGCCCACATTGCGGTGCAGGAGTTTACAATGCCAGCATTCCATTTGGATGATGATTTGAGTCCCAGCTACTGCACTGCTGATCCAGCTCTCTTGCTAATGCAGCTGGGAAAGCAGCGAAAGATGACTTAGTTACTTGGGGCCCTGCCACCCATGTGGGAGACGTGGATGGAGCTCCAAGCTCTTGGCTTCAAAGCGGTCTTGCCCCAGCTCTTGGGGTTGTTTGGGGAATGAACCAGTGGATGGAAGATCTCTCATTCTGTCTCTCTCTCTCCCTCTCTGTAACTCTACCTTTCAAATAAATAAATCTTTTAAAAAGGAGAAAGAGATAATAAATGGCTTTGTGCCCCAGCTCTTAATTTCTTATTGTTAATAAGTTCAGCTTAATTCTCTGACATCATTGTCTTCCTCATCTATATAGACTACAGATATCAAGAAGGAGTGGTTGTAATCCATATCTAAATCACTTTGAGAGAAACATATCTAAGAACAGTTTATTTTGAAAATCCTCTGGTTTTTATAAGGTCAGTGGTTGTTAAATTTTAGAGTTTTTGCACCTGGAAGAATTATTAAAACATTACTTAGCCACATTTCACTGATTTTCTGATTCATTTGCTCTGAGATAGGGCCCAAGATTTTGTATTTCCAACAAGTTTCTAATGATGCTGATGTTGATAGCCTGGGGTCTACAGTTTTTTTAAAAAATTTATTGGGGCTGGTGCTGTGGTGCAGCGGGTTAACACCTTGGCTTGAAGCTCCAGCGTCCCATATGGGCACAAGTTCTAGTCCCAGCTGCTCCACTTCTGATCCAGCTCTCTGCTATGGCCTGGGAAAGCAGTAGAAGATGGCCCAAGTCCTTGGGCCCCTGCACCCGCGTTGGAGACCCAGAAGAAGCTCCTGGCTCCTGGCTTCAGATCGGTGCAGCTCTGGCTATTGCAGCCAGTTGAGGAGTGAACCAGAGGATGGCAAACCTCTCTCTCTCTCTCTCTCTCTCTCTCTCTCTCTCTCTGCCTTTCCTCTCTCTGTATAACTCTGACTTCCAAATAAATCTTTAAAAAAAAGTTATTTATTGTATTTGAAAGATAGAGAGAAGGGGAGAGAGAGAGAGAGAGAGAGAGAGAGAGCGAGCTCTTCCTTCTACTGGTTCACTTTCCAAATGCTTGCAACCCCAGAACTAGGCCAGGCTAAAGTCAGAACTCCATCCAGGTCACCCATGTGGGTGGCAGAGGCCCACGCACTTGAACATCATCCACTTCCTCGAAGGATGCATTAGCAGGAAGTTGGATCAAAAGTGAAGGATCCAGAACTCAAATCAGCCCTCTGATACGAATTCAGGAGTCAAAATGTCCCTGGGGTCCATACTTTGGATGTCATTGGCTTAGACCAATAGTCTCACCATTTTGAAAATACTTGTATTATGTATTTGCTTGAAAGGCAGAATGACAGAGAGAGAGAGAGAGAGAGAGAGAGAGAGAGATCTTCCATTTGCTGATTTACTCCTAAATGGCCACAACTGTCAGGACTGGGCTAGGGTGAAGCCAGGAGTCAGATGCTTCTTCCATGTGTCCCACATGAGTGGCAGAGGCCAAACTTCTTGGGCCATCTTTCTGCTGCTTTTCCAAGCCATTAGCAAGCAGCTTGATCAGAAGTGGAACAGTTTGGGTTATTAACATGTGCCCATATAGGGTGCTGTCATTGCAGGCTATGAGTTAACAGGCTATGCCATATTTCTAGCCCCAAAAGACCTTGTTTTAAAAAAGGGTTTATTTTATTTATTTGAAAGGTAACAGTTACAGAGAGAGGTAGAGACAGAGAGAAATCTTTTATCCACTGGTTCACTCCGCAAATGCCTGCAAAATCTAGGGCTGGTGCAGACTAAAGATCCAGGAAGTTCCTCTGGGTCTCCTACATGGGTGCAGAAGCCTAAGGACTTGGGCCATCTTCCACTGCTTTCTCTGGCACATTAGTAGGGAGCTGGATCGAAGTGGAGCATCGAGGTCCTGAACTAGCATCCCTGTGGGATGCCAGTGCTGCATGAGGTGGCTTTAACCACTATGCCAGAACGCCCCCTGAAAATACCTTTTAAAATATAATTTTGTTAATGTTGAATGTGTTTAAAAACTGTTAATGAAATCCCAACAAATTTGAAATTTAAAAGAGCATAGCTCAACCCAGTAAATATGTACAGCTGGACAGGCATTCCTCTCCTACAGCTCTATCAAGTAGGATCGTGGAACTAAAAAAAAACAAGAACAGGCAATATTACGATACCATAGTAGATATAATTTTAATCACTAAAATTCCTCAATCAAAGTATAATGAATAAGTCAAATCCCCTACTATAAGTGCTTGGCATAGAGCATCATATTAATAATTTAATTATTATTGTCACTTCCTCTGAACTCTATAATATCTCTAATAGTATTAAAAATTAAAAGAAGGCATAGTCTGATTAATAATTTACTCTATATTGGTTTTGAGCATTATCAGCCCTTCTACTTTAGACAATGCTTTTTCTCAAGTTCTATTTTGAGAAAAAAATGTTCATTTCTGCTAGTAAATACCTGGTCAAACTCATTCAAATGGATTGTGTAGCTATGACTCAGCTATGGTTCCTCCATCTTTGGAAAACTCTTCAAGCTGAGTTAAATGTCTTCTAAGCAAAATAATATCTCACCACATTCAACTCAGTTCAGTAGCATCGTTAGAAATAGTTGCAGAAGGTAAAGAACAGATTAAAATTCCTGCCATGCTGGAACTGATTCACTTAGATTTTTAACTTTGTTTCCATTGAAAATAAATTCTAAGATCTTCTTTAAAAGTTATTCCTAACTTGTCCCTAGTCTGCAGAAATGAAAGTTAATTGAGTTTTTTTCTTTTCTAAAAGCACACAGAGTAAATCCTCCACATTACTTTTTTTTTTCTGAATATTTTGTTAATTTTGTGTGTAACTAAGGATACATGAAATAGAATGTTGGGCCAGCCCTGTGGCAGTGTGGGTAAAGCCCCTGCCTGCAGTGCTGACAACCCTTATGGGTGCCAGTTCAAGTCCCAGCTGCTCCACTTCTGATCCAGCTCCTTGCTAATGCGCCTAGGAAGGCATCGGAGAATGGTCCAAGTTCTTGGTCCCTGCACCCAGGGGGGAGACCTGGAAGAAGCTCCTGGCTTTGGATTGGCCCAGCTCAAGCCGCTGCTGCCATTTGGGTAGTAAACCAGTGGATGGAAGATCTGTCTCTCTCTCTTTTTCTGCCTCTGCCTCTGGATCTCTGTAACTCTACCCTTTAAAATAAATAAGTAAATCTTTTTTAAAAAAGAGAAAATGTATGGGAAAATATGTTTTATTGTACTGATGTTTGTTATTCAAATTTCTATTACCCTAAAAATCACTTGTTATGGAATTTATAGTGTGGTTATGTGCCAGTAATTCAAACCACATGTGTTCAGATTTTATGATTTAAAAAAAAAGCAGCAGATGCAAGAACTCCTGTAAGGGCCCAAATCTAGAGCGTTCATCTCAAATAATAAATTTCATGATCAGGAGTTTCAATTCTTGTTAAATATAGTAAGAACCAAAAAAAATTTTAAAACTGAGGTCCTATCTATCCAACACTCCCAACGTGGTAAGGAAGGCACTAAATGGTGGGGTTGGAAAAGAGAAGAAAGAAACAGCCCTGCTTTGTTTTCTGTAAGACAATTTTTTCTAATGTCCTAATGGAAGCAGCAAGGAAGTGTCAAAGTGACTGAGACGTCAAAGAAATAATCTCACAGAAGAAATGCTGCACTTGAAGCAAGAAGCCACTTCCCATTAATGTCTGCCCGCTAGCAATGGTGAGGGTCAGGTACACACACATTCTCCAAAAGCACTTTCAGTCGGAAGTCAGGGATTTACAAAGAACGGGAGCTCAAACAAGCGTTACATAACCATGCGGAGCAGTCGCTGAAATGTTTAAAATAAAACAATCTCAGGGGTAATTCATCTGGATAAGAAATGTTTCGGGCTTGAAAAAGAACATGGAGTTGAGGTTCTTTTATTGCGAACGACAGGAAGGACTTAACCGGAGGATAGCTAATGACCTTGTTTCTACATTCCTCAGACATCAGTGGGCTGCTGGAACACCGCCTGTGGGGTCGAGGGAGTGACGCTTTAAAAACGGCCAGGGAGAAAGGCTGCGGACAAAATGAGGGGCTGCTGTGGAGGGGGCTTCTACAGATGTGGGCGAGCGCTGCCGCCGCGGAGCACAGCTGTGCGCTGGACTGAGCCTCTGGCCGCAATGCCAGGCTCTTTGAGAAATATTTGTTCCCTGTTCATTCCTTTTAATATTCTCCTCGATTTCTATTAAGTGTGAGCAAGCCTTCCCCAAGAAAGCTAAGCCATCAGACGAGTGAAATGCCTTTGGTGACTTGGGGTAATCAGAGGCTCTTTGTTATCTGGGGAGCGGAACGTTGGAGCAGCAGAAGCCCCCTTTGCCCTCCGTGCTGCACTGTCTCCCTGAGCAAGGATGTGCAGGCCGGCCTTGCTCTCTGGGGACTCCACACTCTTTCCACACTTAGTTCAATAAATGTTTGTTCAGAGCGAGGCTTCATGTTGGATCCGAAAGGATAAACAGCTAGAGAGGAAGTGTCTGGCTAGTTGTCAAAAAGCAACTGCTGCAGCCCTTCTCGCCCAACCGAAATCCAGCAAATATTTAATGCCCCTAAGCTTTCCTCTCAGGACTGTGGTAACCATGAAATATGGTGATTGCTTTGTAGCTTGCAAAGCAAAATGTAAAGGAAAAATGTTAGTACTTATTAGATTCCTGTCCTCTAGCAGCTAACAATCTAGCAAAGTGATCCTTAGATAAGAGTAGCAATACACTTTATTTACACAAACCACTTAATTTTTAAGAGTAAAATTATGGGGCAAGCATTTGGCACAGCACTTAAGATCATGCTTGGGATGCCTGCATCCTATATCAAAGTGCCTGGGTTTGAGTCCTTGCTCTACTCCTGTTTCCAGCTTCCTGCTAATGTGTACACTAGAAGGCAGCAGGTGATGGCTCGGGTATTTGGATCGCTGCCACCTACACAGGAGACCTGGACTGAATTCCTGGCTATTGACTTGGGACTGACCTGGCCTCTGCCTTTGCCAGGCATTTGAAGACTGAGACAACCAATGGAAAATCTCTGTCTATTTGTGTCTCTCTGCTTTTCAAATAAATATCTTTAAAAAAAAACAGAATGAAGTATGAATCATTATGGAAAAACAGATGAAAACTAAAACAGGGAAAAGTAGGACATGTGTTCATCTTAAGTACATTGAACAAAAGCTTTGTAGACAAAATGAAATATTAAAATAGAATCCACATAGCCAACATTTAGTGGTCTACTATGCAGATTTAGTTTGGAGTATTGACCTCCTGCTGGAAAGTCCCTTAAGATATGAAGACTATGTGGTTCCAATTTTGCCATGTTTAAGTTTGTGGTGAAAGTTTATCTAAAATAGTATTCTTGAGGTAGGCATGAGGCACAAGGGTTAAATTACTGCTTCAGACACTACATCCAATATAAGAATGCCTGTTTCAAGTTCCGGCTATTCTACTTCCTTTTGACCCAGCATTCCTGTGAACGGGCACCCCAGGAGGCAGCAGATGTTGAAATACTTGGGTCCCCGCTACCCACATGGGAGACAGATCGAGTTCTGGGCTTCTGGCTTCAGCCTGGCTTAGTCCCGGTTGTTGAGGGCATTTGGGGAGTGAACTAGTGGATAGGAGATCTCTCTCCCTCTTTATGTCTGTCTCTCGCCCCACCTTCAAATGATTTTTTTTAAATTAAAACACAGAATTGTTTGCTAATATGACTAGATTATACCTAGACTATTTGCTGCTTGAAAATATCCCTAGAACCTTTATTTATCAAGGCCAGTTATCAAAATAGCATCATTATAACCAGTTTAACTTAAAGTACACAAATATAAAGCTTACAAAGAAGGTACCTTAAAAGCAAATATAAGGGCTAGCATTGCTGCACAGCACGTTAAGCCACCACTTGCAAGACCAAAATCCCATAGGGGTGCTGGTTCAAGTCCCAGCTGCTCCACTTGTGATCCAACTGCTTACTGATGTTCTTGGGAAAGCAGCAGCAGATTATCCAAGTCCTTGGGCCTCTGTGCCCACATGTGAGACCTGGATGAAGGTCCTGGATCCTGGCTCCTGGCTCCTGGCTCCAAGTTTCTGCCTGGCCCAGCCCTGGTGGTTGGGGCTATCAACTCTGCTTTTCAAATAAAAATAAAAATAAATCACACCCTTGATGGCCACAATGCCCAGGGCTGGGCCAGGCTAAAGCCAGGAGCCAGAAGCTTCATCTAGTCTCCCACATGGATGGCAGGGGCCCAAACACTTGGGCAATCTGCTGCTGCTTTTCCCAGGCCATCAGCAAAGGACCTGGATCAAAAGTGGAGCAGCCGGGATCCAGTGCGCATATGGGATCACAGGTGGCAGCTTTACCCACTACACCATAACGCTAGTCCATAAAAATAAATTGTCAAACAAAAAAATGGAAATATAGTGTTCTACTCTGTTTTGATATGCAGTTGCATGCACTTAATTAAAAACTGCAGAAAAATGCAAGTAGAACATATAAAACAACTGAATTATTAAATAACTTCCACAATAGAAAATTATTATTTTGCAGTTCCTTTTTTTATATATTGCCAATAAAATTGTGTTTCACATGATGAATGAGGATTTTGGAAGGAGGCCATTTTCAGGGAATTTAGCAATGAAACAAAATAGTGAAGAAGACATTAAGCTTTTATTGCTAATTTACTTCCTTGGCTTTGCATTACACCAGGGGTAATTCCACTATCAAAGGGAGGTAATAATGCCTGATAGACTTACCTGATAAAAGTGCCCCATCTTCAGAATGTGGAATGAGCGGTGTTTGTTCAATTTTACTGCAATCTGACACAAATGAAGTTGGGGGAAAGTTGCTATAAAATGAGGCTATTTTCTACAAGAATTTGTTCCTGACAAGTTATATTACAACCCTAGCAAAAATAAGAAGAAAACAAATCACTTGTTTTACAACCAAAAAGACAAAGCAAAACAACAACAACAACAACTGGGGCAAGTGTTTATTTTAGTGGTTAAGATGCCCATGCTGGAACCAACATTGTGGGGTAGCCAGTGAAGCCACCACCTGTGACACTGGCATCCTCTGTGGGTCCCTGTTTTAGTCCCAACTACTCCAATTCCAATCCAACTCCCTGATAATGTGCCTAGGAAAGCAGTGGAAGATGGTCCAAGTGTTTGGGCCCCTGCACTCACATGAGGGACTGGGAGAAGCTCCTGGCTCCTGGCTTCAGATCAGCCAGCCCTGGCCATTGCAGCCATTTGGGGAATGAACCAGCAGATTCTCTCTCTCTCTCTCTCTCTCTCTCTCTCTCTCTCCCTGCCTTTCAAATAAATATATCTTAAAAAAAAAAGTTATGATCTTAGAATGATAGTAAAATAGAATAAATAAAGGTGTCTGTGTTAAGCTACAAGAATTTCATCTAGGGGTCAGTGTAGTGGCGTAGTGGGTCAAACTGTCTCCTGGGTCAACAGCATCCCATAAGGGTGCCAGTTAGTGTCCTAGCTGCTCCATTTCCAACCTAGCTCCCTACTAATGGCCTGAGGAAAGCAGAAGAAAATGGCCCAAGTGTTTGGGCTCCTGCCACCCACTTGAGAGACTCACGTGAAGCTCCTGGCTCTTAGCTTTGAGCTGGCCCAGCCCTGACTCTTGTGGACATCAGGAATGAACCAGAGGATGTAAGATTTCTCTTTCTCTGTCTCTCCCTCTCTATATATAACTCTGACTTTCAAACAAATAAATAAATCTTTTTAAAAAAATCTAATCTTAGAAAATGAAACATATTTTGCCTCGTTTGGAGGGTTGAAATAAGAATGATCACTGGTAATATTAGAATGAACAAAGCAACACTATCTACTCACCATTAAAAAATAAGATGACTGGCAATATATTAATTCTAGAAGATATTGATTCATTCATTCATCAAATATTTATTAAGTGACTAAGTGGTAATATTAATCAGATACATCCAGGAAAAAAAACCCGCAATAATGTTTCATGGCAAAGCTTTCACCTGTGAAACCATTTACATAATCAAATTCACAGATAAGCTACTCAAATATCTGTAAACCTTGCTAGAGGGCTGAAAACCTACTTACTGTATCATAAAAACAGTCAGGTGCAATGTTTAAAGGGAAGCCATTCATCTTACTTTCCTTTACTGTGTTTTGTAACTGCCCTTTAAAAAAACATTATTTGAAAAGGCATGGGACAGAGAGAGAGAGACAGAGACAGATAGAGATCTTCAATTTTCTGATTCACTCCTCCAATGCCTGCAACAGCTGGGGCTAGGCCAAGCCAAAGTCAGGAGCTTAAAACTTAGACTGAGTCTCCTCTATGGATGGCACAGGCTAACGTACTTTGAGCCATCACATGCTGCTTCCCAGGGTGTGTGTTAGGACTCAAACCCAGGCACCTGGCATGGGATACATCACAAGTAGCACTATAGCAAGCATCTGCACTTATTACTGTTTTTAATAGAAGAGTAATATAAAAAGAAACTGACAATGCTGGTACTTTTAAGTCTTTAACTTTCATAAAATAAAATGATCATTTATTTTCATTATAGGAAGGAAATTAATAATATATATCCTTGGGAGCAGAAACACCTACTTCTCTTCCTTTTCCTAAATATTCCCTTCTAGCCCAATCAGCTGATAAGAGTGCTGTTTCACTTTTAAAATTCTGACAAAGGAGCATAGGAAAGGTAGCAGTTTTCAATTTTTTGTCTACCAGTATATCTTGAACAGTAATTTTTAGTGTGCCATACTTAATTTGTTAATAACGTTAGGGGCCAGTGTTGTGACGTAGCAGGTTGAGCTGCTGCCTCTGACGCCACCTTCCTATATGGGCACTGCTTGGAGACCTAGCTGTTCCCCTTCTGACCCTGCTCCCTGCTAATGCACTTGGGAAAGAGGTCGAGGATGATTCAGTGCTTGGGCCCCTGCACTCAACATGTGAGACCTGGAGAAAGCTCCTGGCTTCTGGATTTGGCTCGACCCTGCCCTGGCCATTGTGGCCATCTGGGGAGTGAACCAATGGATGGAAGATCTCTCTCTCCATCTTTGCCTCTTGCTCTCTCTCACTCTGCTTTTCAAATAAATAAATAAATCTTTTTAAAAAATTGTGTAGAGCTCCAAAGTTTCTATATGTCTTACTGAGATAGAGGGAATTTTAATTTATTAAAAATAATATCACAGGGGCTGGCATTATGACATAGCAGGTAAAGCCACCACCTGCAGTGCCGGCATCCCATATGGGCAGTGGTTCAAGTCCTGGATGCTCCACTGCCGATCCAGCTCTCTGCTATGGCCTGGGAAAGCAGTAGAAGATGGCCCAAGTCCTTGGACCTCTGACCCACTGGGAGACCCAGAAAAAGCTTCTAGCTCCTGGCTTCGGATCGGCGCAGCTCCAGCCATTTTGGCCAACTGGGGAGTGAACCAGTGGATGGAAGACCTATCTCTGCCTCTTGTTCTCTCTCTCTGTGTAACTCCGACTTTCAAGTAAATAAATAAATCTTAAAAAAGAATATCACAATCACTCATTTGTACTCTGATATGATTTTGAATGGCATGAGAAGTTGTCATAATTATGGTTAGCCCTGAGGTTTATAACCCTGGCTCTGACTACAGGAAAATATTGGGCATGTGAGAGCCATCTGTCTTAGCCTATTCTGTGTTGCTATACAAAATCACGTAGGGTGGGTAACTTATTTTTTAAAATATTTATTTGAAAGGCGGTTGGGGGGGGGAGAGAGAGAGAGAGAGAGAGAGAGAGAGAGAGAGAGAAAGGGATCTTTCTTCCCCTGGTACACTCCCCAGATGACCACAATGTCCAATCCTGGGCCAGAATGAAGCCAGGAGCCAAAAATTCTGTCCAGATCTCCCATGTGGAAGGCATAGGCCCAGATTCTTGGGCTATCATTTGCTGCTTTCATAGGCGCATTCGTAGAAACCTGGATCAGAAGTGGAATAGCTGTGACTCAAACCAGTACTCAGATAAAAGATGGTGGCATTGCAACAAGTGGCTTACATTGCTGTGCCACAACACTGGCCCCTAAGTAACTTATTCTCTTTTTAAAGGATTTATGTATTTATTTGAAACTCAGAGTTACAGAGAAAGAGGGATAGAGAGAGATTTCCATCTGCTGGTTCACTCCCTTGATGGCTGCAACAACCATAGCTGGCCAGGTCGAAGATAGGTGCTTGAAACTCCATCCAGGTCTCCCACATGGGTGGCAGGTGCCCAGGTACTTGGACCATCATCTGCTGCTCTTCCCAGGCCATTAGCAGGGAGCTGGATTTGAAGTGGAGCACCTAGGGCATGAACTGTGCTCATACGGAATGTTTTATCCACTTTGCCATAACACAAGCTCCAGTAACTGTTTGTTTGTTTGTTTGTTTTAGATTTATTTATTTATTTATTTGAAAGTCAGTGTTACAGAGAGAGAGACAGACAGAAAGACAGGCAGAGAGAGATCTTCCGTCTGCTGGTTCATTCCCCAGATGGCCTCAGCAGCTGGGGCTGGGCCAGGGTGAATCCAGGAGACAGAAGAGTCTTCCTGGTCACCCATGTGAGTGGTAGGGGCTCAAACATCTTCCACTGTTTTTCCCAGGCTATTAGTAGGGAGCCGGATCCAAAGTGGAGTAGTCAAGAAATGAACCAGTGGCTTTCCCAGCCTTAATCCTTTCATGAAGACAGATATGATCCAGGCACCTCCCACTATGCCCCACCTCTTCATCCCAACCCTTTCAATCCTGTCACACTGCTGACCAAACTTCCAGTAAGTGAACCTTTGCAAGTCAATCCATATGGAGACCAAAGCACCATCCATCACTGGCATAAGCCTGGGGAAAAATGCCTCAGTGAGTTCATGGTGAATTTGGTGGGCAGTCTCTCCTCCCTTTACCTCTCAGGATCTCTGAGCTCTAATGGTAGAAAGGAAACATAGAGGCAAGGGTCAGTGCTTTCCCTCACAGGCAAAGTCCTGAGAAAACAGTGTGTAGCCCAGTGAAAATACAAGATAAAGGCAAATAAGAGAAGAATAAAATCTCGTCTACTCAGGCAAATGCTTTAAAAAAAAGTTGAGCTCAAACACTTAATTATCAGATGTTAACTAACTAGCAAGCAATTCCTCTACCAACACTAAGCAGGCTTCCATTTTTCATTCACTGGCTTCAGATGTCTCCTAAAAGAGACATATGAAACAGCTCACTGACATTTTTCAACCCGGCAGGAAATGTGCCAGCTGCACCAGTCGTTGGAAAGGATGACTATTATCCCAATTGCCGATTTTAACCAATCCAGTGAGTAAATAGCCTAGGCCTAATCTTTATAGGCAGTTAAACTGTACAGTGCTTGATTAATACTCCTGTGTGGCTGTGTTAAAGCAAAACAAAGGAGATTCTGAATAACAAGACAGCTGCAAAAATTAACACAGATCCCAGAAGAGACTGGAATCTCAGGATCACAGAAATTATCATGGCAAGAGAGATAACGGTTACAAAAGAGTGATGGTTATTAAAAGAAAACAATAAGCTACTGCAGATACACTTAAAGCATCTACAATCAATTTTAATTTAAGTAATGTTGCCGGAAGTTAAGTACAATAAGAGAATTGGAAACTGTTCTACTTTATCATTTAAGATTCACAGCCTAAGGCAAAGAGGCTGCACAAAATATAAACCCCATCTAAATGTTTTATCAAAGCTTTGCAATTAACTTCCTGTTACCAGAATCAAATTTTGTATAAAAAGGATTTTTAAAAAAAAGTGTATCAGTCCAGAAAACAGTGGAGTCTGGTGGGTTAGAACTTGGGTCTTCTAAAAAATTATATATATGTATATATATATATGTATGTATATCCTGTTTCTTCAATCAACTGTAAAATCCTTTCCAAAAGCAGGAAAAATCTATGTTAATCATTTCCAACTGGACTAAAACTGAGAGAAGTTAAGGGGAGAGCACAAATCTGACTCAGAAGGCAAAAGGACTGGCATATGGAAAGAAATGATTAAAAGATTCTACAATGCCCACATCTGCTGAGTAGCAGCTAAGAGGAGACATGATTGTCAATGCAAAGTGTCCACAGAGTAAACAGAGTCATTATTGAGCTGAATGGAAGGGATAAATTGGGGGGAAATTAGAGACAGAGAAATTTTCACTAAATATCTGTGATGAGAAGAGCTGCCAGATAGTGAACAGCTTTCCAGGAATGGCTAGGAGACATCTCCTGGAGACATAAAGATCTGGCTTTACCATGAACCAAATAAGTGTTTCTTCCTGACCTTTGAAATAGAAAAGCTCCTCTTAACAGAATTGATATTGTGTTTTGGAGGGACATTAATTGTCTAAAATTTCTCCCAGAAAAGGAAGAGTCTACGGTGGGAGTCAATTTAGAAAACTCATTTTAGAGGAAGTGTGGAAGAAAGCAGGAAGCATGGGAAAGGGGCGGGTCGTTGGCAAGCAGAGAAGTGGTAGGAAACACCACTCTATCTTGACTCTTCAGAAAAACAGCCACAGGAAAATTGCTAGCAACATACCTCTGCAAAGATTCTATATGTCCTAGCCAACACCACAAGTAAATCTTCACTACACCTTTTAAGAAGCCCGATGCTGGGGAATACGTGAAGATTAGCAAATACCTGAGTATAAACGCACTGCATTTCTCAATTCACTATAAAATGAGTTCTTGGTTAGAAGCAAGACTGTATGGGATACTATGTAAAAGGCCTTAAGTAAATCCATGATTATGAGGCACTAGATTATGTCTTTCTCCTTTCCAGCTGTAATTGACAGTATATAGGTGCTTCTCAGAGCTCCTCTCACTGAAGCTCTTTCAGAACCAGACTCAGTGGAGATATAAATGCCACTATGCTCCACTTCTAGTCCAGAAACCGAAGTCAAGTTTAAAACATTGCTTCCTCATTAAAATAGCTGTGGAGAAACCAGTGAAGCAATGTGTGTTTTTCTTAGCTGTAAAATGGATTTTAGAAGATTGTAAAAATGAAATGGAGGGGCCAGCAGCGCTGTGGCATAGCAGGTAAAGCTGCCACCTGCAGTGCCAGCATCCTATATGGGTACCAGTTAGAGTCCTGGCTGCTGCACTTCCCATCCAGCTCTCTGCTATGGCCTGGGACAGTAGAAAATGGCCCAAGTCCTTGGGCCACTGCAGCCATGTGGGAGACCTGGAAGAAGCTTCAGGCTCCTGGCTTCAGATCTGCCCAGCTCTGGCTATTGCAGCCATTTGGGGAGTAAAACAGCAGATGGAAGACCTCTCTCTCTCTCTCTCTGCCTCTGTAACCCTGACTTTGAAATAAATAAATAAATCTTTTTTAAAAATGAATGAAATGGAATAAGTATTTGAAGCACATAGTTCAGAGTCTGATATACAATAAATATTCTAAAATTCAAATCATTGTAATTGCCAAAGTGTACTTGTGGGTAGGAGCCAAAGTGTTTGAGTAAGGAAATGCAGTGAAATATAGGTCCACTTGAGCATAAGTACAAGTATTTAATGAATCATGGTAGCAATAAATACATTAATGAGTATTTGTCCTATTATCATTGAAGTCATACATTTTAAAAACCAATTAATAAGTATACATACACTCATTCTTTAATGAATTATCAAGGGAAAATGTGTCTATGATATCAAATAAGGTGAGAAAATTAACTATTTCTGGGAACCATGAGGTTTATTGTTATAACAGGTTATACAACATTGTTTTGATTGCATAAAATAATACTATAATACTATAATTTCACTTTACCATACCCTCTGACATTTTATAACTTGATTTCATAATTTATATCTTTTCATATTGGCAGTATCTTTAATAAATTGTTACAGTTGTTATTTTTAATTGTCTCAACTTTCAAGCTAAAGTTACCTATTAGTGATTTATACAAACACAGTATGAATATGTTGTGTGTATTTACTTTTATCAGTGAGTTTTATACTTTCCTTTGTTTTCATGATAATTAGTGTCCTTTTTTATCAACTTGAACAATAGCGATTAGCATTTTTCTAAGAAAGGTCTAGTGGTAATGAGTTCCCTCAGCTTTGTATCGTCTGGGAAAGTCTTTGCCTTTCCTTATTTCTGAAGGTCAGCTTTCCTGAGTGCAGTATTCTTGGTTATCAGATTTTTTCCTTCTATACTTTCCATACATCATCTCACTCATGGCTTGTAAGATTTCTGTCAAGTAGTTTGTTGCTAGCTTTATTGGTTATATATTCTCTTTGATTTACTTACTTCTTTTTTCTTCCTGCTTTCAACATCTTCTCTTTCTCTTAGGTTTTTTAAAAATATTTTATTTTTATTTATTTGCAAGGCAGAATGACAGAAAGGGGAGGGGGGGAGAGAGAGAGAGAGAGAGAGAGAGAGAGAGAGTTCCTAGGGGCTGGTCTGAGGCCTGTGTCCACAGGAATGGTCCCAGAGCCATGGTCCATAGAAGGCAGCATGGCACCAGGACCTATTGGATGTGTTTTCTAAAGTAGGTCATGCCCTCATGTCTTTTGTATTCTTGAAGCCTGGGACTTGTATGATGCCGGGCAGGCATGGGACCTGGGTCTTTGAGGGTTTATATGAAGCTTGAGATCACTGTCTCATGCTGCCTAATGTCTGGAGTGACAGGAAGGCAGAGATGGGAGGGTTGTCCTGGAGGTGGAGTATATTGGGACTGACCTGGGGCCTGGATCCATGGAGGTCTTCCTTGAAGCTAGGTATGTAATTTCTGGCATGGAGGCTAGGTTCCTAAGGGCTGGCCTAGATCTTAGGACAGTAGGGGCTGTCCTGGAAACAGGGTTCAGAGGGGTGATCTGGGGTCTGGTTCTCTGGAAGCCTGCCCAGTACTTGAATCTACTAGGATGGGTCTGTACCTTAGGTCTGCTGAATCATGGGACTTCAGGACCCAACCTGAAGGTAAGGGTGCAGACTGGCTTGGCACTGGAAAGTCCTAGATCATGAAGCCAGGGGTACTGGCCTGTCAATGGTGTGACCCTGAAACCTGTGGCTCTGTGGGTCAACTTGGCTTTTGGCTAGTCTGGAACATGGGGCATTCATGAATTCCAGTGCTGCTGGAGTCAGCCTGGCACAGGGTGGACCTAAGCCTGTATCCTCAGAGCCCAGCCTGGAGGCTGAGTCCACAGACACCAGCCTGATGATTAGAGCTATGGAGGCTGGCCTGGTGATGGAGTGAGCCCAAACCTGGGGCTGTGTGAGCTAACCTGGCCCTGGAGTGGAGCTGGAAATTGAGCCACCCAGACAGACAAGAGGCCTAGGGTTATTCCTTTGAGGTTCAGCTTATAGGTACCAAAGTAGAGTGAAGAGCTATGGGCATTTGTCTAGTGCTGGCTTTTACTGGAGTGGCCCTGGTATCAGGTTCTGAGGGATGGTCTGGTACTCATTTCTCTCTTCTTCCCCCACACATAGTATATCTCTCTACAAGCTGCACTGCCTTAAGTTAAAAAGCCAGGTGACTCAGGTAATACAAAATGCCCTATCTATTTTCTTCAATGTACCTTTTCTTATTTCTGTGCTATACCCAAGTGCTGTAATCTCTCACCTAAATTTCTGAGCTCTTATAAAGCTATTTTCATGGATACATAGCTATTTAAGTTGATATTTCTCTGAGTGAACAAGTAGTGGAAAGTCCAATTCTACCCTTTTTCTGATATCTGACTCAAGAATTAATTTTAGCATTTCTGTATATAAATGTTTTATGTGTAAAATCTTCCTGAAGAAGAATTCACTAGTCTGATCTGATGGTTTACCAGGATTCTGTTTCTTCTCACAAATCACTGCCCTTTTCCAATCACATCCATTTGGCAGATACAAACTACAATGAGAAAGGAAACCATAAAAAGAAATCACAGAACAACATCTTAGAGAGTCAAATTGAAGTGTCTCTGTAAAATCTCTATTCCCTGACAATGTCGTCAAGCTGTCTACAGCTCTAGATCTTCTCCACCAGACCATCTCTTCCCAAACACTAATGTAATTACTGGAGGGAAAAATGAGCACAGGAGACATCTGGAGAAACTCAGAAACCCGAAGGTGAGAGACTGCTTGTTACACCTCCTCCTACGTGATGAATTCGACACTGAAGTTTTACAGTGTCTCTTATAACAAGAGTGTTATTTAATCACAATGTCCCCTTCAACAATTCAGTTTTAAAATAACTGAATATTAAATTAATTCCCCAGAGAGATCTAAAATATGTAGTTTCTCAACTGATTAATGAGTAAAACTTTTACAATTTTTCTATGACTCTAGCCTCATTAAACTCAAATGAAATGCCCCCAAATGCTTATATCTATATAATCTAAAGGCTATTTGATGGTTAGAATTGAATATTAATTATGTGTGTAGGACCATAGACTGCTGGACAGTCTCTATCCTATTTAAAAAACTGAGGTATTGCTGAATTTAAAGGACAGGAAAAGAATCATAATCTGTAATTTTGTGAACATGTGTAATTATGCATTTGTAAGTGGTAGCTCACAATAAAATTCAAAGGCTAGGTAGTGGCATTTTTAATGGGTTCTCTCTTAATTTCACATGATAAATTAAAATTTCTTCATCAGGAAAAGAAAATTATATTCTGATTCTCAACTAGCTACAACCAATTAGACAATTCATGAGACCAACCCGTTGGTTAAAAATTAAAGGGCAGCTGAAGAATGAAAAAAAATGAAAAGAAATGAAAAGGGGGGGGGCAGCTGAACCTATAAAACCAGGATGACCAAAAAGAGGATTTCAGGGATATCTTGAGAACATTTCATCTATCACAAGGTAACAAAACAGTCACCAAACAGATTTAGGTCCTTCTTGCTAGAAAATGCTATGAAATAACCTCTGTTTTAAGATATAGTCATGGACCGGCGCCGCAGCTCACTAGGCTAATCCTCCGCCTTGCGGCGCTGGCACAAGGGTACTAGTCCCGGTCGGGGCGCCGGATTCTGTCCCGGTTGCCCCTCTTCCAGGCCAGCTCTCTGCTGTGGCCCGGGAGTGCAGTGGAGGATGGCCCAAGTGCTTGGGCCCTGCACCCCATGGGAGACCAGGAGAAGCACCTGGCTCCTGCCATCAGATCAGTGTGGTGCGCTGGCCACAGCATGCCAGCCACGGCGGCCATTGGAGGGTGAACCAACAGCAAAGGAAGACCTTTCTCTCTGTCTCTCTCTATCACTGTCCACTCTGCCTGTCAGAAAAAAAAAAAAAAAAAAAAAAAAAAGATATAGTCATGGGGGCTGGCGCTATGGCCCAGCGGGTTAACGCCCTGACCTGAAGCTCCAGCATCCCATACGGGTGCGGGTTCTAGTCCCAGCTGCTCCACTTCTGATCCAGCTTCCTGCTATGGTCTGGGAAAGCATTAGAAGATGGCTGAAGTCCTTGGGCCCCTGCACCTGCGTAGGAGACCTGGAGGAAGTTCTTGGTTCTTGGTTTTGGATCAGCGCAGTTCCAGCCATTGTGGCCAATTAGGGAGTGCACCAATGGATGGAAGACACCTCTCTCTCTCTCTCTCTCTCTCTCTCTTTCCCTCTGTCTCTCCTCACTCTGTGTAACTCTTTCAAATAAATAAATTTAAAAAAAAGATATAGTCATGGTGATACAAATAGTAATGTAAGTGGAAAAGTGGGGAGAAGAATATCTTAAGCAGTAAAATAAGGAAAACAGCCTTCACTTCCCACACTTTAGTCAAAATAGGACTGGGATGGGGCTGGCGCTGTGGCGCAGTAGGTTAATCCTCTGCCCCTGGGGCCTGCATCCCATATCAATGCCGGTTCAAGTCCCCATTGCTCCTCTTCTGATCCAGTTCTCTGCTATGGCCTAGGAAAGCAGAAGAAGATGGCCCAAGTGCTTGTGCCCCTGCACCGACGTGGGAGACCCAGAAGCTCCTGGCTCCTGGCTTCAGATTGGCTCAGCTCCTGCCATTGCAGCCTTTTGGGGAGTGAACCAGCAGATGGAAGGCCTTTCTCTCTGTCTCTCCCTCTCACTGTTTGTAACTCTACCTCTCAAATAAATAAATAAAATCTTTAAAGAAAAATAGGACTGGGAGAAGAGTCACCAGGAGAAGAGTCGAGGAAGGAGCTCCAACAAATGGGTCACCTTGGGTCCTTCAACATCTAAGTGATCAAAGCTTTCAATCACCCATATTAACTTAAACATTAGCTACTTAAATAACAAAAATCTGGAAATTATCATTTTCATACAAATGTTTGAATATGCATATTCTAATTAGTAATATTGGCTTACCTGTTCTAAAAATAAAATTATGACAGCTCATTGTCTTTCATTGTACAGGAGAGGATCCCAAATTTACACATGCTTACAACTTGTACATCCCGAAGTATAATATCAAGAAAGACTTGTTGTGTTGTCTTTTGTTTGAAGGACTTCCTGGAAGAAAAACAAAATTAATTTGGCCTAGCACTTCTCTGAATCCTTGTGGTTGAAGGAACAGAATGGCACCCAGTACAGGCTGCAGTCACTGGAGTCTATACAGAAGGCGGTTCCACCAGCCAAGCAGATCAGTGAAGAAATTAATTACCCAGCACAGATGAAAGCAGCATAAACAAAAGAAAAAGAGAGGGAATTTCTCAGAGGGGATCCAAGCTAGTACAAACATAACAAAAACAAGTGTGTCAAATTGGGGGGCAGAAAGTGGCACAATTTTAACTAAGCAAAGGGAATTTTTCACAATGTAGGTATAGTGCTGGAAGCTAGAGAAATGGAATAAAGATACAAGGTTGGACTGTATGATATAAAAATTCATTAAATAAATAGTCTGCTAGAGTGCACTGAATGGTATGGAATTAATATGCTGCAAAAAAATACCTAGTCATTTTGTTTACTCTCAAAATGCCACTTCAGAATTCAAGGTCAAGCTTAAATTTGCACTTTTCTTCTCTAAAGCAGATGGAAGGGCCAGATCTTCAGCGCCAGTTGGAATGCAGCTTGTTCAGAAGTCCTGCTGTCATGCTTAAGGAAGTCACTTTTTCAGGGTTGGCCAGCTGAGTAGGCATTTGTCATGCAGAGAGCTGAAACAGAATAGGATCCATGGAAAGAGCATTAAGAGCACAGAATCAGACCATGTGGCAGTAACCATGCCCTGCTGCGAAGCAATAGCAGCACCTGGGAGAAAATGAGTCATTGTGAACGGAAGAATATGTGTCACAGGAAGAATGGGGAAAAGACACTGAACAAACAGTAATCACAGCCACCACGCCCAGGCCTTATCACAGACGGATTCTAAAAAGAATTGCATGAAACAGACACGTTGCTTACCCATACACATACATCTGCACAACACATACACAAATTGTTGAATACTGTCACCATAAGTACCTCTAACAGATATCACATACAGAAGAAAAATCAAAGACAAAAGGCACTCTTCAAAAATTATGCCTCATAGCAACCTGACCAAAAAAATCTCTGTTTCAGTGGCATTTTCTCTTTAGGTGTTCTCTTGGATTTCTTCAAAAGTTAAATTAAATTTTAAGTATAAATTACCTCTCATCAAGGAATTAGAGCAGGATTTTCAGTTTATGAGTCTCTATTTCTATGACTAACTAGACAGATGGACAATGAACAAAGGACTTTGTCTACTGTTTCATTCATTCCCTCATTTGCTTATTCATTCAACCAATATTTATTGAGAATCCAGCAGAAGTTGACACTGTGCACACCTCTATAGGCACAGCGATGAGCCTTACAGTCATACTTTCTACCCTCTTGAAATTGACATCCTGGTAGAGAAATATTATCAAGATTAAGAACTAAAAATGGAAAACTACCATGACGGAGAACAACTGGGTATGAGGACACAATGGACTTGATCTGCTCTACAGACACAGGAAAGGTTTTCCTCAGTAAATGTCAATTTACCTGCACTCCAAAGGATGATATAAGTGTTTTTAGGAACAGTCAGTTTGGCATGATTCCTCTCTCTGAGGTAAGCCTTCCTTTTCTTTTTTTCTAAAATATATAATGTGATAGATGTACCAAAGCAGCAAGAGAGAGACCAGCTGAAAGAGTGTTATGTGCCTTTACACCCTCTCAAATAACAATGATGTTACTCACTGCTTAGAGCTTCCCATACGAAGATGAGATTCTGCTAACATGTTTAACATGCTGCATATTTCTACAAATGCAGGCACTTCTATGTTGCTTGTGGACTACATGCAAAGGGAGGGATGGGAAAAGCATGCTTATTATTATTCCTTACTCTCTTGCCTAAAGGCTAAAATTACCAGAGTTTGATGATTATGAATCATATTCTCTTATTTCATCCAGGATTCCAAGGAACAAATTCATATCAAAAGACAAATAAGTATAATCTCTAGGTAGAAAAGGCTTTGGGCATGGTATTCTACAAATATTACACTTTCTCTTCTGGGGAAAAAAATCACATATCTTAGCATAACTTGCTTAAGAACAATAGAGAATGAACACAATTCTAATTTCATCTTTTTTCCATAAGAAGAAATCACTTTTCATAGCAAAGAAAGAAGGCCCTTAGATCAAAATAGGGTTATTTTTAAAGTTATCCCATGAATATTACCTATTAGTGAAAGAAGCTAAAATGAGAAATGGAGAAGAATATCCAAGGAATAGGAAATATATTTGCAAATGCCCTGGGAGAGAAGAGGATCTTCGTGCAAATGAGGAGCTGAAGAAAGGTAATGAGCAGAGACATAAGAAGACAAATAATTGATAAGGCCAAAGAGATGCCTGGTGGTATAGGGCCTTAAGGACCATGTTAATGGTTTTGATTATCTCCCTTTATATAATGTATATCCATTGAAGGATATTTTGTCAGAAAATAATAGCATAAAACTTGTATTTTTTAAAGATCACATTTTCTGCAACTAAGAGAAGAGCAAAAGTAAAAACACGGAAATTTTAAGGAACCATCATAATTTTCATAATAACTAAAGAGTGAGATAATGACAGTTTGGACTTAAAATAGTGTCATAGAGATGAAAAAAGAGACAGATGAAATTAAGCCTACTTGATTATAAATTGGATTATAGATAATAAAGGAGATGGGGATGTCAAAGATTAATTCCTTGTTTTTAATTACTTTGCATAAATGGATGGGTAATGGTGGAATTTTTCAGGAGAGGAAAATCCTACTATCAAAAATGGGCCAGTGCTGGCTGTGGGAAGCAAGAGGTATTTAGCATAGAAATGTTGGATCTAAGTTACTTTGGGGATATCCAGGTATATATGTTAGTTGGGAAATTTCATATTTATCTGACAGGTGAGATATGGGTTGAAGGTATTAAATTAGAATTGTGGTGGTAAAGGCATAAGAATGGATGCAATTAGGGAGACAATACAGAGTGATGTTTTTGGGAGGAGGAAGATAGGTAGGCAAAGGAGACAGAGAACATAAAGAACTAAAAAGAACATCAGAAGAGTGGCTCAATGGGAGCCAGGTTTTCACAGAGGCCTAAAATATGCCTTCTACATTAGTGATATGAAAGTTGTTTTCACCATAGAAAGATCAGAAATTAGGTCAGAATGTATTGATGAAGGATGGAGATGTGGATAAATAAAATAAATGTGGATGGTAAATTTTTCAAGAAGTTAGCTGAAGAGAAGACAATAAGGAAGGGTGTTGGAGAGAAAAGTGGAACTCAGGTAGGTTTATGAAAAATATTAATGAATGAGACTTGGTCACATCTCAGTATTGAGTGGGGGGATCCAATTAAGGAGGAAGAGTTGGAGGGGGCATTTGGGCTAGCAGGTACGACTTCTGCTAGGAATCCTGCATCTCATATCAGAGTGCCTGTGTTTAAGTCTAGGTTCGACTCACCATTCTAGTGTTCTGCCAATGTGCACACTGTGAGGCAACAGATAATGGCTCAACCAGTTGCATTCCTGCCACTCATACGGACTCCTATACTGAGTTCCCAGCTCCCAGCTTTGGCCTGATCTAGCTCCAGTGAGGAGTGAACCATAGAATAGGAGCTCTCTCTTTCTATCCATCTGTATCTCAAACAAATAATAATAAATTTAATTTTAAAAAGAGGAAAGGATTGAATATACAAAAGTCAGCACTGGATATTGAAAACATCACTTTCCTGAAGCAGAAGATGAAATTCTGATGATATGTGTAAGGACTGAATTTAGAAAGGAGGAAATAAAGAAGGAACTTGAAAACTTTCCCCTTGATGGCTTTTATTTTCATTGTAAAGGCAAAGTTGCCCAAGACCATGAGAGAAGAGATTGGGGAAATGGATTGGAAATTTGTAAGAGTTGTGGTTTGAAATAATCTTTGCAAGGAATCAGTAAACAAATTAACCAGAGTAGCATTCATGGAATTGCAGAACATGTTGAAAGCCAAATTGAAGTTGCCTAATCATGAATTGTAGTGGTTAATATTGGCCCACTGCAAGATTTTTCCAACAGTTCTTCAACTACCTGAGAATAGACATAGAAAATGGAAAGCTAGGAATGAAATTTTCTGTGATGTGTATTAAAAAAGATAGAATCATGCTTCCCATTGCTCAAAAATAAACGAAAAGGGGGAAATGTGGTGGAATGAGAAGGCCATGACAAGATGGCCACTGGCAAGCAAGTGTCAGTTACTCAGGAATGGCTTTGAAACCCACCTGGCAATGGAGCCTGCCTGGCAACAGGCTGTGATAGGATGGCTTCGGATACTGCCTGGCAACAGGCTGTGATTGGTTAGGGCATAAACCGCCCCTTGACTGGATTGGCTGTCTTGGCTATTTAAGCTGCTGTACCAACTGAAATAAACGAGTCTGCAGGCTGCTTGCCTCTGGCCTGCTTTCACCCGACTCCCAGGGTCTGTGTGGTGACTCCGTGCCTCTTGCCCCTCCCACGCTCCTCATCTCAGAATGAATCCACAGCAACAGGGGCCAGTGCCATGGCACAATAGGTTAATCTTCTGCCTGTGGCGCCAGCATCCCATGTGCGCACCAGTTCTAGTCCCAGCTGCTCCTCTTCGAATCCAGCTCTCTGCTGTGTCCTGGGAAAGCAGTAGATGGCCCAAGTCCTTGGGCTCCTGACGTGGGAGACCCAGAAGAATCACCTGGCTCCTGGTTTCGGATTGGCACAGCTCCAGCCATTACAGCCATCTGGGGAGTGAACCAACAGAAGGAAGATCTTTGTCTCTCCCTCTCACTGTCTGTAATTCTACCTCTCAAATAAATAAATAAAATCTTTGAAAAACAGAATAAAAAAGATAGAAGTATGAGGTACTCTGGAAACTTAAAAACAGATGTGGTGATACCATGGATCACAGAATCTAAGTTAGATTGTGCAAAGATCAAACAGGCTAGGGAGCAGAGAGAAACTTGGGCTATTAATACAGTCAATGTCCATGAGTTTGAATTATAATCATAATACAATCAAGTGAATAAGAAATCTGGAAAGATAAAAGGCTTTAATCAAATGCCAGATTTGTTATTTAGAAATAGAGAAATTTGGGATGTTTAGAGCTGCTGAATGTGGCTTATCCAGTGAGTAGTTGAGGTGAAATGAAGGAAAAAGTCACTGGAGTAAGAAAGTCCAAAAAATGGGAGCCAGGTAGATCATGTATTTATATATGTATTTATATATGATAGCAGGGGCCGGCGCCGCAGCTCCCTAGACTAATCCTCCGCCTTGCAGCGCCGGCACACCAGGTTCTAGTCCCAGTCAGGGCGCCGGATTCTGTCCCGGTTGCCCCTCTTCCAGGCCAGCTCTCTGCTGTGGCCAGGGAAGTGCGATGGAGGATGGCCCAAGTGCTTGGGCCCTGCACCCTATGGGAGACCAGGATAAGTACCTGGCTCCTGCCATCGGATCAGTGCGGTGCGCCGGCCACAGCGCGCTGGCTGCGGTGGCCATTGGAGGGTGAACCAATGGCAAAAAGGAAGACCTTCCCCTCTGTCTCTCTCTCTCACTGTCCACTCTGCCTGTCAAAAAAATAAAAATAAATAAATAAATAAATAAATAAATATGATAGCAGGAACTGGAGAAAGAGAATCACTATTAGATCAACACAATGCTTATTAACAAAAGAGAAAAGAATAGGGAGGTATCCAGGCCAGAAAACACAGTATTTAGTGAACCATAATTTTCAACAAATTGGGAATCAAGAATCACACCAATCCTGCCTATTGTCCCAGAGGCACATAGAGTAAGTACCCCACTACACAAGGAGTAAGCACCATTCCCAAGGCAACTTTAAAGTCTGAGCCTTCGTCACTCCAGACCATCCACATTTGTTCTTCTAAATCTAGCATTGTTCTCTGTCAAAAACTTCTGAAATGTTGCTACCATTTCTTTAAAAATATAAACACTATTCAGTGTTTGAAAGGTTACATTTTTGTGTTAATTAGCTCAAATCTAAGATAAAGCAGCAACTACAGACCTACAAGATAAAGAAGCACATTTATGGGGCCGGCGCTATGGCGCAGCAGGTTAACACCCTGGCCTGAAGCACCAGCATCCCATATGGGCGCTGGCTCAAGTCCTAGCTGCTCCTCTTCTAATCCAGCTGTCTGCTATGGCCTGGGAAAGCAGTGGAAGATGGCCCAAGTCCTTAGGCCCCTGCACCTGCGTGGGAGATCCGGAGGAAGCTCCTGGCTCCTGGCTTCAGATCGGCACAGCTCTGGTCGTTGCAGTCATCTGGGAAGTGAACCAGCGGATGGAAGACCTGTCTGTCTCTACCTCTCTCTGTAACTCTATCTTTCATATAAATAAAATAAATCTCTAAGAAAAAAGCAGCACATTTATGTAACATTCTAACTTTTTGACAAGTTGAGCTCTGGAGCTGACTGTGTGGTGTAATGGGTAAATCTTCTGCCTGCAGTGATGGCATTCCATATGGGCACTGGTTCAAGTCCTGGATGCTCCACTTCCAATGCAGCTCCCTGCTAATATGCCTGAGAAAGCAGCAGAGGATGGCCCAAAGTCTTGGACTCCAGAACCCATGGGGGAGACCCAGATGAAGTTCCTGGCTGAGATCTGCCCAGCTCCAGCCATTGCAACCATTTGGGAAGTGAACCAATGGGTAGAAGATCCCCCTCTCTCTGTCTCTGTCTCTCTCTAACTTTGCCTTAAAAATAAATAAATAAAATCTTAAAAAAAGAAAGTAAAGTTGATTTTGAGTTTAATTTTTACAGTAAGACTTTCAAATAATATTTATCAAGGATACATATTCACAATCTATTCAGTTGGTATATTTGAATTATATACTCAGTATGTCTATAATAGCATACATTCACACTTCTGCATCTCCAGTTACAATGTCTTAATCATAATGAAAAATAATGAACTCTTCTTTGGTAAATGAGATTAACATTCTCACATGAACTTGAGATATTAAATTATTAATAGCCTCTCAAGGCTTTTGGTTTTTACTCTGATACCTTCAATGCTTTCATAAGTGTTTAAGAGTATTAAAATAAAATATAGGCTCAAAATATAAAAGTTTTTAAAGCCATGTTTTCTGTTATGGTTTTAATATTCTTCAAAATAAGGAAAAACTAACAACATCAAAAGGCCATCACAAATGTCTCATAAGATAAATATTAAGAGGAGCAAAGAACTTAGTGATAATTCAATGTTAGAAAATCATACTGAAAAAGAACAAACTCTCAACATTTTGTTTTGATTATGTGGCATTTATGGCTCATCAGTACAACTTCTTGACAGTTGGCGCTGCCATTAAAGCAATACTAGTCAATGAAAAGTGAAAAATTGAAACAACTGTGAATTGTCCCCCAAAGACATATAGGTTGAAAAACTTTGATTATACTATGGCTCTCTATACAAAATGCTAAAGAATTTATCATGAAAAGAAGAAGAAGGATGAAATGAGTTATGCCATTGTTACCTTCAAGGATGAGAATGAAAACAGAGTCCAAAGGAAAAAAGCCCTAAGAAAGGATTTTCAGGAGAAGTAGATTATTTACAATTTTTAAAAAGGGACTTCAGGTTGTGAAAATGCAAAAAGAAACTAGCACTACATTTATGGAAGAAAAGCAATCAAAAGCACATTTGCTTCAAAAGAAATAGTTCTGCAACTGCTAGAAAAGGAATGACATGAGGTGAGAACATTCAGAGAAAAAAGGCAAAGAAAATAAGACTCCCAGGTCTGCAGTAGATGGAACTCACGTACAAGAGAAATGAATGCCAAAGAGTATAAATTACAGAATGGAAATTAGAATATGAGCGAAGACACACAGGTAGACCCTAAGGAGTCAAAGTGGGAAACAAAAGGAGGAGTGGGCAGAAAGCCTAGAAGTCAAAACACTGCCATGCAATCATTGAAAAAGCAAAACCCCTAGTAAGGAAAAGCAAAATAAGTAGCAGAGATGTGTAGATAAGGGGGTGAGAAGACCACAAAGCTCAAGACATATTTTTTGTTGCAAAATTGTAGACTGATTGTGAAAAGATAAAGTGTGAGGGGACTGGCATCATCTTAGTGGGAAGATTGTCATAAAAGTACCACAAATTGAGCAGCTTATAATACAGTCTGGAGAATAGAAGTCTGAGATCAAGGAGTTAGGTCTGCTCAAGGCATTTCTCCTTAGTTGTATATACGTATCTTCTTTGTGTTTCTTCATATGGTATTCGTTTATGTGTGTGATTGTATGTGTGCCTGGGCTCAAATTTTGCCTTTTTGTAAGGACCAGTCATATTAGATGAGGGGACCCCTCTACTCCAGAATGACCTCATGCTTATAACATAACCAATTTTGTCAGCAGTTACTATATTTATAAATGTCTTCACATTGTGGTATTTCTACATATGAGTTTTAGGAATAGGCAATTCAGTCCATATCAGTGGTCAACAGAGTTGCTAGCAGAATGCCAAGCAGCAGAAGGATTTCTGTGTAACCCTGGGGTCTCTTCTGCTTAAAGTTTAAATATAATCATATTATATTGCCACCCATGCCTTATGGATATTCAAGCCTCCCTAACATTTCAGTGGTATTTTTGGGGGATCATCTTGTCAAGATCAACTCTGGTTTCTGGTTCCTGCTCCCATGTCCTCTCTATCCTGCACTATAATGACCTTGAAATGCAATATTCCACAGTGAAGTTTCACCTCACCTCAGTTAGAATGGCTTTCATACAGAAATCAACAAACAACAAATGCTGGTGAGGATGTAAGGAAAAAGGTACACTAATCCACTGTTGGTGGAAATGTAAACTGGTAAAGCCACTATGGAAGGCAATATACAGGTACGTCAGAAATCTGAATATAGACGTACCTTATTGACCCAGCCATCCTTCTCCTGGGAATTTACCCAAAGGAAATGAAATTAGCATATGAAAGAGTTATCTGTACCCCTGTGTTTACTGCAGCTAAATTCACAATAGCTAAGATATGGAATCAACCCAAACTGAAGACTGGATATAGAAATTACAGATATGTACACCATGGGATATGTACACTACACAGCAATTTAAAAAAAAATTGGTCATTTGCAACAAAATGGATGAAACCGGAAAATACCATACTTAGTGAAATAAGCCAGTCCTAAAAGGACAAAAACCATATGTTCTCCTTGACCTGTGATAACTAATATGGCACCTAAAAGGTACTCTACAGAAGTGAAAATGACGTTTTTAGAAGCAATGACTTTGAACAGCCCTTGTCTCAACCGTTGAGAAACATTTTTTATGCTATTTGTTGAAATCTTAACATAGAATTAATCATATGTGTATAAAGTTATTTGAAAATAGATCTTAGTGAAAAATAAAAATGGTAATAGGAGAGGGAGGAGGAAGAGGTGTGGGAGAGTGGGCAGGTATGGTAGGAAAAATTGCCATGTTCCTGATGTTGTAATTATGAAATATATGAAGTTTGCATTCCTTAAATAAAAGGTTTCAGGTGGGTGGGGAGAAGTACATATGCTCCTTACTTCCTTGGAGTCCACTCAACTAATAAAAGCATAGATAAAGCCCCCATTCATATAAACATTTTTAAGGGAAATGAATGTCACTAGATATCTGAGAGCCATTGTGAGATGAGTGCAGAGATGAAGTGTTTAGATGGCACAGAGACTTAAACTTTCCTCTCATCAAGAGTGTTTCAGGCCAGTCTACCAACAGACTTTCACATTAAGGTTGCTGCCCCCCGATGCCTGGAAAATCTTCAAATGAACCTTTGTGTTGCCAAATCAACCCTGTATTTCCTGCCATCCTCCATGAGTTGGAGTGAGTTACTGGTGGCAACAGAGAAAGACCGTGCCACCCCCACTTAGTCACATCTGTCATCTTGGCACTGAAGCAGGGTCACTTATTGCCCTGTGTTGAAGTGGGCCTCTTGTGATTGCAGCTCTGTTTCTGCTTGAGCTTCTCCATCCATGAAGGTTTATCCACAGGTGAGATCCCACATCAAAGACACAACCCATGCTGTCACGCACCATTTCCTTCTTCCCTTTCTTCAACATATAGGACAAAACATATTTACATCACTTCATGCAAATAACCTTCTGAAAAGCCCACCTTTGAGTTCAGACTTGTCTGAATCATAGAATATATTTAACTAGAGACTTCTATTTCATTTATTCAGTAAACTCTCTGAAATGGAAGTTTTGACAATGAAAAGCAAGAAAATTCTGTCAAAATGGAAAGAAATTTAAAATGTAAGAAATGTTCTAGGGGTGTGAGGACTTTTCTTTTAATGTGTCAAAAAATAGGGAACCTACTAAAATATAAAATTGAAAAAACTCTCAACAGAGAGCACAAAGCCAAAGATTTTAAAGAGCAAAATAAATATGCCCAATTGCAAGTACATGTTAGGAAAAAAAAAAGAATGTAAACTGGAGTGAAATATCAAAGATAATATCCAAGAGGCAATTCTGTCAACACAGTTAAGACTTGATAATAAAAGAGAGAGAGAAAAAAAGCAAGATTAAAGACATTTCCTACAGACATTTTAAGTATCCAAGAGAATAAAGGGTGATAGTAGGTTTAGGAACTAAAAATACATTGAAGTTAAGCCAGAAGAAAAGAAAGAAAATGATCTTTAGGAGGAGCTCTGCATAGAATTGTTTCCAGAACAAAGCATAAAGGAACTAGTTCCAAGGGAGGTGTGGTAGATACTAGGATACATTACCCACACCCTCTAGCAAGCAATAACGGGGGCCCTTCACCTCCCCTGCCCAGAGTGCTGTGGGCCTTGAGTTGAGACAACTGGGAAAAGAGCCTTGCCACAACTCAGATGTCTTCCCAGAGCAGCCCATATCCAATGGCTGTTCAGTTAAAGGGCACAATGGTGCAGCTACTTAGGCACAGCTAATGTCAGATCTGAAAGGGCCATGCTAGTCTCAGAGTTCCCTCCTGGGTTGTTGGAGGCTGTCATTGGATCTGCCTCACAGCTTGACCTCTCCATCCACCCTATTCTGCTTCCTCCTCTCCCTTTCTTATGTGTTGATACCAAAAGCATTTGTTAATAACATGGCCACTAAATTCCATCTCAGAATTTGTTTTCCTGGGAGCCCAACTGTGAGATTAAAAAACCAAGTGAATCTATATGAGACCTAACAAATGAGTAATACAAAGAAGGTGTTAAGAAAATCTCATGTGTTGACCATCTCACAAATTTCTTCTTTGAAACTTCAAGGATTGTCAATAAAGCTTTTGGTTTTTCATTGTCATAGGCAAGAAAAGTCAATGTTTAAAGGAATAAATATACTGTCAATAATTTTTTAAAGAGAGAAAAAGGTGATTAGTAGTTGGGGCTATTAACCTTGCTGGTGAATCTCTTACACTATTTTGAAGACTGGTGTCTGGGGTAGAAGGATGATGGAAAAGACATGGTATATCATGAAGAGGGGAAGCATGGCTGCCTAGTGTTGCAAGAGAACTAAAGAAGCAAGATATGGAATGTGTGGTTATATACTAGAGGATATATGGGACCCAAGAGCTGAGGGCAGCCAAGTTCCATAACGAGGAGCAAAGAGGAAGGGATCCCTGGTTTTATTTATTTAAAGATTTATTTTACATATTTAAAAGGTAGAATTACAGAGACAGCGAGGTAGAAAGAGAGTTTCCAAAGGCTTCCAAATGGCTACAATGGCCAGGGCTGGGTTGGGCCAAAACCAGGAGCTGGCGGGAGCTCCTTCCAGGTCTCCCACGTGTGTGCAAGGCCCACACACTTGAGCCATCTTCCGCTGCTTTCTCAAGTGCATAAGCAGGGAGGTGGATTGGAAGTGGAGCATCCAGGGCTCGAGCCAGCACCCACATGGGATGCTGGTGTCAGAAGCAGCAGCTTAACACTCTACACCACTGCACCAGCCCCTTGAGTACTGGTTTCAAATTATTCTTTTATCTTTTCCAATTTTTTGTTTATATAAATAGTTTATTTTTTTAAAGATTTTATTTATTTATGTGAGAGGTAGAGTTTCAGACAGCAAGAAGGAGAGACAGAGAGAAAGGCCTTCCATCCGCTGGTTTACTCCCCAAATGGTTGCAATGGCCAGAGCTGCACTGGTCTGAAGCCAGAAGCCAGGAACTTCTTCTGGGTCTCCCACGTGTGTGCAGGGGCCACTTGGATCATCCTCCACTGCTTTCTCAGGCCATAGCAGAGAGCTGAGTTGAAGTGGAGCAGCCGGGACTAGAACCGGTACCTATATGGGATGCTGGCACCGCAGGCAGAAGATTAACCTACTGTGCCATGGTGCCGGCCCCAAGAAACAATTTCTAAGGCCAATTTTCTCTTCTATGGTTGGCTCTGACTGCCATTGAAAAGTGTGTTGTATCTGTGACGAATTAAACTCAGATATTAAAAGCATATTTGTTATTAATTATTAATTAATATGAAAAAATAAATGACATGTTGTCCAATGAAACAATACATTAATGACCTCATTAATATAAAATAATGGGGGCCAGCACTGTGGCACAGTGGGTTGGGGCCCTTGCTTGCAGTGCTGGCATCCCATATGGGTACCAGTTCGAGTCCCGGCTGCTCCACTTGCAATCCAGCTCACTGCTGGTGCCCCTGGGAAGGCAGTGGAGGATGGTCCATGTCCTTGGGCCCCTGCATCCATGTGGGAGACCTGGAGAAGGCTTCTAGCTCTTGGCTTCGAATCAGCTCAGCTCTGGCCATCAGGGCCATTTGGAGAGTGAACCAGAAGGTGCAAGATCTCTCTCTGGTTGCTGCCTCTCTCTGTTATCTCTCTCTTTCAAATAAATAGAATAAATCTTTAAAAAAATACAAAATGACATATCACTATATGTGGATATATGGACAGAGTTGCCTCTTGATAGTGGAATTTTCAAGAATTTTTATGTACTTTTATGTAGTTGAATTTCTATGACATGACACATAACCCATATACTTTTTTTAACTTTTATTTAATGAATATAATTTCCAAAGTACAGCTTATGGATTACAATGGCTTCCCCCTCCATAATTTCCCTCCCACCCCCCGCTCTCTCTCCCCTTCCATTCACATCAAGATTCATTTCAATTCTCTTTATATACACAGAAGATCAGTTTAGTATATATTAAGTAAAGATTTCAACAGTTTGCACCCACACAGAAACACAAAGTGAAAAATACTGTTTGAGTACTCGTTATAGCATTAAATCTCAATGTACAGCACATTAAGGACAGAGATCCTACATGAGGAGTAAGTGCACAGTGACTCCTGTTGTTGATTTAACAAATTGACACTCTTGTTTATGGCCTCAATAATCTCCCTAGGCTCTTGTCATGAGTTGCCAAGGCTATGGAAGCCTTTTGAGTTTGCCGACTTCAATCTTATTTAGACAAGGTAATAGTCAGAGTGGAAGTTCTCTCCTCCCTTCAGAGAAAGGTACCTCCTTCTTTCCACTGGGATCTCACAGAAATCTTTCATTTAGTTGTTTGTGTTTTTTTTGTTTGTTTGTTTGTTTTTTTTTGTTTTTTTTTTTTTTTTTTTTTTTTGCCAGAGTGTCTTGGCTTTCCATGCCTGAAATACTCTCATGGGCTCTTCAGCCAGATCCAAATGCCTTAAGGGCTGATTCTGAGTCCAGAGTACTGTTTAGGACATCCACTATTCTATTAGTCTACTGTGTATCCCACTTCCCATGTTGCATTGTTCTCTCCCTTTTTTATTCTATTGGTTAGTATTTTCAGACACTAGTCTTGTTTATGTGATCGCTTTGACTCAGACCTATCATTATGATCAATTGTGAGCAGAAATTGATCACTGGGACTAGTGAGATGGCATTGGTACATGCCACCTTGATGGGATTGAATTGGAATCCCCTGGTATGTTTCTAACTCTACCGTTTGGGGCAAGTTTGATTGAGCATGTCCCAAACTGTATATCTCTTCCCTCTCTTATTGCCACTCTTATATTTAACAGGGATCAATTTTCAGTTAAGTTTCAACACTTAAGAATAATTGTGTATTAGTTACATAATTCAACCAATAGTATTAAATAGAACAAACAGAAAAAAATACTAAAAGGGATAAATTTATTAAGTTGTTCATCAACAGGGCAAGGGCTGATCAAGTCACTGTTTCTCATAGTGTCCATTTCACTTCAACAGGTTTCCTTTTTGGTGCTCGGTTAGTTGTCACCAATCAGGGAGAACATATGATATCTGGCTTATTTCACTCAGCATGATGTTTTCCAGATTCCTCCATTTTTTGGCAAATGACTGGATTTCATTGTTTTTTTTGTTTTGTTTTGTTTTTGTTTTTGTTTACTGCTGTATAGTATTCTATAGAGTACATATCCCATAATTTCTTTATCCAGTCTACTGTTGATGGGCATTTAGGTTGATTCCAGGTCTTAGCTATTGTGAATTGAGCTGCAGTAAACATTAAGGTGCAGACCGCTTTTTTGTTTGCCAATTTAATTTCCTTTGGGTAAATTCCAAGGAGTGGGATGGCTGGGTTGTATGGTAGGGTTATATTGAGGTTTCTGAGGAATCTCCAGACAAACTTCCACAGTGGCTTAACTAGTTTGCATTCCCACCAACATTGTGTCCCTTTTTCCCCACATCCTTGCCAGCATCTGTTGTTGGTAGATTTCTGTATGTGAGCCATTCTAACCGGGGTGAGGTGAAACTTCATGGTGGTTTTGATTTGCATTTCCCTGATTGCTAGTGATCTTGAACATTTTTTCATGTGCCTGTTGGCCATTTGGATTTCCTCTTTTGAAAAATGTCTATTGAGGTCCTTGGCCTATCTCTCAAGTGGGTTGTTTATTTTGTTGTTGTAGAGTTTCTTGATCTCATTGTAGATTCTGGTTATTAATCCTTTATCTGTAGCATAGTTTGCAAATATTTTTTCCCATTCTGTCGGTTGCCTCTTCACTTTCCTGACTGTTTCTTTTGCAGTACAGAAACTTCTCAATTTGATGCAATCCCAATAGTTAATTTTGGCTTTGACTGCCTGTGCCTTCAGGGTATTTTCCAGGAAGTCTTTGCTGGTACCAATATCTTGCAGGGTTTTTCCAATGTTCTCTAATAATTTGATGGTGTCAGGTCATAGATTTAGGTCTTTAATCCATGTTGAGTGGATTTCTGTGTAAGGTGAAAGGTAGGGGTCTTGCTTCATGCTTCTGCACATGGAAATCCAGTTTTCCCAGCACCATTTATTGAATAGACTGTCTTTGCTCCAGGAATTGGTTTTAGATCCTTGATCAAATATAAGTTTGCTGTAGATGTTTGGGTTGATTTCTGGTGTTTCAATTCTGTTCCATTGGTCTATCCATCTGTTTCTGTACCAGGACCATGCTGTTTTGGTTACAACTGCCCTGTAGTATGTCCTGAAATCTGGTATTGTGATGCCTCTGGCTTTGTTTTTGTTGTATAAGATTGCTTTAGCTATTCGAGGTCTCTTGCATCTCCATATAAATTTCAGTATCATTTTTTCTAGATCTGTGAAGAATGTCTTTGGTATCTTGATTGGTATTGAATTGAATCTATAAATTGCTTTTGGGAGAATGGAGATTTTGATTATGTTGATTCTTCCAATCCATGAGCATGGAAGATTTTTCCATTTTTTGGTATCCTCTTCTATTTCTTTCTTTAAAATGTTGTAATTCTCATCATAGAGATCTTTAACGTCCTTAGTTAAGTTTATTCCAAGGTATTTGATTGTTTCTGTAGCTATTGTGAATGGGATTGATCTTAGCAGTTCTTTCTCAGCCATGGCATTGCCTGTGTATACAAAGGCTGTTGATTTTTGTGCATTGATTTTATATCCTGCTACTTTTTCAAACTCTTCTATGAGTTCCAATAGTCTCTTAGTAGAGTTCTTTGGATCCCCTAAATAAAGAATCATATCGTGTGCAAAGAGGGATTGTTTGAGTTTTTCCTTCCCAATTTGTATCCCTTTAATTTCTTTTTCTTGCCTAATGGCTCTGGCTAAGACTTCCAGAACTATATTGAATAGCAGTGGTGAGAGTGGGCATCCCTGTCTGGTACCAGATCTCAGTGGAAATGCTTCCAACTTTTCCCCATTCAATAGGATGCTGGCCATGGATAACCCATATACTTTTTAATATTGAGTACATAATGAAATCAAAGAAGATTAAAAAGCAATGAATCAATCTTGGAGTAAAGATTCAAGAATAATAGAAATATGAAAGGAAGAGAATTTGTCAAATGTGAAGAAATTAAGTTTTTAAAAGGAAAAAAATTAAATAAATTATTGAGAAAGTAAAGCTGTTGAGGACAATCTTTTACAAATATGTTGCATTCCTGCATGGCTAAGGTATTCTGAACAAAGGCTCTTTTGAAGAAGAACCAGCTCTGGAAGCTAGAGATGGTGTCATGGAGAGATTTAGAGATGGGCCCTGCCAGAGACATTCTAGGGCAATAAAGATAAAAGCCTCTGTTGCAGGTCAAATGGCAGAGAAAGATGACTTCAGTTCTTTGTCTCACATGAAAGAATTTCCACGCAGACAAGGCAGAAAGAAAAGCAAGATTTATTTAGATCAGAAACCTCCTGCTGCAGCAATGGGGAGGTGGGACTCCAAGCGAGGCAGACCCCCTGAACTGTGAGCATACAAGTCTTTTAAAGCATACTTTTGGGGAAACAAACAAATAAACAACAACAACAAAAAAGCAGAACAGCAGCTAACAATTGGTTAGAAGGTGGAGACAAAACCATCAAAAAGCTGGATTTGTAATCTTGCTTGTCCTGTCTAGCTTGCTCATAAGACAAAATACCATCAGAGGGGTGGGATTGGTGACTTCTGTTTTTACAGTAAAATGGGAACTCAGAAGGGTGGAATTTCCACTCCCTTAATATTCTCACAATAAAACTGGAGGCCGCAAGAGTGGGATAGGCACTAAACATGAAGTGAGATTTGGCTCCTTGATCTTGCTAAAGATAACTTTTGGGGAGAATTAAGCATTTTGCACCATCTCAAGAAGATTTCCCTTTCCTGATTTCCATATAGATCAACCTAACCACCTATTTACTTGTCTGACTCCTCATATCTCTTCTCCAAGTTGGGAGTTGTGACTCAGTGGTTTCAACAGCACCTTTGAATGCATGCATCCCATAACAAAGTGCTGGTTCAAAACAGGCTGCTCTGCTTCTGATCTAGTTCTCCTGCTAATGTACCCAGGGAGGCAGCAAATGATAGCCACTTTGCTTATGGCCTTGTCCAGATACTGACAGAGTTTTGTGGATTCAAAAGGCTTCCATAGCCTAGACAGCTCATGTCAAGAGCCTTGGGTGATCACTGATGTCATACATAAGGATATTGATTGTTAAATTAACAACAGGAGTAACTGTGTACTAACTTCCCATGCAGGACCTGTGTCCTCAAAGAGCTACAGTATTAGCATTAATGGTAAAACTTGATCCCAAAGATTTACCTTGTTCTGGTATGTTATATTCTTATGTACCATAAGTTTTAGTTATGTCTAAATGTCAGACTCCATTGCCTATATTCTCAGGTGTATCTTCAAAGTTTATTAAGTGTCTCAAGTGTGAACTCTTGGATATATGTCTCTCTGTGATATCCCTATCGCATGTTTTAACATAATGTCAAATACAGAGGACAGAATGGTTAAAAACCTCAGGACTACTAATGAGACAGTTGTTTCAATGCATCTTATGGTGTGCTAAACCTTTGCCCAAGGGATAATTTCTCCTGCATGTCATCAAACCTGGAATCTGGGAGAGTGAGAATACAGAACTACCTAAACAAAGCTCAGGTTTCTAAACTAGAGATAGATTACCTGGGATATGTTCTAACTCCAGGAAAGTGTGCTCTTTCAGTCAAGGGAAAGGAAGCTATTATATATTTAAAAGGCATCTAAGGATATTTGTGAGAATGACAGATTCTGTGGAGTATGAATTCCAGGATTTGGATTGCAAGCTTTTGTATATGCTTTGAAAGGTCCTGATGCAGGCACTGTGCTGGACAGGGTAGCAACAAAAGTTGTCCCAAAGAATTAAGGAGCTTCTAACAGAAGCTCCAACATTGGAAATTCCTGAACAAGCCATTCATAGAAAGATCCTCTTTAGATCAGTTACAGCTTAAATCAAAGGGACCTTGCCGGCACTGGGGCTCAATAGGCTGATCTTCCACCTGCGGCGCCAGAACACCAGGTTCTAGTCCCAGTTGGGGTGCCGGATTCTGTCCTGGTTGCCCCTCTTCCAGTCCAGCTCTCTGCTATGGCCCGGGAAGGCAGTGGAGGATGGCCCAAGTGCTTGGGCCCTGCACCCCATGGGAGACCAGGAGAAGCACCTGGCTCCTGGCTTCAGATCGGCGCGGTGTGCCAGCCGCAGCGCACCGGCTGCAGCGGCCATTGGAGGGTGAACCAACGGAAAAGTAAGACCTTTCTCTCTGTCTCTCTCTGTGTCTACTCTGCCTGTCAAAAAAAAAAAAAAAATGAAAAATGAAAGGGACCTTACCAGGTGCTACTGAACACGACTACCTCAATGAAATTAGGATTAAATCTCAGGTGATGTGCCTTACTATTCCTGTAAGCCAATCAGAGACCTTAAGTACCTCTTGAAGGCAAAAAGGATAAGTAAAGCCTTTATTTTCCTCACATCAAGACCGCTGCACGGTAAGGCAGACATGCTGTACCTGCCTCTTTTGATTCTCTCTGGGAATTGTTACTAATAATAAAACCCTTAATGGGTTCTTCTATCATAATTCTCTGTGCTCAAGCTAAACGGGTTTATAATCTACATAAGGGTAGCCAATCACCACTCACTATTTGGGAGTCTGTAAGATATGTTCTTTTCATCTTAAAGGGGCACTCCACTTACAATTGGTCTTGTTCCAGTTTTGCTTATACTAATTAACAAACTTACATGTTTCAGAATTCAACAACTTCTGGGAGTAACTGAAAAATACAGGGGACACAGACATTGGTGGTGACTGAGACTGCTCCAGTTCACAAAGTGAATTCCTTAGATGAGATAGGCTGAGACTTCCAGAACCAAGACAGGCAGGGCCTGTACTATACCCTCTTAAGTAGGAAGCAGCTATAGAAGATATGATGATTCTATGCCCTTCTACATCCCTCAGGATTAAGGGAATGGAGTCTCTGAGGGGAAATTATGTAGGCAGGCATACAGGATAAAATTGATTAGGTTTGTGAGCTGGAAGACCACGCCTTCACCATGTCCCTGTGTGACCTCATGCCCCTACCTGGCCACACCTGTGTGCTTACCTGCAATCAGACTAATTAACCACTCCCCTTTGAAAGTGGATTAAATGTCTGAAGCATGTAGGCCCAGCCCTTTTTTTGCCCTTTTGTACCATTGCAGATCCTTGCTGCCCCTGCGCCTTCGGGGCTTGTGGCCTTCAGGCCACCCACTCGGGCCACCCACTCCATGCTTTCTGGCCTGTATGCTCCTCCACATGGCTGGTTCCTGATGCTCGGTATGAATCCAGATTTCCTTTTCTTTCTTAGACGGGGCCCTCACTCTCCTATGCATTTCTCTCACTAAATAAAAAGCTTAAAACTTAAAAAAAAAAAATGACAGCCCAAGTACTTGGGTTTTCTGCCATCCTCATGGGAGTCCCAGGTGGTGCAGCCTTGGCTGTTGCATCCATTTGGGAAGTGACCCAACAAATGGAAAGTGTCTCCTTTTCTGTTCTTTTTTGTCTCTCCCCCTCTGTCATCTGCCTTTCGAATAAATATATACATATTTCTATATTTATTTTTTAAAGGTCTATTTATTTACTTGAAAGTCAGAGTTACATACAGAGAGAGAAAGAAAGGCGGAGAGAGAGGTCTTCCATCTGCTGGTTCACTCCCCAGTTGGCCACAATGGCCAGAGCTGTGCTGATCTGAAGCCAGGAGCCAGGAGCTTCTTCCGGGCCTCCCATGTGGGTGCAGGAGCCCAAGGACTTGGGGCATCTTCTACTGCTTTCCCAGGCCATAGCAGAGAGCTGGATCAGAAGAGGAGTAGCTGGGACTCGTACTGGTGCCCATTTGGGATGTCAGCACTGCAGGTGGCAGCTTTACCTGCTACACCACAGAGCCAGCCCCTATATATATTTTTTTTTTTAAATAAAAGCTTCTTCTCCACTCAGAAACACTGGCTTATATTTCAGAATAATGATGACTCTCTGCCCCAGAGGGGAGTATGAGAAGATGTACTAGCAGCTCAGTTTAGTTAAAAGATGCCTAATTTGGTGGTTTCTGTCCTGACGTACTCTGCTGCACACATGGGTAGCAGCTGGTCCTCATCACATCACTGTATGTTGAAAGGAATATGGTAACCGATACACAATGATACGTTGGCTGCTGATATTGCTCTGAGTGATAAATGACCTCTTTCTCTTACTCAGGGATTTTGTGTCCTTCTATCAGCATATGAGGGTACTTCCAAAAGTTTATGGAAAAGTGAAATAAAAACATAAATTTATTTGGGTGCAAAATATTTTAAACCTATGCAGAGTAGTTTTTCATAATATTCATTTTCCATGAACTTTTTGATGACCTTTTGTATGTATATAAAACTGGGACAGGCTAATTTGCTATCTTTCAGAAGTAAAATCTTCAGCTTTTTGCAGTTTTTGACTTTTCAGAAACAATGAGCATATATTGTTGATTTTGAATATAATTATGATGATTTAATTTAAGTACTGAAGTTTCAAAATCCTCTCTAGCTATTAGGATAAAGATTCAGTAACTCATAGCTATAAACTTAAACTCAAATATAATGAACATTGGCCACATTATATCTTTCAGGTGTGATATATACTTTAACCATGATTATTCAATAAATAACTATCCAATTTTATTTTTACATGCAGAAAAAATCCCATATATGTCTACATTCTAGTTTATGATAATATTTTTTCCTTCAGTCTTCTTACTTTCTTTGACCAGCCATGACTTACTTTATTTTTCCCCCCGCCCTTCCTGCCCAGTGTCTGCCTGTGATTTCTCTCTCAGTGAGTGTGTTGTGAATGTTGCCTTAAGAGTGTTTGGTATTTTTCCTGCAGCTTTGAGTGTTGGGGTGTTCAGTGTGCTTTATTTTTCTATGATGTGTGTTTTTTCGGCCCCTGAAGTTTATCATCTTTGTTCTGTTTCTCAGAAAGGCACAAAACAGCACCAACCAGAACTGACTAATGAGAGTAGGGACTGTCTGTCCCGTTTATCTTTTTCAATCTTGCACTGTGATCTTACTCCAAAGATTATCTTAACCTTTAGAATTCCTCCCAAGTACATCAAGAGATGGACACATGTTGGGAACATGAATTAAATGTCAAGAATAGCTCTCCTGACAATGTTTCAGATACTCTAACAATGAAAGTAAGCTATCGAAATTGTCTTTATTCTCCTCATGTTTGGTCAAGCTGTTCCTTCTCACTTGCTAGTTTTCTTCAAGTTGTGGTCTTACTGTCCATTGTCATAACAAACATTCCTGATTGCCTTATTCACAAGTTCTATATCAAAATCTGCCATAAAGACATTTCCTGGAAAATGGACTATTGTTGCTTAAATGCACATTTATCACAGAGTTCTAAAGAACTCCTAGCAAGTTTCTACATTTACATAAGATTAATATGCATCACAACTGTTGCAGTTTCACTCTTTGTTTTTTCTTTTCTAGTAGTAGTTTTTCTCAACCTCTTCTCTTCCCTGCATTATTTTAACCCTCCAAGTGCTTTTCCTTTGTCAGTTATACTAGTAGGTAGAGTCTTCATTAGATACTATGGCATTGTTTCTAGAACTAGGGTGGGGTGCCCTTGTCTAGTTTGGATCTCTTCCATTGCTGATTCTCATCCTACTCACATTAAATAGTCTAAAACCCAGCATCCCCTTCCATTTTGCTATTTAACTCTTTCTGCCACCCAGTCAAGTGGGAAAAGGGAAAGTTGTAGAGCATGGAAGTGAGTTACTTCAAATTTCAGGATGTTTGAAAGAGATGTTATCTAGATCAGGATAACTCAGACAACCTTCTTTGAAATATCTACTCAAATTTGGTAAGACAAATTTGCCTGTGGCACACATTTGGTGACCCAATCAGTAATTTCTTCTCACCTGATGCACTATATAGAGGAGAGAGTGGGGGAAGCAAGTATCTCAGGAGTAATGATCAGCATTGGCCAAGCACAGGAAGGGTGATGTGGAAGTCAGTCCATCGGATCCTAGCTGAGAGCTAAACAGGAACTTCAAGGTGAACTGAATCGGGGATTAGAGGGTCAACAAAAGATGGGAGATAATATAGGAGGAAAATAAAATTCAAAGTGCTTTTGTGAAGGCTGGTTTGGGATAGATCAGTTTGGGTCTTAAGGTGGGAAAGATAAAGCATAAAATACAGATAGATGACCTATGTGGATATGAAGAAGAGTGGCTAGGCAAGCAGGGGTCTTTATCCTGCTTTGTTGCTGTTAATTTTTGTCTAACTTATTTACTCCCACTTGCTTTTCTCCCTGCACAAGTGTTATGGGAATGGACCCCCAAATTATGTTGTGGGAATCAAAAGTCCTGACTGGACTCAGAAAGATCCCCAGTCAGACTTAATCCAGGTTCTTGTAAAAATATAACTGAGGAACACAGAGATTGTAAGGAAAAGGGACACAGGTCAGAGAGGAGACAGGCTATGAACTTGCAGCCAGAATGAAATTAATTCAGGGAACATAAATTCACAGAAGTGTGTGACCAACTACCAGTGTGCACACAGACCAAACATGTGACAGAGGGCCCAGTCTTCAATGAGCCAATTTTCATATCTTAGGGTAAGCTAGTGGTCAGGAGGATGGGTGGGTGACCACAGACAGAGGTGAGTTTCTTCATACAGGTTTTTCAACTTGGGCACCAGCTTTCAAACCTGGAAAGCATGCAAGAAGTGGGGTGGGGAACAAATACTGAAAGGATTTAGGGATAAGGGGTAAATTCTGGATTTCAACTGATGCAGGTGTAAGGAATAAATTCTGATTTTATCTATTTTTGGGCACTGAGCTGCAATGGCTGAGGTTTATGCCCTTGTTCCATCAGAGGTGAACAGAAGAGCAGGATTTTTTGAATGGCAAAAGAATAGTTCATACTCAGGCTTGAGTGTGGGCAACCTCAAGAAAAAGAATTATTCCCACTCATGAAGGGGTGGTCCTTTTTATAGGATGGTCCTTTTTATAGGATAAGGGGTGGGGCTGCCAGTACATAGTGAAGCTTAGCTGTAATGATGAGGTGTGAGTGCAGGGAATATTCAGTCATGTTGAATCAACATGGAAGGTGATAGGATTAGGGAAGTGCACTTGTTTTGGAGGCTGGAAGTCCTTAGCTCCTTGTCCCTAACTGCCTAGCCCACATCACAGTACATATTCCTCCAGTAAAGCAGGAATTTTATTCAGGGAGAGGTTTATAGGATGTACAAGGCATTATACCATGTGACACACAAATCAGATAAGACAATATTCCCATTTTAGGAATTACCCTATTATAGAGCTTTAGAATCAAGGGCCTGTATTTCCCAAACTGTATGTGTGAAGAATCATCACAGAGACAGATCTATAATTACCATGGGTTAAAAATTAAATTCTCATTATTTCCACAGCAAGGAATAATGATTAGAAAGTTCATGAATTAACCTTATGTTTATTGTGGGATTTCTGCTTAATTTGTGCTTTAGGCTTTAATTATAAACGGTTTCATATGTCCTATTAAGGAATGTTAGGTTGAAAGAAACAGAAACCACCTAGAGATAGCTGAAGAGCAGAGGAATTTTTTTTATATACAAAGAATCAGAAATTTTCATGAAATTTTCATGGAGACCAAGTACTGGGCTCGAGCAGGGTCTCTGGAGACTGAGAGTCAGAAATACTGTCCACAGCCAAGCTCACTCCTTCCATCTCTCTTGGACCAATGTCTTGGATTCTCATTTCTTCTATCTGCACATCTGCTTTATTCTTTTCCTTCTCCCAAAAGACCTGCTTTCTCTAGGTCAGTAGGCACAAGGCCACTACAGTCCAGGATTCATTTACTTTCTTTGTAATCTTACAGAACTAAATTAGTGTTTCAGAGCCCCTGTTTCAGATTCCCACCAAAGTGATTCCTTTGGACAAATTTGGGTCAACTGTGAACAGCTGGGAAAAATAGCTGTGCCCAGGGGGCAGTATTATGTGGCTCACTTGCTACCCACTTAACTGGCTACATGGGAACTTACTCTAGAAGGAAGTGGGTAGTAAGGACAGGGCTCTAGGTTATGGAAAATTTAACTGTATAATTATCTGTAGTAGTATGCTAAGGATGCCATAACAGAGTATCATAGTCTGGCAGCTTAAACAATAAAGATTTATTTCCTCAGTTTGGGGTACTCAAAATCAAAGAACAAGATGAGAGTAGGATTGGGTTTTGATGAGACTTCTCTTGCTGGCTTGCAGATAACCACTTTTTTTTAAACAGATTTTATTTGTTTATTTGAGAGGTAGAGTTACAGACAGAGAGAGGGAGAGACAGAGAGAAAGGTCTTCCATTACTGATTCATTCCCCAAATGGCTGCAATGGCTAGAGCTGGGCAGATTCAAAGCCAGGAGCTGGGAGCTTCTTCCAGGTCTCCCATATGGGTGCAGGGGCCCAAGCACTTGGGCCATCTTCTATTACTTTCCCAGGCCATAATAGAGAGCTGGATCTGAAGAGAAGAAGCTGAGACTTGAACCAGTACCCATATGGGATGCTGGCACCACAGGCAGAGGCTTAGCCTAAAACGTCACACTTCCGGCCAACCACTTTCTTACAGTGTCCTCACAAAGCCTTTCCTCTGTGTATGCTTCCAGAGAGAAAGAAATTTCTGGGGCTGGCGCTGTGGCGCAGCGGGTTAAGGCCCTGGCTGAAGAGCCGGCATCCCAAATAGGTACCAGTTTGAGTCCCGGCTGCTCCTCTTCCGATCCTGCTCTCTGCTATGACCTGGGAAAGCAGCAGAGGATGGCCCAAAGTCCTTGGGCCCCTGCACCCACATGGGAGACCTGGAAGAAGTTCCTGGCTCCTGGCTTCGGATTGGCTCAGCTCCAGTCATTGCGGCCATCTGGGGAGTGATGGAAGACTTGTCTGTCTCTACTTCTCTCTGCAACTCTGTCTTTCAAATAAATAAAATAAATCTTTTAAAAGAAAAGAAAATTTTTGTTGTTTTTTTTTCTCTTTTCAGTATACCAGTCTTAAAGGACAAAAGTTCCACTCTTATGCCCTCATTTATTTTGTTTACTTCTTTAAAGGTCCTTTGTCCAAATACAGTCACACTGGGAGTTTGGTGAGATGGGGAGGGTGACACAGTTCAGTCTATAGCAGCATACCATATCGTTATATCCTACAAAAGGATGCCTTTAGTTTAATTTCTGAGTATGATGCACACTGTTTTACTTTTTGGTCACTAATGTTCTAGAACAGTTGAATACTTACTGAAGACTAATTCGTGGGTTAGTTTTTTTTCCTCCTGACATATTCACACATACACATATACACACACACATAGTACTTACTGTCATGTAAAGTCATTTTTCAATTATCCACACTAAGGAAGCTGTATGGTAGACATTCAGACTGCTCTGAAATCATGAGAATTGTTGCAGTTGTACTATTCTAGTAATCAAGTGTCCTCAAAGAAAAAGCAGTATAGCTCAGATAACCTAGAGCTTACCTTTGCCATGCTTTTATATAGACTTACAGTATTTTAATTAAGTAGGAAAAAATGCTCTATTGGAGCCATGTAGATATCTCCACCCTATTTATTTAATGAGGGCAAGTGATACAGACAAGAAAGCATGAAACAAAGCAACAGCAGTGAGTACATGTAGTAGGAAAAACTAAGATAATTCTGCAGTATGCAGAAGTCAAATAAAATATGTCATATTTATCATACCACTCAGAGGACTGCAGCTGAGTTTAACTGGAACCAAAAAGAATTCCCCTCTAAGAAAACACTGCTCAACTTTGTCACTGAAATCCATTCACTCAATCCCCATGATTTACCATTCAACTATTATTTGAATTCCACTCTGAAAACAAAAGTCTTAAAGTATCTCAAAAGATAGTTACTTTATTCTGCTCTCAGCAAATAGTTCTGAACACTTGTGGTCCTCTTAGACCCAGCAATATGGAAATAGTGTCAAGCCTTGAGCCATTCAAAGACTGTCCTATGGAGTGCTAAACTAACGCTGCTGTGCACATCTGGCTGCCATTGAGAAACTAACATTGAGAACCTACTATTTAGACTTACATTGTTACATCATCTATGCAGGACATTTTTATTTCACATAAAACTATTAATTGACTTCTCCTTAAATATAGAAAAAAAGGAGTAAAGTCTGCTATTTTGTCAAGAAATTCCTATAAAATATAAGAAAATAGTGTTAAAATGTCCTCAATTTCTTTTTAGTGTGATTTTTGCTGAGGGATAATTCTTTTCAAAAATATTTTTATGTCTATTTATCTTACTTGAAAGGCAGAGTGATAGTGAAGACAGAACAATCTTCCATCTGCTGGCTCACTCCCCAAATTTCCACAATAGCTCTGTCTAGGCCAGACTGAGGTCAGGATCCAAGAATTCCATGGAGTCTCCCACATGGGTGGCAGGATCCCAAGTACTTGGGCCATCATCTGCCACCCCTCAGGAACATTAGTGGGAATGACAGGTTGGAAGTGCAGAGTACACAGAACTCAAACTGGCACTCCTATCTTGCATGTTGGCATTCCAAGTGGTGGCTTAACCCACTGTATCACAATGACTTCCCCAATAGACAGTTCTTTAAAGCACTGTGTATCATAAAACACATACCAGATTGGTCCGAACTTAGCTAATGTGTCCATTGATGATCATTAGTCTCTTGTCTTGATTCAGTTTTGTCAAAAAAAAAAAAGTAACTATTTTTATGAACAGCCTACATGTGAAGGCTCAGTGGCATCTTTCTCATATTACCTCATTTAATCCTCACAAAACCAAGGAAAGGTGAGTACTATTACTTTCATTCCACAGGTCAGAACACTGGTGCTCTGAGACTGAACTTCTTTGCCAGGGTCACACTTGGCTACTTTAAATTCTCAAAACATAACAAAAAGCCACCATGATTATGCTCAGAGATGTTCTTTATACAAATAGTGTATGAAGACCTCCAAGATGTTATTCCTCATCTTTCTTCACTTCTGTCACCTAGGAAATGTTAGTACATCAAAGACTATTCAATCTATTTTTCTCTGTTGATGTTGCAATCGAGGCAAAGCACACACTGAATGGCAGTGCTTTCCACTTTGTGTCCTGTGTTAGAAAACATCTTCAAATACAGCTACATCTGAAAAAAAAATAGATAGAAACTTCAATAGCTCTGAGTCAGGCCAAATGTTATTATTATAATTTGCAAAGAAGCCTCCACAACATTTTTCCTGCCTATGTTTAAGGCTTAGGCAGAAACAGAGCTAAGATTTATACCCACGAATGCCAAGTTCAAAATTATGGTTCCCATGACAGTCACAACTTACCCTCAAGCACACAAGTAGTATTTTTAGCTGTTAGGTTACAGTAGGAATGTTACAGCCTAAAATATATGTGTGGTATGTTCAGATTACAGCTAATACAAGATTGGTTAATTTAGGTTTTCTTTTTTCTGTTTGTATTTACACATAAGCTGATTCACTTGAGTGTGACTTTTCTACTTAAAGATACGTGCATTGCAAATTCAAGAGGTAGTAATTACTTGCAAATTTTAATTAAATTACTTAGAGCTTAAAATAGGAAGACTATGAGCTCAGCACTCCCTGACAGGCAGTGGGAATATGATAACCTCAGAGCACATCCGAATGTTTAAGTTAAGGAGACTCAGGAGGAAACAGAGCTATCTTGTTTACAAGGGAGAGAAACATCAAGGTTAAAACAAACTACACAGGCTAGTAAGTATATTTCCTGTTATTGTATTTTATGTTCTAATGATCCTGATACATGCATATAAGTAATTCTTGTGAATGCTTTCCCACATTTAGTCATTTTCTAAATGCATACAATGAAGTTGATGCGGACATTTGATTTTTTTTTTTTGACAGGCAGAGTGGACAGTGAGAGAGAGACAGAGAGAAAGGTCTTCCTTTGCCGTTGGTTCACCCTCCAATGGCCGCCACGGCTGGCGCGCTGCAGCCAGCGCACAACGCTGATCCGAAGGCAGGAGCCAGGTGCTTCTCCTGGTCTCCCATGGGGTGCAGGGCCCAAGCACTTGGGCCATCCTCCACTGCACTCCCTGGCCTGGCCTGGAAGAGGGGCAACCGGGACAGAATCCGACGCCCCGACCAGGACTAGAACCCGGTGTGCCGGTGCCACAAGGCGGAGGATTAGCCTAGTGAGCCGCGGCGCCGGCCGACATTTGATCTTGAGTGCTAGAATGTGCTCATGTGTCTGGGCCTGAAAATGGGTTCTAAAGAAGAAATAAGAAAGAGGGTATGGACTAAAGGAAGCAATATATATTTAACTTCCCTCATCTATTCAGATTATTTAGGTACCAGTGGCTATTTTGGGAAAACTGAGTGGACTGGCTTCTGTGGATGATGAAATTATCTGAGTCAGTAGAGATGTACTTGATACATGCCATTTAAAAAAAATTCCTTTTTTTTTTAAGATTTACTTATTTATTTGAAAGTCAGAGTTACACAGAAAGGAGGAGAGGCAGAGAGAGAGGCCTTCCATCCGCTGGTTCACTCCCCTGTTGGCTGCAACAGCTGGAGCTACGCCGATCCAAAGCCAGGAGCCAGGAACTTCTTCCGGGTCTCCCACGTGGGTTTATTGGTCCAAAGACTTGGGCCATTTTCTGCTGCTTTCCCAGGCCATAGCAGAGAGCTGAATTCGAAGTGGAGCAGCCGGGTCTTGAAGCGGCGCCCACCATGATGCCTGCACAGCAGACGGCAGCTTAACTCACTGTGCACCTCCACTCAAATAAATATTGAAGTGTTTTTCAAATTGTAGTTCCCAAGGTCAACAGCATTAGCATCACCTGAGAACATAGAAATGTTGATTTCTCCAGTCTTTCCTGACATGTACTGAATCATTTAGGCATTTAGGGTGGGGACCAGAAATCTGTTTTAAGATGACCTCCAGGTAATTCTGATGCAAGTTAAAGTTTGAGAATTCCTGATTAAAAGAATGAATCCTGAGTATCCACAGAAACATAGAATGCCTATATCAGAAAACTTTTTTGAGATATATCTGAGAAATAGAAAGCAAAGCAAATTGGATTCTCAGAGCAACTTTGTAAGAAAAAAATTATAAATCTTATGTGTACGAGATAAAGTCTTCTAGGAAAAAAGCAGTTTGGGAAAAGGATTATCTTTTCAAGAAAATGGTGAGGTGGTGGTAGAGTAATAGGAGATATAGTGTGGAGAAGCCCTTGGTGATTAATTAGGCAGCTGCATTTCATGTCAGGGTTGACCATTCTCCTCATTTGCTGGTGCCTCCCGCACTCCAGTAATGGTTGCAAGATAACTGCTGAATCTCCAGGCCACTTACTGGATCCCATGAAATTTGAAAAAAAAAAAAAGTAATAAAGAAAATATCAACAAACTTGGCTAGAATCACCTTATAGCCACAAACCCACATAAGATTTTATAAATTACAATACCACATAAGTGTATTTCTTATATTCAGAGAGACTTAAGACTATGTTGCATTGGTGAAAATTTTAAAATATAATTAACAAAATGAAAACTCAATTGATGGACTGAATAATAGAATGGACAGAGCTAAAAACAAGACTACTGTGTTAGAAAATCAACCTGTGGCCAGGTTTGTGGCATAGCAGGCATCCCTGCAACACTGGCATCCCATATGGCCAAATCCTAGCTGCTCCACTTCTGATCCAGTTCCCTGCTAATGGCCTTGGAAAGGCAGAGAAGATGACTCAAGTGTTTGTGCCCTGGCCACTGGTGTGAGAGACCCAGATAAAGCTACTGGCTCCTGGATTTGACCTGGCTCAGCCCAGCTGTTGTGACCACCTGGGTAGTGAACCAGTGAATGGAAGATCTTTCTCCCTCCCTTTCTCTCTTTCTCTCTCTCTCTCTCTCTAACTCTGACTTTCAAATAAAATAAGTAAATCTTTCAAAAAAATCAACCTAAAAATTATTAGAAAATATTCCATAGCTTAAAGTCTTTATAAATTTCAAGCACGAATGGAAAAATAGCCATGGAGAAATATCTAAACACCAAAGATTAAATTTTTTAAATCCGAAGAACTTTCTGGAGCGGATGTTTAGCCTGACGGTTAAGAAACCCACAACCCAGGCCAGCGCTGCGGCTCACTAGGCTAATCCTCCACCTGCGGCGCCGGCACACCGGGTTCTAGTCCTGGTTGAGGCTCCGGATTCTGTCCCGGTTGCTCCTCTTCCCATCCAGCTCTCTGCTGTGGCCTGAGAAGGCAGTGGAGGATGGCCCAAGTGCTTGGGCCCTGCACCTGCATGGGAGACCAGGAGGAAGCACCTGGCTCCTGGCTTTGGATCAGCGCAGCACACCAACGGTAGCAGCCATTTGGGGGGTGAACCAACAGAAAAGGAAGACCAAAAAAAAAAAGAAAAAGAAACCCACATCCTGGGGGCAAGTGCTGTGGCACAGTGGTGGTATCCCATATGGGCACCAGTTCAAGTCCTGGCTGCTCTGCTTCTGATCTAGCTCCTTGTTAATGCACTTGGGAAAGCAGCAGAGGATGGCTTAAGTTGTTGGGTCCCTGCATGGGAAGCCCAAAAGAAGCTCCTTGGGTCCTGACTTTGGATCAGCTCAGCTCCAGCCACTGTGGCCAACTGGGGAGTGAATCAACAGATAAAAGACATTCCTCTGTCTCTGTCTCTACCTCTATCTGTATTTTATTGGCAAGACCAATAAAATAAGCAAACTTTTGATAATAAGATAAAAGACACACATAAAAATAGCATTAAGAGGGGTCAGCACTATGGCGTAGCGGGTAAAGCTGTCATTTGCAGTGCCAGCATCCTATATTGGCGCCGGTTTGAGTCCCAGCTACTCCACTTCCACTCTAGCTCCCTGATAATGCACCTGGAAAAGCAGCGCAGGATGGTCCAGGTGCTTGGGCTCCTCACCCAAAAACTTGGAAGAAGATTCTCCTTCTCTCTTTCTCTTTCCCCCTCTCTGTAGTTCAGACTTATAAGAAAATCATAAGAAATTAAAATGGTGCATGCCAAAGATAAAGATTTCTTTGTAATTATCAGAAAAGATAAAAAATAATTCTGTTGCAATAAATCTAAAAATCTAGATCACATAGATGATTTCCATGGGAACAAAATGGACTAAAATACAGATATCTTAATATATCAGTAACCAAAAAATAATTTTTGAGGATTAAATTTTAAAACACCCCTACAAGTATACCAAGACTGGATTATTTAAAGGCAAATCTGCCAAATAAAGAACAGATCATTTTGTACCATATAAACCAAGCCAAAAGATAGAAAAATTTGAAAAACCTGGCAGCCAGTTTTGATATCAAAGCTGAAACTATAATACAAATAAAACGGGAGGCTTATTTCACTTACAAATATGGATTAAGAGTCATAAATAAGATATCAGCATATAAAATCCATCTCTCTGACAAAACCGGGTTTACACAAGGAATTCAAGCATGATTCATTATAATAAAGAAGAATTTGAAAAAAATGATGATTACACTTGGAGCCGGAAGACCTGTGTTCTAGCGTTAGATCATGCAGATCAGTGAGCCTGTCTGCACTGTGGTAATGTTTATGTTTAAAAAACAAATTATGAAAAATAAGATTGGCTTCTTCTCAGGGAGAACACCAAGTGCCGGAGGATGCCGGTACAGCAGGAGGGCCCTGGAATGGGAGGCCTCTGCTGCGGCATGCGGGGCTGCGGTCAGGACCCCAGCAGAGGACAAGGAGTGGCTCCCCATCACCAGGCTGGGCTGCCTGGTCAAGGACATAAAGATCAAGTCCATGGAGGAGGTCTACCTCTCCTCCCTGACCTTCAAGGAGTCTGGATCACTGACTTCTCCCTGGGGGTAGCCCTCAAGGAGGATGTTTTGAAGATCATGCCAGTGCAGAAGCAGATGCAGTCTGGCCAGGGGACCAGGTTCAAGGCATTCATTTGTTGCCATCAGGGACTACACCGGCCATGTTAGCCTGGACATGAACTGCTCCAAGGAGGTAATCACCACCATCCGAGGGGCCATCATCCTTGCCAAGCTCTCAATTGTGCTTGTGTGCAGGTGCTAACTGAGGGGAACAAGATCGGCAAACCTCACACCGAGTCTGGAAAGGGGACGAGACGCTGTGGCTCTGTGCTGCTATGCATCATTCCTGCTCCCAGAGGCCCTGGCATCATCTCCACTCCTGTCCCCAAGAAGGTGCTAATGATGGCTGGCATTGATGACTGCCACAGCTCAGCCAGGACCACCTTCAATGCTATCTCCAAGACCTACAGCTAGCTGACCCCCAACCTCTAGAGATTGTGTTCACCAAGTCTCCCTACTAGGAATTCACAGACCATCTTCTGAAGACTCACAGAGGCTGTGCACAGGACCCAGGTTCCAGCTGTGGCTACAACACAGATTTTCACACAAGAAAAATAAAGTGAATTAAGCCTGTTTAAAAAAAATATTGCATGGAGTGGGGATTTTTTTTTTATTATATTACACTGATCAAGCAAGGATCATTCAGTTAAATGTCTTAGATAGACACACATTTTTACAAAGGAGAAAATGCTTCCTGAGTCATATTTGTAGGGCCACTCCTATAGTGACACATTAAGATTTCTGAAGTGGAAGAAGAATGAGGATCAAACAGTACTTATAATATGGTGATTACTCAGAAAGTGGTTCCAGAAGATAAATAACTAGGGTGAACCTATAGATTAGTAATTGCTACTCAAGCACATTTAATTCTTAGGAATGAATGTACAAATAAAATGAGTTAAACCTGACAACCATTAGGTCAAGTAGTGTAGGTCAAGCACTGAAAAAAATGTCTTTACTCTGATACCTTGCAATACTTCCAAAGTATTCCTCTGTAGTTGACCTCTATGAGATGTTGGTAACAAAATTCTATCAAGCAACTTTACAAAGTATTGTGACATCTATGAATGGAATATCATGTAACCAATAAAAATAAATTTTATAAAGGATAAAAACATATCATTAGAAATAATACCACTAAAATGTTGATTTTTAAGAAGCAGAACATAGAATTGTGAATATAGAGTAGTATCATTGTATTAAAAATATAGACATTTATTTGTAGTTTACATACATATAAAATGCATAATATATGTAAGTGTTCAGTCTTCAACATTTACAGCCATCTGAATTCACTCTTTCCCTGAAAACCAATATAATGCCCTTTTTAATTTCTCTAAACTAGCCAGCCTTTCTTTAATCATCCATTTCTGCGTAATCTCTCTCTTTTGACACTACCTTCTTTAAGGGTAGATGTCCCTAGTCCATCATTCTTCAGAGTACCACTAACCTAAAGGTGTTGGTGTGAAGACCTTTGCTAAAAGTTGAGGATTATGGGAGCAATTTCTATAGCACATACAAGAAACTAAAATAACTAGTAGAATAAGGGAAAATTTCCCCATTAAGTCTACTGTAAAGCTACTAAGATTAAAGCATTATGGTGATGCATCTAGAATAAAGCAATAGGATAAATATTATAGCCAAACATTAAATTCAACATATGTAAAAATTGAGCATATGATAAGAAAAGTGTTCTGTAACAGTAGGGAAAGAAGACACTCTTCAATGGTCAGCAAGAAAACTAGCAAACTATTTTCTTAAATTAGATGCCAACTCATGTTATATTCCAAAATAAATATGGGTTAAATATTTATACTGAAAGTGATAACATTCAACATTAGACGTTAGTAAAGGAATTTCTAGGGCTGGTGCTGTGATGCAGTGGATTAAAGCCTCGGCCTGCAGTGCTGGCATCCCATATAGGTGCTGGTTCAAGTCCGGCTGCTCCACTTTCAATCCAGCCCCCTCCTAACATGCCTGGAGAAGCAGCAGAGGGTGGCCCAAGTCCTTGGGTCCCTGCACCCACTTGGGAGACCTGGAGGAAGCTCCTAGCTCCTGGCTTTGAATAGACCCAGCACTGGCTGCTGCAGTCATTTGGGGAGAGAACCAGCAGATGGAAGGTTTCTCTGTTTCTCTCTCTCTCTCTGCAACTCTGTCTTTCAAAATAAAATAAATAAATCTTTAAAAAAAAAAAGGAATTTCTGAAACCCAAGAGTAAAACTAGATGACTTAGAAAGGAACTAGCCAGTACATGTTTAAAAAGCTGTTCAACTAGTTAAATAAAAAGACAAAAATTTACTTAAAAATATGTTTGTGTTCATAAAATCTAAATAACTGATTGGTTTAAATACCCATCAAAAGAGTTTAGTCAAGTAGTTATGTCCCTGCTACCCATGTGAGAGATACAAATGGAGTTCCTGATTTCTACCTTTGGCTGTCTCAGGCATGTTAGAGTGAACCATTGGGTAGAAGATCTCTTTCCATCTCCTCTTTCTTTCAAATAAACTAAAACTAGATAAATGCAAATTTAAAAATAACTATAATATTTGTACAATTTGGCTTATTTTTAAAAGCTCTCAAAAAAGGAAATAGATAAATCTATAGTTGTCTGGTTTTTTGTTTGTTTGTTTTTTACTAAAGAAGACTTAGTAGAAATAGAAAATAGTAACCCAAAGGGACAAATACCACTTGTTCTCCTTGATAGGTGACAACTAACTGAACACCAAAAAGGAAACCTGTTAAAGTGAAATGAACACTATGAGAAACGGTGACTTGATCAGCCCTTGCCCTGACTGTTGATGAGCAACTTAATATGTTATCCCTCTTAGTATTTTTTTTAATACTTTTGGTTGAATATTGTAATCAATACACAATTCTTCTTAAGTGCTGAAACTTAACTGAAAAGTGATCGCTGTTAAATATAACAGTGGCAATAAGAGAGGGAAGAGATGTGCAATTCGGGACATGCTCAAGCTGACTTACCTCAAATGGTAGAGTTAGAAACATACCAGGAAATTCCAATTCAATCCTATCAAGGTGGCATGTACCAATGCTATCTCACTAGTCCAAGTGATCAATTTCTGTTCACAACTGATCATAATGATAGGACTAAGAACCAAAGGGATCACATAAACAAGAATAGTGTCTGCAAATACTAGCTGATAGAATACAAAAGGGAGAGAATGATCCAACCTGGGAAGTGAGATACACACATACAGACCCATAGAATGGCAAATGTCCTGAACAACACTCTGGCCTCAGAATCAGCCCTTAAGGCATGTGGATCCAGCTGAAAAGCCCATGAGAGTATTTCAGGCATGGAAAGCCAAGACACTCTGGGGGAAAAAAAAAAAAAAACCTAAATGAAAGATCTCCGCGAGTGAGATCCCAGTGGAAAGAACGGGTCATCAAAGAAGGAGGTACCTTTCTCTGAAGGGAGGAGAGAACTTCCACTTTGACCGTGGCCTTGTCTAAATATGATCAGAGTCAGTGAACTCAGGGGGCTTCCATAGCCTTGGCAGCTCATGACAAGAGCCTAGGGTGATTACTGAGGCCATAAACAAGAGTGTCAATTTGTTAAGTCAACAACAGGAGTCACTGTGCACTTACTCCTCATGTAGGATCTCTGTCCTTAGTGTGCTGTACATTGAGATTTAATGCTATAACTAGTACTCAAACAGTATTTTTCACTTTATGTTTCTGTGTGGGAGCAAACTGTTGAAATCTTTACTTAATGTATGCTAAACTGATCTTCTGTATATAAAGAGAATTGAAAATGAATCTTGATGTGAATGGAATGGGGGAGGGAGAGGGAAAGGGGAGGGTTGCGAGTGGGAAGGACGTTATGGGGGGGAAGCCATTGTAATCCATAAGCTGTACTTTGGAAATTTATATTCATTAAATAAAAGTTAAAAAAAAAAGAAAATAGTAACCAAAAGTGCCTCATAATTTCACCCTCTGAGACAATTTCTATTAAGTATTCAGTATGAGGACAGGCACTTGGCTTAGGAGTTTAGATGTTAATAATCATGCCTAGGTCCCACATCAGAGTACCTAGGTTCAACTTCCAACAGCAGCTTCTGATTCCTGTTTCCTGTTAATGCAGACCCTGGGAGGCAGTAGTGATTGCTCAAGTAATTGAGTTCTTGTTGCCCATGAAGGAGGCCTAGATTGAGTTACTGGCTCATAGCACTGAACCCAGCCAATTTGGGCATTTGTTGGTGGACCAGAAGATAGGAGATCAATCTCTCTCTCTCCCTCTCTCTCTGCTTCTCAAAAAAATCATAGTAATACATCCTTTTGTAATTTGTTACATGTATACATTATTTCTCTACAAAAATAAACATCATGTCATCAAAATTTTCATGAGATTGGACAATCTCTAGTCCTAACCTTCTAATCAGAAAAGTGTAGAGTATTGATTTTCATCAAATTTTTTTTGCTTCTTTCCCAGATTAGACCAAGCATTTATTTGCTTTTCATTTTATTCAACTCCACCCATTAAACCACAACTTATCAGGTCCTTTCAAGATAAGCTGGCTGTAAGTCATGATACCTTGGCTGGTCTATCCAGACCTGTCTGACTCATTCACCTAGTCTTGGCTAGGCTCATTTCTTGGATTATATGGTCCAGTACATATTAATGAGGTATACACAGAAATCACTCTATTACTGCCACTAACCAGTTTTGGACTTGAATAGATCACTTGTCTCTCTGGAACTGTTCTTTCATGCAATCAATTATCTATCAACTTCTGAGTGTCTTTTGCACATACAACACTGATTAAATATTGGGAATACTATTGTTAATATGACACATATCTGCCTTCCAAGAGTGATAGAGAAAGGCAGAGAGGCAAGTAAGCACAGATATAAAATGTGAGAATGAAGAGAAAAGGCAGCCCAAAAGAGTTTGACCACAAGGTTGTCAAATTCCTTTCAAACTTTAAAAATATATGGCTTACCTTAAAGAAAGGAACTAATTTTCCATCATATTAGAAATTATATGTTTATTCCTCAAACACCTAACCTACTAGCAACACAGTATACTGCGGAACATGGATTTTTCCCTTTGTGATCATCTGGCTAACTAGGAGTTTTGACTTGCTGACTTGGCCAGCATGAAGAGAAGGAATCATAGCCTATCCTATCCATAGCCTAGAAAAGGATCAAAATTCAAAGTCTGGACTACAGTTTCTACTGAATCTATATTGGTTTGGCACCATTGTAAAGTTGAAAAGTCATAAGCAGAAACCATCTGAAGTCAACATCTTTTTAAATGTTTGTTTATTTTTTTATTTTTATTTCAAAGTGTGTGTGTGTGTGTGTGTGTGTGTGTTGGCGTGGAAAGAGACAGAGACAGAGAGAGATCTTCCATTCATTGGTTCACTTCCCAAATGTCCACAACAGCCAAAACCAGGAATCGTCCTGGTCTCCCACGTGAAGGGCAAGGACCCAAGTACTTGAGCCATCATCTGCTGCCTCCCAGGGTACATATTAGCAGGAAGCCGGATGAGAAATAGGGTGGGACTTGAACGCAGGCATTTCAATATGGGATGTGAATGTTCCAACCAGCGGCTTAACTGCTGCACCACACCTGCCCCTGTCTATCTCTTTACCATTAAGGAGGCATGTCACAGACCCCTAATCCAAAGTAGCCATTCATATTTTGCCAGATGATCTGCAAATGTCTTTAAGTTAGAAATGTGTGTAGGAATTGACAACAGACTTTTCTGGGTATGTACCACCTTGTTTGGTCTGTCCCGTGAATTTCTGGGCTTCCAGGTGTGCGAACCAAGCAGGAAAGAGTTCTGGAAGGGCGGCATACTCAGGGCAGCTGTCAGGGGAGCAGATTCAGAGCACAGCTGTTCAGCTCAGAGTGGCAGAAACAAAGACTGTTTCTGCCTGCCACAGAAATCAGCTGGGATATCTGCTATTCTTGCCAATTGGTCTATATTAAATTTGTAATTCAGGGGCTAAAATTAAAACTAAAACTAAGCCACGATTTCTGGAACTATCTTCAAACATTCAAGTCACAGCAGTACTTCTTTTAATACAGCCAGCCATTTTCTGAGGCTAAAAAGGAATTTCCTGTAAGCAGAAAAGTCTGAAGAGAGTTCTTCAAAGATCCTTGAGGGAAATTTGTCTGAGAGCAAGAAAGGAAAGTTCAAGATGCTTTAGAGACTACACATATGGAAAAATACTTAGACTGCCATGGTAGAGGAGGTTAGCATAGACAGTACATGAAAATGCACTATTGAGTTAGAAATCCTGCTCAAAACTAAGAGTATGAGCACTATTAAAGATCGCCTTGTAAAACACAGACACAGAACACACACATGTGCACACATAATACATTATATGAAGGTGAAGTAGGCAGGCATATAGGTTAAAATTGATTAGGTTTGTGAGCTGGAAGAACACACCTTTGCCACACTCCTATTTGATCTCACGCCCTACCTGATACCTTTGCCACACCCCGTGTGACCTTATGCCTCTACCTGGCCACACCTGGGTGCCCCCCAGCCAATCAGGTTAATTAACCACTCCCCTTTGAAAGTGGGTTAAAAGCCTGGGACACAGTGTGTCTGTCCTTCTCTTTTCCCTGGCCTCTTGCCAGGAGGGGGCTTGCTGTAGCCCTGCGCCTCCAGGGCACGTGGCCTTCGGGACACCTGCCCTAGGCTTCCTGGCCTAGATGCTCCTCCACGTGGCTGGTTCCTGGTGCTTGGTATGAACCCAGATTTACCTCTCTCTCTTAATAAAGCTCTCACTCTCTTATGCATCTTTCTCACTAAATAAAAGCCTAAAATGTACCGTGCTGCCTCTGATCCAGCTCCCTGCTAAGGCATCTGGGAAAGCAGCAGAAGATGACCCAAGCCCTTGGGCCCCTGAACCCACGTGGGAGACCCAGAGGAAGCTCCTGGCTCCTGCTGGCTCCTGGCTTCAGGCTGACCAGCTCAGGCCATTGTAGCCTTCTGGGGAGTGAACCAGCAGATGGAAGATCTCTCTCAGTCTCTCCCTCTCTCTAACTCTGCCTTTCAAATAAATAAAATCATCTTTTTCAAAAAGATAGAAAAAGCTATGCATGAATTTCAAAATTTTATGCACCAAATTCAACTTACTTCTATTTTCATTTTCCATGAACTTTTAAAAATCCCTCATGTATACATATTATATTAATATTATATACATTATATATAATATATATTAATGCAGGAGTGAGAATCAATTTTTTTTAACTATGGCTGTAGCAACATCCGTCGAGCAACTGTCCTGATTTATCTGGAACTTAGGGTATCCTGGGACATGGGATTTTCAGTATGAAAATGGGACAGTCCTGGGCAAGTAGGATGATTGGTCACCCAATGTAAGGGTTCCATCCAATTGGAAGAGATCCCAGATGTGTACAACCAAGGTAAACTTACTGACACTACACCTGATCTCTAATCCCTGCTATCTGAGAATTTTTGTACCAAATAAGCCCTAAGAGTCATGCAGTCCCATGCTTAGTTCCCCAGATTTCTTGTGCTTTCTCTTGTCTCTGAGCCTTTACACACACTGCTTCATCCACCTAGAAAAGAATGGGTCATCAAAGAAGGAGGTACCTTTCTCTGAAGGGAGGAGAGAACTTCCACTTTGACCGTGGCCTTGTCTAAATATGATCAGAGTCAGTGAACTCAGGGGGCTTCCATAGCCTTGGCAGCTCATGACAAGAGCCTAGGGTGATTACTGAGGCCATAAACAAGAGTGTCAATTTGTTAAGTCAACAACAGGAGTCACTGTGCACTTACTCCTCATGTAGGATCTTTGTCCTTAGTGTGCTGTACATTGAGATTTAATGCTATAACTAGTACTCAAACAGTATTTTTCACTTTGTTTCTGTGTGGGAGCAAACTGTTGAAATCTTTACTTTATGTATGCTAAACTGATCTTCTGTATATAAAGAGAATCGAAAATGAATCTTGATGTGAATGGAAGGGGAGAGGGAGTGGATAAGGGGAGGGTTGCGGGTTGGAGGGACGTTATGGGGGGGGAAGCCATTGTAATCCATAAGCTGTACTTTGGAAATTTATATTCATTAAATAAAAGTTTAAAAAAAAAGAAAAAGAAAATCCCTTCCTGATCTAGCTAACACCTATTACATCCTACAAGAAGACTTCTTGGTATGTCTGGGGGTGGGGGGTGGGGGGTTAGTGGTCAGTGTTGTGACACAGTGGATTAAGCTGTGGCCTACAATATAGGAATCCCATATGAGCACCAGTTCTAGTCCAGCTGCTCCACTTCCCAGCCCAGCTCCCTGCTAATGTGCCTGGGAAGGTAGCAGCAGATGACCCAGATGCGCTGGGATTGAGTTCCAGGCTCCTGACATCAGTCTGACCCAGCCCAGGATGTTGTTGCCATCTGGGGAGTGAACCAGCAGATGGAAGATCTCTCTCTCTCTCCGCAACTGCACTTAAATAAATAAATAAATCTCTTAAAAAAAAAAAAAAAAAAAAGAGGAAGAAGACTTCTTGGCCTTTCAAAAAACTGAATTAGGTAGCTTGCTGAATTTCTTTCCCAGGCAGGACTCCTAAATTACTTATGTACTCCTAAATTTAGGATTTGAGGTGGGGGGGTAGTAGTGGAGGGGGTTAATCAGAAAGAGGGTTCCAAAGAGGCAAGGCTGCTAATCCCAATTTACTTATGAATGAGAAGGAATTGGAAAGCAGGTCTCCAAATTCTAAATAGAATTCAGTAATGGTTGGTAACATTCTCCATGGAGCCACTAAAGCTACCATGGCCTTTTGTCCATGCTTCCAGCTCCTAGGCAGAGCAGAAAAGAATCTGAATCCTATGATTTTAGGCACAAGAATGGGGACCCACTGTTTCTGCAGGTGTGGGCCCCAGCTCTTCTTGTAGAGAAATATTTTTCTTTAGGTTAGTCCATTGTTATTTCTGAGAAAATAATTACTGTAAGTCCTCGAGAGCTGTAATTAGTTAATAAGGCACCAGCAAACCTATAGCCCTTCCAGGTGGGAAGAATGAACCAGAGCAGAAGGACCCTCTGCCTTGCTCGCTCGCTCTCTAGACCCACCAACCAGACTAGGAAGAGTGTCACTTGAGACTGCAGGATTCAGGAAAGGATCAAAGATGTGACTGCTCCCCTCTGTGGAAAGGAGAAGAGTCACGTAGGAGCCAGGTGAGGCATGGGTGCTAAGTGGGGTAAAACCAGGTCAGGAATGGACAATACTCAAAGGAACTGTATTAATTACAACCTGAGCAGAAAACATAACATAAGCATACTCACAACAGGAAAATTCAACAAGACTTGAATAAAGGCCTTATTTACAAAGGTATGGGCAGGGTGTAGAGAAACCACAAGGGATTAGTACGATTCTGGGGCTGGTACAGCAGGCGTTACTGCCCCCAGGTCTGGTCCTGGAGGCAGAGAGGGCACCATGAGACATAAGCTTAATCTTTGTGGTAGCAGGACTCAGCCAGCAGGCAGCGACATGCAGAAGGGAGTGGAACTCACTCTCCCTTCTCTTTATTCCCTGCAGATGCTCTCCTAGGCCAAAAGGTGAGAATTCCATTCATACAATACAGCGTTCTCTTCCTGGTGCCCAAGGCTGAGTAGAAAAATGTAGTAAAGAAAGTCTATACGGCACAGGGTGCCCAACATAGGAACACTTACCATGAAAGGCCGGCCGCCTCTAATTCAGTTACACACACAAAAATCCAAGATACTTAGAACTTGAATTTTGGCAGTGGTTAAAAGCATTGGCAAGATTGCCTACATCCACATTCTTGTTCTACCATTAACTAGCCAAATTGTTTCACCCCTCCAAAACTTAGTTTACTCAAGTAAATAGGAAATAAGCACAATAATCCTACACGCTCATAGGATTGTTGAGGTTCAGTAAAGTACTCAGCATGGTTAGATACATAGCTTGTGCTCAACAAATATTCATATTAATTTTCCTGTTATCTCTATTACTATTTCTGATAAATAGTATATATCCTGTGCCACCTGATGTTTTCCTGTTGAAGAGGCTAAAAGTTCAAGGAAGCAAGGGAAAAGTAAAAGAGTCTTTTCTATCCCATTCCTTCCAGCACCAAGAGAAGAAGAGAGTGCTGAGACACAGAGGCTATTGTGGAAGCCAAGACACCCAGAATTCCAGCAATGTCAGAGGAATATTTGCAAGAGAGATGGTGTCACATGCAGGTTAAAAACTTCAATCTCCAGAAAAGGGTTGAGAAGTTCACAAATCTCTGTTGAGAAATGAGAACTGCAGCAGTTCATTAGTAATCTTAGCATGTGCCTGACAGAGGGAAAACGTCAGGATACTTTTTAAATCTGTGTAAATTTTGCTTTATAAAACTGGTCTTAATTTAAGTATATTTGCAGAAAATGATGCCATTCGATTTTGTACTTGTGAAGCCAGGATTTCCTCCCTTTTTCACACCATAAGCATAATTTTTTATAATAAAAATTCTTGTTTTGACAACCTGACATAGCTAAGTTTCAAACCAAAAATTAGAATTGGTAAGTTAATAGGATTCTGTGGATCCATGAGCCCTAAGTTCAGTATCAGATATGAATGCAGAAGCAATGGTGGGGGTTTGGTGCAGTGGTTAAGGTGTCTTGAGATGCTGCATCCTACATGAGGGTGCCTGGCTTCAGTTCTGGCTCTGCTTCCAATTCCAGCTTCCTGCTAGTGTGCATCATGAGAAGCAGGTGCTTCTGTCCCCGCTACTCATGGGGGAGACCTAGATTGAGTCCCAGTCTCCTGTTTTTTGCCTTGCCCAGCCTTGGCTATTGTAGCCACTGGGGAAGTGAACCAAGGCATGGAAAATCTCTGAGTGTGCCTCTGTGTCTCTGCTTTTCATGTAAAAATAAATAGATAAATAAAAATTTTACAAAGGCATGCAAAACTAGAAAACACAGAACACAATTTCTCCCAGAGGAGTCATGGTTTGGGATGTCCATATCCCATACTGATGTGCCTGAATTTGAATTCCAGCTCTGCTCCAGATTCTGGCTTCCTGTCAACTTATTTCATCAGTGGCAGCAAATGATGGCTCAAGGATTTGGGTCCGTGTCACCCACATGGGAAGATGAAATTGAGGTCTTGGCTTCTGGGCATCTGGGGAGTGAACAAGCAGATGAGAGGTTTGTTTGTCTCTGTCTTTCTCTCTGTGTTGTTTGCGTCTCAAATAAACAAAGTCAATAAAATTAAAAAAAAAAATGAGTTGAGGGCAAAGGACTAACATCCAGGATAAGTATAACACAATTCTTGTGCTTAACATTGGAGTCTTTGAATTTCTTGCCTGTTTTGATTAAGAAACTTGAACAGACATTTGTAGGTATTTTTTTGTGTGTGGTTGATTGTCTTTGGGCTTAAAAAATAGCTTTACTGAAATACAATTCACATAGCATATAATCCACTCAATTAAAGTACAAAATTGAATCATTTAGTATTATGGTACAACCATTACCACAGTCAATTTTACAACATTTTAATCACCTCAGAAAGAAGTCTTGTACCTTTTAGATATCACTTATTTGTTCCCCATCTTTTCTCCACTCCCAGTCCTAAGCGTTCCACTAATGTATTTTACCTCTCTATGGATGTATCTACTCAAGACATTTCATACCCATGGAATGATATAATGTTAAGATCTTTTGTGACTGTTTTCTTTCACTTAGCATACTGTTTTTAAGGTTTATCTATGTTTTAACTTGTATTGCTGGTTTATTATTTTAATAGCAAAATAAAACGCTATTGTATTTTGTTTATCCCTCATCAGTTCATGGAACCTGGGTTGTTTCCATCTTTTGGGTAAGATGAGTAATGCTGCTATAAACATTCATATATATGAGTTTTTATATGGCCACATGTTTTCCTTTCTCTTGAGTAGATAGCTAGGAATGGAATTGATCGATCATGTGGTAGATCTATGCTTAACTATTTAAGGAACTACCAGATCATTTTCCAAAGTGGCTGCAGCACTTTGCATTCCATGACTCCTTCATGTTTTCCTCCTAGCCTTAGAACTGCTAAAATGGTGCTCAGCTTAATATCTAAGGGAAACAACAAAATATTGAGTAGGTCTCTACAACAGTCATTTACATAAATAATTTTTCTCCAAAATAAACATTTAGTTCTCACTTCTCCATCCATTCCAAATGTATATTGACCATTTACAACCAGTCTCCGTGTATCTTGTAAGGATTCAAATAAGAACTGTGTAGCCCTGTGTAGCCCTGTGAGGTACATTCACTTTTTAATTTTATTATCAAACAACAAATGAGATAGGGAGCAAGACCTTGAATATCTCAATTCAACAGATGGCAAAACAAAAACAACACAGGAAAATTTGTAACTTGCCTTAAGACACATATAAGAGAGACAAGAAATAATATCACATATTTCAAATTTTTATGTACTTATTTTCATTTTATTTGAAAGACAGAGAGACTGAGACAGCCAGAGGTCTTCCACCTGATGGTTTATTCCTTAAATGACTACAACAGCAAGAGCTGGGCCGGGCCAAAGCCAGGAGCCCAGAACTCCAGCTGGGTCTTCCACATAAGTGGCAGGCATCCAACTACTTGAGCCATCATCTGCTGCCTCCCTGGCATCCTGCCTTCCCTTAGCAGGAAGCTGGATTAGAAGCAGAACCAGGACTCAAACCAGGCACTTCAGTGGCATTTTTTTTTTTTTTTGACAGGCAGAGTGGACAGTGAGAGAGAGAGACGGAGAGAAAGGTCTTCCTTTGCCATTGGTTCACCCTCCAATGGCCGCCGCGGCCGGCGCACTGCGGCCGGCGCACCGCGCTGATCCGATGGCAGGAGCCAGGTGCTTTTCCTGGTCTCCCATGGGGTGCAGGGCCCAAGCACCTGGGCCATCCTCCACTGCACTCCCTGGCCACAGCAGAGGGCTGGCCTGGAAGAGGGGCAACCGGGACAGAATCCGGTGCCCCGACTGGGACTAGAACCCAGTGTGCCGGCGCCGCTAGGCGGAGGATTAGCCTAGTGAGCCGCGGCGCCGGCCAAGTGGCATCTTAACCACTGCTCCAAAAGCCTGCTCTTATCTCATATTTCAATCTCTTCCTTCAGGAGGTTACAATTCAGTAGGAATGATAAGATCTTAACATAAATGATAACAATGCAAGATGCCTGTGTTATGAGGCAAATGGGTAATGAGCCAAAATGTAGTAAGAAGTTAGTAAGAGGCAATAGCAAATGAGGATGAGGGTACAGTGGAGAGAAAGGAGGAATATCCAAGAGAGACTTCCTGAAGGAAAACAGAAGGTGGCACCAGAGTTGGGCCTTACAGGATGCATAGGAGTTTGATCACAGATGCCACATTTAAAAACAAAACAAAACTGTTTTTTATTCAGTAGCAATAAAGATTGGCAGAGTTTTTTCCAAGGATTTTTGTATTCAATGTAGTGCTTTAGTGACACTCTTACAGTGTTGTATGGAAAAAAAGTAAAAAAAAAAAAAAGATAATGGAAGTGGAAACATCAGTTTAAAAACTAGAAAAACAACCCAAGTGCAAAATAACGGAGGTATAAATCAGAAGTTCTTACCACTAGGTACTTTGCCCCAGGAGACATTTTTGGCCATCATATAGGGGACAGCACTTCTGGCATCCATTGACTAACAACCAGGAATGTAGCTAAACATAGTATAAAACACAGGAGAATATAGCGAAGAATCACTTGGCCCACAAGAAAGTTGAGGAAACCTGTTCTAAATTAAGGAGGTGGCAGTGAAAATAAAAGCAAGTGACAGATGTTAGAATTATTTTCAAGGAAAAAATAGTAGAATTTGTTGATGGATTGAGTCTGTTTGCAAGAGTTAGGGAGTAGATGATTTATAACCTGCATGATTGACAAAATTATAATAATAGCTAAAAATATTTTAAGCTACTTAATAGTAGGAGGAAGAAAGAATGTTTTGAATATATGATGTACTTTTATTTTTAATGTTCTCAGTATCCTTTCTTTAAAACCTCTCCCAAAACTGGCATATGATTTGGAAGGGGAATATGATGCCCTCAACCTCACCCTGAGAGATAAACTCTTTACCTAGTTCTGGCCAATCGGAATCCACCATAGACTTGGACTTAATGATTCTGTAGGGAACATATGTACAAGCTGGCCAATGAGAGGTCTCCCTGAAATTTGACATATGTTTACACATGAAGCCAGAATGTCTGAGAAGGAAATTAACCTAAAGTAGACAGAGCACAGTGAGAGAATGAGAGCAAGAATGAGAGCAAGAAAGAGAAGCAGAGAGAATTGTAGTGATAAAGTTTAAGTGGCTAGGTCCAGCTAATGCCTGAAATACTAGTTACATTAAGTCATTACATTTCCTGTTTTAGTTAAGCTAGTTTGAGTTGGATTTCTATTACCTAAAGAAAAGTTTCCTTTTATAACAAAAAGATGAGTTTAGCTTTAGATATGTCAGATGGAAAATTCCTTGAATAGGTATAAATGGTAAAGCACCTAGAATTTAAGGGATTGGATTGTTAGGAGATATATTTAGAAATTATTTCTTTAAGAATGACAGAGTTCAGAGGAAGGAGAATGATTGCAATCCTTTTGAAATAGGTCTAGAATAGAGAAAAAGACTTACAGGGCAGGCTTTTAGTGCAGCAATTAAGACGCTGCTTGGGCTCCCTACATCCCGTACCACAATACCTGGGTTTGATCCCCAGCTCCACCTCCTTTTCCAACTTCCTGATAACATGCATCGTGGGAGGCAGCAAGTGATGGCTCAAATAGTTGGGTCCCTGCAACCCATGTGGGAGACGCATATTGAGTTCCAGGTTCCTGACTATAGCCTTGCCCAGCCCTGATTGTTGTAGGCATTTGGTGAATGAACCAGTGAATGAGAAATCTCTTTCTGTGTGTCTGTCTCTCGTCCTCTGTCTCTCTACCTTTTAAATAAATAACTTTTAAAATAAAAAATACAATACTTTATTATCTGTAATAAAATAAAATAAATTATTAATTATTAATAATTCTGTTATAAATGGTGATCATTCAGAAATAGTAATCCTAGTAGAGACAGGAAATTGGCCATGTGTGAGTTATTTTGAAATATTCATGATTTCATTATATGTAGAGTAGTTTTGAATTTGTTCACTTGTAATCTATCAATGTGCTCATGCTTTGTGCATATGTACTTAGATATCTTTGCTCTGTTTTCCCTGTTCTGCTCCATATCACAGAGGGTTGGTTTGTGTAAAACACCTTGTCCAGACTTCTTTGCCAACTGGCTGCAGATTTGTTCAACCAGTTGAGCATCATTGGCAGGCGTTTGGCATGGAGGAGTTGGGAGAAGCCAGAGTGTGTCTCATCTTCCTTCCTTGCTTTGGCCAGTGTTTCTGACGACCCTCCTAAATTCTGGTGAAATCACCTTCTCTTTTTGTCACTTCAACCCTGGAGGTGCTGGCAAGTTCCTGCTTTTGCTAATCCGTGATTTCACTATTTGCTGCTTGCCCTTTTAGCTGTTCCAATGCCTTTGTAACCAGTTCCCCATGTTAAATCCTCTGTTAATTACTTGGTTTGAGTTCTTTTTTCCTGATTGCATTCTGGCTAATCCATTTTGCTCGGTCTCCAATTCAAAATACCAAAACTGAGATGATAAACAGAGGAACAAAAGGAACTCATTGACAATTTTTGAACTTTCAACTCTTTTCTTAAGACTTATTTATTTATTCATTTATTTTAAAGGCAGAGTGACAGAGAGTGAGAGACAGCAAGATGAAGAGAGCTCTTCCATCCTCTGGTTCCTACCCCCAAATGCATGTAACGTCCGGGGCCATGCCAAGCTAAAGCCAGAAGGCTGAAACTCTATCAGGGTCTCCTAGGTGGGTACAGGAGCCCAAGTACTTGGACCATATTCTGCTGCTTTCCCAGGCACATTAGTAGGGAGCTGGATCAAAAATGGAGCAGCTGGACATGAACCAGCACTCCAGTGTCTAATACCAGCATCCCAAAAGGCAGCTTAACCCACTGAGCCACAATGCCAGTCCCCAGACCTTTTTTTTATTTTTTAAAGAAATTCTTTCTTTCTTTAAGAACTATTTATTTCATTTACTTGAGAAGCAGAGTTACAGACTGAGAGAAGGAGGACAGAGAGAGAGGTCTTCTATCTGCTGGTTCACTCCCCAAATGGCCGCAATGGCCAGATCTGGGATGATCTGAAGCCAGGAGCTAGGAGCTTGTTCTGGGTCTCCCACATGGGTGCAAGGGCCCAAGCACTTGAGCCATCTTCTACTGCTTTCCCAGGCCATCAGCTGGGAGCTGGATTAGAAGTGGAACAGCCAAGAAAGACTCAAACCAGTGCTCATAGAGGATGCCAGCCTTACAAGCAGTGGCTTTACCTGCTGTGCAACAATACTGGCTAGACCTTTTAATTCAGTTGAGATACACAAAACTATTTTGTTTTACTGATGGATATAGACATATAAACTATATTTCATAATAAGAAACATAGTGCCATATAAAAATTAAAAATTACAATATAAAACAGTGTAGATATGAGTTTCAGAGTTCAAAAGAGGGAGATTGATATAAAGCAGATATCAAGAGAAGGCTTAATGGAAGAAAAAAAGACCAAAGCTGGCCTTTAAACGATGGAAAACCAAATAGTAGCAAACAGAATTACAGATAACACTATGTGAGCAAAAGGCAGAACATAAGCAAAGAAGCAGGAAAATGCACTGCATGTTCACGGAAGGCCTGAACTAAACTGAAGCAGAGGCATCAATGGGTAAATTGGTTCACATACTTATGGAAAGGTGACACTGTAGAGGACTTTCAATTGTAGGAAAAGAGCTATGAAATCTATGGGATGACAGAAAAACTGAATGGAAAGACCATGTCATCTAGAAGATGCTGTTGTTTGGATACAGTCTCAGTGTATCCCTCAAGGATTGGAGGCTCTGTCTCAAGTGTGGCAATGCTGAGAGGTTATGTGGGACTTTTAAGAGGTAGCAACTATTGGGAGTTGTTTAGGTCACTGGGCGTATTGCCCTCAGAAAGGATTAAGTAGTTCACATGGGTCCCTGACTAGTTCTCTCAGAGGGATTGTTAAAAAAAGAACAAATGTGTCCTCTGATTCCTGTGCTGACTTCCTGTCTCACCATGTCATCCCTTCTGCACATGCTCCCTCCATTGTGATGCCATGTACATTACAGCCCTCACCAGAGCCAAGTCAGTGCTGGAACCATGCCCTTAAACCTCCAGAACTGTGAATTAAATAAGCTTTTTTTCTTTATGTATTACCCAGCCTCAGTTATTTCATTATAGTAGCAGAAAATAAACTAATACTGAAGATTTGGGTTTTAGCCCTTCATCCCCTTATGGAACAAGGAGTATAGTAGCTAGTTTCTATTTCCATTCCTTTACCTACTTTGTAATCTTAAAATCTTTAGGGTACCAGTTGACTAATTGCAGAGGAGTTAATAACAGTTGTCTAAAAACTTAAGATTTTTGCTGTTGTTTTTCAGATTGCTGAGTGTTTCTTAGACACTCCTATGAATGCAACTTTGTATTAGGTCTTAGATTATGAGTTCAGTCTAATTTTTTTCCAAGGTCTGATTTACTCCTTCAAAATAAAAAAATGACTCTAGGTTGCATAAAAGTAACCAGAAATAACAGTATTTTTCCCAGCATGTAGTTCTAGAACATGCTTCATTGATGTAACTTTAACCTAACTAAAATGGGAAAAATGAAGCAATATTTTAATACAGCATATTAACTGCCTTTAAAGTAAAAGCATACATAAACCCAAGAAAGAACATGCCATTTGAAATTTCATGTATTTTTGAGAAGGAAAATGAAACATGAATGCAAAGGTTAAAAGTTATTTTAGAATTTATAAATGGGTTAGCTTGACAGATAGCTGATGAAATAAAATTCTACAAACCATTTTATATTAAAGTGAATTTGTTTTGTCATGTGTATTATAATTCACATTAGAAAAGCTAGTAATCATTCTACTGTTACCTCAAGGTTTATTGTGGGAAGAATCTGGAGAAGCAATTGCTTAGCTCTTATCCACTGCCAGGAATGAATTACAGTCAGAACAAACAAAAGACTTAATTATAGCCTTTAAGTGAAAGCAGGTACAGTACACGTGGAACTGAAATCTTATCCAAGTCAAATTAAAAAATAATAATAAGAGAGAGAATAAAAGAAGTGAACTAACTGGAAGTTTAGCATTTGGAAGAAGAAATCAAAGTTAATTTCTACCTTTCTATAAATTGATATTGGTAAAAATTAGCTTGGTATTTTGAGTCTTTGAAAGGATTTGCAACTAATTTTGAGTCTATTTTGTTAACTTCCTCCAAAATAATATTTCAGCACTGGTAATAAAAAATATACAGTACTGTGAAATAAAGATACATGTGACTTAAGCATAGATTATACAATATGTAATTTCATTTATGACCTAAGCTGGGGGTAGGGGGCTTTTAATAGAAAACACATAAAAAATAAGCCTCTTAACATAAGGTTAGTCAAAGCTTACCAAAGTCATATAATCAGGTCATTTAGTAAAATGAGTAGGCCGGGAAATGAGGAAACATTAATCTAAGGGGCATTTTCAGTTCTGAGTAATGTCATGGCAAAGCAAGCCAGCTTAATTGTTGTACTTCTACATGATGGTGACACTGAGCCATCCCCCGGGTTTAACAAGGTTTTCAGCTAACCCTTAATTGTTAAGTCATTATAACAACTACCGATGTGTCATTCCTGCTATAATTGCTTTAGGATCTTTTCAGCACTTATTTTGCATTTACTGTTAGTATTAAGAGATGATTACTTCTGTCAACTGCATGTATACATTTGTTATAAGACATTTTTAAACGCAAGCACAACATGATGGAAATAACCTTCATCTCTTAGTGCTGTGCTAAGGACATTACCTCTTTGCACTCTGAAGGTCAAAAATGACAAAAACAACAAAAGGAGCACATTCAGTCAGTCCAAAAGCAGTTTCATAAAAACCTTGCAAAGAAAAGAAAGCAACAATTTTCACGTAGCCAATGTGTTGTTAGGAAAGAGAATTTATTTACCTTGGTAACCACTACATCCTCCACCCCTTCTAAAAAAAAACCTATTCCCATGTCACTTACATGGCCAAGCTTCTTTCAGCTCAGTCTCATGGCCCACACAGGCTGAGGAGCTGTGGAAAACAGTATCCCTGGAAGGAAGGAGTCACTTCCCTAGCCATATTGGGTCTTTCTGTCCTACATCTCAATAACAAGGGGGCAGCTTGTAAAAAGCCCTTGACAATTACTTTTTCCCGTTCCTATGCCTTCTTGAAAAATAATAGTGGTCTTTATCTGAATGAACTTAAATTGAAGTCAGGCAGGTAATTCACATAAATATTTTGATCTCTTCTGATTGAGTAGAAGTTTACAGCATCTAACCACAGTTCTTCAGTTGTCAAAATTAAAATACCCATCATCCATAGCCTCTGAGTAATTTATTGCCATGGTAGACTTAAATATAGGAGACAAGATGTAACTGTGAGCTCTACATACTTTGAGGACTTTTCTCTTCTTCTTTTTTTTTTTTTTTTTTTTTTTTTTCCAGGCAGAGTTTGACAGTGAGAGAGACAGAGAGAAAGGTCTTCCTTCGGTTGATTCACCCTCGAAGTGGCCGCTACGGCCGGAGCGCTGCGCCGATCCAAAGCCAGGAGAAGATGCTTCCTCCTGGTCTCCCATGCGGGTGCAGGGCCCAAGTATTTGGGCCATCCTCCACTGCCTTCCCGGGCCACAGCAGAGAGCTGGACTGGAAGAAGAGCAACCGGGACAGAACTGGTGCCCCAACCGGGATTAGGACCCAGAGCGCTGGCGCCGCAGGCGGAAGATTAGCCTAGTGAGCTGTGGTGCTGGCTGAGGACTTTTCTCTTATCCATCTGTGGAGGGACAAGAAAATGTCCTCACTCTGACTGTTGGTCAATGCAAACTCACAAACCCCAGGGCTTGTGACAGCACTTCTGGGAAAATAGCAAGTTAAATTTTGACCACAGTGATATATATGTGGACCAGCAGACTTCCATCAATCCCATGCTGGTTCCACCTTCCTGTTGATGCCCCCAGTGTGGGTGTTTACCTCTCTCTACAGAGAGGGAAGCTTTTGAAATCCTTTGGATATCAACACTACCCAGTGAACAGTTGGTCTCTTCAGCCTAGAGCTGAAGTTATCTTGTTTTATGGCTGATGTTTCAATTCTTTCCTTAATATGAAAGCAAAATGGATCAATAGAAGTTTTGAAAATTTGTACACAGACATATTTATCAACTAGTCTATGTTATCATCCCTATGGAAGAGTTTAGAAGGCATGCCTTCTCTGACATGAATAATCCAGAAAAGAATGGAGTTAAGCTAAACTACTTGAGAGGCTGGCACTGTGGCATAGCTAGTGAAGCCACTGCCTGCAGTGCCGGCATCCCATATGGGCACCGTTTCATGTCCTGACTTCTCTATTTCCAATCCAGCTCTCTGCTATGGCTCCCTGCACCTGCGTGGGAGACCCAGAAGAAGCTCCTGGCTCCTGGCTTCGGATCGGCACAGCTCCCAGCTGTTAGGGCCATCTGGGGAGTGAACCAGTGGATGAAAGACTCCCTCAAATAAATAAATAAATCTTAAAAATAAAATAAAATAAACTGCTTGAAGAGACTTTACATTAAAGAAAAACATAAAGACCTATACTGGCTACCAGGATCTATTTTTTTATATCAGTGACAAAAAATAATGTGGAATAATGTCAGTAGCTAGCAGAGTGAATACATAGGGACTAAAAAATGAAACCACAACACAGAACTGATGATATCTGAAAGTAAATTAATTTGTGATCCATTTTTTTTGAAAAACTTTAAAATTCTCACTCAAGAAAACACTATGCTAAGAGAGTTCCAAAGGTTTGTTTCTGTTCCTACTGTAGTAGACCAAAGGCCCTGTGTATTTTAAAGAAAGAGAATCAACTTACAGGACACCAGGAGAATAAGAGAACATTCAGAGATTACACAGCAAGGTCATTCTTGATTGTCACACTTTAAACACACTGTTCTAAACACACAATTATTTTAGAAGTCATTTTATATGAGAGCAGGTTTTTCTTTTATTGCAAGAGGAAAATAAATTTTTTAAATTCCAAAGATACATTGGAGCAAGTTTATGTATTAGAGGGGGGAAATCACATATGGTTTATTGCACTTGACTAAATGCTCTATGAATTTATTTTCTTAACACTACAAGCCAATAAAATGTTTTACTTTGCACCTTCTGGGAAGTCAGTTCAAAGTCAGCAGATGGTTTCACAACAGCCTTGATAGGCACTTTTTCTGATCTCTAACTTTGTAATGGATGAGGTATAATTTTTAACATGAGAATTTTACAGCAGACTGTGACAATAGAAGAAAGAAACAGGTGTTCAGTGACTCAAAGACACGTAAGATCAAGTTGGACTTGAAACATCATTTCCTTTTTTTTCTGACTTGAAAGCCAAGATAGGGGCTTATTCCATTCAGAGGGGAGATTTTGAAGATGAAAATGCAAAGTTAGGAATTTCAGGCTAAACCTGTCTCTCCATCACAGGAAAAAAAAAATGAGTTTTATGGCTCTCTATGAAGATTAAGGGACAGATGAGTTTTTGAGAAAGGCCTGTTAAGGATATGAATTGTAAGGATAGAATACTGCAAGTGTGGCAAATTCTTTTGCTTTTTGTAATGGCGTGGAAATAGATATATAATTGTATCTGTGGACTTAAAAGGCATTCTAGAGATTTATGACTGAAGATGAATGTAAAATGTGAGTCTAGCACTGTCTGCTCTTTGCAGCTACTGCAGGGTTTAATTTGCAAGCGCATTTGATTTGGAGAAATGGTACTTTGTAATTTATCATGTGGCATAATAGATGATCCAACATTGATTTAGTTGCTTCCCCCATACTGCTAACTAGATGCATTATGATTTAGTAAAATTACCTAGATTTGGGACAGCAAGGGAGTTGGGATATTAGGGGTGAAGATGGGTTCTATTACAGAATGACGTCTTCTAAGAAAAAAAAAAACTTGCCCTAGTATAATATAAAATGAGCAATGAGTGAAGGCAGTCATAGAATATCTCAGATTTGTTTTTTTTTCTTTCATTTGAGTCCAAAAATACTTGATGATTGGCATTATCAGTATTACACACATTACTATATTGCATTTCCCGTGGTTTTACTTTCTCTTTATTTAATATTCCTTCATAACTTTTAACTCAAAACACAGCATGGAGATGTAGAAAGAAAATCATCTGAGTGCATACATAATTCATACCCACCTGAAGGCATAAAAACCATGCTAGATAAAAACAAGTAGTAAGGAAGGTGAACAAGAAGTTAAATTTAAATGTTGTTCGGGTGTGGGGAATAATGCATCCCAGTGGAAATCTAACTGAAGGAGTCTGAAAACTAATAAAAAAAATGACATCAGTTTCTCAGTGAAGATGTATGTGACCTTGCTCTTTGGCCAATACAGGGCAATTGAGCTAATTCATCAGGGATTATTATGAACTTGAATAACTTTAGAAACCGGAAGATTGTTAACTTTAGCATATAGAACTGTCAGCTCCATACAAAGAGATTTCCAACTCCACTTACATTGTATTCTTCTTTACCTTCTAGGATAATATTCTGAACTATGCCCATGCTTTTTAAAAATACTTGTCAATCCACTTGCTAACTTCAGTTACAGTGATATTTTGTCTCCAGACTCCAGAATAACAGAGGTTCCCATGCTCAATAAGAGACAGTGACTGTACTTTTTAAAGATAGTGGATGTATTTAAAACACTAAAAATATTTTTTGGGAAAACATTTAATTTATATTTATTGTCATTTTATTTTGAAAGGCAAAGAGAGACAGAGACACAGAGAGATCTTTCATTCACTGATTCACTGCCCAAATGCCTGCAGCAGTCAGGGCTGGGCCAGGTGAAAACCAGGGGCCTAGAACTCAATCAAGGTCTCCCACAGGTAGAAGGAACCCAAATACTTGAGTCATCATTTGCTGTTTCCCAGGAAGAAAGCAGAGAAGTTGCGACTCAACCAGGTACTCTGATAAGGGATGCATATGTCCCAAGCATATGCATAAGCAATGCGTATGCCAAATGTGTACCCTGAGAAAAAATTACAAGTGGCTTAGATTGACATCTCAAAAAGCATTGAACCATTTTGCATGTATTTCTATAGAATTATACTTAATAGAATAGAAACTAATAGTTTATTTCCAAAACAATACACAGTAATCTCAAATTTGAAAAAAATTACATACATAAATATGAAAGAAGCCAATTTAGTTTTTTCATTTATTAATTTACACTTCCCTATACATGTTATCATTATACTATTTATTATATGATAGATTAATGGTAATAATAATAGTTAACATTCATTTAATACTTAGAATATGTCAGGCACTATGTCAAGTACTTTACAAGACTTGTCCCATTTAACCCTTCCAACAACCCCATTAGTTGTCCAAATTTATAGATAAGGAAATGTAGCATAGATGAAAGAACATGTCTAAGAAACCTGTCCAACATGGTTCAATCTGGTAAGTGATGGAGCTGGATCCTGGCATTCTGAATCCTATATACATATTCTTAAACACTCTATTATTTTCTGAACTATTAAAAAAATTGTCACTGCTCCTATTATTATGAAGCAAAATTAGGTATGTATTGAATCTGTCTCATGTATAGATCTATTGTACTGTAAAAACTTCTATTTTAAGAATAGTTTCACCTATCAAGCCATTGTCTGAAAATATGAATATCAAACATTATGACATTATAGTTTTCCATGCCATTGTCTCCTAATCATAAATCTTACTTTTTTATTTAGCAAGTATCTATTGATCACATGTTATGTACCTGGCTTTTAAGAAATACTAGGAAGGATGATACAGGAATTATATTATAGAGAGATTTTATCTGGGTAGATGTTTTGGCAAATTTCACTGATATTTTCCAAATAATGTTATTAATAAAATTGTCTACAATTTGTATCCACTATTTTTTCCCTTGGACTTCAATCATTCTTCCTTATAGTGAAAAGTACTTTTGCTCAAGAAAAAGGAAGATCATTTTCAAATGATTGAAAACTCATACTCCTGTCTAGAATTTTCCTCCCTAAACAAGCTTAGGTTTGTCTCTTAGTCACCTTCAGTTTAAGGAATCAATAACCAAGGAGAAAGCAACTGTGAGTCCAAAGTAATTTCAGACCCTTCACAAGGACTGAGGTTCAGTGGGGCACCAACTGCCCTGGCCTAAGGGAAGCATAAAGGAGAAAAAAAGAGAAGGCGCCAAGGCAAGGACAACAATCGTGGCTAGCAACAACATTAATGCTGCTGAGCTCCACAATTTCCTTTTTTTTTTTTTTCCTAAAGATGTGCTTATTTATTAGAAAGGCAGAGTTACAAAGAGGCAGAGGCAGAGGCAGAAGAGAGAGAGAGAGAGAGAGAGAGAGAGAGAGAGAGAGAGAGAAATCTTTCCTTCACTGGTTCACTTCCCAAATGGCTGCAATGATTAGTGCTGGGCCGATCCGAAGCCAGGAGCCAGGAGCTTCTTTCTCCCACATGGGTCAGGGGCCCAAAGACTTGGGCCATCTTCCACTGCTTTCCCAGGCACATTAGCAGGAACCTGGATTGCAAGTGGACCAGCCGAGACTTGAACCAGCGTCCATATGGGATACCAGTGCTGCAGCTGGTGGCTTTACTTGCTATGACTCACCTCTGGCCCCTCCAAAATTTCTTGCACTGTTCAGTGGCCAATACTTTATTTTATTTATTTATTTTTTTTGACAGGCAGAGTGGACAGTGAGAGAGACAGAGAGAAAGGTCTTCCTTTACCGTTGGTTCACCCTCCAATGGCCGCTGCGGCCGGCGGGCTGATCCAATGGCAGGAGCCAGGTACTTATCCTGGTCTCCCATGGGGTGCAGGGCCCGAGTACCTGGGCCATCCTCCACTGCACTCCCTGACCACAGCAGAGAGCTGGCCTGGAAGAGGGGCAACCGGGACTAGAATCCGGTGTGCCGGCGCCGCAGACGGAGGATTAGCCTAGTGAGCTGCCGCGCCGGCCGCCAATACTTTATTTTAATCCTCCTGTACTCTGTCAAGGATGAAAATACTCTTCCTAGAGATTCCTTAATTTGTAAGAGTAGTCTATTCTAAAGAGAAAATGGAAGTGTATCTATGAAAGAGGTTGTGGGAAAATTGGGCGTTTTTTCCCCCTAAAAAGGCAATAAAACACAAGAGAAAAACACAAGACAAATAGTCATTCTCTTTCACACAACACAACAAAATCATGTTAAGAATCAAGAGTTCACTGGTGCCACGGCTCACTAGGCTAATCCTCTGCCTGTGGCGCCGGCACACCAGGTTTTAGTCCCGTTTGGGGCGCCGGATTCTGTTCTGGTTGCCCCTCTTCCAGGCCAGCTCTCTGCTGTGGCCAGGGAGTACAGTGGAGGATGACCCAAGTGCTTGGGCCCTGCACCCCATGGGAGACCAGGAGAAGCACCTGGCTCCTGGCTTCGGATCAGCGTGGTGCACCGGCTGCAGCGCGCCAGCCGCGGCGGCCATTGGAGGGTGAACCAACTGCAAAGGAAGACCTTTCTCTCTGTCTCTCTCTCTCACTGTCCACTCTGCCTGTCAAAAAAAAAAAAAAAAAAAAAAAAGAATCAAGAGTTCACAAAGTAGTAACATGTATAGATTCTAAGATTTCTTTTCTTTTTAACAAATAAATCAATAATTTGAGAGACAGAGAGAGAAAAAGTGCTCATCCACTGGTTCACTTTCCAAAGGTCTGCAATATCTAGGATTAATCCAGCTAAAGCCAGGAGCCTGGAATGAAATCCAGGTCTCCAACATGAGTGACAGGAATCCAAATACTTAAGCTTTGACTGCGAAGTCTGCATTGCTAGGAAGCTGGAATCAGGAGTTGAACTCAGAAAGTCAAATATGGGAAACAGGTGTCTTAACTGCTGGGCCAAATGCCCACCCTAGATTTTTTTTTTTTTTTTTTTTTTTTTTTTTGACAGGCAGAGTGGACAGTGAGAGAGAGAGACAGAGAGAATGGTCTTCCTTTTGCCGTTGGTTCACCCTCCAATGGCCGCTGCGGCTGGCACACTGTGGCCTGCGCATTGCGCTGATCCAAAGCCAGAAGCCAGGTGCTTCTCCTGGTCTCCCATACGGGTGCAGGGCCCAAGGACTTGGGCCATCCTCCACTGCACTCCTGGGCCATAGCAGAGAGCTGGCCTGGAAGAGGGGCAACCGGGACAGAATTCGGTGCCCCGACCGGGACTAGAACCTGGTGTGCCGGCACCACACGGCAGAGGATTAGCCTATTGAGCCACAGCACCGGCCCCCACCCTAGATTCTAAGCTTCTTGTTAATTGGTGTCCATTTACTTCTTTGGAAAGGATGAGGAAAATAACAGAGCCTCTTTGTCCTATTCCATTCCTGCAGATAATGGAGGTTTAAGACTGTGTTTTTTGTTTGTTTATTTGACAGGTAGAGTTATAGACAGAGAGAGAGAGAGAGAAAGGTCTTGCTTCTGTTGGTTCACTCCCCAAATGGCTGCCACAGCCGGCGCTGCGCCGATCTGAAGCCAGGAGCCAGGTGCTTCCTCCTGGTCTCCCATGTGGGTGCAGGGGCCCAAACACTTGGGTCATCCTCCACTGCCTTCCTGGGTCACAGCAGAGAGCTGTACTGGAAGAGGAGCAACTGGGACTAGAACCCAGTGCCCATATAGGATGCCGGCGCCACAGGTGGAGGATTAACCAAGTGAGCCACGGCGCTGGAAGACTGTTTTGATTTTTCAGAATGAATGTATTCTGACCAGGTCTTAGAAGCTCCAAAATAATAGGTCAGTCTTTGAAAAAAGGGACCTTATAAACACTTTCGAGAACTGTTGAACCTTTTGTCTTGGAAATGAGCTCTTTGTCCACAAGAAATTAGTCTAAAGTACAAATCCCTCCTGACAAAACGTATATGAAAGGAACAATATTCCTAATATAATCTTTTAAAATTAATTAATTAATTTGAGAGAGAGAGAGAGAGATCTTTCAGTAGGGACTGAAGCAGGCTGGAGCCAGGGTCCCAGATAGGTGGCAGGAATTCAAGCACTAGGGCCATCAGTTGCTGCCTCCCAGGATGCATTATCAGGAAGCAGATCATGAACAGAGACAGGACCCAACCCCAGGCACACCAATATGGAATGTAGGGGTCTCAAGCTGCAGCTTAACCCACTGTTCACAATGCCTTACCCCCCTCCACCAAAGAATCTTATCATGTTTTTACTTATTCTAACAACATGTTTGCAGTTGAAAGTAAAGTCAGAGGTCATCCAAGGAGGAGTCCACTATAAAACTCGCTAAAAGTAGTCATTTGCTAAACACCATTGATGGTAGGGAATTATAATGCCATAGTCATTTCTTCCTTATAATGAAATAAAGTCTGTCTCTCTTCTTGAATCCACTCAGAGGTATAAGATTGACCTCTTGAAACATCAGAAACTTCTAATCTTTCTGTTATACAACAGTCCTTTCACACTTGAAGATAGCTGCACAAATATAAGCCTTTATTGAATCATTATTTTGCAGAGAAAATAACATGGGTATTGGGGTCAGTCCTAGTCACAAAAATCCAGCTCTGTCACAAACCACTTATGCAGAACTGCATATAATATTAAATGTCTTTAAGCCTTGTTTTCTTAATGAAAAATGGAAAAACAAAATATTCATCTCTATAGTGAGTAAATGGATTAAATGAACTAATATATACAACATACTTTGCATTAGAGGTGCTGAATTGTATCTGGTATAATTATTAAAGCTGTAGCCCCAGGTCCCCTCCTCTCATCCTAGTTGTTTTTCTCCTGACACAATAGGGTAGAGCTCTCTGTGCCAATATATTATCATTTTCTGTGAGTTTCATGGACCTGCTGTGAGAAGAAAAGCATCACATTTGTTTTTGTCTTCTCTCTTGAGTACTGTAGCTTTTTAGAATTAAAAAACTTTCTCATCATATAAGTATTGCTCCATTTTCAGCATTTAAACAGTAACTTGTGTTAGAAAGGAAAGATTCTATAAAAACGTTGTTAGTTCTTGACAGTGTTACAGACCCTCAGTCCTAAGTGTGACCCAGAAATGCCTGTATTTACCATTGTGTCTTGCTAATATCATTTCCTGCAGTCGAAGTGATGTAAGAAGGTTAAGTAAATATGACAATAGATCTTATCAATATCTGTCCTTATGTGTGGTGCTATATTTAACTAACTATTATACTCCAATAGGCTAAGAAGAGTAGAATGAATTACATTATTCATTTGTCCTGGACTGCTACTCCTATTATTGGAAAGTAAAATGGCATTTGGGTTTTGGGAGAGCCAGATCAGATGGTTAACTTATTGACCTTGAAGCTAATGAAAATGTCCAGCAAAAGTACAGATACATCCATTCAAAAAAAAATTACTTATTTGGGGGCTACTTGTTATTTGCATTACTCTACATCCTAGGGATACAATTTGAAACAAGACTAACAAGATTCTCTCCCTGAAAAATAAAATTAATAATAGAACTTTAAATAAAGAAAGTCAATAGAATCTATAGTGTCCTTTGGTCCATTTCTTTCTTTTAAATTTTTATTTTATTTATTTGAAAGGCAGAGAGACACACAGAAACAGAGGAACGGAGACAGACGGATATCCAACCACTAGTTCACTCCCTAAGTGTCCACAACAGCCAAGACTAGTCTAGGCCGCAGGTCTACTGCATGGGTGGCAGGGACCCAGGTACTTGAGTTATCACCAGCTGCCTCCCAGGGCATGCATTATCAAGAAATTGGAATCAGGAACAAAGCCAGAACTGAACCCAGACACTCTTTTTTTTTTTAAGATTTTATTTATTTCTTTGAAAGTCAGAGTTACACAGAGAGAGAGGGAGAGGCAGAGAGATAGAGAGGCCTTCCATCCACTGGTTCATTCCCCAATTGGCCACAACAGCCAGAACTGGGTTGATCAAGGATCCAGGAGCTTCTTCTGGATCTCCCATTTGGATGCAGGGGCCCAAGGACTTGAGCCATCTTCTACTGCTTTCCTAGGCCATAGCAGAGAGTTGGATCAGAAGTGGAGCAGCCGGGACTCAAACTGGCACCCATTTGGGATGCTGGCACTGCAGGCGGCAGCTTTACCTGCTATGCCACAGCACCAGCCCCCAGATACTTTAATATGGGATGCAGATGTCACAAATAGAATCTTAACAATAGCACCAAATGCTTGCCTCCTTAACTCAATTCTGATCAGGAGAATAAATCCAAGAGTCCAAATGGAATGGGAATACACTTTTAAAAAAATAAATTCACATTTTCCCTGCTCATTTAGTATAAATAAATGCAGAAACATATACAATAGGCAATCTGACATGGCTAGATCCTTTCAGCTATTGTGAGGTATAATATGCACTATCTACTTATCCTACTTCACCAGGCATGTCTTTGTAGTATTCAAATGAATGGATACAACCTTAGATATCTTTCTCAAATACTAGTGTTCTTTTGCCAAAGCAAAGCAGTAGTGTGACAAAGACTCTGTCTTTACTTCACTCTTAAAGATGATGTCCAAGAGTCAATTCTTGTATACTTTTGTACATGGTATTGTGACAGGATAGGCTAGGTTGTGACACAGTGGCAAACTCTGAAATCTCAGTGCCTTAAAGCACAAATTTCACTCATTTCTGTCTATGCCATATTTCTATTGCAGGTTGGAAGCAGGACTCGCTTTTGATAATCACTCATGGATCTTGGCTGGCTGAGAAACTGCCATCTTAAATGTTGTCAATCGCAGTGCCAAAGGGAAATCAGGTGTGGTGAGGGAGACACTGCCACTTCAAAGCTTTCACTTTCTCTAGTCTGAGAAATTACTTGCCACACCTAATTCCAAGTGCAAAGGGAAGTATGATTTTACCATGTGTTGAGAAAGAGAAACAATCTGGGTTTTGTAAACCACCGTAAGAACAGGAGCATTATTTACTATAGTCTTCCCTCCCAAGGTAATATTACTTCCAGGTGTTCACAGCCTAACTTTGACAATTATGCTCATTGGTGCAATTTATAGTAGTGAGTGCATTAGGAAGTTCTGATGTTAACTGTCAGGCATCATCATAAACCTCTAATGAAACACTTTAGTTCTCTAAACATTAAATAATTGGATATTGTACTAATTATATATTTTCTCTTATTATGTATTTTACTTTTTTAGTATCAGGGAAATAATTCATTTTATATTTTTGTATTATAGTGATATTGATATAAAATACTTAATTTGGTCTCTGACAGGTATGAATAAGTCTAAAATCATGTGGGTTTTTCACCTCTGGTTGGAAATTTCTCAACAGCAAATGTGACATTAGTTAGCTTCAGTAAGCAATTACTTAGAAATGTTTGGAATTTTTCTAATAAATCCTCATCCATTATCTATCTCATTCATGTTTTTATGAGGAAAAATTATGAGGTAGACATTGATTTTAACAAGTTAGGATTCAGGAGGCTGGCACTTAGCCCAGCATTTTAAAATGCTGTTGGGGGGGGGGCTGCACTGTGGCGTAGCGTGTAAAGCCGCTGTCTGTAGTGCTGGCATCCCATACGGGCACTGGTTTGAATCCCGGCTGCTCCACTTCCAATCCAGCTCTCTGCTGTGGTCTGGGAAAGCAGTAGAAGATGGTCCAAGTCCTTGGACCCCTGCACCTGCATAGGAGACATGGAGGAAGCTCCTGGTTCCTGGCTTCGCATAGGCCCAGCTCCGGCTGTTGCAGCCAACTGGGGAGTGAACCAGCGGATGGAAGTCCTCTCTTTCTCTACCTCTCCTTCTCTGTGTAACTCTGACTTTCAAATAAATAAATAAGTCTTTTTTAAAAATATACTGTTTTGGAAGTCAGCATCCCATACCAGAGTGCTGGGTTCAAGTCCCTCCCTGAGTGCTGACCCAGCTTCCTGCTAATGTACACCCTCAGAGGCAGCCAGTGATGGCTCAAGTACTTGGGTCCCTATCACACAGGCAGGAAACCTGGACTGAATTCTGGCTCCTGGTTTCAGCTTGGTCCAGCTCAGGCCATCGTGGGCATTTTTGGAATGAACTAGCAGATCTGAGCTGTCTCTTTCTCCGACTGTTTATTTCTCTGTCTCTCTGCTCTCAAATTAATATGGATAACTAAATAAATACATTTAAAATGCATTATGATTTAGGAATTTATCAACTGTGGATTATTTTGGTTACCATGAATAGTACATTTCTGTGTACTCTTCTGCTTAGTGTTGAATATGGTACTTACTATTGGAGCACTTATAAATTGAACCACTGCCTGTAACTGTTTGTGAAGTGTCTGGCTAATAGTCTATTCAGGTTTGTCTTTCTTTGATAAAATTTCTGCTGCAAATACCACTGTTTTCTTTATGCTGCTCACCTCTGAAGAACTTGATTTTGATCTTTCTTCCCTGGATTCCAGCAGGCTTTCTGGCTTGTGCCTGTTTTGTTTGCATTGATGCCCTATTGCTCTCACGTTGGATAGAAGTGAGTATTTTTCTCTTATTTTTGTTTAATATAGAAGGCTGCGCTGTGTACTCTCCTCTGTGCCTTGAATGCATTTCAAACAGTCTTTCAGAACTCCCACATGAGGACGACAATGAAAGTAGTCAGTAATTGTTGATGAAAGCTTTGTAACTTCATCACATAACACAATTGAATTGTGAAGAACAAAAGCTGGTCCTTTATCTGCCTTTGTATTCTGAGAAGGTTTATAGGGAGCTCAGGTATAGTCAAGTATATTGCTTTTTGAATTTAGCGATTTTATGACAGAATCTGATAAAAATTAACAACATAACATAACAAATTGAATCCTTAGATGACTACAAAATATTATCTTTTATGGATATGTGGTGTTCTGTCTCTGAAAGTATAGGGTACTCAGATATTTCAGAACTGAGTTAGTTGCAAAGATTTACCCATCTTTGCGCTCATTACTTCCATAAAGTCCCCATAAATTATTCATTATTTATTATGAAATGTTTATATATTTGTGAAGGCTTGAATTATAAGCACTTATTTTGGGGCACAAAGACTGAACTTACGTCAACTTATGATTTAGTCAACTTTTTAAGTATTACCTTTTACCTTCATTTTGATGCAACTTACACAAATACCATAGGATACAAAGAAAACAGGGGCTGGTGCTGTGTAGCAGGTTAAGCCCCTGCCGGAATCCTATCTGATGCTGTTTTGAGTCCTAGCTACTCCACTGCTGATCCAGCTTCCTGTTAATGTGCTGGGAAGGCAGCAGAATGATGACCCACGTACTTGGGCCACTGCCACCTTTATGGGAGACGAGGATGCAGTTCCTGGTTTCTGGCTTCTTCCTGGCCCAGAACTGGCTGTTTCAGCTATGTGTGGAGTAAACCAGTGGACGGAGTTTCTCTCTCTCTCTCCCTCTTTCTCTCTCTTTCTTTCTCTTTCTGTCACTCTGTCTCTCTCTGTCTCTCCTTCTCTTGCTGTCACTCTAGCTTTCAAATAAACAAATAAAATATTTTTTAAAAAAGAAATATGTAGGAGCGAAATGTCAATTAATATCTATAAAAAGATACAGGAATCATTTTGCAAACATTACCCCCAATATGTTGAGACCATAACCATTTCTAAAATGTTTTATTGTGAAATATATATACAAAATATTTAGTACACATATAGCTTAAAGAACAGCGATAAAATGCACATGCTTTCTTTTCTACTACCCAAGTTAAGGGGGTGTCTTCAGAAACTTGGACTGAAACTTGAAACTTCACCATTCATAGCATTCTTTCTAGTTCTAGAGCTAACCAATATGTTGAAACTTGTGCTAAGTATTCATTTGCCTCTCCTCAAGATTTTACCATGTTTCTTGTTAGGATGTCATCTCCAAATAACATATTGCTTAATTTTGATTGCTTCTGGTACCTAATGTCAGTAGATACAACTATACTATTGGGACAAGTTTTATTTGTTTCGCTTTATGTTCATGACAGCCATCCATGACAACATGTGATTGTGGTAGAACAATTTTTGTTACTTAATAATTGCCATCATATGACTTGGCCACAGACTATTTATCCATTCTCCTATTGATGAATGTTTCTGTTTTCTGATATTAGGAATAATGCCTAATCAACATTTTTAGCATTCTGTATTCTTGGTCCATTTGTTTAATATAGTAATGGCTAAATGTAAAATTAATAGGTCATGGGTTATACACATGTACAACTTTACTAGATAATGCAAAATTGCTTCATTGTACTAGTTTATACTCATGCTAGTAATGACAGTTACTGTTGCTGTATTTCCTCAGTAATATCTAGTAGCATAATACTATTTTTTTAGCTTTATTGATACAATAGGCACATTAGTGGCTTTCCTTTGCATCTCCCTGAATCCTGATATGGCTCAATATATTTCATGTTTATGGCCATTTGTTTCTTCTCTGAAATGTCTACTCATGTCTTCTCTTTGATTTTTTTATTGTGTTGCATGCATTTTTGAGAATTCTTTCTATTCTAGGTATTATTCTTTTTGTCAGTTATATGTATTACAAAAACCTTTTTTGTAGTTTGTCTTTTCATCCTCATTAAACTGTATTTTGATCAAAGTTTACAGTGTGAACTAATATATTCCCTTACATCTATTTCACACAATAAGTAAATAAAATCAATTCCTTCAACTTTAATTGATGACATTGTTAGTTGTTCATCCACGTGGAAATATTAAGAAATTTCTAATATGGAAAATAACCTTGACTTGTGCTATGGTTTACAAATGGTTTTCCCCTCTGAAACTCATGTCGGATTCTAATCCCTCTTGTGAGGTATTAAGAGCAGAAACTTAATTGGACTATGATGCTTAGAGTGGAGCTTTGGGACACGTAATTAGGATTAGACAAGGTCATCAGGGTGAGACCTCCAATGTTGAATACTGGTGGCTCTATAAGGAGAGAGAGACCACAGACACACATTCTGTCTCTCATTATTGTATGTACTGCACTGCCTGGGGACACAGCCAGCAATAAGACTGTCAGCACATGCGGCCCCGGACCAGAATTGTGAACCAAAATAAACCTCTTTCCTTTACAACTTACCCAGTTAAAGAGTATGCGTGTGTGTGTGTGTGTGTGTGTGTGTGATATTATCATATTAGCAACAGAAACAGACTAGTACAACATGTTGGGGGGTGGGGAGGAGGCATATTACCCATGCTCTGCATAATAGCCATGACATTATTCTGATTGATCTTCACTTAATTCAGCAGAAAGAAATATGTATCAGGTTTTTAACATAAGGCTTTCTAATGTGACTGTAAAAAAATCACCCCTAATTCAGGTAATGTGATCATTGTCTTGAAATAATCTTTGTTTGTTTGTTTGTTTAATACCTGTTCAGAGGCCTCAATTTCTCTTTCAAATATCATCATAAATGTTACCATCTTAGTCCCTCCAATCCTTTCTATTATTATCAAATTCAGCAGAACCAAGATTTACATGCAGAGAATTTCTAGCCCTTACTGTGTATGTTAGAAAGTATGTCTCCACTTGTTCTTCCACTCCATTCCTTCTTCTATGCCTCTACTTACATCCCTAAAAATCTTATCCCACCAATCAATATGCTTTCTCTGTTAGGTCAACTCAGCCATTCATCCTAGTTAAGGGAATAGGATTATTTGAAAAGTAAAATTACCATCATGACTAAGATGGAGACAACTTAGTACCAGAAGCTGAATTCCAGCTTCAGAGAAGCATGGAGAACATGGTGGTGCAAGTCCATCAGGCACCTAAACTGCTTAGAATTTTTACCTTCACTCCTAACTTGTTATTACAGCCATTATGGTTCCCTTACACATAACAAAACTTCATTAATTTGGCATTTCACTAATTTGAAAATTATTAGAATTCATGCAGGTGAATTCTATTCTACTGAAGTTTAATTGTATATCAAGAATAATGACAAAGATTACAAACAGTATTACTAGTGTAAAGGAGAATGTTCATGGGGAGGAAAAAGGACATGTTACTGAAAAATTGTTTGTTTATTTATTATGTGCTGAAAATATATGTTAAAGTCAATCTACCTCTTAGGAAACTCTACTAAGCAACTGTTATATTACTAGAAATAAACGATGATTTTTAGACTAATTTGATGTTTCTTTTCTTCCAAAAATTCCAACATAATTTTTTTTAATTTATTTGAAAGACAGAGTTACAGAGAGAGGTAGAAACAGAGAGAGGTCTTCTATCCACTGGTTCACTCTTCAGATGGCTGCAATGGCCGGAGCTGCGCCAATCCAAAGCCAGGAGCCAGAAGCTTCCTCCAGGTCTCCCACGTGGGTGCAGAGGCCCAAGCACTTGAGCTATCTTCTACTGCTTTCCCAGGCCACAGAGAGAGCTGGATTGGAAGAGGAGCAGCCAGGACTAGAACCGGTGCCCATATGGGATGCCAGCGCTCCAGGCCAGGGCTCTAACCCACTGCACCACAGCGCCGGCCCCAACATAATTTTTAATAGACACAAATCCACTGTAATACTTTTTAGTGAATTTAATAAAATGGAAAATAATGTGATACTTTCAAGATCTAACTGTTAATGTTTTTAATATCCTATGGGTGACCACTCTTAACATATTTTACCCATAGAAAGTAATTGTGTGAAACTTAAGATGGAAACAGAAATGTCAAAGTTTCTCTGATTATCTGATTTACTAATAATTGATGTTTTTGTAAGCTATTCTTTTTCATTATTAATTGTGTAACAAATTACCCAATACTTAGCAGCTTAAAACAGCATCTTACATGGTTTCTTAGAGTTAGGGCTCCGAGCAACTTAGCTGGTGATTCTGGTCTGTTGTCATTTAAGTTGTTGTCTCATCTGACTTCCCAGCTGGGGGAGAAGCCACTTTCAAGCTTGTTCACATTGTTATTGGCAGGCCTCAGGTACTTGGTGGCTGTTGGCTGGAGTCCTTGGTTTCCTGCACATGAGACTTTTCAGAGGCTGAGTGTCTCCAATATAACAGCTTAATTCCCAAGAGCAAGTGACCCAAGAGAGAAGAGTGACTGTCTAAGATGGAAGACAGTCTTTATAGCATAAAACAATGCAACAGACCATCATTTCTGTGTTCTGCTCAAAGAGACCAACTCTGGAACAAAGTGGAAGGGGACTAAACAAATTAATACTTGGAGGCAGAGATTATTGGGAGTCAATTTGGAAGATTTGCTATCACACTATTTTATCTTTTCAAAAAAGGAATATAAGAAAGGAAAGGGAACATAACATAAGGTGAAGATGTTTATTCAAATACACTGTCCACACACCTATTGAAATAAGCCAACCCCAAAGGGACAAATATCATATGTTCTCTTTGATAGGTGACAACTAACTGAACACCAAAAAGGAAACCTGTTAAAGTGAAATGAACACTATGAGAAACGGTGACTTGATCAGCCCTCACCCTGACTGTTGATGAGCAACTTAATATGTTATCCCGCTTAGTATTTTTTTTGTTTGTTCTACTTAATACTTTTGGTTGAATACTGTAATCAACACACAATTCTTCTTAAGTGCTGAAACTTAACTGTAAAGTGATTGCTGTTAAATATAAGAGTGGGAATAAGAGAGGGAAGAGATGTGCAATTCGGGACATGCTCAAGCTGACTTATCTCAAATGGTAGAGTTAGAAACATACCAGGGGATTCCAATTCAATCCTATCAAGGTGGCATGTACCAATGCCATCTCACTAGTCCCAGTGATCAATTTCTGTTCACAATTGATCATAATGATAGGACTAAGTACCAAAGGGATCACATAAACAAGAATAGTGTCTGCAAATACTAGCTGATAGAATACAAAAGGGAGAGAACAATCCAACATGGGAAGTGAGATACACAGCAGACCCATAGAATGACAGATGTCCTAAACAGCACTCTGGCCTCAGAATCAGCCCTTAAGGCACGCGGATCCGGCTGAAATGCCCATGAGAGTATTTCAGGCATGGAAAGCCAAGACACTCTGGGGGAAAAAAAACCTAAATGAAAGATCTCCACGAGTGAGATCCCAGTGGAAAAACGGGTCATCAAAGAAGGAGGAGGTACCTTTCTCTGAAGGGAGGAGAGAACTTCCACTTTGACCATGGCCTTGCCTAAATATGATCAAAGTCAGTGAACTCAGGGGGCTTCCATAGCCTTGGCAGCTCATGACAAGAGCCTAGGGTGATTACTGATGCCATAAACAAGAGTGTCGATTTGTTAAGTCAACAACAGGAGTCACTGTGCACTTACTCCTCATGTAGGATCTTTGTCCTTAGTGTGCTGTACATTGAGATTTAATGCTATAACTAGTACTCAAACAGTATTTTTCACTTTATGTTTCTGTGTGGGAGCAAACTGTTGAAATCTTTACTTAATGTATGCTAAACTGATCTTCTGTATATAAAGAGAATTGAAAATGAATCTTGATGTGAATGGAAGGGGAGAGGGAGTGGGAAAGGGGAGTGTTGCAGATGGGAGGGATGTTATGGGGGGGAAGCCATTGTAATCCATAGCTGTACTTTGGAAATTTATATTCATTAAATAAAATTTAAAAAAATTAAAAAACAATAAAAATATGGTATACAAAAAGAGTGATTTCTATATTCTTGAATTTGTTTTCGGTTTTCTATTTCAATCCATTGGTCTATCTACTGTGGCATCACCATTATTCTGTTTTTTAATTATTATAGTATTCTCCTTGCCAAATCCATTAATTTTTAAAAGTTGTTATCAAAAATTTTTGAAAAATAAAAAATCATTTTTTTTAAACTTGGGAACAGAATGTAGGATAATGAAGTGGAATAATCAAGGGAGAAATTTTGTGAATGGCAGAAACGAGCTATTTATTCCTAGGGGGCAACTTAAGGGATAAATGTTTGGGGAAATATGACACAGATATGCAAAACTTGCCTGAAGGAAAAATGGATGTGATAGCAAGGGTTCAATTGCATTTGAAACTTAATATATTGGTTTGTAAGCTTTTTGTTTATATCTGGCACTTATATCATGTGGTTTTGCTACTGCTATATTTATTTCCACACAGAGTAATGTGACATTATGTGGCAACCTATAAAGTGAGGGTATTTGATTCTCCATTCTCCTATCTACCATATTCCTTTACCAACTGAATTATTCACCATGTATTAACTGCTATGATAAACAGCCTCAAACCCCGCGGGTGTAATGCAATATAGGCTAATTTCTTGCTTAAGTCACATATTAAATGCAAGTGCAGTGATTGGAAAAAGGGGGAGGGAGGATTCTTCAACCCCTCCTTCAGAGTGCCTTTACCATCCCCTTTACTGTAGTCTTTCCCTGAATTCTGTGCATCTGATGATAGACAAGATAGAATGTGAAAGGTTATGCAAGATGAGTGTGAGAGGCCAATCGTACATGTGGTATACAACATTTCCATGGGCTACAACTCAGATCCCATTAAGAGCTTCTAGGAAACAAGCTACAGCTATGTGTCCAGGGAGAAAAGGAAATGGAGCTTGGTGAACACAGAGGGGTTCCTGTTAAGACCCCATTAGTCTACCTAGAGGATATGAACGCAGAGTCTCATGAGACCTTGCCCACAAAACCCTAGTTCAGTTCTTTGATTTATAATTTTCTTCTACTTCTTTTGCTTTGAAACAGTTATTCCTCAAATTTATATGAATAAGAAGGGATTTTACTAAAGCTTAAAGCTACCCAACAAACCCTAATAGGGTCTGAATGAAGAGATAGGACTCATGCAGAGCTGCTATGAGTTATTGAATGAGGTTGTGGTATTAATAAAATCACTTGAGCTTAAAATTCGAGTGATCAATAAATGCAAACTATGGCAATGCTAAATGGTAAAGTTCCTTTTTGATTGAAAGTATGAGAAAGCATATTTAAATTGATGAAGTTTTTAAAAGTCTCTACTTGTACTGGGTAAGTGAGAATTCTTAGTCATAGCAACTTCTATCTATGCAATCAACGTTTTAAAAACATATCAAGTAAAACAATCTGTGTTGTACAATTTACATATATGACTATGAATTCAATATGTAGTCACTAGACCACTTAGAGAAAATGTAATGAAAAATCTGATTTCTAATATTGAAATTTAAATAAGGAGTGAAATAAAATCAAAACCTTAAAATCAACAGATTAGAACAATTATTTTCTTCACTTGATTGATTTTTTCTTATTGAGCATTAAATGACTTGAAATCAGGTATCACATATTTCTTTGCAATCATGTATTTGATTGACTTATTTCTAAGCAAGAGAAATAGTTCTAGTCAGTTGTTAGACTTTCCATGGGGAACTGGTGGCTTATATTTAATGCTGAATTAAAGAATTACAATAAGTTATTTCCTCTTGATAACATTTTGATATAAGATTTTGGATCTTCTCAATACTTAGATATTTAACTGGAGATTTTGTTTAGATTGCCTTGGCTAATTATTAACCTCTTGCTTTACAATTTGGATTTAAAATAATTTTGATTTGTAGTCCAATTCTATCTATATTTCACTTTTCCTTTCTGTATTTCCAAATTGCTGATTCCCCAAATTTTTACGTAATTTTTGGTCTTATTACCTATTTTTCATAAAGAGTTTCAAGGGAGCTATGTCAATTTGCCTGCCTGCTTGCCTGCCTTCCTTCCTCTTCACTCATGTGTCTATGTATGTGTGTTTAATTCATTGCTTTTTTAAAAAAAAAAAACATTTTTGTTCATTTATTTGAGAGGTAGCATTATAGACAGAGAGAGGAAGAGACAGAGAGAAAGTCTTCCATCCGCTGATTCACTCCCCAAATGGCCACAACAGCCAGAGCTGGTCCAATCTGAAGTCAGGAACCAGGAGCATCTTCCAGGTCTCCCACGTGGGCGCAGGGCCCCAAGGACTTGGGCCATCTTCCACTGCTTTCCGAGGCCATAGCAGAGCTGGATAGGAAGAGGAGAAGCTGAGACATGAACCGGTGTCCCTATTCTTTATTTGAGAGTGTGAGAGAGATAGAAATGAGAGACCCTATCCTCTGGTTTACCCCTCAAATGCCTGCAAGGAGCAGGGAATACAATCCAGATCTCCCACCTCACTTGAACAATCACTGCTGCCTCCAAGGGTCTGTATTAGCAGGAAGCTGGAGTCAGGGGCTAGAGCTGGGAATTGAACTCAGGCATTCCAATGTGTGCTGCAAGCATCTGAATAGCTAGGCTAAATGCCTGCTCCCTTTCCTGTGTGTTGTTCTTGTTTAAACATAAGAATTGACCAGGGTGAATCATGGCAGTGGACTTCCGTGATAAGTTAAAGCCATTAAAGCATAAAACTAAATGAAAGATAGCCCAAAAACATTTTCACATACTTATAATAGAGATATTTGAAAATACTAATGAAATGTGACCTTAAAATTTTTATTAAAGAGAGTAATGAGAAGAATAGCCAAGTGAAAGAAATACTTCCTGTAACAATTGATCTTTTCATTCAGATTTTGCAGGCTGTAAACTTTAAGGGCAGGGCCTTCCTAGCCTTGGTCTGACACAACCAGTCACTCAGAACTTGTTGAATAGGCATGCCAGTGAAATCATTCGTGAATGGTTAGAACTATGATACCTTTGCATGAATGACTCAGATAAAACCAGAAATCTTTTCATGTTGAGCTATGCAAATTGTTGTACAGCATAGAAGAAGAAAGACTTATAAATGAGTTTAATATTATGAATGAAATTTTTTAAAAAGGAAAGAAAACTGGACATTCTTAAAAAGTTTTCTGGGGTCTAGTCCACCTGTTAACTTTATGTTAACTGTATTGATAGGAAACTGTCCAATCACACTGATTAAAACAGTTTCATTTTTGGAATGCCGTTTTCTACTGTTGTTTTTCTGATTACCAAGATTCCTCAAGAATGAAATAGTTTTCTACTTTTATAACATTATCAGACATCTTACCCTATTTGGAAAATTTTAGAAGAGAAATGTGTTATATTTCAATCATTTTATTTAAAATTGTGTCAATAGAAAAAAATGCCAGAAATGCATTCCTCTCAATTTTGGAATAAGCGGGAACAAATTAAGCAGGTTTACAAAATTGCCAATATTACTTGAACCTCTATTCTTTTGATAAAGGGTTTATTTATTTAATTTTGTTTACTTGAAAGGCAGAATGAGAGTGAGAGCACATGTGTGTGCAAGGCAGAGAGAGAGACAGACAGAGAGAGGGAGAGATTTATTTTCCATCCACTGGTTCACTCCGCAAATGCCTGCAACAGCTGGGACTTGGTCAGACCAAAGTCAGGAGCCGTGAACTCATTGCAGGTCTTCTACATGGGTGGCATGGTCCCAAGTACTTGAACCATCAACAGCGGCCGCCTCTGGTATGCCTTAGTAGGAATCTGGAGTCTGAAGGGAGCTGGCACTTGATCTGGCACTCTGATCTGGGTTGGGAGAATACCAAATGGCAGCTTAACCCAAGGTATCACTGTCGCTCCCCCTCTTCGCGGAGGAACGACACTAAACCCTGCCTAGGCTTCATATCCGAGTCACGGCACCATTATGTCACTCCCTGTCTTCGTGGAGGAACGACACAGGACCCTGTGCTGTTCTTTCGTCTGCTCGGCCCTCCCCGGGTTTGCTGCTGGTTCTTCCCGGGTTGGCTACCGACCCTTCCACCTCCGTGGAAGGGCGGTTCCCCCTGCCACTTTCCCCACTTCCGCGGGGGAGCAGCACACCGCCGGCCGGCTCTCTTGGGGGCTGCACAGGTGTTCCTCAGGTGTTCCTGGTGCATGTTGTCTCTCTCCTCCTTTATCGTCCTCTTCCATCAATCCCAACTCTGCTACCCACACGCCGAGTACGCTGCTCTACTCCAATCAGGAGCAGGTCCTGCTGTTTATTGGTTGAACTGGAGGCAGCTGTGTAGAAGCTGTTTCCTCCTCTCCCAGCGCCATATTGTGGGAGAGCAGATGCATAGAATAAGTCTTAATTTGAGTAACAGTCTAGTCTGAGTTGCTCCCCACATATCACAATGTTTGTTCATATCCTTTCCTGCACATTTTAACATAATGTGTTTGTGTATCTACAATCCCTACACCTTTGTAAGCTTCTCAGGGACCAGGAACAATGTCTTCAATTTGGATTCCCAGTATAATGCTTGGTGTATGGTATACACTTATTTTTAAATGAAAAAAAAAAAGTCATTTTGTTAATATGAAGTTCATTTTAATAGGTTTTTCTTAAAAATAACTTTAAAAACTGAAAACTCTCTTATCCTTAAATATAATCCTGGGATCAACTTGGTGGTTTATTAAAATCTTAAACCGACTGCCACAAACCTGATTTTAGACAGGCCCAGCTGCTTCCTTTTTGTTTTGTCCTATCTTCCCATCAGATCACTGTAAGCAAGACTCTCTACTTCATTTATAATTACTCCAGCTGTGAGTGTGTAATGGGCAAGCCAACACTCAATATTCACACATTTGCTGAAACTTCAATGGTACCAGGAGGTACATGTCCCAGAACATAGCAGATACCCAACAGATTCTATTGAACAAAGTGAAGGATAGCATCCCATCCACTTTTAGGAAAATAAATGTATGTGTATTCTTAACATTATCAGGTGAGGTGAGGGACTCTAACATGAGCCATGTATATTCCAAAATAATTAGCTAATGTTAATACTGTTTGTGTTCTAAGTACACACTGACTGTTTTCCTCCTCTGCCCATTGTCTTTATGATTACCTTTAAAACTCTTGGTTGAGCTGTTGCCCACCTGGAACACCACTCCCATCATACGGACTTCTTTATATCCCTCTCCTTCACCTCAGGCATCCTGCACATTCTGTTCTGACCACACGCTCTCACTTGGGTAACGAATATTCATCTGTCTTCCGAAACATTACTTCTTCAGGATTTTGTGAACCCTCTTTGATGCCTCCAGAGCACCCTGGACTGGATCATACACATCTCTGAAGCTCTACCTGTTGGGGATGTGCAAGCCTAGTGTATCCTCCCGCTCCCTGCCTGGAGGAGGAGAGAGGGTGTATCTGTCGGTTTCATCAGCAATCCAGAACCATTTCTATTATTTATGATCTCTACATTATACTTCCATGCCAAAACAACCAAAATGTACATTTGCAAGTCTCTATGGTTCCCATTTAAAATCTAATGAGGTCAGTCAAAACTGAGGCCAAATTCACCATCTATTATATATGATTTATACCCAAGTTCAAAACAGCTGACACAGTGTACAGTGGTGTACACAAGAAGCAGGTTGTTTAAATCATTTTTTAAGATACTGTTAGGGAGGGAGAACTGTATACCGGGATATTTGATACTGAAACTGTATGAAAGGGGTCAGGCTGCAAGCATATGAAAAGCAGGGCAAATGGAACATTTACCACAGGTTTTTGATCCAGAGTTTAATTCTATTTTCTTGCCGTATCTTATAGATGTATAAATATTTATTTTTATTTGTTGATTTTAAAAATTTTTACTTACTTATGTATTTGAGAAGGAGGGAGCGAGCAAAGGAGCACTCCCATATGACAGTTCATTCTCTAAATGCCTGAAATGACCCCAACCTGGGGCTGACCTTGACTAGCTTGAATGCCATCCAAGTTTCCCACATGGATGACAGGAACCAAATTACTTGGGCTATCAGTGCCACCTCCCAGGATCTGCATTAGCGGGCATCTGGAGTCACGAGCTGGAGCTGGATATTGAACCAACTCACTCTGATGTAGCATGCGGGCACTTTAACCAGCATCTTAACTGCCAGCGTAATCGCCTGCCCCCTGTTTCTTTTTAGGTATCAAAAGGGAGAAAAAAGAAATTTATGGTTCCTCATTGACAGGACAAAATAGATACAGATGGCCAGCGCCGTGGCTCAATGGGCTAATCCTCTGCCTAGCGGCGCCGGCACACCGGGTTCTAGTCCCGGTCGGGGCGCCGGATTCTGTCCCGGTTGCCCCTCTTCCAGGCCAGCTCTCTGCTGTGGCCAGGGAGTGCAGTGGAGGATGGCCCAAGTACTTGGGCCCTGCACCCCATGGGAGACCAGGATAAGTACCTGGCTCCTGCCATCGGATCAGTGTGGTGCGCTGGCCACAACGCGCCAGCCGCGGTGGCCATTGGAGGGTGAACCAATGGCAAAAGGAAGACCTTTCTCTCTGTCTCTCTCTCTCACTGTCCACTCTGCCTGTCAAAAAAAAAAAAAAAATAGATACAGATGTCTTCTTAGGCGTCTTCCTTTCCAATTATTCATTGTTTTCAGTTCAATAATTAAAATACACCCAAAGATTGAATCACATCATGGAATGACTATATATAATTGAAACTCAGTCACATCTAATTTACAATAATAATAAATAGCTTAGCTAATGTGTTTATGGTTATCAGTATTCAGGAAAGGGATTATTCCAAAATCTGTGCCACACAATGAATGCTAATGGTCATTAGTCAGCCGTTTGGTGAGATTTGCCATGGACTTTGTAGATGCGATTTGTGCTGAGGATTTTGTTTTTAAAACAGAAGAAAACCTTATAGGTTTTCTAACTTACCCTACCTAATGCCAAATACAAAGTCTTCTGGTTTAATAACTACTTGGGTATGGATCTCAATTATTATATTGCTGACTTCACCCTGCCCTGCCTTGCTCCCACCCCTTTCTTAATACATAGCTTAAAATTTCAAATGAAACCTAATCATAACCACAATGCCAGAAATAACATAGAACCACATTCATAGTTTCAGAAAACCCATAAAGTATTCCAAACACATCTCTTTCCTAAGGATTTCCCCAACCACATTCTTTAAAGTTCTCTGTATTTTATTCTTCAAATAATTTAAAAATCAAAGTTTGGCTTTTGTTTATCATCCAAAGAGAAACCTTCATCCAGAGGCCAGCACTGTTGCTTAGTGGATAAAGCCACTGCCTGCAGTGCTGACATCCCATATGGGCGCCCATTCAAGTCCTAGCTGCTTCACTTCTGATCCAGCTCTCTGCAATGACAGGGGAAAGCAGTGGAAGATGGCCCAAGTCCTTGGGTGCTTGCACCTGCATGGGAGACCTGGAAGAAGCTCCTGGCTTCAGATCGGCACAGCTCCTCCGTTGCAGCCTACTGAGGAGTGAACCAGTGGATGGAAGACATCTCTCTCTATCTGCCTCTCCTCTATCTTTGTAACTCTGACTTTCAAATAAATAAATAAATCTTAAAAAAAAAGGAAATCTTCATCCAATGTGTAAAATTTATAATTCATTTTCTTCCGCCTTATTTTGTTTTCTTACTTAAAAAATTGAATAGGTAAATACAGCATAGTTATCCCCAAAGTGTAGTAAACCCGAGGGTAAAAAGAAAACAAGAAAAAAAATTTTAATTTTGATAATTATATATTTATTTTAATGTATAGAAAAAATAATTTTATAATCTCAAGAAAGAGTAGTTACTTCTCTATTTTAGTCACCCAAGCTATGTCCAAAACATAGAATTCTGGATTTTGAAAAATGTTCCGTATTTTAGCAAATTTATTTAGTTTTGCCATTGAGCCATTCTGTCATTTAGCAGTGGTCTTCTACTGAAAAATGGGTGGTGGGTGAGAGACAGAGTGTTGATTGTTTAAAAAGAAAAAATAAAACCATGGGCAAGCGCTGTGGCATTGAAGGTTAAGCTGCAGTGCTGACATCCCATACAGGTGCTGGTTCGGGTCCCAGCGGCTCTACTTCCAATCCAGCTCTCTACTAATGTGCCTGGTAAAGCAGTGGAAGATGGCCTAAGTACTTGGGCACCTGCACCCACATGGAAGACCAAGAAGAAGCTCCTAGTTCCTGGCTTCTGACTGGCCCAGCCCTGGCCGTTGCTGCTATTTGGGGAGTGAAACAGTGGATGAAAGATCGATCTCTCTCTTTCTCTTTCTCCTTCTCTCTCCCTCCTTCCCTCTGTATTTGTATTTCTGACTTTCAAATAAATAAATCTTTAACATAAAAAAAAAAAAAAAACCTAGCAGGTTGAAAAAAAGAGGTCAGCTTTCATAGTGCCTGTTGAAACATTCAGCTTTTGGTACCTATGTATAAACGTAAATCATGACACTAGATGCTAGCTAAACAAACATTTGTTCCTCATGTTCCCCAAACTCATGGGAAGCTTAAGCCTAAAGTTTAGATAAGTAAATATAACATACTGTAAGCCCATTATTCTCAAAGTGTGGTAAACCTGGGAGTAAAAGTGATGAGTAAGTAGAATACAAGAAAACAACTATTTTTAATTTTGATAATTTTACAGTTACATTATTTATTTTTATAAGCACAGACTAATACCACACTTCTGTGATTCTACTGTTATCATAAATTTGCAAAAAGCTAAATTTGAATTTAGAAAATGTAATTTTAAAGGCTTTTTTAAAAACCTTTATTTAATGAATATAAATTTCCAAAGTACATCTTCTGGGTTACAATGGCTCCCCCCCATAACTTCCCTCCCACCCGCAACCCACCCCTTTCCCTCTCCCTCCACCAATCCAAATACATCAAGATTCATTTTCAATTCTCTTTATATACAGAAGATCAGTTTAGCATATATTAAGTAAAGATTTCAACAGTTTGCACCCACATAGAAACACAAAGTGAAAAATACTGTTTGAGTACTAGTTATAGCATTAAATCAAAATGTACAGCACATTAAGGACAGAGATCCTACATGAGGAGTAAGTGCACAGTGACTCCTGTTGTTGACTTAACAAATTGACACTCTTGTTTATGGAATCAGTAATCAACCTAGGCTCTTGCCATGAGTTGCCAAGGCTATGGAAGCCTTTTGAGTTCACCAACTCTGATCTTATTTAGACAAGGTCGTAGTCAAAGTGGAAGTTCTCTCCTCCCTCCCTTCAGAGAAAGGTACCTGACCTGTTCTTTCCACTGGGATCTCACTTGCGGAGATCTTTCATTTAGTTGTTGTTGTGTTTTTTTTTTTTTCTTTTTTTGCCAGAGTGTCTTGGCTTTCCATGCTTGTAATACTCTAATGGGCTTTTCAGCCAGATCCACGTCCCTTAAGAGCTGATTCTGAGGCCAGAGTGCTGTTTAGGACATCTGCCATTCTATGGGTCTGCTGTGTATCTCACTTCCCATGTTGGATCATTCTCTCCCTTTTGTATTCTATCAGCTAGTATTTGCAGACACTAGTCTTGTATTCCTATCAGTATGATCAATTGTGAACTGAAATTGATCACTTGGACTAGTGAGATGGCATTGGTACATGCCACCTTGATGGGATTGAATTGGAATCCCCTGGTATGTTTCTAACTCTACCGTTTGAGGTAAGTCAGCTTGAGCATGTCCCAAATTGCACATCTCTTCCCTCTCTTATTCCCACTCTTACATTTAACAGTGATCACTTTTCAGTTAAGTTTCAGCACTTAAGAAGAATTGTGTTGATTACAGTATTCAACCAAAAGTATTAAGTAGAACAAACAAAAAAAATACTAAGAGGGATAACGTATTAAGTTGTTCATCAACAGTCAGGGCAAGGGCTGATCAAGTCACCGTTTCTCATAGTGTTCATTTCACTTTAACAGGTTTCCTTTTTGGTGCTCAGTTAGTTCTCACCGATCAGGGAGAACATATGATATTTGTCCCTTTGGGACTGGCTTATTTCACTCAGCATAATGTTTTCCAAATTCCTAACAGGGATCACTTTTCAGTTAAAATTTAAACACCTAAGAATAATTGTGTGTTAATTACAGAGTTCAACCAATAGTACTAGAACAAAAAAATGCTAAAATTCACAAAGTATTACATTGTACATCAACAGTCTGGACAAGAGCTGATCAAGTCACTTTTTCTCACAGTGTCCATTTCACTTCAACAAGTTTCCCCTTTGGTGCTCAGTTAGATGTCACCGATCAGGGAGAACATATGATATTTGTCCCTTTGGGACTGGCTTAATTCACTCAGCATAATGTTTTCCAAATTCCTCCATCTTGTTGCAAATGACCGGGTTTCATTGTTTTTGACTGCTGTATAGTATTCTATAGAGTACATGTCCCATAATTTCTTTATCCAGTCTACTGTTAATGGGCATTTGGGTTGATTCCAGGTCTTAGCTATTGTGAATTGAGCTGCAATAAACATTAAGGTACAGACAGCTTTTTTGTTTGCCAATTTCATCTCCTTTGGGTAAATTCCAAGGAGTGGGATGGCTGGGTTGAATGGTAGGGTTATCTTCAGGTTTCTGAGGAATCTCCAGACTGACTTCCATAGTGGCTTAACCAGTTTGCATTCCCACCAACAGTGGGTTAGTGTCCCTTTTTCCCCACATCTTCTCCAGCATCTATTGTTGGTAGACTTCTGAATGTGAGCCATTCTAACCGGGGTGAGGTGAAACCTCATTGTGGTTTTGATTTGCATTTCCCTGATTGCTAGTGATCTTGAACATTTTTTCATGTGTCTGTTGGCCATTTGGATTTCCTCTTTTGAAAAATGTCTATTGAGGTCCTTTGCCCATCTCTTAAGTGGGTTGTTTGTTTTGTTTTTGTGGAGTTTCTTGATATCTTTGTAGATTCTGGTTATCAACCCTTTATCTGTTGCATAGTTTGCAAATATTTTTTCCCATTCTGTCGGTTGCCTCTTCACTTTCCTGACTGTTTCTTTTGCAGTACAGAAACTTTTCAATTTGATGCCATCCTAAATGTTAATTTTGGTTTTGACTGCCTGTGCTTCTGGGGTATTTTCCAGGAAGTCTTTGCCGGTACCTATATCTTGCAGGGTTTTTCCAATGCTCTCTGGTAATTTGATAGTGTCGGGTCATAGATTTAAGTCTTTAATCCATGTTGAGTGAATTTTTGTGTAAGGTGAAAGGTAGGAGTCTTGCTTCATGATTCTGCACATGGAAATCCAATTTTCCCAGAACCATTTATTGAATAGACTGTCCTTACTCCAGGGATTGGTTTTGTATCCTTGATCAAATATGAGTTGGCTGTAGATGTTTGGATTGATTTCTGGTGTTTCAATTCTGTTCCATTGGTCTATCCATCTGTTTCTGTACCAGTACCATGCTGTTTTGATAACAACTGCCCTGTAGTATGTCCTGAAATCTGGTATTGTGATGCCTCCGGCTTTGTTTTTGTTGTACAAGATTGCTTTAGCTATTCGAGGTCTCCTATGTCTCCATATGAATTTCAGCATCATTTTTTTAAAGACATTTATTTATTTGAAGGTCAGAGTTACACAAAGAGAGGAGAGGCAGAGAGAGAGGTCTTCCAACCGCTGGTTCACCCCCAATTGGTCGCAATGGCCGGAGCTGTGCCAATCTGAAGTCAGGAGCCAGGTGCTTCTTCCGTATCTTCCATGCTGGTGCAGGGGCCCAAGGAGTTGAGCCATCTTCCACTGCTTTCCCAGGCCACAGCAAAGAGCTGGATAGGAAGAGGAGCATCCAGGACTTGAATGGGCGCCCATATGGGATACCGGCACTGCAGGCGGTGGCTTTATCCGAATGCCACAGCACTGTCCCCAATATAATTATATTCTTAGAATTGTATCTATGTGCTACATTTAATCTGTTCTCTTTATATTAACATGAAAATTGATGAGAATTGTATTGTAGTAATTTTGCATTACTATGATCCTTAGAATCTAAAGTATTAATAAATTACTTAAATTTTAATAAGCTAAAAACATCTTAAGATTAAGAGAAAAAGTAAAACAAAAATAAAAAGTTTGAGATACACTAACACTGTTAACGTATAGGCTATTATTGGTATCATACCCATTGGTTTGATTTAAATGTTGTAAATCTGAAATCAAGGTATTCATAAATAAAGTATGGTAATTTGGTCCAACAATTACCACATTTTAGATTGTGTCACTCAGGAAATGATAGTTTCTTAATGATTTGTTTTTAGTGTTTTTTTTTTACATTTAATTATTCTGTTCAATAGTATATTGAATATTCAGTATTTATTAATTATTCACTATACACAAGGTCCTCTGATAGGTAACCTGAAAAAATACAGAAATCTTCTAAAACTACATCATTCTCTTTATATAAAAATGTTTGGATAATGTTTCTTTCAAAAAGTATAGTTTCATTATTAATAATGTAAGTAATACAGCTTGAGGATGTCCCAAATTGTACCTCTCTTCCCTCTCTCATTCCCACTCTTATATTTAACAGATATCACTTTTCAGTTAAATTTAAACACCTAAGAATAATTGTGTGTAATTACAGAGTTCAACCAATAGTATTAAGTAGAACAAAAAAAAAAAATACTAAAAGGGATAAAGTATTAAGTTGCTCAAGCTGACTTGCCCCAAACGGTAGAGTTAAAAATGTGCCAGGGGATTCTAATTCAATCCCATCAAGGCTGTATGTACCAATGCCATCTCACTAGTCCCAGTGATCAATTTCTGTTCACAATTGATCATAATGATAGGTCTGAGTCAAAGGGATCACATAAACAAGATTAGTGTCTGCTAATATTAACGGATAAAATAAAAAAGGGAGAGAACGATCCAACATGGGAAGCGGGATACACAGCAGACTCATAGAATGGCATATGTCCTAAACAGCTCTCTGGCCTCAGAATCAGCCCTTAAGGCATGTGGATCTGGCTGAAAAGCCCATGAGAGTATTTCAGGCATGGAAAGCCAAGACACTCTGGCAAAAAAAAAAAAAAAATGACCTAAATGAAAGATATCTGCAAATGAGATCCCAGTAGAAAGAACGGGCCATCAAAGAAGGAGGTACCTTTCTCTGAAGGGAGGAGAGAATTTCCACTTTGACTATGACCTTGTCTAAATAAGATCAGAGTCGGCAAACTCAAAAGGCTTCCATAGCCTTGGCAACTCATGGCAAGAGCCTAGGGAGATTACTGATGCCATAAACAAGAGTATCAATTTGTTAAGTCAACAACAGGAGTCACTGTGCACTTACTCCTCATGTAGGATCTCTGTCCTTAATGTGCTGTACATTTTGATTTAATGCTATAACTAGTACTCAAACAGTATTTTTCACTTTATGTTCTGTGTGGGTGCAAACTGTTGAAAGCTTTACTTAATATATACTAAATTGATCTTCTGTATATAAAGATAATGGAAAATGAATCTTGATGTGAATGGAATGGGAGAGGAAGAGGGAGTTGGGAGTGTTGCAGATGGGAGGGAAGTTATGGAGGGGGAAGCCATTGTAAATCATACATAAACTATTCTTTGGAAATTTTTATTTACTAAATAAAAGTTCAAAACAAAACAAAATGTAAGTAATACAAAAAACTCAACTATTCAGCTATAAATCAAAATACTAATGAGTCACTTCTTCAGAGTCTTTTTAAAATGAAAGTTTATATTTTTCATTAATAGTATCACAAGCTGATTACATTTAGTTTTGTATCATTTGTTTTCCTCACTGAATATTCTATTGTCTCCACTCTCTTCATGTTACTCAATATTTTTTGAATATTTGAAGGACCAAATATACTATTTAACTACCCATGTATCAATAGACATGTGACACAGGGCCTACACTGTGGCACAGTGGGTTAAAGCCCCAGTCTGCAGCGCTGGCATCCCATATGGGCGCCAGTTCGAGTCCTGGCTGCTCCTATTCCGATCCAGCTGTCTACTGTGCCTGGGAAAGCCATGGAAGATGGCTCAAGTCCTTGGGCCCCTGCACCAGCATGGAAGATCCGGAAGAAGCTCCTGTCTCCTGGCTCCTGGCTTCGGATCAGCACAGATCTGGACATTGCAGTCATTTGGGGAGCGAGCCAGCGGAATGGACAACCTCTCTCTCTCTCTCTCTCTGTGGCTCTACGTATCTCTGTAACTCTTTGAAATAAATAAAAATAATTCTTAAAAAAAAGACATCTGACAAAGTTCTGGCCAATAAAATCTTTTCAGAAAAGATATTCACTGCCTTCAGGCCTGGCTCTTACAACCTGAATATGCTCTTTCTCCCAACAGCTAGCTGGATGCAAAATTCCCAGTGGAAGACTGATTCTCTTGGGGTGGTAGAGCTACTAAGTGAAAAGAGTCCTTCCCTGCCCCTCAACCAATCCCAGAGAAAAAGAGACTGTGTGACAAGCATTTTTACAATATTCAGTTCCTGAAAATGCAGGGTGGTTTGTCATAGCAATTAGCCTATGCTAATTCACTTATGTTCTTCCTTGAATACTTAAAAACATCCAAACCCCGTTACCTTGTTTTGTAGCAATTTTTCTAAGAAGTTTATTTTGATTTTTTTTCCATTTTATCTAAAAGTCAGCTATCATTTTTTTTTTATTTGACAGGTAGAGTTATAGACAGTGAGAGAGAGAGACAGAGAGAAAGGTTTTCCTTCTGTTGGTTCACTCCCCAAACGGCCGCCATGGCCGGCGCCACGCCAATCCAAATCCAGGAGCCAGGTGCTTCTTCCTGGTCTCCCATGTGAGCGCAGGGGCCCATGCACTTGGGTCATCCTCCACTGCCCTCCCGGGCCACAGCAGAGAGTAAGTCAGCTATCTTGTAGCTACTTGGTTGTCTGACTATACTTGATTTCACTTACTGTCACTTCTCAAATCCAAAGCAGGAGAGTAGGCTTCTATAGATTGCCTAAGACAATTTTCTACCAAGGATTTATCTGATATGATCTTACAGGATCTTTTCCTTCTCCATCTCTACCCACTTTTCTAATATTCTGTATCAAAAAGTCCATGAAAACCTATAATCTTCCTGATGTGCTCCCACCGAGGCACTGACACTGTGTGTCACAGCTTTATTTGAGGAGACTGTACTTTCCAGGATGCAAAAAATTACCACCTGTAAGAGGTTTTGGCTCAGGGAGTGTTATGGTTAAACTTATATTTTAGAAAAAGAAGTCTGGTTGTGATAGGAATTACGGTTTTAAGAAAGAAGAGGTTAGAAGACGAAGGAAACTGAGATACTGAATCACATAAGGGGATAGATGCAAAAAGAACTATCAAGGATAGAGTGGTTACAACTTAGTAACAACTAAACCTGAAAGGAAAAAACGGAAGAAACCATGGAAGATGTCTTAGAAATTTCTCAAGTGCCAATAGCAAAATCAGGTGTCTAGGAAAAATGGAAGATTGGGTGGGAAAATAAATGAATTCCACCTGGACAAGCTGACTTTGAAGTGCCAAGTGGGAAGTGTCCAGTAGGTGCACATTCAGAAAACAACCTATGCTAGGAGAGTAAGTGTGGGCATTATGACCATAACTGAAACCTCCAAATGGTTTAATCCAGGAAAAGATTAAAAACTAAGGAAAAGAAATAGAAATAGAACTGATTGAATTCTAAGTGATGCCTTCTTTTTAGAGATAGTTGAAGAATTAATGAAAAGGACTGAGGAGTAGCTTGAAATACAGAAAAAGAACCAGGGCCCCAGAAGTCAAGAGATAAGAAAGTTACAAAATAATAATTTCAATATGCATTTTAATCCCATCCTTTCTTTCTCATTTTAATTATACTTTTAATTTCTGGAAATTAAGTTTATCAATTTTATTCATATTTTCAGGACTCTTTTCCTTTCTTGAAATGTATTAAACATACTTATTTTATATATCTACAATAACTGCAACTGCCAATTTTTTTGTACATTATATTCTGCAGTTTATTGTTCTGGCTGGTTCTCGTGTGTTCAGTGATTTTCAACTATAAGCAATTAAATTTTTTTTAAAGATCACACAAACAAAACATTTTTCCAAGCATGAAGTAAAGGGAATTCTTTCAAAATGGATTTGTATTTGCTTTTCAGATGTTTTGTGACATTATGGTTAAGGGACACTTTTCAAACTTTTTTTGTTTTATTTATTTATTTGAAAGGCAGAGTAGAGAGAGAGAGAGCGAGAATGAGAGCAAGAGTGAGAGACATCTTCCATCCAGTTGTTCACTCCCCAAATGACTGCAAAGACCTGAGCTGGGCCTGTCCAAAGCCAGGAGCTAGGAGCTTCTTCTGGCTCTCCCACACGGGGACAGGAGCCCAAGCACTTGGGCCATCTGCTGCTGCTTTCCCAGGTGCATTAGCAGAAAGCTGGATAGGAAATGCAGCAGCCTGGACTTCAAACACCCAAATGAGATGCTGGTGCTACACCACAATGCCAACCTCCAAACATTTTTTATTTATTTATTTTCACTTTATTGGGGGGGGGGGTGTTGGCATTGTCACATAGCAAGTGAAGCTGCTGCCTGCACTGTTGGCATCATATGGATGCCAGTTCAAGTCCTGGCTGCTCCACTTCTGATCCAGCTCCTTGCTAATGGCTTGGGAAAAGAAGATGTCCCAAGTCTTTGGGTCTCTGCCACCCATGTGGGAGACATGGAAGAAGTTCTTGGCTCCTGGTTTTGGCCTGGGCCAGCCCCTGACATTGCAGCCATTTGGGGGAGTGAACCAGTGGATGGAAGATCTCTCTCTCTGTCTCTGATCTCTCTCTCTCTCTCTGTAACTCTGCCATTCAAATAAAGACAGAAATCTTAAAAAAGGAGGGGGAGGGAGGGGGAAACACACCACCCACCCATCTACCCCCACCACACACGCGCATGCACACACACACACACACACACAAATAGGGAGAGAGAGAGATAATCTTTCACCCACTGGTTCACTTCTCAAATGTCTGCAACAGGAATGGACAAAGCAAAGTCAGGAGCCCAGAACTCAGTCTGGGTCTCCCACATGGGTAGCAGAGAACCAAGTGCTTCAGCCATCACCTGCTGCCTCCCAGGATGCACATTAGCAGAAAGCTGGATAGGATGCTGAAATGCTGGGACTCAAACCAGATGCTCCAATATGGGATGAGGGCATTCCAAATGCCACCTTAAAAAAAAGATTTATTTATTTATGTATGTATGTATGTATGTATTTATTTGAAAGGCAGAGTTAGAGAGAGGCAGAAGCAGAGAGCGAGGTCTTCCATCTGCTGGTTCACTCCCCAAATGGCCACAATAGCCAGAGCTGAGCCAATTCGAAGCCAGGAGCCAGGAGCTTCTTCTGGGTCTCTCATGCGGGTTCAGGGGCCCAAGGACTTGAGCCATCTCCCACTGCTTTCCCAGGCCATAGCAGAGAGCTGGATTGGAAGTGGAACAGCTGGGGCTTGAATCAGTGCCCATATGGGATGCTGGCACTGCAGGCAATGGCTTTACCTACTACATCACAGGGCCAGCCCATCCACATGCCACCTTAACTGTGGGACCAAATACAAGACCCTGGTGCCACCTTTAACTAATTCTTGGTTTAAGATTTTTCTAGCCATCCAGGTAGTGTGAACTCTGGTTGCAAACCAGTATGAGTGCCAATCTATGATTACTATTTTGTTAGATAATGGTGTTAGTGTAAGTACAAGGAAACTTGTCTTTAAAGGGTATGGGGGATAGATTAATTAATTTTGGTTCTTTCTCACCTTGGAGATGGAACCCTTTTTTACAGTCTTACTGGGCTTTCCATTTTGGAGCGGGCCCTGAATTTGCTTTTTGCTCCCAAATCCATGAACTCAGAATATAACTCATACTCAGGTACCTCAGGTTTGGCCAAAGCCTTTAAAGGTAAAAGTCAGCTTTGGTTCTCAGCTTATCCTCCTAACCTCTGTATTTGACCTCAGTTACCTATATATGCATTTAAAAATATTTTTAAAAATATTATATGTGGCATGTTTACTTATTTTCATCAGATCAGTTGATCTTGGTGCCTAATGCAACTGCCACTGTTGCATTAAGATTTAATTTTCGCTCAATAGGCTAATCCTCCGCCTTGCGGCGCCGGCACACCAGGTTCTAGCCCCGGTTGGGGCGCCGGATTCTGTCCTGGTTGCCCCTCTTCCAGGCCAGCTCTCTGCTATGGCCCAGGAGTGCAGTGGAGGATGGCCCAAGTGCTTGGGCCCTGTACCTGCATGGGAGACCAGGAGAAGCACCTGGCTCCTGGCTTCGGATCAGCGTGATGCACCCGCCGCAGCGCACCGGCCGCGGCGGCCATTGGAGGGTGAACCAACCAACGGCAATAGAACACCTTTCTCTCTCTCTCTCTCTCTCTCTGTCCACTCTGCCTGTCAAAAAAGAAAAAAAAAGATTTAATTTTCAAATACAGAGGGTTCTGTGTGAAAATATACTGCTTTGTATGAAAATCTAGACAAAAGATGTTAAACAAACTGCTGAGTAATCACTTGTACAGTTTCTTTAAATAATGTGTGTTGCCACAGCATTTAAAGAGTTTGCTTTACAGGTTATTAATTTAAGTACTTATAGAGTACAGAAACAAAACAAGTTAAATTATTTGGAACCATAATAGTTGAAGAATAACAAACATATCCATATTCCAACCTATTAAAATCACCTCCATTATTATAACCATGATCTAAGCTACTACAATCTTTTTTAAAAGAGATTCGTGTACTATCTATTTACGTTGATCCAATAGTGCAGCTGATCCAATAAATTTCTATCAAACACAGCACACTTATAGGCATTTAACACTTTACAGAATTCATTGAGGAAACACATTAACCTAGAAAATAGCTTTGAAGACCAAGAATAAAGAATGTAAAGAAATTCCTAAATATATTTGTCTGGCAATTTTCATTCTTCACAATGCATTTGAGCCATAGCATAAACAACAAAGGACCACAAAAATTCATTCATTGTATGAACTACAATGTTACACTTGGCACTCCAAAATTTCCAGTTCACTAGCCTAGGTGAGATGATACATAAAAAACATGTATGTTATTTATAAAATATCAGCTTTCTAGTTCAAGTTGGTGCTCAGTAATTGCGTTAAGTGCTTAAGATGCTTCAAATAACTTACATCTCACGACCACAATTTTTTTTTTTTTTTTTTTTTTTTTTACAGGCAGAGTGGACAGTGAGAGAGAGAGACAGAGAGAAAGGTCTTCCTTTGCCATTGGTTCAATGGCTGCCGCGGAGCTGGGAGCCAGGTGCTTCTCCTGGTCTCCCATGGGGTGCAGGGCCCAAGGACTTGGGCTATCCTCCACTGCACTCCCTGGCCACAGCAGAGAGCTGGCCTGGAAGAGGGGGCAAGCAGGACAGAATCTGGTGCACTGGCGCCGCAGGCAGAGGATTAGCCTAGTGAGCCGCGCGGCGCCAACTACCACAATTTTTTACCTGCATTATTAAAGTAGCCTTCTGACTGGCCCTTGTTTTTGTCTTTGGTCCTTTTTCAACCAAACCCAGAAGCCACAGTCTGTGATCCTATTCAGATGTAAATTAGATCATGCCACCCACTCTGCGCTGAGCCAGGGTTCCCAGTCACTGCTGTCCTCTACTGCTCTCCCTTCACAGCTGCAGCCTCCTTCCTTCCTTGCTTTACCTCAAAGGAGCAGGACTTTCCTGCCTGGGACCTCTGCACTTGCTCTCCTGTCAAGTCCATTTGGCTTGATCCCTCATCCACTTTAGGTCCTGTTTAAATGTTATTTTTTTTTTATTATAAACACTTTTATTTAGTAAATATAATTTTCCAAAGTACAGTTTATGGATTACAATGGCTTCCCCCCCCCATAACTTCCCTCCCACCCGCACCCCTCCCATCTCCCGCTCCCTCTCCCCTTTCACTAATGAGCTCTTCTCTGGACATTTAAAAATGAAATCTCGGCCGGCGCCGCGGCTCTCTAGGCTAATCCTCCTTGTGGCGCCGGCACACCGGGTTCTAGTCCTGGTCGGGGCGCCAGATTCTGTCCCGGTTGCCCCTCTTCCAGGCCAGCTCTCTGCTGTGTGACCCGGGAGTGCAGTGGAGGATGGCCCAAGTCCTTGGGACCTGCACCCCATGGGAGACCAGGAGAAGTACCTGGCTCCTGCCATCGGATCAGCCTGCTGGCCATGGCGGCCATTGGAGGGTGAACCAACGGAAAAGGAAGACCTTTCTCTCTGTCTCTCTCTCTCTCACTGTCCACTCTGCCTGTCAAAAAAAAAAAAAAAAAAAAAAAATGAAATCCTCTCAGGAGCCTGCACTGTGGTATACTATATCCCATAAGGATGCTGGCTGGAGTTCCTGCTGCTCCACTTCTGCTCCAGCTCCCTGCTAATGCACTGGGAAAGCAGCAGAGGACAGCCCAAGTACTTGGGCCCCTGCACACACGTGGGAGACCTAGAAGATGCTCATAGCTCCTGGCTTTGGATTGGCCCTGCTCCAGCCTTTGTGGCCATTTGGGGAGTGAACCAATGGATAGAGGATCTGTCTCTTTGTAATTCTACCTTTCAAATAAATAAAATTTACAAAAAAGTGTTTAAAAGTGAAACCTCCCCTCAATCCACCAGCACTCCATATTCCATTTCCCTGCTTTATTTCTCGCCATAGCACTTATCTGCTAATGCACTAGCTAAAGAAATGAGCTTATCTTTGTAAACTCTTAGAACAATGCTTGCCACATAGGTGATATAGCAGTTTATTCAACAACAATATATAATAATTTACATATTTGGTTTGACTCCACTAAGAGAGGGATTTCTGCTTTTAGTTCACTGCTATACCCCCACTATCCAGCATATTGACTAGCATATCATACCTGCTCAAAAAGTATGCTGAAAAAATAAAGATCTATAAAAATAGAATAAAAGCTGCTAGAAAGGATTCAATTTGTTAAATTTCATTTTATATGATTTGAGAAAAAGAAGTCATCTCATAAGACGAAGTCTTCAAAGACCACTCTTCAAACAGAAATGTAATTAAAATTAAAATTCCAAAACAACTCACAATATGCCAAAAGGTACTTTATCTAAACGACAGTATTTTGAGCTCCCCTGTAGATCAGCACTCTTGGCTCACAACTCCCTGGTGTAGCTCTCCAAATAGTATTGAATACAGCCACATGTTCAAATAAGAGAAAATGGACTTGTTCGTTGTTCAGTTGTTAGGAACTAACTAGAAAAAAGATGAAACTTCCAGATGTAAGTAAGATGCAGTATGGTATAGTTGGAAAATTAAAGGTTTGGGTTTATAAATAATCTAGTCTCTATCCACCTGCTAATTCCCAAATCACCTGGAATAAACTCTCTGTAGTTTGTATGTAACTTTGCATACCCTTTCTGAAATATCTAAAAAAGCTCACAGGCATAGTCCAATATTTAAAATAAGCTAATCTTATTTAATACAAAAATTTTCAGAAGACGGTGCTAAGCACTTCTTTGCTGTTCCCATGATGTTGCCGTTTAGGATCCAGATCTCGTGCAGATCTCGTCCTAAGGAACAGGAACATCCCTTGTTCCCTGGCTCCTTTCTCTGGGTCCACGCATCTCTGCATTCCTCCAGTTACACTGTGGCCTAGTGACATCTCTCATTTTATATACAGTAGCCTGGGTTCTGTGGCCCTTTTCAACATGGTTTATTTCCGTTCCATACCTCATCCAAGTTATGATCTAAGTAATTCTTTTTTTTTTTTTTTTTTAAGATTTTGGTTTTTTATTTGAGAGGCAGAGTCACAGAAAAGAGGGAGACAGAGAGAAAGCTGCCATTGCCTGATTCACTCCCCAGATGGCTGCAATGGCTGGAGCTAGGCTGATCCAAAGCCAGGAGCCAGGAGCTTCTTCTGGGTCTTCCATGTGGGTGCAGGGACCCAAGTACTTGGGCTGTTCTCTGCTGCTTACCCAGATGCATTAGCAGGGAGCTGAGTGGAAGAGCAGCCAGGACATGAACCAAGGCCCATATGGGATGCCAGCACTGCAGGTGGAGGCTTAGTCTCTTATGCCACAGCACTGGCCCCTCTAAGAGATTTTTAGTAAGAGAGAGGCTAACTTGTCTTGTTAGGTTCCAAATTCTGACATTAAAAAGTGTGAAGTTCTGGACGCAGCTGGAGAAAGGAGGATCTCTGGAGGGATGTGATAGTAAACTGACAGCTGTTTGAAACTACTGCTTGCAGAGGCAGAGTTTTATATACAGACTGTAATAGGACTTACAGTACACCTTGATAAATTTCAGTTTTGAAGAAATTCAGGTCATTTAACCACTATACTGAGAACTTGAGAGTCCCTTCAGTGAACTTCAGACCTTAATTTTATGAAATTTCAGCATCTGAAGGAAAATTAGAAATTTGGGCCAAGTCATACTTCATTTCACATGTCAGGGTGGGTTCTTTTACTGACATAATTTCTTTCCATTGCACCTGTGTTGCATCAGTTAGGGCTTTAGAGATAATCAACATTATCTCTAGATAATAATAGAGGCTAGTTTGTCTTATAAAGAACAGGTTCCTAAGTTAAAGATGTGAGGTCCTGAGAAATGCATTTTCCCTTCAGTGAGCAGGTAGGTAGTTTCAAATAGCTATTGTTTCATTTTCCAGGAACTAAATAAGAGCAAAGCAACCTACTTGAAACATGCTTCTGCTAAAACATTTAGAAATTATGGCTTCTTAAGATCTGTTACTTCATAATTACTAATGGACTAAGGCTAATTACTTAGCCCATTTTCTGTTGCTATAACAAAATACTGAAGATGGGGAAATTATAAAAATGGGTTTATTTTGGCTCAGTTCCAGAGGTTCAGAAGTCCAAGACTGTGTGGCCACATCTGATAGGCTTCTTGTAGGCACTTTGTGCTGTCAGCTCATGGCACAGAAGGAGAAGAGGAATCAGGTGTGTGTGGTGTGCAGCATGTGGGTGAGAGAGACCCAGTGGTGGTGTCAGGCTTGCTTTATAAAAACCTGCCCTTGAAGTAACTAATGCAGTCCCCAGAGACCTCACTTACTAACAAGAGACCGAATTACCTCTAAAAGCCCCCTGCTCCGTAATGTTCCATTTGGAATCAAACCTCAAGATGAGTTTTAGGGGGGACAAACTATGTTCAAACCACAGCAGGATGCTTCCAAACTTCTGTGTGATGACAACAGTGAACACATGAATTGTACTTTTACTCCCTCATTCTCTCAAATGCTGAGCATTTCTTCCGTGCCAGTCATTGTATCTAGGAGTAGTAATGATAACATAGACCTTGCCTAGAGAATCCTGGTCTCACGGAGGCTACAGACAATTGAATAATGATTACAGAAAAGTAGAGTTTGATGTGCTCTAGAGACTTACTGGGGACTCCTAACCTAGCAAGGTGGTGGGGTCTGAAGAAAATCACGTTTCTGAAAGAACTGAAGGGTTAATAGAACTCTGAAGGCTCATCAGGAGTTTGGTGGGGGAGAGGGTGGTGCAGAAGTTACAGATATGTTTTGGATAAGGGATAACAGGCACAAAAGTCTTAAAAGTGAAACAGAACTTGGTCTTTTCAAGATAGTTATAGTTTCAGTTTGTAAAAGGGAGGAAATGTGTAGCCATGGAGCTGTGACCAGCAGAGGCAAGCTTCCAAGGGCTTGTTATAAACTGAGGAGTTTGGGCTCAATTCTAAGAGCAACTGGAAGCTGTTAAAGAAGTTCGAATTGAGTGGTGAGAGATAAAATCTGTTTCAATCACCTCTTTAATAAATAGTTAAATTAGAAGAGCACTTCTGAATTATGAGAGACCAAAAACAGTACCAAATTATGAAGAGGTGGTGTTCTACAGTGTGAAATCTAAGAGAGCTTTTAAATAAGCATTTTTGCCTTCAAAACACTGTAGGAGACCATTAACCTCATCAAATGAAAGCCCTTGACAACAGTCTTTTATTCCAGATGAGTACAACTCAGGAATTATCCATTAGGCTTATGATAGAAATAGTAATCCGTATCAGGAAAAAAAATTACAAAGGCGGAATTTGACTTCGTAGTATTCCATATGAGAGTACACATTTAAAATCTCAAACGTATATATAAACATCATAGGTCAATCTCAGAATTTTAGTATTGGAATGGAAGTTAAACATTATTTTGATCCAACATCTTAGTTTTATAGATGAAGACAAAAAAAGAAACCAGGGTATTCAGAGTATTTCTTTGTAAGATAATCAGAAGTAAGCAATTATTTGAAACCAGGATTCTTTCTGAACATTTCCGCTTATCATAACAGTAACTGAATTATTCCAATAAATGAAAAAAAAAAATAGTGTTCTGACCCAGCTAGATTACCAGAACTGTTCTTAAGCCTCTAAAATAATATCCACATTTTAGTATTCACACTCTTGTGCAGCCCCCCACTACCACCCCAACACTGTACCAGAAAGTGGGGTCCATCTTGAGCTCTCCCTCCCTCAGATCTTTCATACTGGGGAAAGTCTGTTTGCCCTGTCTTGAGTAGCCCTATAGAGAGGCCCACATAGTAAGGAACTGAAGTCTCCCATCATCTCCAAGTGAGGCTCACCTGCTCTCCATGTGCGTGACCTTGGAAGCAGATTCTCCAGGCCCAGCTGAGTCATGAGATTGCAACATCAGCTGATAGCCTGGCAAGACCCTCACAACAGACCTGAGCCAGAACTCACTGAAGCCACTCCTAGATGGATGACCTTCACCAAGTGTGTGAAATACCAAATATCTGTTGTTCGAGAGTGCTAAATTTAGGGTAATTTGCCATGAAGATATAACCACTAAATACTATACAAAATTAATACATTTTTAATAAACTGTACTTTTCTTGATATCTAAATAGTATTTCTTTTTCTAAACAACATATCAAAAATATTACTATTGGTAATATTTTCCTTCTAGGAAAAGAGGTGATTAAATGTTTTATGAGATAGGTAATAGGGTAATTAACCCATAATTTATAGGCCACCAATTCTAATTTAACCTCAGTACTTGGCAACTAGACATAGTTAAAATGTGGTTGCAGATAGTAATTGCTCATAGCTGCTCCATGTTCCCATTTAATATTTGAAAGAAAGATAAATCTCAGTGGATACAGTATCTGAATTTAAATCAAAACGATCATTTCTTCTTAGTCTTGAATAGCGTTAGTAGGATGCTGAGTCAGGAGGAAACAATAGCATCTCCGTTGATGATGACTATGTGCAAAATAATCACTTTTCTAGTGAAATAAAACCTTGAGAGTTTCTTCTTGTAAGAACATCCAGCTATAGAAGCGGCAGCTGGGCAACCCCTGACCTCTCTTCTAAGTTTTTTTTCCTTTTATATTCTCAACCCAGTTATTCGGCAATCCATCAGAAACTATTTATTGAATTCTCTCTGCACACCAGCCACAGGGATATAATAGGCTGTACCTTCATGTACCTTTTTATCTAGGAGCAGACAAAGGGTTACAATACAGTGGTAATTAAGAGGGAAGGAGAAGCATAGGTGCAGAGGAAGCACCTAGCAGGGTACCCATCCTGGCATATGAGTGGGAAACAATGTGAGAAAGTCTAGAAAAAAGCTTTTTTATCTGACATCTAAGCTTAATGTTTAGGTGTCAGAAGGTATTTCAGGAAAAAAAAAAAAAAAAAAAAAATACTCCCTCCACAAAGGCCTGGAGGCAAGTTGAGTTACATTTAGAAATTTAGGAAGTTCAGCTTGGCTGTAGCATAGAGGAGGCTGGGAGAGCCCCAGGGGAGTACTGTTCACGAATTGGCACAGTTCCTTACTGTGGGTTCTCCTTCAGCAGAAGTGACACAGAAAGGAATTAACAATAACAAAACAAAACAAAAACAAAAATCCTGACGTTTTGCATCCTATCTGGGAGCACTTACTTATACTGCAGGCCCAGAAGTCTAGTCCACTTTGGCAAAGAATAGGGATATAGTGGTAAGAATTCTGAGGTTAGCAAAACTTACTTTAGGGGCAAGTGTTTTGCTTAGTGGTTAAGATTCCCTCATTCCACATCAGAGTGCCTGGCTTTGATTTCTGGCTCCTGACTTTGGCTCCTGCTAATGCAGGCCCCTGAAGGAGGGAATAATGGCTCAGTTAGTGTGGCTCTTGCTTTGGGTGGGAGATCCCCATTGTTTTAGACTCCTGGCTTTGGCTCTGGTCCAGTCCTGGCTGTTGATGGCATTTAGGGAGTGAACAACTGGATAGGAGCTCTATTTGTCTCACTTTCTCTCAAATAAAAAAAGAAAAAAGAAAAACCTGATTTGAATCCAAGCTGGAGAACAGCCATAGTTAGTATCAACCTTAGGGTGTGCAAAGGTTGGATGAAATAAAAAATGTGAAGCATCTTACACACATTAGGTGCACAAAGCATGTTTTCCTTCCCCATTACCTTGCTTCTAAGACCCTGGTTGGCTGCCAAGCCAAAGGCACCACGTGACTTTCCACACGTGACCCCATAACCTGGCAGAGTACAAAGGTTCTCTTGGCTACAACCTACATCCATCCCTTCAGTTCTAGCTTTTACCCTCTGGCTCTGAACGTTGCTCTTAGTTTGACAAACCAGAAGTATTTCAGTCTAACAATCCCTATCACATAGTGGTAAGTGTAGCATTCATAGAGACTCATTCCATCACACTATCTTTACTTTATATTTGCATATGTACTTGACCCCGGTATTATTTTAGATAATATTGTGAAGTGAGTCCTGTAATCACTACTTGGCAGATAAGAACCCTAGGTTCAGAGTACTCCTCATTTCTTAAACAGTCCTGTCAACTCCACAAAGTCCTTCCAAGCACATGTTGCAATGGGCATATATTTTATAGTGTAATTTCAATGTCTTTTAAGTATTGTTAGGACTCAGAGAAACATGGACTTTTACAATGACACATCTTTTCATCAACTTTACCTTTGAATCCTTCTTCACATATTTTGAATTCTCTGTGTGCAAAATTAAAGAGAAGGATGGTGGTAGCAGGATCTTCTCAGAATACTATGACTGTCAAAGAACAATTCCCATCACTACTTAGTGGTATTACCTTCCATCGGCCTACCTGCTGGTTATGCTCATAAAAGTAAAAATGTTTCCTATTTTCCTAATAAGAAACTGTTCTCTGACCAGGAAAACAAGAGCACAAATGAAAGGTTTAATTATTCAGGTCCACTTCAGCTCCTGATTTAAAATGAGATTGCTCTTTCATGTGATCCGCTTAAGATCCCTTGCAGATCACCTGTTCCATGCCAAACCTCTGCCTAGCAGTGGTCTATTTTGCAGAGGGGGTATACCTCACTTCTGAAGGCCCATAAAAAGCCCAGGCCTACCTTCAAAGTTACCTGAGTCTTTCTATGTGCCCCTCCTCCAGCTCCCTTCTTGCCAGTGTTTGTATAATTATTAACAGGAAATTCCTGGATCCCAACATTGATCTAAATCATCACCCAGGAATGGGGCATTAGCTCTGTTAGCATCTTATTATTACTCAGCGGATTCATTCTTTGTTAATTACATGTTCCAGGTCTTTTATAACCCAAAAATGGTCATGAGTGAAGTCTCCCTCATCTTGTTCTTCAAGTAACTGAATTTTAATTAAGTAGATGAAAAAAAATGCTGAGTCAGACAGTGATTTGTATTCAACTCTGCACAGCCTCTCGTCCAGGTGCTCTGCGTTGTGAGCATGTTTTAGAAAACCGAAATCCAGTCCGCATTTCTGGAACTGTGTTCTTCATGAGCACATTACTTCAAATGTTGTGTGGAAATCCTGAAAAAAAAATGACATCTACAGAATTCTAGAATATGCTAGCTGGTGTTCCCCAAACAGTGAACACAACAGTTTGGTGTAATACTTTATCTTGGTGATTCAAATTCCTTATTCACGCTAAATTTTAAACAGCAGCTTTTACTTGTTTTAAAGTAAAAAATTTGCAGGTGGAGAACAATATCAGGAAAAAGATCAACTTTCAACATCGTAAGATCTAGGATAAAATCTTAAACCTTCTGTTCAACTTAAATGAGGCAGTTTAAGTTAACTGTACCCCACCTCACAACATGATACAAAGCGACTGACGTTTTTATTTGAAGAGCTGGACGCAAAAACTATTTCCTCAGGGTGTGGCGTTTGGTCAAATATTTGCCAGTACCCTTTCCTATATAATTTAGGTGTCACTGGCAGAAAAGGCATTTGAGAAACAGAAATTAAGAAACCTCCATCAAGTGGCTAAAATCAAAGCTGAGGAAAGCACTAGGGGTGAAGCATTGTTTCGAAATCTCCTGTCTTCAGAATATAAACTTAGCAGCCCGTGAACAAGGCTGGTATTGCCTGTTAGCTTAGGACGATTGACTTTCCTCTAATGAACGCAAGAGAAGAAACGCTGGAGCGCCTCTGGTCCAGTGATATCTGCACATCTCACCTGGGCCTTTCAGTTACAAATCCGCCTCCTTAAGGAGCCGTGTGAAAAAGCAAGAACAATAAATAGTAAAAAAAAAAATCTTCTCGGCTATAAATCAGCCACGTGGAGCTGCGGCAGCGGCAGCCCCGACTTCCTGGTTTGCTTCCTGCAAGCGGGTGGGCGAGGGGCTCAGGACACGGGGCGTGAGGCTGAGAGGTGCGGCCGAGAGCGGCTCCACGTCCGCCGGAGGGGGCGGTGGCCGGAGATCCTGGACGATTCAGGCGTAGAGGACAGAGTTGAGGTCCGGAATTACAGCAAAAGTTTGGGAGCCTGGAGGCTTTTAAGCAGCTGAACTGTAGGGCAAAGGCTAAGGACCAGACGTGGGGAAAGTCTAAGTTAGTTACCACCCAGGTAGCCGGGGGCTGCGGCGCGGGAAGCGGGCAGGCGGAGAGAGAGGAAGCTCGGGAGCGCGAGGACACCGGGCGGCCCGAGCTCTGCGGAGGCAGCCGCAGGGGAGGGGGCAGCGGCGGCGGCGGCGGCGCGCGGTCCGAGCCGGCGGGCCGCGGGGAGGGGCCGGAGGGAAGAGCCCAGGGGAAGGTAGAGCCGAGGGGAGTTCCGGATCTGAAGCTGAAAAGGGCAGGCAGCGGAGAGGGCGGCAGCCGGAGCGGCAGGGGTGGGGGAAAGAGAAGGAGGAGGCGAGCCGGAGGAGGGGGAAGGAGGGAGGGGAGAGCAGTGGCGGCGGCTGCGCCGGGCTGTGTGTCTCTCGCCGCCGGAGGAAGATGAGGCTGAAGATCGGGTTCATCTTACGCAGTTTGCTGGTAGTGGGAAGCTTCCTGGGGCTGGTGGTCCTCTGGTCTTCCCTCTCTTCCCGGCCGGACGACCCGAGCCCGCTGAGCAGGATGAGGGTGAGTGACCCGCCCGGCCCCCTCCGGTGGCGGCGACCCGCAACTTGTTTTGTTTGCGCGCGCGCGCGCGCGCGTGTGTGTGCGTGTGTGTGTGTGTGTGTGGCGGGAGCAGGGGGCAGCGGGGTCGCGGCGTGGCGTTGGCGCCGCAGCTCCGCAGGTGGTGCTGGCGCAGCGCAGGCACCGCGGGGGCGCCGAGCCCCGCGCACCCAGTCCACCCTGGCCGCTGCCGGCCCGCCCCCTGGCCGCCCCTTCCTCCCTCGCTTCCCCGCCCCGGGCGCCGCCGCCGACACCCGCGCCGCTCCTGCTGCGGCTGCCGCGGCGGCTTTAGCGGCTTCTCCTCACACCGGGAGAGACTGCCCCGAGGAGCCGAGGAAGACCCGGTTCCCGGGGGCCGCGGCCGCCCGGCGTCCGACTCTTTGGTGCCGGTCGTGAGGGGTTAGGGGGAAACGCGGGGTTGGTCCAGGCTGCGGCCTGTGGCGCGTGCAGGCCTGACGGAGGCGAGATGCCGCCGCCGTGGGGCCAGGGGACCAGGCCCCTTGGTCCAGCCTTCCCTCCGCCACCGCCCGTCCGCGGGTGCTCGCAGCCCGGGGCGCCCCAGCCTGTCCGCCCGCCCGCCCGCCCGCCGGGGAGTGGGAGGGCGATGGCGCCCCGCCTCCAGCTCTCACGGAGAGCGCCGCCTCCCCCTCCACTCGGGTGGCGGGGAGACCGGGTGCGATGGGCGGCCGAGGCCTCGCCCTGGACCGGCCGTTCCTCTGGCTTCACTGCACGAAGAGAGGAGCGGCTGGCCGGGGATGGCTGTTAGGGGCGTCCCCGCCCCTCTCCGTGCGCGCCCAGCGCCTGGGGAAGCCCCTTCCCTGCGGGCGGCGCTTCGGGGCTCTCCGGGGGACTGGGAGCCTGTTCCTCTTCCCGGGCTGCGGCTGGGCTGTTCGGGCCGGAAAACTAACTTGTGCCGGCGCCTGGCCGCCCCGCGCTGGCTGCCGGCTCGCTCAGTCCCACACCGCGGGGCGCGGCGGCGCGGAGCTCCCGGCGGTTCCGCTGGGACGCATTTGTCTGCCGCCCGAGACGCGAGTGTTAGCCGTGACGCTCCCTGGCTTTTGAGGGTTTAGTCGGGCGCCTCGGAACATTAGTTAACCGCCAGCCGTGCCGCGCGGGCAATGGGCCGCGGCGACTGCGGCTCCTCCGCCTCAGCAGTGGGCGGTGTCCCGGCCTCGTCCCGCACCCTGACCCGGCTCCCCGAGCTACGCTGTTGCAGCCCCGGCCCTCCTCTTGCCCCTCCTCTTGCCGGACCTGGGATGCTCCCCGGGGCCAGCTGTGGGTGGAGGTGCGAGGGGGCGTGAGGGCTTCAGGGCCACAGGGAGGCGGGGGAGCCGCTCTCTGCTGGGACGTGCCTTGAGCAAATGTGAGTGGCATTGCATCTACGTGAGCCTTTTTTTTTTTTTTTTTATTAACTTTCATTTTGGAAAGTTAACGTAGGGAAGTTGAAATCTTTACTTAATATATGCTAAACTGATCTTCTGTATATAAAGAGAATTGAAAATGAATCTTGATGTGAATGGAAGGGGAGAGGGAGCGGGAAGGGGGGGTTGTGGGTGGGAGGGAAGTTATGGGGGGGAAGCCATTGTAATCCATAAGCTGTACTTTGGAAATTTATATTCATTAAATAAAAGTTAAAAAAAATGAAAAAAAAAAGGCTGTGGCGTCTTTTCAAGAGTAAGAATCGGAGGAGGGCACTTATTGGTTCTTGCCTGCATTGTCATTTAATATGTAAATTTCAGTATTTGAAGTCATTAATAATGTGCAGTCCCTTTGTAATATCTGGGACGGATTCTCATCCAGGTCATCTAAGTTGATGCTGATTTTTTTAAGTTACTTTTTCAATATGTTTGTGGTTTTAAGCCTCTCATCTCTCTTGGAGAGGTGGTGACCTTTTTATGATTTCGCTTTCAAATGATTTATTGGCAAAGGATAACTGAATATTGCAGTTATCTGAGAATATTTAAGTCATCAAGTAGAAATGTTAGCTTCTCGTTTTCTGGTAGAAAAATTTGAGAATAAACTGACAAAACCATTCTTTTTGAGAATACTCCCTAGTTCAGCTGGCTAGGGGTATTTTAAAAGCTCTTAAAATATTTTATTAGTACTGATAATCGTTTTCATTCAGTAACTCATGACGGATGTGGTGACATCTTGAATTTCTTGGTCTGATTTGATAGTTGGTAGATCTGTTGTATTTTCTGTCATTGGCCAAAGACACTCAATTTTTAAGACTTACATGATTAATATTAGAAAGGAACACTTGGATATCAGAAAAGCAAAACTTAGCTGTCCATGCAAATAGTCATCTAAGCAATTTGAGCATAAGCAAGGGTCTGTTACCTCCCCTTAATGAAAACTAACCTAGGCACTTTTGAGATACAGCCCTAGAATATCCTATTTAAAATGTATTTATCCACTCTGGCTAAAAAGCCCATGAGAATTTCTTAGGCATGGAAAGCCAAGACACTGTGGCAAAAAATGACCTAAAAGAAAGATCTCTGTGAGTGAGATCCCAGTGGAAAGAACAGGCCAATCAAAGAAGGAGGTACCTTTCTCTGAAGAGAGGAGAGAACTTCCACTTTGATTATGGCCCTGTCTAAATAAGGTCAGAGTTTGTGAACTCAAGAGGCTTCCATAGCCTTGGCAGCTCATGACAAGAGCTAGGGTGATCGCTGAGTATTGTTAAATCAACAACAGGAGTCACTGTGCACTTACTCCCCATGTAGGACCTCTGTCCTTAATGTGTTGTACTATAAGAATTAATGCTAAAACTAGTCTTCAAACAGTACTTTATACTTTGTGTGTCTGTGTGGGTGTAAACTGTTGAAATCTTTACTTAGTATATACTAAGTTGATCTTCTGTATATAAAGATAATTAAAAATGAATCTTGATGTGAATGGGATGGGAGAGGGAGTAGGAGATGAGATGGTTTGCAGGTGGGAGGGTGGTTATGGGGGGAAAACTGCTATAATCCAAAAGTTCTACTTTCAAAATTTATATTTATTAAATAAAAGTTTTCTTAAAAATTATTTATCCACTTGACAGGCAGTTATAAAAAAGGAGTGGGAGATAGAGATGTTCTATCTGCTGATTGACTCCTCAAATGGTTGCAATGGCCAGAGCTAGGCCGGTCCAAAGCAAGGAGCCAGGAGCTTTTTCTGGGTCTCCATGTTGGTGCATGGGCCCAAGCACTTGGGCCATCCTCAGCTGCTTTTCCAGGTGCATTAGCAGGGAGCTGGACCAGAAGTGGAGCCACTGGGACTGGAACCTGCCCATATAGGATGCCGGCATTGCAGTGTCCCTTGCAGTTCTTTTGTTGATACTGCCACCTTTTGTGAGACCTCTGCTTCTTTTGAATGCTAATCTACACTGGACTGTTCTGGATCCCTTTAAATCACCTAAGATAGGCTAAAGCACTCCAGTTTACCAGATGTAGGGTGTGCTCTACTCCAACCACCCTGTGGCACTTTTTTGACTTACACTGTCAGTATTTCAGACACTGAAGCCCAATGCAATCGGTACTACTTTCTTGCTTTAGATCTGCCCACTTACGGAGTCAAGAGAAACATGTTTCTTGTCTCTCTCCTGTTTCTGATACTGGTATTTTATCTGAGATGAATGGTGCGAAATATGACCCTACTGTTCAATATATTGTGATATTTTTTCCCATTTATGTAGTCAGACAATTTTGGGTGCTTATTGTATACCAGGTACATTGCTAGTGGTTAAATAAGCGCTCCTAGGCTGGCGCTGCGGCTCACTAGGCTAATCCTCCACCTTGCGGCGCCGGCACACCAGGTTCTAGTCCCGGTCGGGGCACTGGATTCTGTCCCAGTTGTCCCTCTTCCAGGCCAGCTCTCTGCTGTGGCCCGGGAGTGCAGTGGAGGATGGCCCAAGTGTTTGGGCCCTGCACCCCATGGGAAACCAGGAGAAGCACCTGGCTCCTGCCATCGGATCAGCGCAGTGCGCCGGCCGCAGCGCGCCGGCCATGGCGGTCATTGGAGGGTGAACCAATGGCAAAAGGAAGACCTTTCTCTCTGTCTCTGTCTCTCACTGTCCACTCTGCCTGTCAAGAAAAAAAAAAAAAAAAAAAAAAAAAAAAAAAAAGGCGCTCCTGGAGCTGGTGCTGTGGTGCAAGCGCTACCTGCAGTGCCGGAATGCCATATGGGTGTCTGTTTGAGTTCTGGCTGCTCCACTTCTGATCCTGCTCTCTGCTATGGCTTGGGAAAGTTGTAGAAGATGGCCCAGGTCCCTGGGCCTCTGTACCCTCATGAGAAGCCCAGAAGAAGCTCCTGCCTCCTGGCTTTGGATTGGCCCAGCTCTGGCCATTTGGGGAGTGAAACAGAGGATGGAAGACCTCTCTCTCTGCCTCTGCCTCTCTGTAACTCTGCCTCTCAAATAAATCTTAAAAACAAAACAAAACCCCACTCCTTGTCCTTGACCCTATGGATGAATATTTGTCTAGTAAGAAGTATATACATAAAAATACACATCAATGAAGGCTCCACTGATTTATACATAATTGTACATAATTTATACAAAATTGTACTTCATGTCGTGTGGGAAATATAGAAAAACCATGAGTCAGGGAGTGAGAAAATGGAAGAGTTTGGTCATAACAGCCTCACCTGAAGAAATAACTTTTGAGTTGAAGGATTGAAAGCAGAGTTGTTATCCGGATGTAGGAGGGGTATTCCTGAGAGGAAACAGTATGTACAAAGGTCCTGAGACAGTGAGGGACTGGAAGGAGGTCAATATAATTGGAACATGAAGGTATGGAATGATGCTGCAAAGGTAGTATGGCTCCTATAGACATGCTTAGGATTAGGTTTTAAGGGCAGTGGGAAGCTACTGAAGGTTTTTAAGTAGGGAAGACATATGGTCCAATATGTTTTTTGAAAAAAACCACTCTGGCGTCTTGTAGGAAGTGTGCATTGGCCTATAGAGCATATAGTAGTAGTCCTCTTGGAGTTTTTAATAGTTCAGGTGGCACATGATGTTGCTTGGATCGGGAGGGTGAAGGCAGAGATGGAGAAGTAAGTAGATTGAAGACACCGTTAAAGATTCCAAACATCAGGATTTGGATGTGGGAGTGAATGTTTTAGGAGGCCTAGAATGATAGATTATTTGTTACATTATAGAAGTTCTGAAGACCAAATGTATATGTTCTTATGTTGTATTTTATGGTTATGGGAAGCCTTATGTTTTTAGGCTTTGTCCCTTGGATATTTTAAGGTGAGCACTTACTAAGATCATCTGTTGAGATTTGTGAAGTGTAGAAAGTTCTTTTAAGTAAATTATGGTGTGTCTGAAACCGACACTATTTATCTCAGAGTAAGTGTTTAAAGTTGAATCATAGGTCTGTGAAAATAAAGGTTTGTAATGGAAATGTTTACAGATCTTTAGCTTCAGTGGTTCTATTAAAATATTCAGTACTGGTGAGAAGTTGTATGTAATTTGATGATTCTCTGTAGGTGCAAGTGATACTTTAGTCAATCCATAATGCTACCTGGGTCCAGGGTGTATATTGTAGGACTCATTTAGGAATACTTCTTAGGTCTACAGCTTCTATGTGATGTGTAAGCTGACAGGTTTGAAAGGAGTATAGCTTAAATGAGGATTAGTGACTGAATTGATTAGACTGTGACATTCCAGAGTGCTGATGAGTTGTAACCTGAAAAATTCTGCCCTTGACTGTGAAGTTTTATTTCAAGTGGAAGTTTGTGTATGCTAATAGAGATGGAGCTATCACTTGGTGCAAGTGTAGTGCTTGAACTGCTCTCTCAGTTCCCCAAATCTACATAAGCCTCAAGATTGGTGTTTGTTTTCTTTGCTGTTCCCAACCCCTCCATTTCCTCCCATCCCTTCACAATCAATAAATCTCACACCACCAAGTTAAGAAATCTGGAGTTTTTAGACATGAAGTTAATGCAAGTCTTTGTATACATTCCAAGTTGAAAATCTGAAGGTTTCCTATTTCCTAAAGGTTCCTGCAAATCAAACAAGGCCTAATCCTGCCCATTCTGAGTGCTTGAGATGGAGGATTCATGTTGCCACTCATGATGTATCTCCTCTGGTGCTGAGTTTACAGAATGTATATATTGAATGCTAGTTTAGTCTATCCTTTAATGCCACCAGGGTCCAGGGCATGTGTTGTAGGACTCCTTCTCTCTCCTGGTGCTGAGTTTACAGAATGCATGTATTACATTTTTTCTCAAGTAATATAAAATAAAGTACATCCATTTATGCTTCCTCCATAGATTGGGACACTGAAAATGTTCGGTAAATCCCTAAGATTTGCCCTATTGGCTGTGCAGCTGTTTCCCATTCAGTGGTCTAAGTATGGTCAGGCATTTGCTTGTTACCATTTGTCCCCGTTTTGTTCCCACTGCTCCAAGAAGGCCCTGTGAATATTACTGAGAATATTGAAGTAAAAATCCTTGCTTTCATGGGCTCACGTTCTAGTTGGGAGGTAAAAACAACAACAACAACAACAAAACCACTTCTTAAACCTATTGCAATAAAAGAAAATAAAAGGAAGGTTATCACAAGGATATGTTTTGTTCATGTTAAAACCAGTAGGTGGAGAAAGTTTAAAATAGCCATTTGGGGAGTGTGCAATTATTAATAAAGAGATTGAAAACTGTTGAACAGCAGTTGATTTGGATCATTCTTTTGTTACTTTGGCTGGCTGGGTGGATTGGGGAAATAAAGTATAGAATATTACTTATGTTTATATCTAAGCTGTATTAGATCAGCTAATTGAACAAGGAGGGGGAGAAAATAATGCATCTTGAATGAAATGCTGAGCTTGTGTCATTTGTAAACAATATTTGTAAAGTCTTAACTTCAGAGTTAAAGAGTTTGTGAGCAAAATTTCAGTAGCTATGTAATGCAGGAAAATGATTGATTATTCAACATCAAGCAAGGTATTTGAATTCATATTTTGAATTCTGATTCTCATTCCTGGAAATGTATGTTATGGTCTGACAGGAAGATAGTAGCTGTATTAAAGATTTAAAATCCTTAATCAAAGGCTATGAAAGAAAAGATTTTATAGAGGTTTTGTATGAGGTAAAAGAACAAGGTAGGAAGCTAGAATATACCTAAATGTGGACAAAATTCTTTGTAAGAACTGAAAGATGTATTGATATTCTAAACATGGCACCCTTTAAACAAGTATTTCAAATATTTATTGAGTGTTTGCTAATGGCCATCCATTGCTCCAGGCATTGGAGATAATGCACAGTGGAGGAGATGGAAAGTTTTGACATAGTAAAGATGTTACTCAGTTCTTGATCCTAATAGCCACAAATGAGATGTTGTGTATATTACAATAGTAATTTTTTTTATTATTTTTTTAATTTTTTTTAATTTTTTTGACAGGCAGAGTGGACAGTGAGAGAGAGAGAGACAGAGAGAAAGGTCTTCCTTTGCCGTTGGTTCACCCTCCAATGGCCGCCGCGGTTGGCGCGCTGCGGCCGGCGCACCGCGCTGATCCGATGGCAGGAGCCAGGAGCCAGGTGCTTTTCCTGGTCTCCCATGGGGTGCAGGGCCCAAGCACCTGGGCCATCCTCCACTGCACTCCCTGGCCACAGCAGAGGGCTGGCCTGGAAGAGGGGCAACCGGGACAGAATCCGGAGCCCCTACCGGGACTAGAACCCGGTGTGCCGGCGCCGCTAGGCGAAGGATTAGCCTAGTGAGCCGCGGCGCCGGCCTTACAATAGTAATTTTTTAAAAAAACTTTTATTTATTATTTATTTGAAAGGCAGAGTTACAGAGAGGCAGAGGCAGAGAGAGAGGTCTTCCATATCGGCTGATTCACTCCCCAGATAGCTGCAACAGCTGGAGTTGTGCCGATCTGAAGCTGGGAGCCAGAAGCTTCTTCTGGGTCTCCCATGCAGGTTCAGGGGCCCAGTGACTTGGGCCATTCTCTACCACTTTCCCAGACCATATCAGAGCTGGATTGGAAGAGGAGTAGCCGGGACTCGAACTGGCGCCCATGTGGGATGTTAGCACTGGAGGTGGAAGATTAACCTCCTGTGCCACAGCACCAGCCCTGACAATAGTAATTTTCTTTTGAAATATAAAGCCAAACCATTTTAAAACACCTCTCAACCCAAAACTTTCCATTCAAAGTTATGTGTTTAGAACTGCCTTCCTGTGACACACAGGACTGGACCTTGGAGATGCAAAGATGTCAAGGACACAGCCTTGGATCTCTCTCTCTCTCTTTTTAAATATTTATTTTCTTTATTTGAAAGGCAGAGTTAGAGAGGTAGAAACAGAGAGAGGTCTTTCATCTGGTTCATTCCCCAAATGGCCACAATGGTCAGAACTGAGCTGATCCGAATCCAGGATCCAGGAGCTTCTTCTGGGTCTGTCACATGAGTACAGGGGCCCAAGGACTTGGGCCATCCTCCACTGCTTTCCCGGGCACACTAGTAGAGAGCTGGATTGGCAGTGGAGCAGCTGGGACTCGAACTGGAGCCCACATAGGATGCTGGCACTGCAGGCTGGGGCTTTAGCCTGCTGCACCACAGCCGGGGGCCCTGGCCTCAGATCTCTTAAGTGAGATAAGCTGCCATATAAAGGAGGTTCTTACAGAGCAGTAGGAGATGGCTATTCAGAGGGAAAAGGGAAGGGCATGGCATTTGTCTGGAAAACAGAGCGTCAGTGGGATTTGACCAGGTAAATATGCACGAAAGAACCTTCCGGACTAAAGGAATATAGTGAGAACAGAAAGAAATCCAGTTTTACTGGAAAAATTGGTGGAATTTAAGATTGGTGAAGTAAGCTTGGACCACATTTTGAGGGAAATTAAAAGTTAGGCAGGCTAATGGACTAGGTTAGGGTTTTATTGGTTCAACAGAGAAGCTTTTTAGAGGTAAGGGAGTAGTGACTTATTAACTCTTGATTCAATCATTCACTCAGCAAATATTTCAAGTATTGAGTGTCTGCTAGTGCTGTCTATTGCTCTAGGCATTGGATATACTGTAGAGTAGTAAATAATTATGGTGGTAATAGTTTACACATATTGAATTTAGGATAACAACAACCTTCTAATGCAGGTCTTATCTAATTCCCACTTCACAGATGAGACTACTGAGATACAGAGAGATGAACTGTTTGTCCACAGTAGGTGATTCAGCCAGGATTCAATCTCAGGTGTTTTAACTTCAGTGCTATGCTTTATGACCCAACACTACAGATTTTAACAACAAAGACAAGTTCACATGAACTATGTTACAAGAGGGATATTTGGATAATAGGGTAATTTCACATAAATCCTTGAGATTGGAATGAGGCTGGAATGTTTGAGGAGTAAAAGGAAGGCCAGTGTGATTAGGAAGGGTATAATACTTGATAAGCCCAGGGTGCAGTCAGGACCCAGATGATGAGGTGTTTGGCTCCTGGGGTCTGTTATTAGAGTAATTATTTATATTAGTTTACATCTGTTGCCCTTAGCCATTATTATCCTTTTACTCTCAAAAGTGCCGTGGGCTTGATAGCAAATTTTGTGGTCATCTCGCTATGTGTGGTTCTAGATAAACAAAATGAGTCATAACCTTTTCTGTCCACAAGTTTATGGGCCACATAAACAATTGCAGTGGGTAAGACAAGAAGTGTATTAGCTATGTACACTGGACCCAAGGAGCCACAGAGAACACAACATCTAGTTTATGGGGCTGGGTGCTGTCTGAGCTTGTCTCAGAAAAGCATATGTGGAGGATATGTGCACATGAGGGCAGAGGAACAGTGTATTCAAAAATATGCAGGACTGTGACTAATCCTGGGGACTACATGGCTGGAAGATGGGATTAGGGTGGGGAAGAATGGAAGAGAGGACTCTAGAAAGATAAATAGGTTCTGAGCCATCAAAGACTTTGAATTGGTTATGAATAGTCTGGGCAATATGGAATAATCTGGAAACAGAATATTAGATATAATCAAGGAAAGAGAGAATCACCTCTTAGGATATAATAATGCAACTAGGAGAGGGACCCAGAAACTGAATACAAAGAGATTTTGGAAGTAGACTTGCAAAGTGTTGCTGATGAGAGGAGGAATGTGCTTGATGGAATGGGAAAGGAAGGATGTTGATGCCTTGAGAAGGAGTGCTCCTGCTTTGGCATCAGGATCACCTAGAGGATGCATTCCAATGCAGATTGGTCAACTTCATGCCCAGAAGTTCTGATTGGATAGATGTCAGTAGGGTAGAGAATCTGAGCTCCTATCATGCTGATGCTGCTGGTCTGGGGAAGTACTTTGAGGAGTGCCTGTCTAGAGGACGAGTTGTTTTAGGGGCTCCAAGACAAAACATTTGCTTTGGGCATATACAGTTTTATAAATGCAGATCAGTCAAAGGAAGGTAGAGATCAGAATAGTAAACAGAAATGGTTGGAAAGTGCAAATCACGCACAGGAATGTGATGTCAGGGAGTGGACTGTAGTTTGGGAATGGACAAAAAGTATGGGTAGACAGGAAGAGGCATGGAGAATGCCTTCTTTTAGGCTTCAGGAGGAGAGTTGAAAGAAGGCACAGGCAGAAGTAAAATAATTAGAGAATATTGCCCTATAAAAAACAAGCAAAAATAACTTAAGGGCAGGGCTGTCAACAAATTCAAATGCTACACTGTCTGAGCAAGAGCTGAGAAAGTTGCAGCAGAGAGACTGTGAAACTTCATTAGAGAGGGTTGGACTGCAGGAGCATCTGTATTGGCTTTGTAGTAAACACAATGACCCAAGACAACTAGCTCACATGCGAGGCATTTGAGTAGTTAATAGTCGTGCTTGCTCTGGGAAAAATACAAATAAAAGAGCAACAGTTTATTAGAGAACTGTAACTATCAAAAGGGAACTTAATTCCTGTTGGTTATATCTGTGCTACATACTGGGTGCCTCTCCACCTCCCTCTACCCACCACTGTGTTTGTATAGACAGATATATATGTGTATTTTAAGTTGAACTATAACCATGTAGTTGTGATTATATGTAATACCAAATATTTTAGATATTATGATTATACAGCATATTTGCCATTGTACTGTTTTAGTCTGAAGTCTAGTGGACTGTAAAGCCAAGACTAGAAAAAGCATTTAAAATTTGAAATTGGAGAAGAAATTTCATCCTGATATTGTTATGTAGTTTTTGATTTCTAATATATCAACATGGCTGATGTGTTTAAAAAATAGAATCACAAAACTGTATACTCAGCATTTCAGTAATCTTAGTTTTTAAAAATGGGGTTTACCATTTAATTCTAGTTCAGCCCTGTGATTCAGAATGCAACTCTGAGACAGCTTGAACTGCAATTACCCTGGGCTTCAGTCTTTTTTGGACAGGGGAGAACTAACTTTCAGTTGCTTCATTTGCTAGGAATCCTGAATATTTCAAAATGAGAAATGTTCTCATTTCTGCACCATTATAAATTCCCTCCTTGGCTCCCCAGCCTTCGTGGCATTTTCAAGTGCTGCTCCTCAGAAGTATTTAAACATGCCAACAGGGAGACCTGATCCAGTTCACTGACTGCAAGAACCTGGCACACTAAAACTTGTGAAAAAAAATTAACATTACACGGTCTAATTAGGTTTATAGAATTGCTGCAGAGCAGCCTGGTTCCCCAAATCTAGAAAGTGCAATTAACTGCAGTATTATATCAATACCAGCCAGTCTGCTAATAGGTTTCTAAGCAAAGTAATTGGAATTTGTTATTAGCAAGAATATCTTAAACCAGATGAATTAAAATTAAATCACATACTACTGGGAACTGTTTTGTAAGAGTATAGAATAGATGACCGAATAACTTTTTCATCTTTAATTTTTATTGATTCCCTAGGTTTAGGGATTCATTTGGGCCCCAAGAGGTGTGCTGTTCTCTTCAATAGTATTCTTACATACTTAATGAGTATCTGGCTTAAATATCATTTTAGTATTTGTAGTTATTACCTTTATGAAATTATTTTACAATATACCTTATTGTTTCTGTATTGAGCTACTTACTGTGAAAACTATGTATTCATTGGTAAGTTGTATACCTTGTAAAACTAATTGGTATTAATTAAATGGGAATTAATTGAGAAACTGCCCAAACTTTGTGTGTGGTCATTCTTATGAAAAGATGATCAGTATTTCTTTCTCTTATTCAAATTTTCCTTTTTATTTTATGTAGAGAGAGGTCGGTCTTTTATCCACTGCTTCACTCCCCCAAATGCCTGCAACAACCAAGGTGGAGTCAGGTCAAAGCCAAGAGTTCAGATCTTAATCTGAGTCTCCCACCTGAGTATCAGGGACCCAAGTACTTGAGCCACCTGTTGCCACTCCAGGTGTATATTTGCAGAATCTAGTTGGAAGCCTGGACTCCAACAATTCATGCGGGTATTCCAAGTAGTGACTTCATTGCTGTGCCAAATGCCATCCCCAGCATTTCTATTTATTATTTTATAATATGCTTTAGTGTTTTTAATTCTCCTTTGATTTCTGATTTTTCCTTTTAATAAAAATGCCAAATAAAACCTACTATCAACTTCTCTAATGTGAGTGAGGTTTGCAAGTATCCTTTACAGTTTTCTGAATACCTGTATCCAGCTGGAATGCTTGATTTAAAACTAACCCATTAATTCTAGTTATTGAAGTAAAACAGTAGTCTCACATTTAGAATGTAGTATAGCAGAAGACACTTTTGAACACTTTTACAGAGTTCTCAGAATTAACACTTTTTGAAGAAGTATTTTGGTAACATTAATGCAGTATCTTTATACTTCTGTGAGAAATTTTTTTTGTGATTTATTCCTCAGAGAGGCTGAACAGTAAAAGACTAGAACGATAAGATACAGTTGCACACTGCAAGACTAAAGTCCCTAAACAAGAATGCTTGAAGTGCTCTAGAAGTTCTTTAGTTGTCAGCATTTACTATTACACTTCACTTTTTTTATAGCGTTTAATTCAAGGTAAATATTTCATATTCATTTTTATTAACATCTATTGTTGCAAAAATAGTTCCCTTTCAACTCTAGCATGAAACAAAATTAGCAATATACTTAAGTGAGTCATGCCAGTGTCATTTTGCCAGAATATGTCAAAGATCTGAGTAAAAATGTTCAGGTATAGAAAATAGGAAGGGAGAATGATAGGGAATTGATATTTTTTTTAATTTATGTCTTTGAAAGGCAGAGTCCGTCTCTCTCTCTCTCTCTATCTCTCCCTCCCTCCCTCCCTCCCTCTCTGTCTCTCTGTCTCTCTACACACACATACACACCTTTCATCCAGTGGTTCATTCCTCAAATGGCCACAACATCCAGGGCTGAGCCAGGAACCAGGAATTTCATCTGGGTCTCCCATGTGGATAATAGGGACTCAAGAACTTCCTAGATATATTACCAGGGAACTGGATTGGAAATGGAGTATCCAGGACTCAAACTGAAACTCGAATATGGGATGTGAATGTCCCGGGTGGCTGCTTAATCAATCCACTGTGCCACAATACCCTTCCCTATAGGGAAATTCCATTTAGATTTGTAGCTGATAGTTTTATAACATCTCAAAAGTGACTCAGAAACAATCTGGTGAGGTTCAATCAAATAAGAGATTTCATTTACTTGATTGTTAAATTTGGCAATGAAAAATATTTCTTTGTGGCTGGCGCCATGGCTCACTAGGCTAATCCTCCACCTGTGGAGCCAGCACCCCAGGTTCTAGACCCGGTTGGGGTGCTGGATTCTGTCCCAGTTGCTCTTCTTCCAGCCCAGCTCTCTGCTGTGGCCCAGGAAGGCAGTGGAGGATAGTCCAAGTGCTTGGGCCCTGCACCTGCTTGGGAGACCAGGAGGAAGAACCTGGCTTCTGGCTTTGGATCGGTGCAGTGCACCGGTTGTAGCAGCCATGTCGGGGGTGAACCAACGGAAAAAGGAAGACCTTTCTCTCTCTCTCACTCTAACTCTGCCTGTCAAAAAAAAATATTCCTAGGCCGGCGCCGCGGCTCACTAGGCTAATCCTCCACCTAGCGGCGCCGGCACACCGGGTTCTAGTCCCGGTCGGGGCACCGGATTCTGTCCCGGTTGCCCCTCTTCCAGGCCAGCCCTCTGCTGTGGTCAGGGAGTGCAGTGGAGGATGGCCCAGGTGCTTGGGCCCTGCACCCCATGGGAGACCAGGAAAAGCACCTGGCTCCTGGCTCCTGCCATCGGATCAGCGCGGTGCGCCGGCCGCAGCGCGCCGACCGCGGCGGCCATTGGAGGGTGAACCAACGGCAAAGGAAGACCTTTCTCTCTGTCTCTCTCTCTCACTGTCCACTCTGCCTGTCAAAAAAAAAAAAAAAAATATTCCTTTGTGTAGCAAATTATTTACCTAGAAAAATTTACCCTTTGATACAGTGTACTGTACTAGGGGTCTTTGTCAGCAGTCTGTGGATCTACAAAACCAAAGGCCACTTTGTGTGGCTTTGTCAAAACTAATTTTAGGCATTTTCTAAAATACCTGTCTCATTAGGTATAGAGTTTACCTATGCTTACTTGGGATGACTTAGCCCCAGCAAGTTTTTCTTCTGGCAGTTTAGCATTTTGCCATATAATTCTTATGAGACTATTTTATTCTTCAGATCCTACTCATACAGAATTAATCTTTTAAGCAAGGTATACCATGTGTCTTAGTATTTGTTACCCTTGTGATCTATTTGCAGGGTTTTACATCTTTTCTTTTAAAAGGAAACATTAAAAACTTCTTGTTCAAAAGTCTGCTAATTCTTGCTAGATGATTTGAAATGAATAAAAAATCCATTATAATTTTGGCAAATGGGCTCTCAATTATAGGATGGAATAAATGACTACAAAGTGCTTTTAGAGTAATGGAATAAAAGTGATGGAAATCTTATTACTTTACATGTGTAGATTTTTCTACTTGGTAGATACTTTTTTAATTAAAAATCACTGTCAAGATTGGAAATTTTGATCACTTGAAATGTATGATTATATTTTAACATTTAAGTAAAGGATTGCTACAATGAGGAAACATAGGCATGCAGTTTCATTAATAGTTGCTCCCTGTGTGGTGGCATCAGAAAATTCTGTCCACAATTGGAGGTTTCGGAGAAGGCTGACAGAGAATGTTTCTGTGATGGTGATCAATTAAAATAAACTTGCATTCACCCCAGGGAGATCAGGGTGGTTGATTTTTAAATTTTTTTTTAAACCTTTTGACAAATTTCTGAAATTCCCTTCTGAAAATATACTAAAAAAGATGATTTCTAAATACCTTAGTATTTTTTAAGATTTATTTATTTATTTGAAACGTAGAGTTAGAGAGAGGGAGGGAGGGAGGGAGGAAGTGAGGGAGAGAGAGAGGGATCCTCCATCTATTGGCCCATTCCCCAAATAGCTGCAGCAGCTAGAACTGGGTCAATATGAAGCCAGGAGCATGACCTTCTTCTGGGTTTTCCACATTGGTACAGGGGCCCAGGTACTTGGGCCATCCTTTTATGCTTTTCCAGGCACATTAGCAGGGAGCTGGATGGGAAATGGCGCAGCTTGTACTCAAACTGGTACCCATATGCGATGCTGGCACTGCAGCACTGAGGCACTATGCCACAGTGCTGGCCCTAATATCTTAGTGTTTTACTTTATTTTTAAAAAGATTTATTTATTATTTGAAAGGCAAAGTTACAGAGAGGCAGAGGCAGAGAAAGAGAGGTCTTCCATCCACTGGTTCACTCCCCAAATGGCCGCAATGGCTGGAGCTGCACTGATCTGAAGCCAGGAGCCAGAGCTTCTGGGTCTCCCATGCGGATGCAGGGGCCCAAGAGCTTGGGCCATCTTCTACTGCTTTCCCAGGCCATAACAGAGAGCTGGATCAGAAGTGGAGCAGCTGGAAAGCCCATATAGGATTCCAGGGCTTTAACCTACTATGCCTCAGTGCCGGCCCCATACCTTAGTATTTTAAAGAAATATTGTCAAAATATCTGTACTACCGAAAGCAATGTACAGATTCGATGAGATCCCAATCAAAATACCAAAGATATTCTTCTCAGACCTACAAAAAACAATGCTGAAATTCATATTGAAACACAAGAGACCCTGAATAGCTAAAGCAATCTTATATGAAAAAAAAAACAAAGTTGGAGGCATCACAATGCCATATTTCAAAACATACTACAGGGTAGTTACAATCAAAACAGCCTGGTACTTGAAAAAAAAAATAGATGTATAGACCAGTGAAATAGAATAGAAACAACAGATATCAATCTACACACTTTATGACCAACTTATCTTTAACAAAGGAGCTAAAATCAATCCCTGGAGCAAGGACAGTGTCTTCAACAAATAGTGCTGAGAAAACTGGATCTCTGCATGTGGTAGTATGAAACAAGACCCCTACCTTACACCTTATACAAAATCTACTTCAGATGGATCACAAAGACCTAAATCTATGACTCAGTACCATCAAATTACTAGAGAATTATTGAGAAACCTTACAAGACATTGGTATAAGTAAAGACTTCTTGGGAAAGACCCCAGAAGCACAGCCAATCAAAGTCAAAATTGAAAACTGGGATTATATCAAGCTGAGAAGCTTCTGCATTGCAAAAGAAACACAGCAAAGTAAAGAGGCAACTGACAGAATGGGAAAAAATATTTGTGAACTGTGAAACTGATAAAGGACTAATATCCAGAATCTATAAAGAGCTCAAGAAACTCAACAACAAAACAAATGATCCAGTTAAAAAATGAGCAAAGGACTTAAACAGGCATTTTTCTAGAGACGAAATTCAAATGGCAAACAGACACTTGAGAAAATGCTCAGGATCACTAGCCCTCAGGGAAATGCAAATCAAAACCACAATGAGGTTTCACCTCACCCCAGTAGAATGGCTCTCATACAAAAATCAACAAATGATAAACACTGGCGAGGATGTGAGGGGGAAAGTACCCTAATCCACTGCTGGTGGGAATGTAAATTGTGTAACCACTGTGGAAGACAGCATGGAGATGCTTCAGAAATCTGAATATAGACCTACAATATGACCCAGCCATCCTACTCCTGGGAATTAACCCAAAGGAAATAAAATCAGCATATGAAAGAGTGATCTGGGGCCGGGGCGCTATAGCTCACTAGGCTAATCCTCCACCTGTGGCGCTGGTACTCCTGGTTCTAGTCTTGGTTGGGTTGCGGGATTCTGTCCCAGTTGCTCCTCTTTCAGTCCAGCTCTCTGCTGTGGCCCGGGAGTGCGGTGTAGGATGGCCCAGGTCTTTGGGCCCTGCATCTGCATGGGAGACCAGGAGGAAGTACCTGGTTCCTGGCTTCAGATCGGGCAGCGCACCAGCCGCAACCCACCAGCCATAGTGGCCACATTGTGGGGTGAACCAACAGAAAAATGAAGACCTTTCTCTCTCTCTCTCTCTCTCTCTCTCTCACTGTCTAATCGCTGCCTTTCAAAAAAAAAAAAAAAAGTGATCTCTACCCCCATGTTTATTGCAGCTCAATTTCAGAATAGTTAATATGTGGAATCAACCCAGATGTCCATCAACTGAAGACTGGACTAAGAAATTGTGGTATTCATACACTATAGAATACTGCACAGAAGTAAAAAAAAAAAAAAAAGAAATTCTGTTTTGCAACAAAATGGGTGCAACTGGAAACCATTAGACTTAGTGAAATGAGCCAGTCTCAAAAAGACAAATACCATATGTTTTCTATAGGTGTGGAATTGACATTTTGAGATTTGATGAGTGTTTATAGCCCTTGTCTTGACTGTTGAGGAACAGTGCTTTTTTGTACTATTTGTTGAACTCTTTGCTTAGTGTAGGGTTAATCTTATGAGTATAAAGTTAACTGGAGGGTAAGGTAGAAAGCATCACTATGTTCCTTAATCTGTATATAGGAAATACATGAACATTGCATACCTTAAATAAAATTTACAAAAAAAAATATTTTATGGATCAAATTAAGAACTCTTCTTGTAGCTTCTTGAGACTCTCAACCATGGCATATATAACTCTTCTATTTGGAAGTAAATATAGGGTTTGTGAAAGCATGGTTAACTTCAAAATATTGAAGAGTGGTATTCACTTGCAAATATGATAGAGCCAAAAATATTGTGCCCTTCCCAGTTTTGCTGGGTCTTTTTTAGCTGGAGAAAAGAATTGTTGATATCATTCAAGGATTGGGCAAAATATATAAATATATACTCCATAGTTGTTCTCAGATTATTTTTTCCAACATCCTATTTGAAAACCTAAAGAAGGTTTTAATGAATGTGGCTTTATTTTATTCTTCATTAATTATTTTTCAGGAAGAATGCCAGCCATTCTTATTTGAGCCGCCTATACATCTGTGACTAAATTGAAGGAAAGCCCAGCCAGAAAGTCTTATAGTCTTATAGTGGTTTTATAAGAGTCTATAACCTCTGCTCAGTTAATGTGACATAAAGAGAAAAGTAAATATTAAAACTTTTTGTTATACCTTGGCAAAAATCACTTACTAAAGGTAAAATAAGGGGCTGGTGCTGTGGCTTAGCAGGTAACGCCACTGCCTGCAGTGCTGGCATCCCAGATGGGCCCTAGTTCGAGACCTGCCTGCTCCATTTTCAATCCAGCTCTCTGCTATGGCCTGGGAAAGCAGTAGAAGATGGCTCAAGTCCTTGGGGCCCTGCACTCACATGGGAGACCCAGAAGAAGCTCCTGGCTCCTGACTTCGGATTGGCGCAGCTTCGGCCGTTGTGACCAATTGGGGGTGAACCAGTGGATGAAAGACCTCTTTCTCTGCCTGTCCTCTCTGTGTAACTGACTTTCAAATAAATAAATATTTTTTTTTAAAAAAGGTAAAGAGAATGGCTTTGAAACATTTAATCTGATTTGTTTCTACTTCTTTAGCTTAAATAACAAGTCCTTGTATTTAAAAGTAAACATATCTTATGTAATGATTTATGACTTAGATGGGCTGATTAAATCCAAAAAGAGTAAGAAAAAAAGGAAGTTTATTTAAGTAACCCTTAAGGAATATTTGCCTTTTTTGTTGTAGAAAATCAAAAAAGCTAATAGCATAAGTCATATATATTGTTGAGTATTTTTTGTTTCCTAATGAATGGAGATACCTTTCCCACTTTTCCTATAATTCTATTTAAAAATAACTGTCTCTAACTTTTTTCTCCCTCTTTGGGACATGCCTGCCATGTGTTGAGTGTTTGCCTTGTCTTTGATTCCTAGTTATGCTAAATGTGAGAATGATTTTTTCTTTCTTTTTTTCTTTTCTTTTTTTTTTTTTTTTTTTTTTTTGACAGGCAGAATGGACAGTGAGACAGAGAGAAAGGTCTTCCTTTTCCTTTCCATTGGTTCACCCCACAATGGCCGCTGCGGCCGCACACCATGCTGATCCGAAGCCAGGAGCCAGGTGCTTCTCCTGGTCTCCCATGCGGGTGCAGGGCCCAAGGACTTGGGCCATCCTCCACTGCCCTCCCGGGCCACAGCAGAGAGCTGCCCTGGAAGAGGGGCAGCTGGGACAGAATCCGGTGCCCCGACCGGGACTAGTACCTGGTGTACTGGCGCCGCAGGTGGAGGATTAGCCTATTGAGCCATGGCGCCAGCCGAGAATGATTGTTCCAAGTTTACAAATGTCAGTCATGCAGTGGGCTTTATGTTGCAGCAGTTTAAGCCACAGCTTGAAATGCCTGCATCTCATATTGAGTTTTAGTTTGAGTCATGGCATCTCTGTTTCTGATTCAGCTTCCTGCTAATGTATCTTAGGAGGCAGCAAATGATGGCTCAAGTATTTGAGTCACTGCCACCCACATAGGAAAAATCCCTCATGGAGTTCATGGCTTGTCCTGGACCAGCCATGGCTGTTGGTAGGCATTTGTGGAGTGAACCAACAGATATCTCATTCTCACTCTTTCAAGTAGGTGAATATATTTATTTTTATAAGTTAAATTACTTTTTTCATGAATGAAAAGATAACATACAAATAACACCTTTAGCAGAAGTAATATGTTAGCTGTCACTTCTTGGTACCAAATGCAGTTAATACAAACAGTTATATCTCTCTATAATTGTCACACAACTTTACATTTGATGATTTCTCCAAATTCCCAACACCATGTCAGAAAGCATTAAATATGATGGGATGGGGTATTTTAGTCACAGTATTACCTTTGCTGAGCCAACAGAATGTTTAATTACTGTTTTAAAGTAATACCAATATTTACTAGGTTCTATAGAAGCACTGAATATAATACATGTTTCCATTTCATGTATGGTATGGTAATAGAATCCACAAAAATGTCAGTGTGAAATTTAGTAACTAGATTAATAGGCTCTATTACCTAAGATAAATAAGTCTTATAGGTAGAAAGAAAAGAGCTGTGTAGTACTGTGTATGATTTTGTCAGTAAATGGCTTACAGCAAAGACAATGATGGACTTCATAATGGGGATCACACAAGATATGGGGAAGTTTGATAAATTTTTTTTCCTGTAGACAGCAAAATAAAACTAAATGCTTATTTGTTATTACTCCACTTACTCTGGAAACTGCTGCTTCAAATATTAAATATCATACTGTAAGCAGAAATTAACGATTTTGTATATTTAAAAAAAAAACCCACACTGACTCTGTGTAGCCTTTCCTAAGGAGTGTCTCTGAACAGTGTAAACCACGATACAGGATTAAAGGAATCACTCATCTGATGACAATGTTGACTTGGGCATATTCTAGCTATTCTTCATAATGAAATGTACATTACTACCTTAGCACTTTTTGCAGATTTTATTCATTCCTCACAGGGCTGTTCTGTGGAACTAATGGTTTAGTTGTATAACTGCTTAGCACAGTGCCTGGCAAACAGCAAGTTCTCAATACACACTACTATTTATTTTTTTTAAGATTTATTTATCTATTTGAAAGGCAGAGTTGTAAATTTTTACTTCAAAAAACATTTTGCATTTGTACTGTCTTCTATAAGAAACATTAAAAACCGTTAACAAAGTTATTTCTCTAAGTAAAAAGCTCATTAGAAAAGGCACTTGTAAAAATCAACTTAGGGTTATTAAAACAGAATGAAACATAGGGCTACAAAAATAGAGATATATTCTTAAAAGAGTCACCATACCTATAAACACTGATTTTCAAGTAAATTATAGATTCTAATCTATTTAAGGGATTTGGTTTGAAAGTGTTCTGATCTTTAAGCCACTCTTTTTCTACCAGAAATTATAAATGACTCAGACCATTTTAGGTCTGTATTAAAACAAATACAATGGTGAGGGGAGAAAAAAACCCTATCTTTGTTAAAAACTAATTGCTGTCATTCTTCAGGTATCAAATAAGGAGGAACATAAACTTTTTTTGTGAAAATATTCCTGAATGTGAAAGTTACATGATTTACGCCCATTATATATTAATCTGAAATTACTATTACCCAGAGTTCAAAAAAAGATTAATCCCCAAATACATCCTTTAGGGGCACAATAAGATCTTTCAGGCATTGTCCTGATTAAAAAGGAGAATCTGGAAACAAAGCATGGAAGCATCTCTACTTTATCAAAACCAAGAACAAATAAACTGGAGGCAGGTTCCCTCTGAATGTAATAATTCAAAAAGTTTCAGAGAAATCATTTTAAGAAAAATGAACTGAAGATCCATGGTTTGTCTTATCTACTAGCAGTAAATTTTAATTGCACCTTATTCCAGGAGTATGTAAGGATAGGTAGAAACTAGTGACCTTTTGAGTTTGATATCTGGTTCTTTTAACAGGTTTCACATCTTCTGGTTTGAGTTTGGCACTGTCATCCTTGGGTCTCTTGGTGAGATCAAAGGCAGCCAATATTTCTAGTATCCAGTGAGTACTTGTAGGAGGAAATTCAAAAAGTACAGGCTCTACGAGACCATAATTTGCTTTGAGTTCTAGTTGTGGAGCTTCAGCTAGCATTTTTTGAAAGTAAATAAAACCCATTTTCTCTCTGACATTTTTCTAGTGTGTTCTTCACAAGGTTTCCAAGTTTCCTGAAGAACAAGTATCTTGATGGTTTGACTGTCCAGGTCCTTTGGTTTCTCCATATTCTTTGCATAGTTCTTCTGCTTTAGCATAAAATTTTTCTGCTTCTTGGAGGGACCTGATTGTTTCACCATTTATCACTAGCCAACAAAATCTGACAATAACAGTAAGCATAAGCTGTGTAGAAACATTTTCAAGTGAAGATATTTTCTCCATTTAGCAGAGTATGCAGGCTCCAAGCTGGATAACGTATAATCAGCTTTTTGATAGGAATTGGCTGTTTCATATGCCAGTGCAGCAATTAGTCCAGGTGCATATTTTAGTTCAATTGCTTGAGCAATTGTTACTTCTTAAGCTTCAGCCTGACACTGAGTAGCATAAGCGTCTATGAGCCATCAAAGAAGGAGGTACCTTTCTCTGAAGGGAGGAGAGAACTTCCACTTTGACTATGGCCTTGTCGAAATAAGATCAAAGTTGGCGAGCTCAGGAGGCTTCCATGGCCTTAGGAACTCATGACTAGAGCCTGGGGAGACTGCTTAAACAAGAGTGTCAATTTGTTAAGTCAACAACAGGAGTCACTTAAACAAGAGTGTCAATTTGTTAAGTCAACAACAGGAGTCACTGTGCACTTGCTCCTCATGTAAGATCTCTGTGCTTAATGTGTAGTTCAATGTGAATTAATGCTATGATTAGTGCTCAAACAGTATTTTGCACTTTGTGTTTTGTGTGGGGGCAAACTGATGAAATCTTTACTTAATATATACTAAATTGATCTTCTGTATATAAAGATAATTGAAAATGAATCTTGATGTGAATGGAATGGGAGAGGGAGCGGGAGATGGGAGGGTTTGGGTGGGAGAGAAATTATGGGGGGGGGGATCCATTGTAACCCATAAACTGTACTTTGGAAATTTATATCTACTAAATAAAAGTTTAAAAAAAAATGAACAGTTCTTACATGGCACCGTATAACAGTTGCAGTCCAACTCTGAAACAAATAAAAGAGCAATAGGGCCTTTTATTTTTAGATATTCATAATATGGAGAAAAATGTTTGAGAAAATTATGAAGTTGCTGAACTGAATAATTAAAAACAGCAACTATTCAAACATAAAAACAGAAACAAGACAAACACAAATAAGAAAATAATACATTTACTAAGCCTTTTAATTAACCCAGTATCAGTACCTCAGCTTTCTTAATCTAATACACTAGGCAGAAGTTTTAAAGCTTTGGAGTGTAAAGTAACAACAACTCAAAGTTAAACTGTGGGTTAGGCCGGCGTCGCGGCTCAATAGGTTAATCTTCCGCCTGCGATGCCGGCACATCGGGTTCTAGTCCTGGTCAGGGTGCTGGATTCTGTCCCAGTTGCTCCTCTTCCAGTCCAGCTCTCTGCTGTGGCCCAGGAGTGCAGTGGAGGATGGCCCAAGTGCTTGGGCCCTGCACCCTCATGGGAAGCCAGGAGAAGCACCTGGCTCCTGGCTTCGGATCAGTGTGGTGCACCAGCCTCAGCGCGCTGGCCGCAGCAGCCATTGGGGGGTGAACCAATGGAAAAGGAAGACCTTTCTCTCTCTCTCTCTCTCACTGTCCACTCTGCCTGTCAAAAAAATAAATAAAATAAAAAAATAAATAAATAAACTGTGGGTTATACTGGGGAGAATAAGGAAGACATAGTGAAATAATTAACTTCCATGAAATAGTTGTTCTTCCAGTTTTATTGTTCCTCAGATCACTTGCGTTTTTCTTCATTTTATTGTGGGTGAGCCAGGAAGCAACCTATGTCATACAGGAAATCTTAAAAGTATAAAACGCAGATTCATCCCTAAGTTTTATCTAAAGGAGCAAAATAAATCTTTACAAATGTAATACACATAGTAATTTAGGATCTATAATTCCCAACACACAAGTATGTCTTTACTTGTTCCCCCACAATGTTCTCTTTCCTTAAACCATCTCAATGGGGGCCAGTACTGTGGCACAGTGGGTTAAGCTACTGCTAACATCCCACATGTCAGCACTGGTTAGAGTCCCAGCTGTTTCACTTTCAGCTTTCTGCTAATGCACCTAGGAAAGCAGCAGAAAATCGTCTAAGTACTTGGGCCCCTGTCACACACATGGGAGACTAGGATGGAATTCCAGGCTTCTGGCTTCAGCCAGGCTAAGTCCCCAGCCCTTACAGTCATTTGGGGAGTGAACCAGCAGATAGAAGCTCTCTTTCTCTCTCTCAATCTGCTTTTTAAATAAATAAAAATTTTTAAAAACTTCCCAGTGCTAAAATGACCATATTTTAAACAAAGATTAGTCTACAAAGTAGTATATATTCTAAAAACAATTAAAATTTCTATAGTGAGATAAAAAAGGCATTCCACAAAGTAGTGGCAATCTTCTACCTCTTTCCACTTAAAATTTAAAATAATGAATTCCTAACACATTTGCATAACAAGTATTTTCATGCCTTTAAGCATTCTTAAAATTATGTATAATTTTATGATTATCCAAGAAAGAACAGAGAGGAAAAACAGCATGTATAAAACTGCTAGCTAAACTCTGTTTAAAAGTGCCAACAAACTTACCTAATTACAGATAAGGAAAAGGAAGACAGGAGAAGGTCACCTCACCAGGCCAATGATTGCACTGGGAGTTTAACCCACGTCAGAGTCCATGTGTACTTTTACTGTATAATGATGTCAGCTTTTTTTTAAATTCACCATCTGCTAGCTTGTCCTTGGGGAGCTACATATTATACACAGTAAGGGAAATTAAACATCAGTACAATTTCTCCAAGACATTTAGTATTCATGGTGATTAATATTCAGGATATTGACCCAATTATTTATAAAAATACATGGAGTTTATACCCCCTCTTCCTTCCTACTCCCCAACTCCAGGACAAAAATGACTTGGCCTTGGAGCCAGCACTATGGCGCAGCAGGCTAAAGCCTGGGCCTGCAGCGCCAGCATCCCATATAGGCATTGGTTCCAATCCCAGCTGCTCCACTTCTCATCCAGCTCCCTGCTGATGTGCCTGGGAAAGCAATGGAGGATTTCCCAAGTCCCTGGGCCTCTGCACCTACATGGGAGAACCAGAGGAAGCTCCTGGTTCCTGGCTTCAGAGAGGCTCAGCTCCAGCCATTGCTACCATCTGGGGAATGAACCAGAGGGTAGAAGACCTCTCTCCCTCTCTTTCTCTCTCTCTCTCTGTAATGCTTTCAAATAAATAAAATAAAAATTTTTAAAAATAAATAAAATGATTGGCCTGAACCATGAACTTAACACCATTCAGCAAAGCCCTTCCTCCTTCTGAGTAGTACACAAACACACAATTTTCCTATTCCTTAAAGCATGCTTTCCCTGCTCTACCCTCTAGGTCCAGTAAGGAATACTATAATCTAATTGAAAGTTACTTTCCTAGAAAAATTTTCAATTATTTATTGGTATGCTTGGATTCTTCAAACTCCCAAAGAGACAGTGACATGAAACTACTACTAGACTACCAGATTATCCCCAAATCATGAGGCCACTGAATCTTGAGAACCTAAACAGAGCTTATATCTTTCTAGCTTAACTAGTACAGTGTTTACACAACAGCTAAAGCAGGAAATGTGCAGGCGCAAAGGTTATACAAGGAAATATAAAAACTTCTACAGAAGCCTAGATTTAACCTCTACTACTTCCTGGTAACTTGCATACAATACAAAATTCTAAATTAGTATTTCTGAACTTTACGTTCCTTTTGTTTGTACTATATGCCTGATATAACTTAATTCATCATTCAGACTGGGACAGGAAGCATTTAAGCAGCACCATAGGACCATGTAAATGCTATATTTATATTCTTACTAGAATATAACCAAAATCCTGAATGTGATACTAACTTCCTCTCCCCAAGATGAAATTTCTTCACTTCTTTTCAAGACTAACTGATCTTCATACATAAATGGTATTCATGAAATACTGCTCTTTCAAAATTTGAGGTGGCCACTTAGTACACTACCCACTACTTTCATAGAGTAGTAAACTCAACCAATTGAAGTCTTCTCTGAGCAAGGCAAAAGTGACTGCTGAAAAATAACAAGTTGACTGACACACAGTAAACCTCTAGGCATTTTGTTTCACCACAAATCAAAGCATGGTGGGTTTTGTTGATTTCTACTTTTATGGTGTCAGTCATCTATTATCAGTACATTTCTAAAAGTATACTTGTATATCAATATTGGTCCAAGAATTCAGAGGGAAAGTAAATGAATTATCTAAAAAGAAAACACTAGAAATAAATTAGGAAACTGATTAAGGCACTGATCTATTTCACCATTTAAAAATGTCTATGGGTTTAACGGTAGAGCTAGAAACATGCCATGGAATCCAAATCCCATTAAGGTGGCAGGTACCAATGCCATCTTATTAGTTAAAGTGATCAGTTTAAGTTCATAACTGATCATAATGATAGGATTAAGTGTCAAAGGGATCACATAAATAAGACCAGTGTCTGCTAATAATAATTGATAGAATTAAAAAGGAGAGAAGGATGCAACATGGGAAGCAGGATACACAGCAGATTCATAGAATGGCAAATGCCCTAAACAGTACTCTGGCCTCAGAATCAGCCCTTAAGTCATTCAGATTTGGCTAAAAAGCCCATGAGAGTTTCTCAGGCATGGAAAGCCAAGACACTGTGACAAAAAAATGACCTAAAAGAAAGATCTCTGTGAGATCCCAGTGGAAAGAATGGGCCATCAAAGAAGGGGATACCTTTCTCTGAAGGAAGGAGAGAACTTCCACTTTGATTATAGCCTTGTCTAAATAAGGTTGGTGTTTGTGAACTCCACAGGCTTCCATAGCCTTGGCAGCTCATGACAAGAGCCTCGGGTGATTACTGACGTCATAAATAACAGTGTCAATTATTACATCAACAATGAGAGTCACTGTGCACTTACTCCCAATGTAGGATCTCTGTCCTTAATGTGTTGTATTATGTGAATTAATGGTAAAATCAGTATTAAAACAGTACCTTATACTTTGTGTGTCTGTGTGGGTGCAATCTGTTGAAATCTTTACTTAGTATATACTAAGTTGATCTTTCTTATGTAAAGATAATTTAAAAATGAATCTTGATGTGAATGGGATAGGAGAGGGAGTAGGAGATGGGATGGTTTGCAGGTGGGAGGGTGGTTATGGAGGTGGGGAAACTGCTATAATCCAAGAGTTGTACTTTTGAAATTTATATTTATTAAATAAAAGCTTTCTAAAAAATGGCTATGGGGGAGGTGTTTGGCCTACCAGTTAGAGGCTAGTTATAATGCCTGTCATTTCCTGTAAGAATGCCTGATTGTTATGGAAGGTATTTATTTCACCTTCATTCATAAATGAGACCTTTGCTGGTTATAGTATTCTGGGTTGACAGTTCTTTTCTCTTAAGACTTGGCATTAATCTTGCCATTCTCTCCTAGCCTTTAGGGTTTCTGATGAGAAGTCAGCTGTGAGTCTGATTGGAGATCCTCTGAAATTAATTTGGTGTTTCTTTCATGCGAGTTTTAAAATATTTTCTTTATGTTTTACTGTGGAGAGTTTGCTACAATGTGTCATGGTGAAGATCTTTTTTGCCCATGTCTATTAGGAGTTCCATGTGCTTCTTATAGTGGATGTCCCTTTCTTTCTCCAAATTAGGAAAGTTTTGCTACTATTTCACTAAAAAGGCCTTCTAATCCTTTCTCTCTTTCCATGCCTTCAGGAACTCCTAAGACCTATATGTTGGGTCGGTTGAAAGTATCCTATAGGTCTCCAACACTATATTTTTAGTTTTCTAATTTCTTCTTAAAATTCAGTCTGACTGTAAAATTTCCTGCAGTTTGTCTTCTAAATCAGATAATCTTTATTCTGCTTCACCAATTCTGTTTTTAAGACTTTCTACTCCACTTTTTGTTTGTTCTACTGAATTGTTCATTTCCAAGATTTCATTTTTCTTTGTTTGAGATCTCAATTTTGTGGGAGAAATTTTCTTTCATGTCATGTACAAATTTCACTGGTTCGTGGATTTGATTCTGATTACTTCTAAGTAATCCTAAAATCAATTTTTTGAATTCCATTTCTGGCATCGCTTCAGTCTCTTCATCTTCACGTTCTGGAATTGAAGCGTTGTGTTCTTTTGGGGATATCATGTTGGTTTCCTTATTCTTGTTTCTTGAATTGGTAGTTTGTTATTCGGCATTTGTGGAGATAATCATTGGTTTCTTCTTTGTTTTTCCCCTGTGATGGTTTTAGTCTTTAACTATCCCTCTGTGGATTAGCAGAGTTTCTGCTTTTCCAGTGAATACCTAGAGGTGTGTGTCGGGTATGGCTAGAGAGCTCTTTTCAGTGCTCCAGGGTGAAGGGAGTATTCAAGATGATACCCAAATTGGGTGTGGTTAAATCCTTTTTTTTTTTTAAATGAGAGGGGAGGTTTGTTCACCTCTGTTGGTGTTGTCTCAACTCACCTCCTCTCCTCAAAGAAGATCAGTGCCTGGGAACTAGGACCAGTGGGTATAATACTCGTTCCCACTGCCACAAAATCCACACAAAGCATCTCTGCAGTCTTCGGTGTAAGCACAGATTCTGTAGCAATGACCCTCACCAGGGAATTAGGGATCCCTGAGCATATGGAGCCACCCATAATTTGGGACTAACCAAAGTCCCAGCCACACCCTGAGCCCTCCCATGCAGCCACAGTGTTTTCACAGTCCTGGCACACAAGTCTCCCACAGTCATGAGCACCCAACCCCCTGTCAGTTCTCCCATCCAGACTCAGGCATCTCTACCTGGATGGTTGCTGGGCACACAGACACAAGCTGGCATAACTGTTACGTATGTCCAAAATGGCACCCACTCTCTATTGCCTGATTATAGTACGCCAGTTGCAGGCTGATCAGGGAGAGAGATATGAGTACCCCCTTTTCTTTTCTCCTCTAGTTTGTCAGGTACACTGTCCTCCACAGGGCTCCAAGCTGGAGTCTTGCCTGGCTCTTCCTGCAGATTTATCGCCAGTGGCTTGGACTGCTGCAGTCTGGTCTCAACTCACTCGAGAGCAGTTGCTGAGGTTTTTGGCTGCTGGGGTCCTGAGTTGTGCATATCCACATCTTCCATGCAGGTCCACAGTTTCCCTCTAATTTGTGTGGAGTTTCCTCTGCCATTTTTTCCCTAACTTTTCCCTGAGACTGCACTCTCCTCACTTTTTTAAAACTATCTTCTCCTAACCTAGAGCAGTAAGCTCCCTTCCTATTCCACCATGCTAATGCAATCCCTCAAAAATTTTCAAAAAGTGGTTATGGGGGCTGGCACTGCGGTGTAGTAGGTAAAGCCGCCTCTTTCAGTGTCAGCATCCCATGTGGGCAGAGGTTTGTGTCCTGGCTGCCCCACTTCTGATCCAGCTCTCTGCTGTGACCTGGGAAAGCAGAAGATGGCCCACATCCTTGGGCCCCTGAACCCACATGAGAGACCCAAAAGAAGCTTCTGGCTCCTAACTTTGGATTGGCCCAGGTGGGGAGTGAACCAGCAGATAGAAGATCTCTCTCTCTCTCTGCAACTCTTTCAAATAAATAAATAAAAAAAATATTTTTAAAAAGTGGTTATTATGTAAAACTGACACATGGATCAGTGAGTATAGTTGGCTCACAAGTGGTAGTAGGATGGAGAGAAGTACTTTGAAACTTCAATATTCAATTTTCAGATTATTAATATTTCAAAGACAAATAATATTGTTCTAAATAAAGGTTTTTAAAACACTATCAGGCTGGCGCCGCGGCTCACTAGGCTAATCCTCTGCCTTGCAGCGCCGGCACACCGGGTTCTAGTCCCCGTCGGGGTGCCGGATTCTGTCCCGGTTGCCCCTCTTCCAGGCCAGCTCTCTGCTGTGGCCAGGGAGTGCAGTGGAGGATGGCCCAAGTCCTTGGGCCCTGTACCCCATGGGAGACCAGGAGCAGTACTTCGCTCCTGCCATTGGATCAGCGTGGTGCGCCGGCTTCAGCGCGCCGGCTGCGGCAGCCATTGGAGGGTGAACCAACGGCAAAGGAAGACCTTTCTCTCTGTCTCTCTCTCTCACTGTCCACTCTGCCTGTCTAAACAAACAAACAAACAAACAAAAAACAAAAAAACACTATCAGGAAGATCTTCTACTTAGTAGATTTGATTTTCAACACTGCGCATTTAAGGCAGTTCTATTTACTTTTAAGGCAGAGACAGACACATACACACACAGCACACATGGTCACTAGTTCACTTCCCAAATCTTGCAACAATGTGGCTAGGCCAGGGCCAGAGTCAGGTACCAGGAACACAATCCAGGTGGTTCACGTGGGTGACAGGCTCCTGTTACTTGAGCCATTACCATTGCTTCCCAGGTCTGTATTAGCAGGAAGCTATAGTTAGGAGTTGGAGTTGGGTATCAAACCCAGGTGTTCCAATATGAAACATGGATATATTGTTCTATGCTAATGGCCTAGCCTATGACAGTTTTTTAATATGTTCATTATTTTTTTAGTTAAAATTTTACAATTTTTAAATATTTTACCTTATTCAATTCATATGTCGACTTTTTTTCTTGAAAGCATACATATTAGTATCACGAAGTAGAGGATTCATGACAGTGATCATAACATGGGGAGAGAAGGGCATACTGTCATGTATATGGAATGATTCAATGAAGCAATATTTATAAACATACTAAATAATATGACATCCCACAATAGTTATACTCTCTTTCAACTTCTAGAGAAAAAGTAATTTATCTTGCTGGGTCTATTTATTTCATTTATTATAATGATTTCCAGTTCATCCATTTTGTTGCAATTTCTATTTCATGGCTGAGTAATAGTCTATCATGTATATATACACACATCACTTTTACCCTAATCAGCTGATGGGCATTTGGTTGAGTCCCGTATCATTGATATGGTAAATTAAGCTACTATAACCATGGAAGTGCAGGTATCCCTTTCATACACTGATTTAACTTCCTTTGACTATATTCCCAGGAGTGGGATAGCTGGGTCATAAAAGCAAACCCATGTCAACCCAGGAAAATCAGCAGTCCTTCAACAGAAAGGAGTCTTGTGGAAAAAAAAAAATCCCTAACATTTTCTCCATCCCTAGTTATCTAAAGAGTCTTTAACCTTCATCATTCATTCTTCAGAATATCTGCAGATCTGTGGTGTTTCATAGGAACCAACAGCCTTTTAAAGTAGATTTTTTACAAAGTGAGATATGTGAGAGTATTGGGGGAGGGATGCACAGAGATTACACAGAGCAAAAAATATTTAAAGGTTCATTATATCTAATTTTAGAAATTTTATTTTCTCATTAGTACTAGTTCATCACACAAGAATTCCAAGGTTCAGTTATCTTTAATTAAGAAGAATCAGGTGTATTCCAGAAAGATTTCTCTGTATTTGAGAATTATGAGTAACGTGATAGCATCATCATTTAGAGGCAACATGCTGTGTGCCCAAATGGCAGGTTTGGTTTTTCTAGCTACCTTGAAGTCAACATACAACTGACATTTTCATTTAAATATTTATATTCGAGTTTTCCACTGTGGGCCACCATTGCTATTGTGGAGACCTGCCTCAGCTCCCGCCGCCTGAACGACCAGGCCCCTCCTCTTTGAGTTAGTGCTTGCGGACCATGAGGAAAGACCAAGAATAAGTTGGGTGGGACTGCTGGGCCGAGCGTTCTGAGTGTGGCTGCTCCCGCCCCCAAGTGGCACGCACCGCCACCTCGGGACCTGTCACGGCTGCCGGGCCACGTGACTCTGGCAATGTGCCAGCCCGGCTTCCTGTAGTCTGGATTCACCAATTCCCTTTTCTTGCTTGTGGACCACAGTCCTGCTTTTCTTTCCTTAGAAGCACTGCTGACAGACTCAGAAATCCAAAATCATCTGGAGGAAATGGCTGGTTTCATAGGAACCCGTAAACGCCACAGCTCCTGTCTCTTTTGACTACTATGGTGTAATCACTGGCCCTCCTGCTTCAAAAATTTGCAATGACTTGAGATCAACCAGGGCAAGGACTCCTTGAACTGTTCACTGATTTGAGCTGTAATCCAGAAATGATGAAGAATGCAGATTTCTTTTCTTCACTTTTTCAAAGTTTCATAAATTCATTGGGTGAGTCTACTCAAGAAAGCATGTTATGATGTATTCAAAATTTGAAGTGGACTGGTACATTATAAGGACAGGTTCCCAGTGCTTCCCACCATATGTATAATCCCACCCATCTTTCTCCTCCCTTTCCTAATCCTATTCTTATTTTTTACTAAGATTTATTTTCAGTTAACTTTATACATATAAGATTAACTCTATACTAAGTGAAGAGTTCAACAAATATTATGAAAAAAAAAAAACTGTTCCTCAACAGTTGCGACAAGGGCTATTCAGACACCTCAAAGTGTCACTTTCATTTCTATAGATTATCATTTAGATGCTCTATTAATTTCCACAATCAAGGAGAACATATGGTATTTGTCCTTTTGGGACTGGCTTATTGTAATTATGATGTTTTCCAGTTTCATCCATGACAGGATTTCATTTTTTTTTACTCCTATGTAGTATTCCATAGTATACATATCCCATAATTTCTTTATCCAGGCTTCATTTGGCAGACATTTGGGTTGAGTTGCATTTCCCTGATGGCTAGTGATCCTGAGCATTTCTTTATGTGTCTCTTGGCCATTTGGATTTCCTCCTTTCAAAACTGGCTATTTAAGTCCTTTGTCCATTTCTTAACTGGGTAGTTTGTTTTGTTGTTTAATTTCTTGATCTCTTTATGTATTCTGGTTATTAATCCTTGATCAGTAGTATATATTGCAAATAATTTCTCCCATTCTGTCGGTTGCCTCTTCACTTTGCTGAGTGTTTCTTTTGCAGTGCAGAAGCTTCTCAATTTGATGGAATCTTATTTGTCAATTTTGGCTTTAATTGCCTCTGCCTCTGGTGTCTTTCAAGAACTGTTTGCCTTTTTCAATATCTTGCAGGATTCCCCCAATGTTCTCTACTAATTTTATGGTATTGGGTCAGATTTAGGTTTTTTTAATCCATTTTGAGTGGATTTTTGTGTAAGGTGTAAGGTAGAGGTCTTGTTTTATACTTCTGCATTGGGAGATCCAGTTTATCCAGGTGAAGACACTGTCCTTGCTCAAGGGATTGATTTTAGCTTCTTTGTTAAAGATAAGTTGGTTGTAGATGCATGAATTGATTTCTGGAGTTTCTACTCTGTTCCATTGGTCTATCCATCTGTTTTTGTACCAATACCAGACTTATTTGATTATAACTGCAATGCAGTATGTCTTGAAATCTCATATTGTGATGCCTCTGGCTTGTTTTTATTATTTAAGATTGCTTTAGTTATTTGGGATCTCCTGTGTTTCCATATGAATTTTAGCATAGTTTTTTCTAGACCTGAGAAGGATGTCTCTGGTAATTTGATTGGTATTGCACTGAATCTGTAAATTGCTTTCAGTAGTTTGGAAATTTTGATGATACTGATTCTTTCAGTCCATGAACACGGTAGATTTTTCTATTTTTTTGTATCTTCTTTTATTTCTTTAATGTTTTGTAATTCTCATTGTAGAGATCTTTGATGTTCTTGGTTAAATTTATTCCAAGGTATTTGATTTTTTTGGTAGCTGTTATTAAGGAGATTGATCTTAGAAGTTCTTTCTCAGTCATGGCATTGTCTGTGTATACAAAACCTGTTGATTTTTTTAAAGTTTATTTATTTATTTGAAAGGCAGAGATACAGAAAGGCAGCAGCCGAGAGAGAGAAAGAGAGATTGAGAGAGAAGGAAAGTCTTTAATCCACTGTTTCACTCCCCAGATGGCAGCAAAAGCTGGAGCTCTCCCAATCCCAAGCCAGGAGCCAGGAGCTTCTTCTAGGTCTTACACATGTGTGCCAGGTCCTTTGAACTGGGGCCTTCTACTGCTCTTTCAGGCCATACCAGAGAGCTGGATCAGATGTGGAGCACCCATAAGGGATACCAGCACCCGTATGGGATACCAGCACTGCAGGTGGTGGTTTTATCCAATAAGCCACAGCACTGGTCCAGGCTATTGATTTTTGTACACTGATTTTATATCCTGCTACTTTACTGAACTCTTTTATAAGTTCCAATAGCCTCTTAGTGGAGTCTTTTGGATCCCCTATATATAGAATTATGTCATCTGTAAATAAAGGTAGTTTGACTTACTCCTTCCCAGTTTGTGTCCCTTTGATATATTTTTCTTGCCTAATGGCTCTGGCTAAAACTTCCAGGAGTCTAAAGAATAGCCTTGGTGAGAATAGGCATCGTTTTGTGGTTCTGAATCTCAGTGGGAATGCTTCCAACTTTTCCCCATTCAATAGGATGCTGGATTTGGGCTTGTTATGAATTGCCTTGATTGTGTTGAAGAATATTCCTTCAATACCCAGTTTGCTTAAAGTTTTCATTATGAAAGGGTGTTATATTTTGTCAAATGCCTTCTCTGCATCTATTGAGATAATCGTGATTTTTGTTCTCAGTTTTTAAACATGATGTATTATACTGAATGATTTGGGGATCTTGAACCATCCCTGCATACCAGGAATAAGTCCCACTTGGCCCTGGTCAGGGATCTTTCTCATGTGTTGTTGGATTTGATTGGCTAGTATTTTGTTGAAGGTTTTTGCATCTATGTTCATTGGGGATATTGGTCTATAGTTCTCTCTTTCTCTGTCATATCTTTTTCTGGTTTAGGGATTAAGGTTATACAGGCTTCATAGAAAGATTTTGGGAGGATTCCTTCCCTTTCAGTTGTTCTGTATAACTTGAGAAGAATTGGAGTTAATTCTTGATTCAATATCTGGTAGAATTCATCAGTCAAGCCATTTGGTATTGGGATTTTTTGTTGTTGTTGTTGGGAGAGTCTTATTACTGATTCAATATCCGTCTTGGTTATGGGTCTCTTTAAGTTTCTTGTGTCTTCAGTCAATTTAGACAGGTTGTATGTGTCCAGGAATCTATCCATTTTTTGTAGGTTTCTGAATTTGTTGGTTTACAGTTCTTTGTAGTAATTTCTGATGATTCTTTTATTTCTATGGTGTCTGCTGTTAACTTTCCTTTTATATCTCTAATTTTGTTGACTTGGGTCTTCTCCCTCATTTTTTTTTTTTTTGGCTTGTTGGGCCAATGGTGTATCAATTTTATTTTTTCAAAAAAACATCTCTTCGTTTTGCTAATCATTTTATTGTTTTTTTGTTTTTGATTTTGTTTATTCTCTAATTTTGATTTATTTGTTTTCTCCTACTAGTTTTGGGTTTTGTTGCTGTTGTTTTTCTAGGTCCTTGTGATGCATTGATAGCTCATTTATTGGTGCCTTTCCAATTTTTTGATATAGGCACCAATTGATATAATCTTTCCTCTTAACACTGCGTTTGATGTATGCTGTATGTTTTGATATGTTGTATTGTCTTCATTCATTTCCAGAAATTTTTTGATTTCTCTTATGACCCACTGCTCATTCAGGAACATGTTGTTCAGTCTCCATTTGTTTTCATATGTTCTAGGGATTCTTGAGTTCTTGATTTCCAACTTCATTCTATTGTGGTCAGAGTAGATGCATGGTATGATTTAGATTTTTTCAATGTGCTGAGAGTTGCTTTATGGCATAGCATATGGTCTATCCTAGAGAAAATTCCATGCACTGGTAAGAAGAATTTGTATTCTGCAACTGTAGTATGAAAAGTTCTATAGATATCTGTTAGGTCCATTTGATCTAAAGTGTCAGTTGATTCTGTTTCCTTGCTGATTTTCTGTCAGGTTGATCTGTCCATTGCTGAAACTTTGGTATTGAAGTCCCCTATTACTAATGTATTTGAGTATATGTCTCCTTTTAGATCCACTGACATTTCTTTAAATAGCCAGGTGCCCAGTAACTAGGTGTATATATGTTTATAATAGTCACATCTTCCTGTTGAACTGGTTCTTTAATTATTACATAGTGTCCTTTTTTTAATCAGTTTTGTGTTAAAGTCTATTTTGTCTGATATTAGGATGGCTACACTAACTCTTTTTTGGTTTCTGTTAGCATGGAATATCTTTTTCCACCCTTCTACTTTCAGTTTACTGGTATCTTTGTTGATGAGATATGTTTCCTGTAGGCAAAAATAGATGGGTTTTATTTTTTTAATCCATCCAGCCAATCTGTATCTTTTAATTGGAGAGTTGATGCCATTTACATTCAAGGGGACTATTGATAAGTAATGACTTGTCCCTGCCATTTTTCCATAGATGTTCCTATTTTTTGCTTTGAATTTCCTTTGTACTTTTACTGAGAGATTTTCTGCCTTCACCTTCTTTCATATAATGACCATGTTTCTTTATTTTTGTGTGTAGCACATCCTTAAGCAGCTTTTTTAAGACTGAAAAAGTGGTGACAAATTCTTTCAATTTCTATTTGCTATGGAAGGTATTTATTTCACCTTTCTTCATTAATGAGAGCTTTGCAGGGTACCATATTCTGGGTTTACAGGTTTTTTTTTTTTTCTTAAAGCTTGCATATATCTCACCATTCTCTCCTAGCCTTTAGGATTTCTGATGAGAAGTCTGCTGAGTCTAATTGGAGATCCTTTGAAAGTAATCTGGCATTTCTGTTGTACACATTTTAGAATCTTTTGTTTATGTTTTACGCTGGGGAGTTTGATTACAATGTGTTGTGATGAAGTTCTTTTCTAGTCATGTCTATTAGGAGTTCTGTGTGCTTCCTGTACTTCAATGTCCCTTTCTTTCTCCAAATTAGGGAAGTTCTCTGTTATTATATCACTAAAAAGATCTTCTAATCCTTTCTCTCTTTCCATGCCTGCAGGAAATCTTAGACCTGTATTTTGGGTTGTTTGATAGTATCCCTTAAATCTCCACCACTGTTTTATAGTTTTCTAATTTCTTCTTTTTTTTTTTTTTTTTGGTCTGACTGTAAAATTTTCAGCGATTTGTCTCTTGGATATTCTTTCTTCTGCCTCACCGAGTCTGTTTCTATGGCTTTCCACTGCATTTTCTGTTTGATCTATTGAATTATTCATTTCCAATATTTCATTTTGATTTTTTTTAAATCTCAATTTCATGGGAAAACTTTTTATTTTTGTTATGAATGGATTTTTTAATTTGTGGATTTGCTTCAATTATTGCTAAGTAATCCTCATCAAATTTTGAATTCTGTTTCCTGCATTTCTTGAATCTCTTCATCTTCAAATTCCAGTATTGAAGTGTTGTGTTCCTTTGGGAGAGTCATGTTGTCTTCCTTATTCTTGTTTTTTGTATTGCTTTGTTTATTTTTAGGCATTTGTGGTGATTCTCTCTCTCTCTCTCTCTCTCTCTCTCTATCTCTCTCTTCTTTTCACCTGGTGGCTTTTATCTTTGGACTGTGCCTATGTGGCTTAGTGGAGTATCTGCTCTTCCAGTGAGTACCCTGAGGTATGTGCTGGGTGTGTCCAGGGAACTGTTCTGTAGCCCAGTGTGAGGATAGTGTCCAAGGTGACATCCAAGTTGGGCATGTTGAATCTCCTTTTCTTTTTCTTTTTTTAATCAGAGGGAAAGTTTAATTTGCTCTGTTGGCATAGTATCACACTCACCCCTTCTCCTCCCAGGAGACCAGTGCCTGGGTGCTGGCCTCAGTGGGAACAATATTCATCTGTGCTGATATAAGAACCACACAATGGATCCATGCATTGGTGTGAGCATGGATCCCACAGCAAGGACCCTCACCAGGGAATTAATGAGCCCCCAGTGTTGGAGCCACCCATGATTACTACCCAGAGACCCAGCCACAAGACTCTTCACCCTTCCACATAGCCACAGTGTTTTCACAGACCCAGCACACAAGGCTCTCACAGTCACAAGCACCCAACCCCCTGTCAGTACTCCCATCCAGACTCAGGTATCTACTTGGCTGCTTGTAGGGCGCGTGGACACTGGCTGGTGCTGCTGTTTAGTATGTCCAAAATGGCACCCACCCTTCTCTCGGCTAGTTACAGGACACCAGTTCTAGGTCTTTGGGGATGGAAAAATGTGCCCCCTTAGTTTCCATCTAGGTTGGCAGGTGTACTGTTCCCCCAACAGAGGATTCATCCCAGACCCTTCCTGTAGCTTTATTGCCTGTGGCTTGGGCTACTGCAGTCTGGTTTTACCTCACTCTCCAAAGCTGGTGCTGAGACTCTTGGCTTCTGGAGTCCTGAGCTGTTGTGTCCACACACTCTTTGTAGATCTACAGTGTCCATCTAATTTGTATGGAGTTTCCTCTGCAGTTTTCTCCCTGACTCTTCCCTGAGATTGTACTCTCTCCACTTTTTTAAACTATCTTCCCCTAGACTAGAGCAATAAGCTCCCACCCTATTCTGCCATCTCGAAATTCCCCCTTATGTTTTTACTTATTTATATTTACATATAGTAATATAACAAGTTAACATAACTACTCTCCATTTGTGTGGGGATCCAAATTCTAGTATTAAAATTGAGAATTGGGGGCTGGCACTGTGGCGCAATAGGTTAACACCCTGGCCTGAAGTGCCGGCATCCCATGTCGGCAACGGTTTGAGACCCTGCTGCACCATTTCCGATCCACCTCTCTGCTGTGGCCTGGAAGGGCAGTAGAGAATGGCCCAAAGTCCTTGGGCCCTTGCACCTGCGTGGGAGACCCAAAGCAGGCTCCTGGCTTCAGATCGGCACAGCTCCGGCTGTTGTGGCCATTTGGGGAGTGAACCAGCTGATAGAAGACCTCTCTCTCTCTCTCTCTCTCTCTCTCTTTGCCTGTCCTCTCTCTGTGTAACTCTGACTTTCAAATAAATAAATAAATCTTAAAAAAATAAAATAAAATAAAATTGAGAATCAATATGAGAGTTCTTCAGAAAGTTCATGGAAAATGCATATTATGAACAAACTATGCATAAATTTCAAAATTTCTTTGCACCAGCACAAAATATTAATTTGTTATACCATGTGAGCAGAACCTAGTCAGAGGCACTAAAATGACAAGACATGAGTTTTCACATAGCCTCTATTGGAACAATGTAAATTCTGTTAAAATTGAAGTAAGACCATATGTTGAATTTGTGGTGAAGCCTAGGAGGAAAAATGGTGAAATCACTGATGCTTTATGAAAAGGTTATGAGGATAGTGCCCCCAAGGAAATCAGGAATTACAAATGGGTACAGATGAGAAGATGTTGAAGATGAAGCCCATCCACATCAATTTGCAAAGAAAAAATTAATCTTATTCATGCCTTAATTGAAGAGCACTGATGATTAACAGCAGAAACTTTAGCCAACACCATAGACATCTCAAATGGTTCATTTTCTGCAATTCTGACTGAAATATTAAAATGAAAGAAACTTTCTGTTCATTGGGTACCAAAACTCTTGTGCCCAGGTCAGCTACAGATGAGAGTAGAGTTTTCAAAGGACTCTTTAAGTAAGTGGTATTAAGATCTTGAGGAATTTTTTTGTGAAATTGTAACAGGAGGTGAAACATAGCTTGACCAGTGAAATCCTAAAACCATAGACAATCATAGCAATGGTTACCAAAAGGTGGAAGTGGTACGGTAAAAAGCAAAAGGAGAGTGATCAAAAGCAAAGGTCATGGCTACAGCCTTTTTGGATGCCAAATGTATTTTACTTGCTGACTTTATGGAAGCCCAAAGAACAATAACTTGTGCTTATTAGAGAATATTTTGAGAAAGTTAACCAGAGTTTTAGCTTTCTGGGAAAACTTCATCAATGAGTCCTCAAACCATGACAGTGTTCCTACTCATTCCTCTCATCAAACACGGACAATTTTATGAGAGTTTCAAAGAGAAATAATTAAGCTTTCACCATACAGTTCTGATTTGGCTCCTTCTGACTTCTCTTTATTTCCTACACCAAAGAAACTTTCAAGGGCACCCATTTTTCTTCAGGTGATAATGTAGGAAAGACTGCAGTGGCATTGTCAAATGACTGATACCATTGCTTACAAAAGTTCCTTGAAATTGATTTTCCGGAACTTTTGTTGAGAAATGGTTTATTTTTTATTTTTTTCATCCATTTTCCAAGCTTTTGGAAATCTCTTTACAAATAGCTTTTATGAACTCTTACTATGCCCTCTGCTATATGTGTTTACATTCTCAGGTTGATCTTTTGACATTTTTATGGATAAAGAAATTTGCCACTTAGGGAATTTAAATGCCTTTCCTGAGGTATGTGATGGAATGGGAATTGAAACACAGGCTAAACCAAAGAAGGATTTATTTTTCTCTGAAGAGAGGAGAGAACATCCACTTTGCTTATGGTTATGTCCAAATACTGATGGAGTCTGTGGTCATAAAAGGCTTCCATAGCCATGGCGGCCCATGGCAAGAGCCTTGGGTGATCACTGATATCATAAATAAGAGTGTTAATTGTGGCTGGCGCCGCGGCTCACTAGGCTAATCCTCCGCCTAGTGGCGCCGGCACACCGGGTTCTAGTCCCGGTCGGGGCGCCGGATTCTGTCCCGGTTGCCCCTCTTCCAGGCCAGCTCTCTGCTGTGGCCAGGGAGTACAGTGGAGGATGGCCCAGGTGCTTGGGCCCTGCACCCCATGGGAGACCAGGAAAAGCACCTGGCTCCTGGCTCCTGCCATCGGATCAGCACGATGCGCCGGCCGCAGCACGCCGGCCGCGGCGGCCATTGGAGGGTGAACCAACGGCAAAGGAAGACCTTTCTCTCTGTCTCTCTCTCTCACTGTCCACTCTGCCTGTCAAAAAAAAAAAAAAAAAAAAAAAAGAGAGAGAGAGTGTTAATTGTTAATTGTTAAAGGAACAACACAAGTCACTGTGCACTTACTCTTTCCTTAATGAGTTGTACTATGAGAATCGACTGCAAATCTTGTTCTCAAACTGTACTCTATATGTTGTGTGTGTGGGGGGGTGCAAACTGTTGAAATCTGTGATTAGCATGGAGTTGGTCCTCTGTACATACAATCAAACTAAAATGAACCCTAATGAAGAAGGAGATGGGAGAAGGAGAGGGAAGTGGGTTGGGAGTTGGGGTGGGAGGGTGAGTATGGGGGAAAGAACCACTGTATTCCTGAAGTTGTATCTATGAAAAAATGCATTCATTAAGTAAAAACTTTTAAAAAAAGAAAAAGAAACACAGGCTGAGATGTGACTCAATACCACCAAGTGGCACTTCTTTGACAGTGTTCCATGAACAAAAAGATATCAGCAGGTATTTCTTTAAAAGGACTTTTTTGTTTGTTTTTTAAAGTTTATTTATTTATTTGAAAGGCACAGTTATAGCGGTAGAGGTGGCGGCAGGGCGGGGGGGGGGGTCTTCTATCCGCTGGTTCACTCCCCAAATGGCCACAATGGCTGGAGCTGAGCTGATCTGAAGCCAGGAGCCTCTTCCGGGTCTCCCATATGGGTGCAGTTGCCCAAGGACTTGGGCTATCCTCAGCAGCTTTTCCAGGCCATAGCAGAGAGCTGGATCAGAAGTGGAGCAGCCAGACTTGAACTGGGCCTACACGGGCTGCCAGCACTACAGGCAGAAGCTTTACCCACTATGCCACAGTGCCACCCAATCAGATATTACTTTAAAAAGGGTTCTTAAGCCAGTGAAGTTGAGAGGTGTATATTCTTTGATTCCTCTCCTGTCCTGAGGTTCTTGGTGTATATTATTAGCCTGTTAAAAGCTCTGGAAAGTTCTACAGAAAAGAAACTTTAGTGTCTTAGCTCATCTTTTGAAAACTGACTTGGTTATTGATCAGTTTTTAATGAACATCTAATTTTCTTTGGAAGAATTTCAGTATCTTGAGGAATAATTTGCTAATAGTGAAATCAAAGTGCTGAAGTACCTGAATGATGCTACTGGCCAATGCTCTCTGAACCAGGTATACCAGTCCTCACGGTAGGAATCCAGCTGCTTTAGTGTTCTATTGCATTCTATGGGACCTTATAACTTAGATGCCCCTTTGCTCTTAAGCTACATCACATTCTTAGTTTGTTGTCCCTACCCACGGCTTGGAAGGAACGACTCTGTTCTGTGGACACCATTGATTGAAATGGAAGTGTCAAAGCTAGATCAGCTGTATCCTTCACCTGGGGTTTTTGAGGCATGTGGCACTGTTCACTAGAGATAGTACGAAGTTGATTGGTAGATACAGCATCAGAGTCAAAACTACTTGAGTATCAGAGTCATACACAAGGCATAGTTATTTGGGAAAGGACAACCCAAATGTCTTTCCAAGGAAAGGAATAGACTTTTCAGAGGCAAAGATGAAGGGTGATATGGACAGACAGACAAAAAGACTATGCTTCTGCCTGGCAACCTTTTAATTTCCGGGAGACTTACCTGTTCTCCCTGCAGATTGGATTCTGTGACATTGACCTCAGTTCTTATAATAAATAACATTTTACTTAAGCTAGCTTAAATTGGTTTCTGTACCTTGTACACAAATCATTCTTGAGTAACATAGACCCTCTAGAAATAATCTGATTTAACCTAAAGGAATTTTCTATTATAGAAGCTTCATATATAAGTCAGAAATGGAGATTTCTGGGCAGGCTCCTCAAGTCTCATGCAGAGAGTCACTGCCCAGCCCCCTTGTTTATCTCTGTCATTATTTGTTTTCCTTTTCCTCTGACCTTAACATTTTTTTTGATGTGTCTGTCAAAGATGATAAAGCATGTTTCTGTACAAGAGTAAAATTCATTTTTGTAGATTTATTTTTATGTCAGGTTTTAGTTCTCATTTGACAATATGGAATCCTTATCTGTGATGTATAGTATACAATTTGCAGAGATTTTTGTATAAATGAATGATAAACCAGAAAGACACAAAAGAGGGAAGGAAATTACTAACCTTATAAATTATTGACTTTTATTTAATATAGCTAATGAATAGTGTATTCATCTTAACCAAAATACTGGAACTTTTATTTTAGGGGAGCAAGGGTGAAGGAAAATAACATTTTTAAACTGTCTTTCTAAAGAATACAAATTTAATGAGTTTGAAATCCATCATTTACTAAGCAGTATCTGTGTAGCTTATAAAACAAATGATTGTACCAAAAAATATAGATTAAATTTAATAAAAGGAGACTCAGTATATTTAGTCATTGACAATACTAATAATTTATTTATTAATTTTCCAAATTAATTTATTTCTTTATTCACACTGAGTTTTTATTTAATATAAATTTTGTTCATTTACTATGTAGGTATAGTTAGTGAAAGCAATTAGACTTTAGTATTCAACTTTCCTATTTGTAAATGGATTTCAGGTCTTTTTGATGGTCTTAGAGCCAATCAAATAGTTCTTGAATAGTTTAACTAATTGCATCATGATTGTTGTTTATTGTGTTTGCTTAGGATACAGAATTAAAAGAATTAAGAGATAATAGACTATTTTTTTTTTTTTTTGACAGGCAGAGTGTACAGTGAGAGAGAGAGAGAGAGAAAGGTCTTCCTTTTGCCGTTGGTTCACCCTCCAATGGCCGCTGCGGCCGGCGTGCTGCGGCCTACGCACAGTGCTGATCCAATGGCAGGAGCCAGGTGCTTCTCCTGGTCTCCCATGGGGTGCAGGGCCCAAGGACTTGGGCCATCCTCCACTGCACTCCCGGGCCACAGCAGAGAGCTGACCTGGAAGAGGGGCAACCGGGACAGAATCCGGCGCCCCAACCAGGACTAGAACCCGGTGTGCTGGCGCCGCAAGGCGGAGGATTAGCCTAGTGAGCCGCGGCGCCGGTCCGATAATAGACTATTAAGATACAGAATTAAAAGAATTAATAGATAATAGAATATTAATAATGTAAACTAATTGGAGTTCTTATTGTAAGAGTTAAATGACATGTTAATACATAGCATTTATACTAAAGCATGTTTTGGAACGTACTTTTGGTTGTTTAAAGGGACAGTTTAAATTTAAATAGACAATTTACTTCTCAACTTTGAAATTCTGTCTTACTGCCTAAGGGCTTTTATACACCATATTGCAACTTTTAAAAAATGTTTAGAAAGCTGTTGAGAAGAGAGAGAGAGAGAGAGAGAGAGAGAGAGTGTGTGTGTGTGTGTGTTTTGCCAGCACTTCCCCATTCACAGAAATATATTGTGGCTTTGAATGTAAATTTAGGAATTCATTATTATTTATAACTAAAGGAGAGATGATATTTGCTGGTAATTCAAAACTAATACAAGTTTTTTATCCTAAGCACTTATTTTGGATGTAGTTTTGTGTATCTTTGATTCAGATTTATCTTCTAGGAGGTAAATTTTATCTGTTTTTTAGCCATAGCACTGTTTAGATTAAATCTTTTTTTAAAAAAAAATTTATTTTATTTATTTGAAAGAGTTACAGAGAGAGGTAGAGGTAGAGAGAGAGAGAGAGAGGTCTTCCATCCGCTGGTTTACTCCCCAGATGGCTGCAACAACCAGAGCTGAGCCGATCCAAAGCCAGGAGCCAGGAGCTTCTTCCAGATCTCCTACGTGTGTGCAGGGGCCCAAGGACTTGGGCCATCTTCTACTGCTTTCCCAGGCTACAGCAGAGATCTGGATCAGAAGTGGAGCAGCCAGGACTAGAACTGGCACCCATATGGAATGCTGGTGGTTCAGGCCAGGGCTTTAACCCACTACGCCACAACGCTGGCCCCCAGATTGAATCTTAAAAGTGTTCTTTCGGGGGCTGGCACTGTGGCACAGACATTTAAAGCCTGCAGTGCCAGCATCCTGTGTGGGGGCTGGTTTGAGTCCCGGCTGCTCCACTTCTGATCCAGCTCCCTGCTAATGCACCTGGGAAATCACTAGAAGATGGCTCAAGTGCTTGGGCCCCTGCACCCACGTAGGAGACCTGGAAGAAGCTCCTGGCTCCTGGCTTGGATAAGCTCAGTTCTGGCCATTGCGGCCATTTGGGGAGTGAGCCAGCAGATAGGAGACCTCTCTCTGTGTCTCTACCTCTCTCTATGTCTCTGTAACTCTGTTTTTCAAATAAATAAATCTTCAAAGGAAAAAAAAAAGTGTTCTTGGCATTTTTTGTTGTGGTTGCTATTGATCAATGGAGGATTTTGTAAACCTGAAAACCTCTGGCATAGTTTTCTTTTGCTATATTTATACATAGAATCAGTGGGTAAATGGCAGGTATTAATTTTCAGTGCTGTAATAACTCCATTTGTTCATAAGATTTGGTTTTTAATACACATATTTATAAAGCCAGTTCTTTAATTTCAAGACCAAAATTTAAAGAATTTGGAGTTAATATTGAGAGTTGGTACTTGATGAGGTATCTTTAAACAAATGTGATAAGACTTTTGTACTATTATTGTTTTTTATTTCTTCATTCTCTTCTTTAAGTATTTGTGACTACTTCATTTGTTACTAAATTTAGTCATTTCTTAAAAAGATACTAAAATGATCTATAAAAATGGCAGTATAAACTTCCAAAGAATAAAAGGGACCTAAGCGACTGGTAATAGTTTTAGGTTAACTTTAAAGTGTGTTGCGTATTTAAAACAATTCTCTGAATCCAATACCATTAATCCAAAAGACTTTTAAATGCTTGAGTTGATTTTCTGAATTCTCTGGAGTAAACTTGACTATATAACTTTTGTAGGCTTTTAAGATAAGTCTGCAATGGAATGAAGATGGCCTAAAAACCTCCTCCACTCCCTGGTGCCTTCAATACCTGAGTGTAACCCAGAAACAAAAAATTTCTTCTCTAGGAACTCTAGTTCTGACGCAGGAGCAGAGTTATCCTTGCCCTGGATAATCTCTTTGGGCAATCTGTAATTACCATTAAGCACTTCTGTTACATTCCATGCTTACAACACAGGTTGTTCCTCCAAAGGTATTCAGATAAGATGGCTTAGATGAGATAGGTAAAAGAACTTATGTTGGTTTACTCTGGCATATAGTCTCTAGTGAAGAAACTAAATCTGGCATAGAATCCAAAGAAACTTTCAAAAATGCCACATGGGGTTCAATAATGGGGGAAAACTACAAATCATGTTTTGGCTTCTATTGAATTAATTTAAACCCTAAAGCTAAAAAGTATGCCCCAAGGATAATCCCAATTGCTCCTTTTACTTACTTTCAAAGGATATACTTACAGTTATTTGATAATTGTCTAATTAATAGGGGATAAAATCTAAGTCTTGGAAAAGGCAAAATTGCATTAACTTCTTGGCTTATATTTTAGTAGTGAAAGGAGTCTTAAGTTAGGATGTATTTAAGTTGTTTAAAATGGTGATATATTATATGTTCCCAAGACTTTGAAAAGAACTTGGATCAAGGATAAGGCACTATATTTTTGTAACATGAAGATTATTGTTTGCTTATCATGAAAATAAATTAATTTGGTGTTCATGGTGCAGTAGTGCAATAATGACCTAACCTCAGAACTGCATCTATAGTTAGATTTTGCTTTGTTTCCTATTATCTTCATTAATTGCTGTTGTTTAAATAACAGGCTTATGCATATAAATGTTGGGTTCTTTGCCCAGACATCTAGAGATACATTTGAAAGATACATGTGTTTCAGAGAAGGTGAAATATTTAGAACATGTTTATTCTGCACAGAAACATAAGTAATTATATAATTTGTGGTTATCAATATGTGGATAGTAGAGATCTAATTCCAGTGAATGCTTTCTCTCAATAAGTTCTGGAAAGTAGCTGCATCATTTCAGATTCATCACTGAAACAATATTTCTTTCTTAAACAAAATGATGCTGCAAGATTTCTATATGTTAAATTTTTAAAAATTATATTGCATTAAGATGACAGTATCTAGAGCATATTATAACATATTCTCTCATAAAGCATAAAGAAATTTTATGTATATAAGGGAAAGAAGGGATAATGATATGTGTTTGATTAAACCATGCACCAGACTTTTATAATAAAAATAATTTACTTCTTAGGATTGATTTGTGGTGTAGCAGATAAAGCTGTGACCTGAAATGCCAGCATCCCATATGGGTGCCAATTCATGTCCTAGTTTCTCTACTTATGATCCAGCTCGCTGCTAATGGCCTAGGAAAAGCAGGGAAAGAGGCCCCAAGTGTTTGGACCCCTGCCACTCATTTGGGAGAGTCAGATGAAGCCCTTTACTCCTGGCTTCCGCCTAACCTAGTCCTGGCCATTGTGGCCATCTGGGGAGTGAACCAGTGGAATACAAGATCTCTCCCTCTCTCTCTGTCTCTGTCTCTGTCTCTCTCTTTCTCCCTGTAATTCTGACTTTCAAAATAAATAAATAAATCTTTTTGAGAAATGTAATTTACTTCTTAATTAGCTTAATTTAGCAGTGGGGAAAAGAACTTTCAGAAATCTTACACAGTAAAAGGGTGAGAAATGGTTGTGTTACTAGTAATTAGATATGTCCCCACCTTGTTTTGCTACTAACATTCCATAGTAAAAATTAGGGGATAAAAATCTCACTACAGTTTATTCTTGGAATTATTCAAGCCACAATGTAAGTGCCTGTAGAGGAAGAGAAGATGTGCCGACTTCCATTTCTGTTCCAGCTCTACTTGCCACACCTCATTCAGGGTCATCCCAAAGCCCAGGCCCTAGCATGTCCCGGATGTTGTTGGAGATAGCAGAGGTAAGAAAAGGTAGAGCATACAATAGTGGGAGAAGATGCGCTTTGGAGACAGGTATGAACTTCAATACTGATCTACACCTGTAATACTTGGGTGAACTGGGGCATATTACTTCATTACCCAGAGCCTTACTCTCTTTGTCCGTAACCTAGAAATTGTGCCACTCTTGCAGAGCTGCCTTTAGGGGTAGGAATTATGCACTACAAACCATGCATTATGCTGCCTTTGATTCTTGTAGCAGCCTTGTGAGGGTATGCAGCTTGCTTTACCTGGTCTTAGAATGTGTTGAGTGAAGAAAAAACTGGGTACAAGGGCATGTCTTAAGCAGTGTCAGTAAGTCGTCATCTAGTTAACACATCTCTGTCTGGCTCTTGCCAGAGTGTGCCCCTTTGAGGAGATTCATTAAACATACAAAAATTTCGCATGTCCAGATTAGTTCTACGACCATGTAAGTTTGGTAAATTTAGTTTATTACACATGCCTCTTAGAGATTGACAAGCTAGAGATATCTTGAAAAATTTATTTAACTTTCTTTAACCCAAAGTTACACAATCTTATTTGAAAAAATATTTACTTAGTATGATAACTTATGAACAATGCATTTACTATTTCAATAAAAAAATTGAGAATTTGCTATTTGCTACAGATGCAGTCATAGGCTATTTGAAGTAGAGCTAGAGTAGGCTAGCTCTATTGATGACCAGATAATGATGATTAATTTGAATGTAATAAATCAATATATAAACTGAGGGTGTGAAGTGAAAGCTATTTTAGACTAGGTGGTCATAAAAAGTCTCTTGGTTGCCCCTCTTCCAGGCCAGCTCTCTGCTGTGGCCAGGGAGTGCAGTGGAGAATGGCCCAAGTGCTTGGGCCCTGCACCCCATGGGAGACCAGGAGAAGCACCTGGCTCCTGCCATCGGATCAGCGCGGTGCGCTGGCTGCAGCGCACCAGCCGCGGCGGCCATTGGAGGGTGAACCAATGGCAAAGGAAGACCTTTCTCTCTGTCTCTCTCTCTCACTGTCCACTCTGCCTGTCAAAAAATTAAAAAAAAAAAAGTCTCTCAAAAATGTACTAATATTTGAAATCTGAATCATGCAAGTGACCTGGAGACAGACAGAGAGAAAAACAAGAAAGAAATTAGTATTCTTTGGAGTACACTTTGAGGAAAGATGTTATAATAATAGCAAAGAATTTACCACATAAGAGCAAGAAGTATTTCCTAGTCAAATTTTTATAAATAGTAAATACTGGGGGCCGACGGCATGGCTCACTTGGCTAATCCTCTGCCTGCGGCGCCAGCATCCCATGTGGGCACCAAGTTCTAGTCCCAGCTGCTCCTCTTCTAGTATAGCTCTCTGCTGTGTCCCGGAAGGGCAGTGGAGGATGGCCCAAGGGCTTGGGTGCCTGCACTCGCGTGGGAGACCAGGAGGAAGCAGCTGGCTCCTGGCTTTGGATCGGCACTGCTCCGGCCATGGTGGCCATTTGGGGGGTGAACCAATGGAAGGAAGACCTTTCTCTCTGTCTCTCTCTCTCCCTGTCTGTAACTCTACCTGTCAAATAAATTTAAAAAAGTAAATATTTATAGAGCATTATGTGCTAGATGTTGTGTGCTATAGACTCAGGGAACACAGATTTAAACAGTACAGTAATTCAAAGGAGAAAGGCAACATTTAGGGGACTGAGTGATAAGTTTTATTGTAGAGGTAGCATATCCAATTATTATTGGATGCTGGAGCTAGACTGCCTATGACCGAATTTCAGATGTGGGGGTAGGCATTTGGCATTGTGGTTAAGATGCTGCTTGGGACACCTGTATTGCATGTTAGAGCGCCTAAATTTGAGTCCTGGATCCTTTCCAGCTTCCTGCTGATCTTTCTGGGAGGCAGCAAGTAGTTGAGTCCTTGCCACCCACGTGGCAAGACCTGGAGTAAGTTGCTTGCCCTCACTCCATCCCTAGGAGCTGCAGCAGGAGTCCCAGCTGCTCTGCTTCCAATCCCCTGCCTGGGAAAGCAATGAACATTGGTACAAGTATTTGGGCCCCTGCCACCCATGTGGAAAACCTGGATGGAGCTGCAAGTTCCTGGCTTTGGCCTGACTCAGCCCTAGCCATTGAGGCCATTTGAGGAGTGAACCAGTGATGTAAGATTCTTTCTCTGTGTGTCTCTCCCTCTCTCTATGTCATTCTGCCTTTCAAAAAATATATTTTTTTAAATTGTTGATTTCTGGCTTCTGCCTGGTCCATCCCTGGCTGATATGGGCATTAGGGAGTGAACCAGAGGGTAAGAGCACTTGCACATTCATACTTGCTCATTCTCTCTCTCTCTCTCTTTCTCTCTCTCTCTCTTTCTTTCTTTCTTTCTTTCTTTCTTTCTTTCTTTCTTTCTTTCTTTCTTTCTCTCTCCCTCTCTCCCTCTCTCCCTCTCTCCCTCTCTCCCTCTCTCCCTCTCTCCCTCTCTCCCTCTCTCTCTCTCTTTCCTCTCTTTCCTCTCTTTCCTCTCTTTCCTCTCTCCCTCTCTTTCCTCTTTCCTCTTTCCTCTTTCTTCTCTTTCTCAGAGTTATAGAGATGCAGAGACAGAGAGAAAAAGAGAGAGAGGTCTTCCATCCTCCAGTTCACTCCTCAGATGGCCACAATGGCCAGAGCTGGGCTGATCCGGAGCCTGGAGCCAGGAGCTTCTTCTGGGTCTCCCACATGGGTGCAGGGGCTCAAGGACTTGTGCCATCTTCTACTGCTTTCCTAGGCCATAGCAGAGAGCTAGATCAGAAGTGGAATAGCCAGTCTTGAATCAGTGTCTGTATGGGATGCTTTACCTGCTACACCACAGCGCCGGCCCTCATTCTCTTTCAAATAAATAAATTTTGTTAAAAAAAAAAAAACTTAAAGGGGAAAAACTTACTATATCCTAGATCTGCCACTTACTTGCTTTATAATCATGATCAAATTATTTTACCTCTGTGAACATTAGAGATGTTAATAGTGCCTTATTTGGTGGATCATTAGTATATGCAGAATTCTTGCAACCATGCCTGGAACATAGAGGCCACTTGTTAAAATAGATGATGGTGATGGCTGTGGTGGTGGTGATATTCTCGTCATAATCATTGTCATTGTTATGGTCGACTTCACTGTAATCTACCTGATGCCATGACCCAGCCCAGATGCCTAGATTTGCTTCATCTCCTCCCCATGGAAACCATGTTTGCCCATAAGAGTTCTATACTTGATCAACCACCATGCAAGCATGATCCTTACCCTGCATAAAAGAGATTATAACTTACTTCATCTGTTTTCTACCCAAATTAGCTTTGTTTAATCCCCCTCCCACAGTTTTGAAGGATGTCTTCTGTTTTGGGTGAGTGGATATTAGAGGGTTGAGGGTAGGATATAACAAGTCAGAAACTGCAATGATCCACTTTTTTTTTTTTTAAGAATTATTTATTTGAAAGGAAGAGTCAGAGGGAAAGACCAAAAGATCTTCCATCTGCTAGTTCACTCTCCAGATGAATGCAATGGCTGATGCTGGTCTGGGCAGAAACCAGGAGCCAGGAACTTCATCCAGGTGTCCCACATGGGTAGCAGTGGTCCAAGCACTTGGGCCATCTTTTGCTGCTTTCTGCAGGTGGTGATTTAACTTCCTATGCCACAACTCCAGCCCCACTGAGTTACTTTCTGAAAGGATTAAATTAGATAAGAACCACAGTTCTATACTAATAATGGATCACCGTAACAGTGACCTGCAGCGCTAATGGACTCACCATTTGCCTTTTGAATCAATGAAAGTTAAAATTTATCTGGAATAATTTTAACAGACTATTGGTTTCTAATTCTTAGAATATTGGCAACCCATGTATAAAAATGGAAAGTCTTATTCACTGCAGTGTTCATGACCTGAAAAACCTCTTCTCTAATCATTTTAGATGAAGTTTTTCTAAAACTAAAGAAATTATTAAAATTATATTTGTGCATGCAAGAAACCATCTAGTTGAACCAATTATCTATCCAACTTCTGTAGCAGCCTTTTGGAATTAATGTAATTGCACTCTATTGAAAGTCACCTTTTGCAACATAACAGTTTTATGCCAAGAGAATGTTAGGTCTTTCTATTTCAGAGAACTATATTTCCCTTTGATTTTTTAAGACAGAAACAAAGTTACTCAGATTAACTTGTTTAGAACTATTTAGAACTACAGTTACCTGTAGATGCCCTGTGTCCTTAGACCACTTTTTTCTTAGATACTGCTTTCCAAAATCTAGAAGATTCTAGTCTTTAAAAGAAGGAAAAATGAATTTCTCATTTGACATATCATTTTATTTTGGTGAAACCTGATTAGTACACTAATACCAGATAGTTGACAACCTCCTGTGTATAATTTAGGGTTCCATGTGCAAAACCATGTTTGTTATTCTAGTTACTGGAATAGCACATATTCTCCACAGCTTCTAATAGCACTTGAATTCATCCTTTTTTTTGTGATTATTATTGTTTATGTGTCTCTGGTCTTTAGGGTGTGCTAGGGAGTGGAAAGTGAATTTGTTCTCATAAAGAATGTTTTAGCAAATATATCCTGCAAGATACAGTTATTTCCTTTTCTTTTTTAATACAAAGATTCTGTAATCCTGAAATTCTATATGGTAGATTGTGTTATGTGTTATTTTTCCTTTCAGGAAGACAAAAGTAATATTCTGAATGAGAAGCAGATTAGAGTTCTCAAATATCACTTTTGAGCATTAGCTTAAAATAGATATATCAACGAAAAGTTTAAGAGAAAGGTAAGAGGCTGGCTGGCACTGTGGCGTAGTAGATTAAGCCTTTGCCTGTGGTGCCAGCATCTCCTATGGGTACCAGGTCATGTCCTGGCTGCTTCTCTCTCTCTCTCTCTCTCTCTCTCTCTTTTTTTTTTTTTTTTTTTTTTTTTTTTGACAGGCAGAGTGGACAGTGAGAGAGAGAGACAGAGAGAAAGGTCTTCCTTTGCCATTGGTTCACCCTCCAATGGCCGCTGTGGCCGGCACACCGCGCTGATCCAAAGGCAGGAGCCAGGTGCTTCTCCTGGTCTCCCATGGGGTGCAGGGCCCAAGCACTTGGGCCATCCTCCACTGCACTCCCGGGCCACAGCAGACAGCTGGCCTGGAAGAGGAGCAACCGGGACAGAATCCGGCACCCCGACCAGGACTAGAACCTGGTGTGCTGGCGCCGCAAGGCGGAGGATTAGCCTAGTGAGCCGCGGCGCCGGCCCTGCTTCTCTTTCAATCCAGCTCTCTGCTTGTGGCCTGGGGAAGTGGTAGAAAGTGGCCCAAGTGCTTGGGCCTCTTCACCCAAGTTGGAGACCTAGAAGAGAAGCTCATGGCTCCTGGCTTCTGATAGGCTCAGCTTCAGCCATTGCAGCCATTGGGGAATAAACCAGCAGATGGAAGACATTCCTCTTTGTCTCTCTCTCTCTCTGACTGTTACTCTAGCTCACAAATAAATAAATACATTCTTTAAAAAAAAGGAAGAAAGACCATTTATTGAACAGTTACTATATGCTAGGGATTATACCAGGTGTTTTCATATATTAACTTAATTCTTACAGTAAACCTTTAAGAGTTGTGATAGTATCCATCATAAATTTATTCAGATTAAGTATGTTTCCTAATGATTTTATAAATTTTTGGTTTTGATTTTGCTTTAACATCTGTGAAGTTCAAAGCCACAGTTTTTCACAGTTTTTACTACTTTTCACAATTATTTAGGACCTTTTAGAAAAATTTTGTATGTATTTTTGTTCCTTCCCTTTTTCTTTTCTCTTTAATTTTTTAAAGCATTATTTATTTATTTGAAAGACAGAGTTACAGAGAGGCAGAAGCCGAGAGAGATCTTCCATCTGCTGGTTCTCTCCAGAAACTGCTGCAATGGCCACAGCTGGACAGATCTGAAGACAGGAGCCGGGAGCTTCTTCCTGGTCCCCCATGTGGGTGCAGGGGCCCAAAGACTTGGACCAGCTTCTACTGGTTTCCCAGGCCATCAGAAGGGAGCTGGATGGGAAGTGGAGCAGCCAGGTCTCTAACTGGTACACAAATGGGATGTTAGTACTGCAGGCAGCAGCTTTACCCACTACACCACAGTGCCGGCCCCTCTCTTTAATATTTTTAAGATGGTATTTTTACTATGTTTTTAGATAAGTCACCTTATATCATTTTCAGTATGTTCCATACAACAGTGAGCATGAGTTCCAAGAAATGAGCCGTTAGGTGGTCTTGGCATTGAGTGAACATCAGATTATACTTACATAAACCTAGTATAGGCCAGTCATTCAACAGGGTAAATTAATGCAGTCAGGAGCTGGGCTAAACACAGGATGTATGAGGCTCTTGCTGGCATAACATGGCATACAAACTACCGGACAGTAAAGTTCCTTTTATAAGTAGAAGGATTATACCCCACAGGTGTAGGGAACCTTTTTTCTGCTACCGGCCCTTTGGATATTTATGACATCATTCACAGGCCAACAACACTATCAACTTAAAAATTAGGCTGCTGGGGCTGATGCTGTGGCATGATGGGTAAAGTTGCCACCTGCAGTGCTGGCATCCCATGTAGGTGCCGATTTGAGTCCTGGTTGCTCCACATGGGAGACCTGGAAGAAGCTCCAGGCTCCTGGCTTCGGATTGGGCCAGCTCCGGCCATTGCTGCCATCTGGGGAGTAAACCAGCAGATGGAAAACTTCTCTGTCTCTGCCTCTCTGTAACTCTGCCTTTCATGTATATAAATAAATCTTAAAAAAAAAATTAGCCTGCTATAGATTTATTGAATTTCAAGTCCTGCTTATGTTTACCTTGGCAGGGCCAGAATGAATGATTTAATGGGCTTTACATGGCCCACAGGCTAGATGTTCTCTACTCCTGCCAAAATAACAAAAGTATTGTAAATATATGAGCCAGTAACAAAGTCACTTATTATTATTATCAAGTATTATGTACATATATAATTGCATGTGTTACACTTTTATATAACTGTGAGTGCAGTAGGTTTGTGTATCCAAGCATTACCATAAACATAGAGGATTGTGATCCGACTTTGTAATGGCTATGAAGTCCCTGAGTGATAGGAGCTTTTCATCTCCATCATGATCTTACAGCACCACTGTCTTACATGTGATCCATCATCAAGCAAGATGTTATATAGCACATGGCTGTTATTTAATTAATTAATTAATAACAAAAGTTACACAGCAGGAAATGAAGGAGGTAAATATTAACATCCACACAAATATGATGTATTCAAAGCAGTGTTTTCAAAGCACCTTGCTACCTTATGGAGGCAAGATGAAAATAAATGAGTGTAAGTGCTTTAAAGGAGTTCACAGATATTTGTATGACTAGAATATAATCTATTTTGGGCAAAGAGAACTGGGTTATATGCTATTTCTAGATTGAGCCAAAGCAATAAGTCATTTTCAGTCTATAAGTTTCAATTCAAAATACATTATCATTAATAAAAATGCCAACTCCCATTTAGAGCAGACGATCAACAGGTGATATCAAGACATTTTAGAAAAAGCCCTTTTTTTCTGGTAATTGCTGATTGTGTCCTACAACATTTCTTGTTCATTGGCCTCAGTATTGTTTTAGCCAAGTTGTTCAGACCTCACAAATATTTTTCATCAACCCCATGTGGTGATCTTCCTTAATAGGAAGACCTCTGACAGTCTTACTGTAAGTGAATGCCTGGGCTTCATATTTCTGATGAGGAGAAAATCTTCCCAAAAGAAAACACATCAGATCTTATCTTTATGAATTGCTTATTAGGAAATTTAGTTTTGCTTAAGGCAGCTGTGCTAGTCTAGAAAGTACATAATATTTATTTTTTCTTGTGATTATTACTACCATTTGATAGCAATCCTAATACTGTTTGTATTTTGCCAAAGGATAAGACTTCTGTGTTTCTGAAAACTGAGAAGTAAACATTGAAATGCTTTTTCTGGTTCATCTCCAGTCTGGCATATGGCATGGTCCTAAAGAAGGCTGTTTATATATATATCAGGAGAGTGAGTGTTCTCTGAAAGAGAAGTCCAGGTTACTGTGGGTCCAGCTCTGTACCAGACAGAAGGCAGAAACCATTGCTACTGACTCCTAAAGTCTGATGGACACTGAGGGAGAAGAGCCCAGGAAGGTGATTTCTAGTGTAGGTCTTTTCATGGCCATGGAGCTGAGAAATCGCAGAAGTCAGGGCAGGTGGATTTGTCTTCTGTGTTTTGGTCATGCTATTTCCATATCCTGGATGACAGTCTTCATTCTTTCTGACCCTTCAACCTTTATGTAGCTCTCCAGGTCTATACTCAAATCCTTCTGCCTCCAAGAAGCCTTACCTGCTCCTTCTACCTCAAAATAATTTATTTTTTTCCTTTCCCATTTATACCATTTGTTTGACTGCGCAATGTGGCCCTTAGTACTGCCTGGTATGTCCTGATAAGTTAGCACTTAGTTGAATAAGACTTTTATTTCAGACTACCCCCATGAGGTACATGTTATAGTCCCCAAATTTGTATTACAGTCTTTCTCTCCCTTCAATTGTAATTTATATTTGCTTTATGTATTTAGGTACTCTGATGTTGGGTCCATATATTCAAGTTGAATATCCCTCATCCAAAATGCTTGGAACAAGAAATGTTCTGGATTTGGGTGGGTTTTTCTTTTTCTTTTTTGGATTTTGGAATATTTGCATAGACTTTACCCATTGAGTACCCCTAGTCAGAACAGAAATCCAAAATGCTCCATAATCTGCAGCTTTTTGGGCGTCATTTCTGTGCTTAAAACACTTCAGATTTTGAATCATTTTGGATTCTTATTTTTTGGATTAGGGATACTTGTGTTTTTAGTTATTCCATCTTCTTGATGAATTGCCCCATTTATCACTATATAATGACATTCTTTGTCTAATTTTTCAGTTTTTTAAATTGAAGTCACTTGTATCAGGTATAACTATGGCTATCTCTGCTTCATAGTTGATTTGGCTTCCTCCTAATGTGCCTGGGAGAGGAAGACATCTTCCACCCACTAGTTCACTCCCCAAATGGCTACATTGGCCAGGACGGGGCCAGGCCAAAGTCAGAAGCCTGGAACTCCATGGTCCAACCACTTGGGTCATCTTCCCTTGTTTTCCCAGGTGCATTAGCAGGGAGTTGAATTGGAAGTGGAGCCATGAACTCTCCAGCAGTGCTTGTATGGGATGGCGGTGTTGAAGGCAGTGGAGTAGCATGCTGTGCCACACTGCCAATCCTGGTTTCAAACTTAATAATTGTGATTTCAGAATTTATTTAACTAACAGGAGGACAAATCTCCACATCTTAATCATTGTTCTTTTTCAAAAATGTTCTTAGTTGATGTGATGCTCTTTCTTCCCTACTGCAAGAAGAAAACTTTGCTGTAGTATATAGTACACTTTGAATGAGGCTGAGTCCACCCATCTTTAAGCTGTATCAGGATTTTTTCCAGCTAGGCAGTGGGAGTAAACTTCTGTATTATACCAGTTCCTGTTCTACCTCAGTTTTGTTCTCACTTGCTTCCAAATCTGATTGAAAATGCAGTACATGCCAATAACTCTAATCCTCTCTGATCTGTGAGCATATACCTTCATTGACCTTTGTGTATAGTTCCTTGGAGCCAAAATGATTTCACTCTTAACACTGAAGGTGTACTTGCATGCCTAGCACCTGGCAGTACCTCTCAATCACGCAATCTGATCTCCCTATTGGTGGCAATTTCACCCAGCCTTCATTGACTCCCTCAAGAATGCATAGATGCCTTCAGGCTCTTTTGTCAGGCCCCCTCTTTTCCACCACATTTGCCAACCCATCTTTGGATTTCCTTTCTAAGGCATCAGCATAGAACCTTCCTGACCTCAGGTGCTTCCACGCTTAGGCAAAGCTGGGCACCTAGCAGTTCAGGAAATACTTATTAAATTATGCTGACATAGAAACATTACTGCATAAACAAGACTGGTTCCTGCCAGAAGAATGAGTACTTGTTTCCTGGCAGGAAGGATGCCAAGAAACCTATGCCTCAGAGTCTCTGTGGTCATGGATCCTGTGTTGGAGGTAGATAGGATTTCGGTTGTCAGAAACTCAACTTCATTGACTCTTTCATAAACAGAACTAAATGAAAAACGGACACCTTTGCACAAACCTCTGTCAGAAGCCAAGGAAAACAGATAATCACTTTTTTTATTATTTTTTGACAGGCAGAGTAGACAGAGAGAGAGAGACACAGAGAGAAAGGTCTTCCTTTTGCCGTTGGTTCACCCTCCAATGGCCGCCATGGCTGCCGCGCTGCGGCCAGCGCACCGTGCTGATCCGATGGCGGGAGCCAGGTGCTTCTCCTGGTCTCCCATGGGGTGCAGGGCCCAAGGACTTGGGCCATCCTCCACTGCACTCCCTGGCCACAGCAGAGAGCTGACCTGGAAGAGGGGCAACCGGGACAGAATCCGGCGCCCTGACCGGGACTAGAACCTGGTGTGCGGGCACCGCAAGGTGGAGGATTAGCCTAGTGAGCCGCGGCGCCGGCAGAGAATCACTTTTACAACTCCTTTTTTTTCTTTCACATTTGCTGTATTAGTCCCATCTTTTTTTGTGATTCTTCAACACAGGAATTAAAATGTTGGAGGCTGATGTTGTGGAATAGCAAGTTAAGTTGTCGCCTGCGATGCCGGCATCCAATATTGCAGTGTAGTTCAAGTTCTGGCCGTTTTGCTTCTGAGGCAGCTCCTTACTAATGTGCCTGGGAAATCAACAGCAGGTGCCTCTAGTACCTGGACCCCTGCCACCAACATATGAGTCCTGGATATTCTAGTCTACTGGCATCGACCTGGCTCACCCTTGGCCTTTGCAGCCATCTGGGGAGTGACACACTGGATGGAAGTTCTCTGTCTTTCTTGGTCACTCTGCTTTTCAGTAAATAAATAAAATCTTAAAACAATTGAAATGTTAAATAACAAATATTTTCTGTAGAAGATACTTTATTGAAGTTCTGTGTTAAAAGCTACATTATATTACTGTTATCTTTAATTTTAAATTTTCTCATAGCCACAATAAAAATGGTTTAAAAACAATATATACATTAGATACAAAATACAGAGTCAACATATAGTCAGTATTTTAAAATACAGATACTTTACATTCTTTTTTCACTTTAAATCTGATATATGTTTTACGTTTATCTCAATTTGTACTAGCTACATTCCAAATACTCAGTATGAGATCACTTTACTTTCAAATTCTGGATTATTTTATTCTGTCTTTATATTGTAAATAACAACATTTAGGGGTTCTTACTAGGGGTTTGTGTTACCTGGACGCATAAACAATAAATCTAAGGTAAAAATACTCTGCATGTCAGTCTGGGCATGTGTGTTTTGAGAAAAGTACAGAGTTGATTCTAACAAGGACATTTAATTTAAAAATCCATGATCTAGTCTACTTTCTTCATTTTATGTATCAAATATATCCAGTGTGATCAAAGAGCTTTCCCACAGAGAGAATAATGATGGACTTGAATCTTCCAGTGACAAGGCTGGTGTCTTTATGCTTTATCATGCTTCTCATTTCTAAGATACAGAATAAGAAAGCAGATTAATATTGTATCCAGATCTTTTGGTAACAACAAAAATTGGCAACAGAAGGAAATTTCAGGCTAATATTTAGGTTGTTAGGAAATTAAATGACAGAATACTATACATCTAACATTTTTTGTATGTGTTTGTGCATGGATGCACACACATGTGTATGCATTGCTTTAATAGTCTTGTTAATTGAATTTCCATTGGGATGGGGATGATTGTGTAGATTGTATAGATACTTCCATTTTATAGATTAATGTAATTTCTTGAAAATTTTTTTAAAAATTGTATCAAAATGGCAATCAGGAGCTTAATGTAGCTTTGGACATCATGTCTTAATAGAAGAGTTCTTCATTCTATCAGTTTTCAAGTGTGAACTATGGAGTTTTCAGGTCAAAATGACTTGTCTTTAATGACAAGACTGCCAGATATAGCAAGCTTCGTGGATGACTAGTCTGTAATTTTATGCGAATTCTTTATACGGTGAATCACAGTGGCTTTCTTTTTAGTCACATAGAGCTAACAAGGGCAGAACACAGGCTACACTGAAAGATAAATCTCAGAAAGGTCATTCAAAGGTAATTTGAGGATTATCTCAGATGACTTAAAAAATGGAGAAAAATTTTTGCTCTTTAATACTAATTTTGTATTGATTAAACCCATAAGACTGTCCAGTTTTGTTTAAAACAAGTGAATTTTATGTTAAATTTTTCATAGTTCTATAATCTATACCTGTTTTATTAAAAATCACTTTAAGTCTATGGAGGTTTCAATGATTAAGAAGTCCTGGTAGGCCGGCGCCGCGGCTCACTAGGCTAATCCTCCGCCTAGCGGCACCGGCACACCGGGTTCTAGTCCCGGTTGAGGCGCCGGATTCTGTCCCGGTTGCCCCTCTTCCAGGTCAGCTCTCTGCTGTGGCCCGGGAGTGCAGTGGAGGATGGCCCAAGTCCTTGGGCCCTGCACCCCATTGGAGACCAGGAAAAGCACTTGGCTCCTGGCTCCTGCCATCGGATCAGCGCGGTGTGCCGGCTGCAGCGCGCCGGCCGCGGCGGCCATTGGAGGGTGAAGCAACGGCAAAGGAAGACCTTTCTCTCTGTCTCTCTCTCTCACTGTCCACTCTGCCTGTCAAAAAAAAAAAAAAAGTCCTGGTAAATAAAGTGATGATATCCATAGGGTCCCACAAATAACTACTAGGCTTTTAAAAAGCATTTTAAATGTCCAAAATGTTAACCTTATTTTTGCCAGTAATCAGGGTGGTTATATGGCTACCAGCTTGAAAGAGGCTTCAGTTTGGAATATCTAGACTAACTCTCTTCTCACAAATGGAAAATTTCAGAGTGAGATCCAGAGGGATCATGGTGGGGCGGGGGGTGGCAGCATTGTGATGTAGTGGGTAAAGCCATCTCCTGTTGTGTCAACATCCCATATGGCTGCTGGTTCAAATCCTAGTTGTTCTGCTTCCAGTCCCACTCCCTGCTAATGTGCCTAGGAATGCAGCAGAAGATGGCCCAAGTCCTTTGTCCCCTGCACCCATGTGGGAGACCCATAGGGAGCTCTTGGCTTTGGATCAGCCTATCTTAGGCCATTGTGGCCATTTGAGGAGTAAACTAGTGGATGGAAGACCTCTCTCTGTCTCTCTGTTTCTCTTTTTCTCTGTAGCTCTTTCAAATAAATAAATAAATAAATCTTTAAAAAATAAAAACCAATATTCTGTGGCAAGCAACCAATAAAAAAGATTATTAAAACCAAAAGCTGGTTCAAAGAATAGATTAATAAGTTACACAAATTTTAAATGAGAATAATGAATTTTTAAAAAGAAGATGAAAATATTAAAAAGAGAGAGTGAGAACAAGGCTTGATTGGCTCCAGGTCACACAGAGATTCCTTCCAGTGCTGGTTGGCCTTGTCTTCTGATGTACTTGACTGATTTTTCTTTCTCATAAGCTGTGATACTTTTTCTTTTGCTAGAATGTAATAGCATATTTAGGTTTGGTGATTTCCTATAATAAAATGATTAAAGATATTTTTACATGAATCTATTGGATTTACCAGTACAAGAGAACAAAGACAATAGCACATGACTTTAGTGCTTCAGAGTTCTTTGTGTCTTTCCTTCTGTTTGTGTATTATAGGGCATTAAATAGATAATGATCATTTCATCAAAAATAGATTTTTTTAGTTCTGAATACATGAGCTAAATTTTAAATAATTGTGGAATGGAAACTAAAACTTGAGACTACAGTTGTTTTTCACTTTTAACATACTTGCTCACTTCAGGATGAAAAACCCACTTTGGGCAAGTAGATATAATTATATGAGATGGCTCCCAGAAGTTCAGGAAAATGCATGCTATAAAAATCTGAGTGTATTTCAAAAAAAAATGTTTGTACCAAAGTCAACTTATCTTTTATTTTCACTTCTCTGAAAACATTTAGATGTCTCCTTGTATCTGAGAAAAATATATATATTTATTAGTACTTTTGAGTAGATGATAAATAGAAAACTCCTAATTTGGAGTTTTGATGTATTCTTAATATTTGTTAGTCAAGATCCTTAATCTAAACAAGAAAAAAATACAATTTTTCTTTTTACATTCTCCTCCTTCCTGGTGGTTTTTTTCCTTCTCCTGCAAGACAATGTTTTTATTGTGGAATTGAAACTGAAATATCTGACTCTCAACTCTGTGTGCTGTTCAAGTTATCACACTCAGGAACTGCTTCCCATAAAGGCAAGAGTTTATTAGAAGCTACTTTGATAAAGAGGTTATCAGACTTAAGCAGTTACCATTCAATAGAGTTATACTGGAAGCTGATAAGAAAAAAAGTTATCATTTCTATGCCAATGTTTGTAGAACTTGCCAAGCAATAAGACAGTAGTCTTTAATACAATTGACCTGTGATGGATAAATATGAATAAACACACTTTGTTCTATAAGAGGACTAGATCCATGTTTTTCTAAGGTATTATACCTTGCAATCAAAGGATCCTGTTTGCACAAGTCTTAAAAATTATAATTTGATAACTATATAGTGTTTACTTCTTAGTAATTTTTGAAGGCCTGTCAATCTTTGAAATACAATTGTCAGGAAATTTAAAAATAAATTACAAAAATACAACAGTTTAAGTAAATATTAAGACACTGATATGTATATAGCACATAAAATCTACTTGTTTTTATCAACTTCAGTTTTTTGTTTGCGACAAGGAGAGCTCCCATCTACTGGTTCACTGCTTAAATGCCCATAGTAGCTAGGGCTGGGACCAGGCCAAAGCCAAGAGCTGGAAATGCAATTCAGGTTTCCCATGTAGGTGGGCAAGAACCCAATTACTTGTGCTGTCATTGTTGCTCACTGGGGTCTGCATTGGCTGGAAGTTGAAGTCAAGTGCCAGAGCCAGGAATTGAATCAACCAAGGCAGTCCAGTGTGAGATATGGGCATTTTAACCACCAGGTTAAATGCCTGCTTTTGGTCAAATGATTTTAAATTATTTGTTTGTTTGTTTGTTTATGCATTTATTTATTTATTTTGAAAGGGAGAACAGAACTCAGGAGAGCTCCTATCCACTGGTTCACTCCTCAGATGCCTGCAATGGCCCTAGATTGGGGTGAGGCCAATCCAGCTCTCCCATATGGGTGGCATGAACCCAGTTGCGTGATCCATCACCACTGTCTCCCAGGGTCTACTCTGGCAAGAAACTGTTTTTCTCCTTAAGTGAATTACATCAACATGTTTCTTATCATTACTGAAAAGAATCCTTCGTAACTTTTGATACCACCTTTGATTTTTGACTGAGAACTTTTAGATAAGCTTAAATGGATTATTCCACTATGCAATTGTGAAATGTTGACCATCACACTTCACTAATACATCTTTGTCACCTTATTAAGTTAACATAGGGGCTTTTCTACTCTGTAAGGTAAGATTGGTAAACCTCAAATAATCACTGGCTTGCAGAAAAGATCAGGATGCTTCTGAAAAAACACACAGCTCAATGTTACTTTTTTTTTTTTTGTAAGATATAAGTGGACACGTGATCACTAAACTCTGTATTCTTTAATGTCAATGATTTAACAAAAGTTCAAGTGTTGTGTCCTTTAATAATAAGTAAGACAGTAAAAATGCAAAGCTCATTTTTTAAAAAAAATTTTCAAGGTACACTTTGTGATAGTACTTCAACCTTTTGATTTTGATAACAGTAAAACTTGTCTTTAAAGAGTACTTTATACTTTGTGTGTCTGTGTTGGTGAAACTGTTGAAATCTTTACTTAGTATAGAGTTAGTCTTCTGTATATAAATATAATTAAAAATGAATCTTAATGAAGAATGGGATGGGAGAGGAGTAGGAGGTGGGACGGGAGTAGGGGTGGGAGGGCATGTATTAGGGGAAGAACCACTATATTCCTAAAGCTATACCTATGAAATTTATTTTTATTAAATAAAGCTTTCTAATAAAAAAAAAAAGAAAAATATGGGCTGTCGCCATGGCTCACTTGGTTAATCCTCCGCCTGCGGCACCAGCATCCCTTTTGGGCACTGGGTTCTAGTCCCGGTTGCTCCTCTTCCAGTCCAGCTCTCTGCTATGGCCCGGGAGTGCAGTGGAGGATGGCCCAAGTGCTTTGGCCCCTGCACACGTGTGGGAGACCAGGAAGAGGCACCTGGATCCTGGCTTCAGATCGGCGTAGCTCTGGCCATAGCAGCCATTTGGGGGGGTGAACGAATGGAAGGAAGGCCTTTCTCTCTGTGTCTTTCTCTCACTGTCTAACTCTCTGTCAAATAAATTAAAAAAATAAGAATAAAAATTAAGTTGTCAAGTATATTTTGTGAGATAATAACACTGGAAAGCACCCACTAGCTTGTGTTATTTAGTAAACACTCAGTATTTGGCCCCTCTATTTGGCAACTTTGTGATGGAACTATGTTCCAGGGATTTAGTTGTAAGGGTTCCTCCTGGTTGCAGTAGTTACCATGTTTCATGGTTTTAGTAATTGGGTTTCTTGTGTGCCTACTTACTATACATGTATATTAATGTATATAGTTTAACAAATTTAACTGGAAAATATGATTTTCATGATTTGGCCACATTTTTAGATCTTTCATCCATCTACCATGAGGACATTAAACAAAATATATACATTAGCCCTGTTAACCAGGGAATAATGCCACTGGAAAAAAAGGACGTATAAAGATGTAAGCATGATCCTCATGTTGTTAGTTTTGTTAGTTCTGTGGCCATGGATCAAATCCTGAGCCATTGCTTTTCTTACAAATGTAGCCTTTGCTTATAGTGGGGACAAGTTTGTCAGTGAGGATAACTTTTCTCTTAAAGTTCAAAATAGGAAATCATGCATCCTACTTTAGTCAAAAAATTCTTTCATTGCACATAATAAATAATACATCACTAAACTGATAAGAACAAATGCTACACTTGATCTTAGCCAAAAGGCCGAGAAACGATAATACACTACTGACACCTACTAAAACCTAAGGTTGAAATGAAAGCATTTTAATTAATTTAATTGGAAAGGCAGAGAGAGAGACACAAATGATCTTCCTTCCTTCCACTGGTTTACTCCCCAAACGTAAACAGCCATGGCAGGGCCAGGTGAAAGCCAGGAGCTGGAAACTATATGGGCGTCTGTGAGAGGCAGAGACTCAACTTTTTGAGTCATTTGCTGCCTGCCAGTATACATTAGCAGGTAGCTGGACTGGAATCAGGAGCCAGGACTCAAATCAAGGTACTCCACTGTGGAATGCTGGCATCCCAAGTGGCATCTTAACCACTATACAAAAACCCACCCCAAAAGCATATTTCAGTTTGTGCTTTTTCAAATAATTTGCTGCAAAAGTAAAAAAAAAATTACCTTGCATAACCTTCTAACTTAAATTAGAGTTAATAACTATATTGCCTCCAAATTCAGGTATTTTGTGTTTCTTTGCCTAAGTGATGGTAGGTGATTTTGTCATTCATAATTTTCCTTAAACTTCTAAACCCGTATTTATTCATATACACTTGGAGACACACAGGAAGATGAAATTTAGTACATTTAACTTCTGTGCAGATTTAATAATATACAGATATGAATATTCTGCAGCCTGCTTTTACTATGCCAGACATTAATGGGGGTGGGTTAATCAATGTATAACCTTGCCTATAGAGGATTATGCCTATTGGAGCCAGCATTGTGGCACAGTGGGTTGAACTACCACCTGCAATGCTTATATCCCATATGAGCACTAGTTCGAATCTCAGCTGCTGCACTTCTGATCCATTTCCCTGCTAACGTGCCTGGGAAAGCAATGGAAAGTGGCCCAAGTGCTTGGACTCCTGCTACCCATGGGGAGGACCTGGATCGAGTACCTGGCTCTTGGCTTCAGCTTGGCCCTTACAGCCATTTGGTAATTAAACCAGCAGATAGAAGATTCTCTCTCTCTCTCTCTCTCTCTCTCTCTCTCTCTCTAACTTTGCCTTTCAGCTCTCTTAACTCTGCCTTTCAAATAAATAAAATCTTTAAAAAAATTTTTCAGAAGATTGTACTTTTTGTGATGCTGTCAGTTAAATGAAAAATATGCTAAGGGTGCTGACAGTTGTTTATAAGATACAGTCACAAAGCCATTGAACTCCTGAGAGTTCTCTGATTTAATTTTGTATTTACTTTAATTTCTCTGACTGAATCGTTCCATTAAATTTCCTCCTAGCTTCTGGAGACAGGGTAGGAAGACAGATCATATTTCACTACCTTACTCTGTCATTGGGCTTGGCAGAGTTTCTTTGAAGTTTAAATGATAATAAAGATAGATTAGAGACCCTGGGTTTATCGTTAAATCTTAGCACAGCCATTTTTTATTGATTAGAAGTCACTTTATTTGTGAATAAAATATGGTTTCTAATATTTGAAAAAAAAAAATCTTACTCAATTCCCTGAGGCTTAGAAATGATTGTTGGAACTCGATGGTTAGTTGGAATTTGAGGGTTGAGTCTGTGGTTTTGTACTTACTACTACTATAGTTAAATAAATGTAAAAAGGTTTTCTGACAAGCTGAAAAATAAATTTGAATTTTTTTAGTGGAGTACAAGATAGTATCACACTTAACTAAAATTCTCTCAGTATTTTGTTCCTTTTGCAATAGTAACAACATCCAGTATCAGTCAGTGAAAAGGGTGTATGTGTGAATATTAATGGAGATTTGAAGGAAATTTAATGCATGTACTCCATAAAGGGCAGCTCAGGCAAGTTCCTAGACTTAGATATCTTGTTTCTTTTTAGCTTAAGCATTACTATTCACACTGAGTTGCTTGTGAGAGGATTGATAGCGTCCAGTAGAAACAATAACAAAATTTCATAGTTAATATAAATATTAGAGGATCTTAAATAAAGAGCCTGATTGAAATTATGTAACCACCAATAGTGAGAATAAAAATATATTCTGGGTGGGCATTGAGATGCTTGCATCCCATGTTGGAGTGTCTAGTTGAGTCCCATCTACTCTACTTGTGATCTGGGTTTCTGCTGAAGTGCATCCTGAGAGGCAACAGGTGGTAACTCAAGTACTTGCGTCCCTGCCACCCATGTGGGAGACCCACATGGAGTTCTGGGCTCCTGGCTTCATCCTGTCTCAGCCATGGATGTTGTAGGGATTTGGGAAATGAACCAACAGATTGAAGAATGAACTCACTCTGTCTTTGTGTCTCTGTCTCTCTGTCTCTCTCTCTCTCTCTCTCTGCCTTTCAAGTAAGAATGAAAAAAAAAAAAAACCTGCATTCTGAAATTGCAGTTTCTAAACTCAGACGTTAGAAGTTTCTTTAAATTAGCATTTCATATATTGAGAACTTTAATATTAAATTTCAGTGGTATTAAAAATTAAATAGTTACTAAATTAACTATTTTAATTTTTTTGAAAGAATTAAAAGGCAGATATTGCTAGTTTTTAAATCCAGATCTGACCTAAACATTGTTAAATTTGCTATCACAATGGACTTACTAGATAAAAATGTAAGCCAATTTCATTTACCTCAACAGTGTGTCATTCAAATTTATTTAACTCCATTCACTTTTTTTTATTATTTTTTTTAATTTTTTCACAGGCAGAGTGGACAGTGAGAGACAGAGACAGAAAGAAAGGTCTTCCTTTGCCGTTGGTCCACCCTCCAATGGTCGCTGCAGCCGGTGCGCTGCGGCCAGTGCACCGCGCTGATCCAAAGGCAGGAGCCAGGTGCTTCTCCTGGTCTCCCATGGGGTGCAGGGCCCAAGCACTTGGGCCATCCTCCACTGCACTCCCTGGCCACAGCAGAGAGCTGGCCTGGAAGAGGGGCAACCGAGACAGAATCTGGCGCCCCGACCGGGACTAGAACCCGGTGTGTCAGCGCTGCTAGGTGGAGGATTAGCCTAGTGAGCCGCGGCGCCGGCTCTATTCACTTTTTAATTACCATTATTCAGTCAGATTGGTCCAAATGGAGATATATTATTTTTTAAATTTTATTTAAGGAATACAAACTTCATGCTTTCATATATACAAATTTAGGAATGTAATGATTCTTCCCATCCTACCTTCTATCCAGCCCGTACTTGCACCCTTCTTTCTCCTCCCTTGCTTGTTTCCATTCTTATTTTTTACAAAGATCTATTTTCAGTTAACTTTTTATAGTATAAAGATTAACATACACTAAGTAAAGAGTTCAACAAATAATATGAAGAAAAAAATACTGTTCCTCAACAATCAAGCTAAGGATAAGTGCTGTTCAGAATCATTGTATCTCAAAGTGTCAATTTCACTCCTTATATTACCTTTTAAGGTACTCTCTTAGTTACCACAAATCAGAGAAAACATGTGGTATTTGTCTTTTTGGGACTGGTTTATTTCAGTAAGTATAATGGTTTCTGGTTGTATCCATTTCATTGCAAAGGACAGGATTTCATTTTTTCCCATTGCTTAGTATTTTATATATATATATATATATATAAAAATTTCTTTGTCGATTGTTCATTTGATGGACACCTGAGTTGATTGCATAACTTAGCTATCATGAACTGAGCTGCAATGAATATAAGGATATAGATAACTGTTTCATATGCTGATTTCTTTTGGATTGGATAAATTCCCACGAGTGGGATGGCTGCATTATATGGTAGGTCTGTATTCATATTTCTTAGGTATCCCCATACTGTCTTCCACAGTGGCTGTACCAGGTTACATTCCCACCAGTAGTGGATTAGGGTACCTTTTTCCTCCCATATCCATGCCAGCATTTGTTGTTTGTTGATTTCTGAGTGAAAGCCATTCTAAGTGGGGTAAGATGAAACCTCATTGTGGTTTTGATTTGCATTTCCTTGATGACTGATGATCCTGAGCATTTTCTCAAGTGTCTGTTGGCCATTTGGATTTTCTCTTTTTAAAAACAGCTGTTTAAGTCCTCTGCCCATTTCTTAACTGTATTATTTGTTTTGCTGTTATTGAATTTCTTTAGCTCTTTATAGATTCTGGATATTAATCCTTCAACAGTTGCATAGTTTGCAAATATTTTCTCCCATTCTGTTGCTTGCCTCTTTACTTTGCTGAGTGTTTCTTTTGCAGTGCAGAAGCTTCTCAGCTTGATGTAATCCCATTTGTCAATTTTGTCTTTGATTTCCTGTGCCTCTGGGGTCTTTTCCAAGAAGTCTTTGCCTATGCCGATGTCTTGCAGGATTTACCCAATGTGCTCTACTAATTTTATGGCGTTAAGTCATATATTTGGCTCTTTAATCCATATTGTGTGGATTTTTGTATAAGGTGTAAGGTAGGGATCTTGTTTCATACTTCTGTATGTAGAAATCCAGTTATCTCAGCACCTTTGTTGAAGACATTGTCCTTCCTCTGGGGATTGATTTTAGCTCCTTTTTCAAAGAAAAGTTGATTGTAGAGTGTGTATATTCATATCTGTTGTTTCTATTCTGTTCCACTGGCCTGCACATCTGTTTTTTTGCCAGTACCAGGCTATTTTGATTAAAACTACTCTAGTATGTCTTGAAAGCTGATATTGTGATGCTTCTTGCTTTGTTTTTGTTGTTTAAGATTGTTTTTTTATCATCATTTTTTCTAGATCTGAGAAGATTGTCATTGGTATTTTGATTGGTATCACATTGAATCTGTAAATTGCTTTCGGTGATATGGACATTTTGATGATACTGATTCTTGCAATCCATAACATGGAAGATTTTTCCTTTTTTTTTTTTTTTATCTTTTATTTAATGAATATAAATTTCCAAAGTACGACTCATGGGTTACAATGGCTTTCCCCCCCATACCGTCCCTCCCACCCACAACCCTCCCCTTTCCCACTCCCTCTCCCCTTCCATTCACATCAAGATTCATTTTCGATTATCTTAATATACAGAAGATCAGCTTAGTATACCTTAAGTAAGGATTTCAACAGTTTGTTCCCACACAGAAACATAAAGTGAAAAATAATAGATGATTTTTTTTTAAATCATGATGAAATCAGATCAGACCTATTGTCATGTTTAATCCCAGTGAGAGTCAAGTTGGGAATTGATAATTTCTTTTTTTTTTTTTTTTTACAGAAGATCAGTTTAGTGTACATTAAGTAAAGATTTCAATCGTTTGCACCCCCATAGAAACACAAAGTGAAATATACTGTTTGAGTACTCGTTATAGCATTAAGCCTCAGTGTATAGCACATTAAGGACAGAGATCCTACATGAGGAGTAAGTGCACAGTGACTCCTGTTGTTGACTTTACAAATTGACACTCCTGTTTATGGCATCAATAATCTCCCTATGCACCAGTCATGAGTTTCCAAGGCTATGGAAGCCCCTTGAGTTCTCCGACTCTTATCTTGTTTAGACAAGGTCATAGTCAAAGTGGAGGTTCTCTCCTCCCTTCAGAGAAAGGCACCTCCCTCTTTGAAGACCTGTTCTTTCCACTGGGATCTCACTCACAGAGATCTTTTTGCCAGAGTGCCTTGGCTTTCCATGCCTGAAATACTCTCATGGGCTTTTCAGCCAGATCCGAGTGCCTTTAGGGCTGATTCTGAGGCCAGAGTGCTATTTAGGACATCTGCCATTCTATGAGTCTGCTGAGTATCTCACTTCCCATGTTGGATCACTCTCCCCTTTATTTATTCTATCGGTTAGTGTTAGCAGATACTAGACTTGTTTATGTGCTCCCTTTAACTCTTAGTCCTTTCATTATGATCAATTGTGAACTGAAATTGATCACTTGGAATAGTGAGATGGCATTGGCACATGCCACCTTGATGGGATTGAATTGGAATCCCCTGGTATGTTTCCAACTCTACCACTTGGGGCAAGTCAGCCCGAGCATGCCCCAAATTATACATCTCTTCCCTCTCTTATTCCCACTTTTATGTTTAACAGGGATCACATTTCAGTTAATTTTCAACACTTAAGAATAACTGTGTGATAATTACAGAATTAAACCAGTCATATTAAGTAGAACAGACAAAACACAAATACTATGAGGGATAATATATTAAGTTGTCCATTAGCAGTCAGGGCTATGCTGATCAAGTCACCATTTCCCAAGTGTCCATTTCACTTCAGGAGGTTTCCTTTTTGGTGTTCAGTCAGTTGTCACCGATCAGGGAGAACATATGGTATTTGTCCCTTTGGGACTGGCTTAATTCACTCAGCATGATGTGTTCCAGATTCCTCCATTTTGTTGCAAATGACTGGATTTCGTTGTTTCTTACTGCGGTATAGTATTCTAAAGAATACATATCCCATAATTTCTTTATCCAGTCTACCATTGATGGGCATTTAGGTTGGTTCCAGGTCTTGGCTATTGTGAATTGTGCTGCAATAAACATTAGGGTGCAGACCGCTTTTTTCTTTATCAATTTAAACTCCTTTGGGTAAATTCCAAGGAGTGGGATGGCTGGGTCGAACGGTAGGGTTATATTCAGGTTTCTGAGGAATCTCCAGACTGATTTCCATAGTGGCTTGACCAGTTTGCATTCCCACCAACAGTGGGTTAGTGTCCCTTTTTCCCCACATCCTCGCCAGCATCTGTTGTTGGTAGATTTCTGTATGTGAGCCATTCTAACCGGGGTGAGGTGAAACCTCATTGTGCTTTTGATTTGCATTTCCCTGATTGCTAGTGACCTTGAACATTTTTTCATGTGCCTGTTGGCCATTTGGATTTCCTCTTTTGAAAAATGTCTATTGAAGTACTTGGCCCAGCTCTTAAGTGGGTTGTTGGTTTTGTTTTTGTGGAGTTTTTTGATCTCTTTGTAGATTCTGGTTATTAACCCTTTATCTGTTGCATAGTTTGCAAATATTTTTTCCCATTCTGTTGGTTGTCTCTTCACTCTCCTGACTGTTTCTTTTGCAGTACAGAAACTTCTCAATTTGATGCAATCCCAATAGTTGATTTTGGCTTTGACTGCCTGTGCCTCCCGGGTCTTTTCCAGAAATTCTTTGCCTGTGCCAATATCTTGAAGGGTTTCTCCAATGTTCTCTAATAACTTAATGGTGTCAGAACGTAGATTTAGGTCTTTAATCCACGTTGAGTGGATTTTTGTGTAAGGTGTAAGGTAGGGGTCTTGCTTCATGCTTCTGCACATGGAAATCCAGTTTTCCCAGCACCATTTATTGAATAGACTGTCCTTTCTCCAGGAATTGGTTTTAGATCCTTGGTCAAATATAAGTTGGCTGTAGATGTTTGGATTGATTTCTGGTGTTTCAATTCTGTTCCATTGGTCTATCCATCTGTTTCTGTACCAGTACCATGCTGTTTTGATTACAACTGCCCTGTAGTATGTCCTGAAGTCTGGTATTGTGATGCCTCCGGCTTTGTTTTTGTTGTACAAGATTGCTTTAGCTATTCGAGGTCTCTTGTGCCTCCATATGAATTTCAGCATCATTTTTTCTAGATCTGCGAAGAATGTCTTTGGTATCTTGATTGGGATTGCATTGAATCTATAAATTGCTTTTGGGAGAATGGACATTTTGATGATGTTGATTCTTCCAATCCATGAGCATGGAAGATTTTTCCATTTTTTGGTATCCTCTTCTATTTCTTTCTTTAAGGTTTTGTAATTTTCATCGTAGAGATCTTTAACGTCCTTGGTTAAGTTTATTCCAAGGTATTTGATTGTTTTTGTAGCTATTGTGAATGGGATTGATCTTAGCAGTTCTTTCTCAGTCATGGCATTGCTTGTGTATACAAAGGCTATTGATTTTTGTGCATTGATTTTATATCCTGCCACTTTGCCAAACTCCTCTATGAGTTCCAATAGTCTCTTAGTAGAGTTCTTTGGATCCTCTAAGTACAGAATCATATCGTCTGCAAAGAGGGATAGTTTGACTTCTTCCTTCTTGATTTGTATTCCTTTGATTTCTTTTTCTTGTCTGATGGCTCTGGCTAAAACTTCCAGAACTATGTTAAATAGCAGTGGTGAGAGTGGGCATCCCTGCCTGGTGCCAGATTTCAGTGGAAATGATTCCAACTTTTCCCCATTCAATAGGATGCTGGCTGTGGGTTTTTTATAAATTGCTTTGATTATATTGAGGAATGATCCTTCTATACCCAATTTGCTTAGAGTTTTCATCATGAAAGGGTGTTGAATTTTATCAAATGCTTTCTCTGCATCAATTGAGATAACCATATGGTTTTTCTTCTGCAGTCTGTTAATGTGGTGAATCACATTGATTGATTTGCGAATGTTGAACCATCCCTGCATACCAGGGATGAATCCCACTTGGTCTGGGTGGATGATTTTCCTGATGTGTTGTTGTATTCTATTGGCCAGAATTTTATTGAGGATTTTTGCATCTATGTTCATCAGGGATATTGGTCTGTAATTTTCTTTCAGTGCTGCATCTTTCTCTGGCTTAGGGATTAAGGTGATGCTGGCTTCATAGAAAGAATTTGGAAGGATTCCCTCTTCTTCAGTTGTTCTGAATAGTTTGAGAAGAAATGGGATTAGTTCTTCTTTAAATGTCTGGTAGAATTCAGCAGTGAATCCATCTGGTCCTGGGCTTTTCTTTGTTGGGAGGGCCTTTATTACTGTTTCAATTTCTGTTTCAGTTATGGGTCTATTTAGGTTTTCGATGTCTTCCTGGTTCAATTTAGGTAGGTTGCATGTGTCCAGGAATCTATCCATTTCTGATAGGTTTTCCTGTTTGCTGGCATACAGGTCCTTGTAGTAATTTCTGATGATTCTTTTTATTTCTGTGGTGTCTGTTGTTACGTTTCCTTTTTCATCTCTGATTTTATTGATTTGGGTCTTTTCTCTTCTTTTTTTAGTTAGTTGGGCCAATGGGGTGTCAATTTTGTTTATTTTTTCAAAAAACCAGCTCCTCGTTTGGCTGATTTTTTGTAATGTTTTTTTGGATTCAATCCTGTTAATTTCTTCTCTGGTTTTAATTATTTCTCTTCTCCTACTAGATTTGGGTTTGGTTTGCTGCAGTTTTTCTAGGTCCTTGAGGTGCGCTGAAAGCTCATTTATTTGGTACCTTTCCAATTTCTTGATATAGGCACCTATTGCTATAAATTTGCCTCTCAATACTGCTTTTGCTGTATCCCATAAGTTTTGATATGTTGTGTTGTTGTCTTCATTTACTTCCAGAAAGTTTTTGATTTCTCTTTTGATTTCTTGAATGACCCAGTGTTCATTCAGGAGCATGTTGTTCAGTCTCCATGTGTTTGCATACTTTCTGGGGTTTCCTGAGTTGCTAATTTCCAGCTTCATCCCGCTGTGGTCTGAGAAGCTGCATGGTATGATTCTAATTCTTTTAAATTTGCTGAGACTTGCTTTATGGCCTAGTATGTGATCAATCCTAGAGAAGGTTCCATGCACTGCTGAGAAGAATGTAAAGTCTGTAGATGTAGGGTTGAAAGTTCTGTAGATATCTGTTAGATCCATTTGGGCAATAGTGTCAATTAAATCTGCTGTTTCCTTGTTGATCTTCTGTCCGGATGATCTGTCTATTTCTGAGAGTGGAGTATTGAAGTCCCCCAGTACTATTGTATTGGAATCTAAATCTCCCTTTAAGTCCCTTAACATATCTTTTAAATAGACCGGTGCCCTGTAATTAGGTGCATATACATTTATAATAGTTACATCTTCCTGTTGAATTGAACCCTTAATCATTATATAGTGTCCCTCTTTGTCTCTCTTAACAGTTTTTGTATTAAAGTTTATTTTGTCTGATATTAATATGGCTACACCTGCTTTCTTTTGGTTTCTGTTGGCATGGAATATCTTTTTCCAACCTTTCACTTTCAGTCTGCATGCCTCTTTGTTAGAGAGATGTGTTTCTTGTAGGCAACAAATAGTTGGGTTGTGTTCTGTGAGCCAGTCAGCCAAACGGTGTCTTTTAACTGAAGAATTCAGACCATTAATGTTCAATGTGACAATTGATACGTAGTGACTTTGCCCTGCCATTTTCCCGGAAATATTTTCTAGTATATGCTTTGAGCTTCCCATGCTCTTTTACTGGTAGGTGTTCTTCCTTTCCCTTCTTTCATATTGATGGCCGTGTTTCTGTGTTTCTGAGTGTAGCACATCTTTAAGTATCTTTTGCAGGGCCGGACGAGTGGCCACAAAGTCCTTCAATTTCTGTTTGCTATGAAAGGTCTTTATTTCACCTTCATTCACAAATGAGAGCTTGGCAGGATATAATATTCTGGGCTGGCAATTTTTCTCTCTTAGCACCTGTGCTATGTCTCGCCATTCCCTCCTGGCTTGTAGGGTTTCTGATGAGAAGTCAGCTGTGAGTCTGATTGGAGATCCTCTGAGAGTAATCTGACGTTTCTCTCTTGCACATTTTAGGATCTTTTCTTTATGTTTCACTGTGGTAAGTTTAATTACCACGTGTCGTGGTGAGGATCTCTTTTGGTCATGTTTATTGGGGGTTCTATGAGCTTCCTGTACTAGGATATCTCTGTCCTTCTCCAAACCTGGAAAGTTCTCTGCAAGTATCTCACTAAAAAGGCCTTCCAATCCTTTCTCTCTCTCCATGCCTTCAGGAACTCCTAGAACTCGAATGTTGGTTTTTTTAATAGTATCCTGTAGATTCCCAACAATATTTTTTAGGTTTCTGATTTCCTCTTCTTTTCTTTGGTTTGACTGTATGTTTTCCTGTGCTCTATCTTCTAAGTCCGATATTCTCTCTTCTGCTTCACCCATTCTGTTTTTAAGGCTTTCTAATGTGTTTGTCATTTGATCTATTGAGCTCTTCATTTCATTTTGATTTCTCTTGACTATTACACTTTCCTGTTCTACTAGTTTCTGAGTTTCATTTTGACTCTTCCTTAAAATTTCATTTTCACGAGAGAGATTTTCAATCTTGTCCATTAAGGATTTCTGTAGTTCAAGGATTTGCTTTTGAAAACTTCTAAATGTTCTTATCATAAATTTTTTGAAATCCGTATCTTGCATTTCTTCTATCTCATCATCTTCATACTCTTGGCTTGGGGTGTTTTGCTTATTTGGAGGCATCATAGTGTCATCGTTGATCTTGCTCCCTCTATTTCTGTGTTTGTTACTCGGCATAGTTAATTCTTCTTGCGTCACTCTGCGTTTTTTTTTTTTTCTTTTTTTTTTTTTTTTTTATACTGTGTCTGTGTTAAGTGGACTGCCTGTTGTTGGAGGAGCCTTGGAGGCTTGAGATGGGTGCGGCCTGAGAGCTCTGCCTGGTTCTTCCTGGTTAAGGGTGTGCAAAGGTGACACCCTCAGGTTATGCGTGGTAAATCTCTCTCTTTTTATTTATTTATTTATTTTATTTATTCAGGGGGTAAGTAACACCGCAGGGCAGGGCTGTGCAGCATTGATGGTATTTAGCTTCCAGTCTTTGGCTCCTCTGGACTCCCACTGGGTTGCCTAGGCTACTGAATTGTAGTGACTCAGTTCCTTAACTCTCCCCCATTGATATGTAAATCCAAAGAGGAGGCCTGCTCTTTGTCTCTTGGGAATTCTTCAAGGGTTGCAGCCTTGTAACCTTTGCAAGGTTAGGGGGAAGAGAAACCCCGAAGCTTTTTTTTTCCTTCTTTCCGGTAGTGAGTTTGCTGCACTTTCCGGCCCCCCTCTAGATTCTGACCCCCGTTTCCCCACCAATGTCTCGGGTTATTGAGCTCACCTCCCCTTCCAGCGCCGATGTGTGGACTCGGAGCCCTGAGCGTCCCAAGTCTCCCCGCTGTTGTCTGTGTGGCATGCACTCCCCTTGGAGCACTGTCGCGTAGACCTTGGGGCTTCTGCGGCTGGGTCCCGCAACTTGGCTTCTGCGCGGTGGGCGACCTTGTTCTCCCAGTAGGTCCTCCAATTCACGCCTGCTCCATCCAGAAGGGTTTCCCCTGCAATTTTTTGGTTCTATTTTCTGCGGCTACCGTAACTCCCCTTTATTAAACTAAATTTTCCCGGACTATCGGTGCGCGCCCTCACTATTCCGCCATCTTGGCTCCGCCCCCGAGCCATTTCCTTTTTTTTTTTTTGACAGTTAGAGTGGACAGTGAGAGAGAGAGAGACAGAGAGAAAGGTCTTCCTTTGCCGTTGGTCCACCCTCCAATGGCTGCTGCAGCCGGCACACCGTGCTGATCCGATGGCAGGAGCCAGGTACTTATCCTGGTCTCCCATGGGGTGCAGGGCCCAAGGACTTGGGCCATCCTCCACTGCCTTCCCGGGCCACAGCAGAGAGCTGTCCTGGAAGAGGGGCAACCGGGACAGAATCCGGCGCCCCAACCGGGACTAGAACCCGGTGTGCTGACGCCACAAGGCGGAGGATTAGCCTAGTGAACCACGGCACCCACCGAGATTTTTCCATTTTTAACATCTTCTTCTATTTATTTCTTTAGTGTTTTGTAATTTTTCATTGTAGACATAATTGACATCCTTGGTTAAATTTATTCCAAGGTATTTAATTCTTTTTGGAGCTTTTATGAATAGGACTGATCATAAAAGTTCTTTCTCAGCCATGACATTATCTGTGTATACAAAGCCTATTGATTTTTCTGTGTTAATTTTATATCCTTCCGCTTTACCAAATTCCTTTACGAATTCCAGTTGTTTTGAAATAGCTTGAAAAGAGTGGGAGTTAGTTCTTCTTTAAATGTCGGGTAAAATTCAGTAGTGAAATCGCAGTGGAGTCTTTTGGATCCCCTATATAGAGCAGCATGTCATCTGCAAATAGGGGTTGTTTGATTTCCTCCCTCCCAATTTGTGTCCCTTTGATTTCTTTTTCTTGCATAATGGCTCTGGCTAAAACTTTCAGGAGTCTATTGAATATAAATGGTGAGAGTGGGCATCCTTGTATGGTTCCATATCTTAGTGGGAATGCCTCCAATTTTTCCCCATTCATTAATACGCTGCCTATGGGTTTTTCATAGATTGCCTTGATTGTGTTGAGGAATGTTCCTTCTATACCCAATTTGCTTAAGGTTTTCATCATGAAAAGATGTTGTATTTTATCAAATGTTTTCTCTGCATCTGCATCTATGTTCATCAGGGAAATTGGTCTATAGTTCTCTTTCTCTGTTTTTCTGATTTAGGACTTAAGGTGATGATGGCTTCTTGGAAGGAGTTTGGGAGGATACCCTTTCTTTCAATTGTTTTTGAAATAGCTTGAGAAGAATTGGAGTTAGTTCTTCTTTAAATGTCGGGTAAAATTCAGTAGTGAAGCCATCCCCGTCCTGGGCTTTCCTTTGTCAGGAGGGCCTTTATTACTGATTCAATTTCCATCTTGGTTATTGGTCTGCTTAGGTTTTCTGTGTCTTCATGGTTCAATTTAGGTAGGTTGTATGTGTCCAGGAATTTATCCATTTCTTCTAGGTTTCCCAGTTTGTTGGCATACAGCTCTTTGTAGTAATTTCTGATGATTCTTTTTATTTCTGTGGTGTCTGATGTTACCTTACCTTTATTATCTCTAATTTTATAAGATTTGGGTCTTCTCCCTCTTTTTTTTTTTTTTTTTTTTTTGGTTTGTTGGGCCAATGGTGTGTCAATTTTGTTTATTTTTTCAAAAAAATCTCTGTTTTGCTGATCATTTTTATTGTTTTTGTTTTGTTTTAGTTTTGTTTATTCTCTAATTTTAATTATTTGTTTTCTCCTACTAGTTTTGGGTATGGTTTGCTGTTGTTTTTCTAGGTCCTTGAGATGCACTGATAGCTCATTTATTTGAATCCTTTCCAATTTCTTGATATAGGAACCAGTTGCTGTAAACTTCCCTCTTAATATTGCTTTTGCTGTTTCCCATAAGATTTTTGTTTTAAGATTATTTATTTATTTGAGAATCAGAGTTACAGACACAGAGAGAGAGAAACAGAGAAAGGTCTCCCATCTGCTAGTTAACTCCCCAGATGGCTTGCAGTGGCCAGAGCTGGGCCAATCCAAAGCCAGGAGCCAGGACCTTCTTCTGGCCAAACACTTGGGCGATCTTCCATAGATTTTTTAGACCGTAAGCAGAGAACTGGATTGGAAGAGGAGCAGCTGGGACATGAACACGTACCTATATGGGATTCTGGCATTGTAGGGGGAGGCTTAGCCTACAACACCACAACACTGGCCCTTTCCATACATTTTGATACATTGTATTGTTATCATTTCCAGAAATTTTTTATTTCTCTTTTGATTTATTCTATGACCCACTCCTCATTCAATAATTCGTTTCAGTCTCCATGTGTTTGCATATGTCTAGCAGTTCTTGAGTTTTTGATTTCCAACTTCATTCTATTGTGGTTAGAGAAGATGCATGGTGTGATTTCGGTGTTTTTTTTTTTTTTTTTTAATTTGCTGAGACTTGCTTTATGTCCTAATGTATGGTCTATCCTAGAGAAAATTCCAAGCACTGATGAGAAGAATGTGTATTCTGCAACTGTTGGGTGAAAAATTCTGTAGCTATCAGTTAAGTCCATTTGGTCTATAGTGTCAGCTAACTGTGTGTGTTGTTGATTTTCTGTGTGGTTAGTCTGTCCATTGATGAAAGTAGGATGTTGCAATCCCCCATTACAATCGTATTGGAGTCCTTGTCTCCCTTTAGATCCATTCACATTCCTTTTAAATAGCCAAGCACAGGATACTATACGTTTATAATAGTCACATCTTCCTGTTGAACTTATCCCTTAATCATTACGTAGTGCCTTTTGTCTCTTTTAGCAGTTTTTGTGTTGCAGTCTGTTTTGTCTGATATTAGGATGGCTTCATCTGCTCTTTTTTGTTTTCCATTAGCATGGAATGAATATCTTTTTTTATCCTTTCACTTTCAGTCTGCAGGTATCATTGTTTGAGGTGTATTTTTTGTAAGTAGCAATTGGATGAATTTTGTTTTTTAATCCATTCAACTAGTCTGTATCTTTTAACTGAAGAGTTGAAGCTATTTATATTCAAGGTGACTTGATAAGTAAAGACTTACCCTACCATTTTTCCATAATTATTCCTATTGTTTTCAATGGATTTCCTTTCTACTTTTAATGGGAGATTTTCTGCTTTCACATTGTTCATGATGGTGAATATCTTTCTGTGTTTCTGTGTGTAGCACATCCTCAGGCATCTTTTGTAAGGCTGAACATGTGATGAATTCTTTGTTTCTGTTTGTTATCGAAGGTCTTTATTTCACCTTCATGCATAAGTGAAATCTTTGCAGGGTACAATATTCTGGGTTTACTTTTTTTTTCTTTTAAGACTTGGACTATTCTCTGTTACCTTGTAGGGTTTCTGATTATAATTCAACTGTGAGTCTATTTGCAGATCCTCTGAAAGTCATCTGGCATTTCTCTCAAGTACACTTTATTACTTCTTTTTTGTGTTTTACTGTTGAAAGTTTGACTACAATCTGTCATGATAAAGATAATTTCTGGTTCTGTTTATTAGGAGTTCTATGTGCTTCCTATAGTTTGATGTCTCTTTCTTTCTACAAGTTGGGGAAGTTTTCTGCAGTTATTTCACTAAATAGGCCTTCTACTCCATTCTCTCTTTCTATACCTTCAGGAACTCCTAAGACCTATATGTTGGGGTTTGATAGAGATATATTATTTTAGTAAGAATTACAAAAGGGCCAGAAACTTTTTAATTTCTTTTTTTTAAGATTTTAACAATTTAATTTGAGGGTAGAGTTACAGACAGAGAGATGGCGAGACAGAGAGAAAGGTCCTCTACCTTCTGGTTCCTTTCCTTAATGGCTGCAACAGCTATAGCTAGGCTGATGTAAAGCCTGGAGCCAGGAGCTTCCTCTGGGTCTCCCACATGGGTACGGGGGCCCAAGCACCTGAGCCATCCTCCACTGGTTTCCCAGGCCACTAGCAGAGAGCTGGATAGAAAGAGGAGCAGCCAAGGCACGAGCTGGCACCCATGTAGGATGCCGGCACAGCAGGTCAAGGTCTAGCCCACTATGCCACAGTGCTGTATTGTTATACTACTCAAGCTGTCATTGATGAATGGCCGGCACTATGCTGATCCGAAGCCAGGAGCCAGGTGCCTCTTCCTGGTCTCCCAAACGGGTGCAGGGGCCCAAACACTTGGGCCATCTTCCACTGCCTTCTCGGGCCACAGCAGAGAGCTGGACAGGAAGAGGGACAACCGGGACTAGAACCCTGCACCCATATGGGATGCCAGCGCCGCAGGCAGAGGATTAACCAAGTGAGCCACGTCGCCGGCCCCTCCATTCTGTTAAATTCCATTCTGTAGTCCTTCAAAGTTGTTCCAATCTGGGGCAGGAAGACGGGCCTTTAAATCTCTGCATTGAGCAGGCTGGGTCTGGAGGGCGGCTGGACTTTGGGGATGCAGTTTCTCAGCAGGGGTGATTATTAGCAGAGCTGCCAGGAAGAAGCCCTTCTGCCAGCACTTATTTAGCAGGGACAAGATGAAGTTCTTCAACTCTGAAGTAGCTTCTGGGGTGGTCACCACAGTGTCCACTGTGTATCTCCTATAAATTTGCTGTAGTTTCTCCAAAAGCAAATTGATCTGGACTTTTTTTTTTGTTCTATTGGCTATCCTTTTTTTATTTTTTCTGTTGAAGAAAGTATGTTCAAAGAAATTGCTCTTATGCTTTTCTCCGTAAACCTTTATTTTACCCAGTTTTGTCAGGGATTTTATTTTTTAATTTGAAAGATAGAGTTAGTCAGCCAGAGAGAGAGACAAAGAAAGGTCTTCCTTCTGTTGGTTCACTCCCCAAATGGCTGCCACAGCTGGAGCTACACCGATCCGAAGCCAGGAGCCAGGTGCTTCCTCCTGGTCTCCCAAACGGGTGCAGGGGTCCAAACACTTGGGCCATCCTCCACTGCCTTCTTGGGCCACAGCAGAGAACTGGCCTGGAAGAGGAGCAACCGGGACTAGAACCCGGTGCCCATATGGGATGCTGGCACTGCAGGCAGAGGATTAACCAAGTGAGCCACCCGGCGCTGACCCCAGTTTTGTGGGGTTAACCTTGCTTTATACTACATTGGCTGGGCCAAAAGTTTACATGCAAATAACTCTGCTGTTTTCTTGAACATCCATTGTTTAGCATCTTTAATCCAATCCTTAAAATTTTACTCTCCTTTTGTTTTTAATAATCATGCTGAAGGGGTTCCTAAAGAGAAAATGCAAGAGAAATTCATTGGATTAATCCATGCTTAGGACCTCCTAAATTTCAAACCGTTCTTTGTTAAAGTATCTTCCTTGTCACTCAGCATCAAACTTCACACTGGGATTTTCTGATGGAGAAGTCACTTGCTCTGTCAGCCTGTTCAGCATCTGTCCCTACAGGCTGTTCTCTCTGTTAACACAGAGGCTGAGGACTGCAGGCTGTGTTGCCCCCAGGGGAGGAGAAAACCACTTCTACCTGTTTTTTTGGACCTGCGGATGAAAGAGCTGAAATACAGTGTCACTGTGTAGCATATGCCTTCTTCGAGGTGTACCTCATCCCTTGCTTATGAGGTATGTGCTCCTGTCAGAAGAAACACCTGATTTTTTCATACAGGTATTTTTTCATTTTTCAATTTCAGCCTGAGTTATGTCAAGCTGAGTGTTATAAATGTGCAGTTTGTTACCTTCTTGCTTTGGGTGCATTTCTGGTCTTCATTTTTACTGGAGGATCTTGAAATACTTCCAATATGTCTGTTCTGTAGTTTTTAAAAATAAATCATTTCTGAGTCTATTGAAATTCAGCACCCAGAAGCATAATTTCTTGCTTTACAGTATATTCTAAACTAGAAATTAAATGCTTAAGAACTATGCATGTTTCAAATGCATTTTAATATGTGGCCAAAAGATGTATAATAAGGAAAAAAACTAAAAGTTAATGCCAAAATCCTACCACTTCTTTTAATTATTTTTTCTGATTTACTATTTATATCTACTGCTTTGGAGAGGAATCAAGGTAAAGACTTTTAACTTCTTTAATTTTTAATTTAATTTTAGAAATCTTAAATTTAATTCCCTGTAAAGAAGTATCTTGAGTAAGATTGAAATGGGAGCAGGTATTAGTGGAGAGATCAGTAAACAACAAAATGAAATACAAAGCATTTTTTTTTAAAAGCCTATGTATTTTTTAAAAAAGATTTATTTATTTATTTATTTATTTGAAAGGCAGAGTTGCAGAGGCAGAGGAAGAGAGAGAAGGAGAGAGGTCCTTCATCCACTGGTTCACTCCACAAATGGCCCACAATGGCCAGATCTGGGGTGATCCGAAACCAGAAGCCTGGAATTTCCTCCATGTCTCCCACGTGGGTGCAGGGGCCCAAGGACTTGGTCCATCTTCTGCTTTCCCAGGCCATAGCAGAAAGCTAGCCTGGAAGTGGAGCAGCTGGGACTTGAACTGGCACTCACATGGGATGCTGGTACTGCAGGCAGCTTTACCCCCACACCACAGTGCCAGCCCCAAAGTCTATGTATTTTCACATAACACACTATATTATATAGAACTTGGGCTTCTACCTCATGAGTGTCTCATTTTAAAGTTTTATTTATTTTGTATTGATTTGAATGAGTGACAGGGACTCACAGACAGAGATCTTTTATCTGCTGGTTCACTCCCCCACTTACTTGCAATAGCCAAGGCTGGGCCAGGCCAAAGCTAGGAGACCCAGACCTCCATCCAGGTCTTCCACATGAGTGGCAGGGACCTAAGTACCTGAGCCGTTGCCTGCTGCCTCATATGGTATGCATCAGCAGGTAGCTGTATTAGAAGTCAGCACTCCAATATAGGATATGGCTATCACAAGTGTGTCTTAACTGCTACACCACAGTGGTGATTGGTCAGTGATGACTGAGTCATTAATAATTCATTACACCCTCTGTTTTTTAATGTTAAATTTTTTAAAAAAAATTTATTTGAGAGGCAGAAAGAGAGTTCCCATGTACTGTTTTACTCTGCAGATGATCACAATGGGCAGGGCTGGGCTGGTCTTAAGCAGGGAGCCAGGAACTGAATCTTTGTCTCCTACAAGGTGGCAGGGTTCCAGTCACTTAAGCTGTCACCCGCTACATCCCAGGGTGTACAAAAGAACCTGGAATCAGGAGCAAAACCAGCATAGAAAGCTGGCATTCCCGTCTGGGATGCAGATATACCAACTGGCATCTTATTACTGTTTTTTAAGATGTATTTATTTATTTGAAAGGCAGAGTTACAGAGAGAGCTAGAGAGAAAGATCTTCTGTCCCCTGGTTCAGTCCCCAAGTGGTCACAATAGCTGGGGCTGGGCCAGGCCAAAGCCAGGAGCCAGGAGTTTCATCCAGATCTCTCTCATGGGTCACAAGGGCCCAAGCACTTGACCCATCTTCTGCTGCATTCCCAGGCACATGCTAAGGGAGCTAGATCAGAGGTGTACCAGCCAGGACATGAACCAGCACCCACATGGGATACTGGCATTGCAGACAGTGGCTTAGTCTGTTGTACCACAAAGCCAGCCCCTCAACAGGCGTTTTCACTGCTAGGTCAAATACTTACCACTGTTTTTTATTTTTTAACACTACATAAAGTTTGTATTCTCAAATGAAAAGTATTACTAGATGTGCTCCGTGTGAACTTTCAGCCTAACCTAATCCTTTTGTGGTCATTAGTGTTGTTTCTCTGAGCACTTTTTTAGCTATGCTGTAGTATTGTGTTTTCATTTGGATTATTAAATTATCTATGATGACCTCTTTGGCAATCAGCAGTTATAATTTACTTTGAAAAAGAACTTCCATATGGGAGCTGGCATTGTAGCTGAACGGGTTTAGCTGCTGCCTGCAACACCAGCATCCCACATGGGTGATGGTTTGAGTCCCAGCTGTCTCCTTTCAATCAAATTCTCTGCTAATGTGTCTGGGAAAGCAGTGGAAGATGGTCCAAGTGCTTGAGCCCCTGCCACCATTTGGGGAGTGAACTAACAAAGGGAAGATTTCTCTATCTCCCTCTCTCTCTGTAACTCTGCCTTTCAAATAAATAAAATTTTTTTAGAAAAGAATTTCCACATGGAAAATCTTGTTATTGTGTATACTGTTTTGTAACGTCCATTTATTTCTGAATAAATAATAACAGATTTATCAGAAAGCACACTTAATTTTTTTAAAGATTTACTTATTTACTTGAAAGGCAGAGTTATATATAGAGAGAAGGAGAGGCAGAGAGAAAGAGGTCTTCCATCCACTGGTTCACTCCTCAGTTGGCCGCAACGGCCAAAGCTGTGCTGATCCAAAGCCAGGAACCAGGAGCTTCTTCCAGGTCTCCCTCGCGGGTGCAGGGGCCCAAAGTCTTGGGCCATCTTTGCTTTCCCAGGCCATAGCAGAGAGCTGGATCAGAAGTGGAGCAGCCAGGTCTTGAACTGATGCCCAAATGGGATGCTGGCACTGCAGGTGGTGGCTTTACCTGCTACGCCACAGTGCCGGCTCCAGCAAAAATTTATACAAACATGTTCAATATAGGAAGTATGGAAAACTAAGATAAGGACTTTAATGTCTCACCACGAGAGGCAATTACTTTTAGCTTTGTTTTATTCAAGTTATTTCTAATGTGCTATTAGTAGTTTTTGCATATTTGGGTTCATATGATATAAGCATTGTACACATTCAGTACATATCCTACTTTTAAAACCAGCATTCTGTGAATTTTCCACAAAAATTATTGTTCTTATAGTTTTTATACAATATTCAGTTATGTTCCAGAGCATAATTTTTTTCTGAACATTCTCTCACTATAGATGCTCTGTTTGCTTATAGTGTATTTGCTGGTATATGCTGTAGTGAGCATTTATGCATAATGTCTTTTCTGTAATTAGAATTATCTCCCTAGAATAAATTCCCCAAGTCTGAAATTTTGTAGTCAACAGGAATGAATGCACTAAGAATTTTGGAACCTACAGCCAGTGGCTGTGCAGACATTCTACTCTGCGTACTCCCCCTGGCTCCCAGGAGAGGATCGATCTCTATGATCCTTAAAAAGTTAAAACCACTGATCTATGTTTATAAAAGCAATTCTGTGCATCTTGAGATCATTGCTGCCTTCTAACTTTCTGGTAGCTTAGCAGCAAGCAGAGCCTGAGGTAGATGTATAAGAAAGTTGTTAAATATACTATCAGTGAGACCTGCTTGTGACTAAAATTGCAGATGCCTCTCAGGAATACTAGCAATATATTCCTAGGTGTCTAACATGGTGGTGACCCTTCCTTCTGTTAATTCGGAAAACCTCATTTTATGCGCTTCGTGTTTGTCAGCAGCAGAGCAAATGTAGAGTTTTGAAAACCATATTATGTTTCTGGAAAATCAGAACAACAAGTGTGGCAGCTCACTTTAGTGGTTTTATATGCCAAAGTGACTAACTGAAAGTAACTTATCCTCTGTAGAGAGAAAGTCACACAAGATAAGTATATCATTCTTGATGTTTTACATTTTCCTACATCTTGATACTCACCCAGACTAGTGGGCATCATAATTCTTACTACTTTTTGAATTGCTAATTGAATTTCCAGAAGCTTGCTTCTATTAAAATAGCCCTTTGTGAACGATTTTTTTTTACTAACTCTAGTTAATAGTATTGTCTTGGATTGAAAACAACTTAATGAAATTATAATGAACATATTTAAGTTTGGGCATTTAAAAATACAGTCAGTTTATTTAGCTGAAAATTCTCTGTAAACTGTAGTTTAGGGTATGATATACACGTGGATACCTCCCTGTTGCTCCCCCTCTTCGCGGAGGAACGACACAGGACCCTGCGCTGTTCTTTTGTCTGCTCGGCCCTCCCCGGGTTTGCTGCTGGTTCTTCCCGGGTTGGCTGCCGTCCCTCCGCCTCCGTGGAGGGGCGGGCCCCCCTGCCACTTTCCCCACTTCCGCAGGGGAGCGGCATACCGCCGGCCGGCTCTCTCGGGGGCTGTTCAGATGGTCCTTCAGATAGATGTTCCTGGTGCATGTTGTCTCTCTCCTCCTTTATAGTCCTCTTCCACCAATCCCAACTCTGCTACCCACACGCCGAGTACGCTGCTCTCCTCCAATCAGGAGCAAGATCAGCTCCTGCAGGTCATCATTCAAGTTGGCGAGAGGCAGCTGTGTAGAAGCTGTTTACTCCTCTCCCAGCGCCATATTGTGGGAGAGCAGATGCATAGAATAAGTCTTAATTCGAGTAACTTAGTCTAGTCCGAGTTGCTCCCCACACCTCCCTTCATGGAGAGAGTGAAATACATAAGAACATGGGCTGTGGAGCCAGGGATAATGGGTTTGAGTCCTACCTTTGCCAAGATTAACAATAATAGTTGTAATGCACTTGGGATGGTGCTTGTTATATTATAAGAATTCTTTCTTCTCTTCACCTTATTATCATCAGGTTTGTAGTGGTCAGTCAACCTAATGGAAGTCAATATTCAATGAAACATTTTCACTGTTGAATTAATTTACCATTTAAAAAAAATCTTTCATTTTTCTTATTAGCTCTTTGAAGCTTCGGTTCTAACTTTGACAATATTTGACACCTGTTGGCATGCTATCTTCTGTGTGTGCCATGGTAATAGCATGATTCATTTTCCATTCATTCATTCATAGATACCAAGATAGATGTGTAGCTTCCCTTCACCGTAGTAGATAAAACAAGAGAATCTTGGGGCTGGTGTTGTGGCGTAACAGGTAAAGCTGCTGCCTGCAATGCTGGCATCCTATGTGAGCACCAGTTTGAGTCCCTGCTGCTCTACTTCTTTTTATTTATTTATTTATTTTTTTGACAGGCAGAGTGGACAGTGAGAGAGAGAGACAGAGAGAAAGGTCTTCCTTTGCTGTTGGTTCACCCTCCAATGGCCGCCGCGGCTGGTGCGCTGCGGCCAGCGTACCATGCTGATCCAATGGCAGGAGCCAGGTACTTCTCCTGGTCTCCCATGGGGTGCAGGGCCCAAGCACTTGGGCCATCCTCCACTGCACTCCCTGGCCACAGCAGAGAGCTGGCCTGGAAGAGGGGCAACCGGGACAGAATCCGGCACCCCAACCGGGACTAGAACCCGGTGTGCCGGCACTGCAAGGCAGAGGATTAGCCTAGTGAGCCGCCGGCTGCTCTATTTCTGATCCAGCTCCCTGCTAATGTGCCTGGGAAAGCAGTGGAGAATGGCCCAAGTGCTAAGGCCCCTGCACTCACACAGGAGACCCAGAAGAGTCTCCTGGCTCCTAGCTCCTGGCTTTAGCCTGGCCCAGGCCTGGCTGTTGAGGTCATTTTGTGAGTGAACTGGAGGATGGAAGATTTCTCTTGTTCTGTCTCTCCCTCCCTTTCTCTCTCTGTAACTTTGCATTTCTAGTAAACAAACCTTTAAATAAAACAAAACAAAACAAAAATTCAGATACTAGAGAAACATTCTGTATTTTTAAAAAATTTTTTAAACTGTATTTATTTATTTGAGAGGTAGAGTTACAGACAGTGAGAGGGAGAGACATACAGAAGTCTTCCTTCTGTTGGGTCACTCCCTAAATGGCTGCAATGGCTGGAGCTGCGCTGGTTGGAGCCAGGAGTCAGGTGCTTCTTCCTGGTCTTCCACAAGGGTGCAGGGGCCCAAGGACTTGGGTCATCTTCTCCTGCTTTCACAGGCCACAGCAGAGAGCTAAATTGGAAGAGGAGCAGCTGGGACTATAACTGGTGCCCATATGGGATGCTAGCACCACAGGTGGAGGATTAAACTGCTGCGCCATGGCACCAGCCCCTGTATTATTTTCTATGGAAGTAATATCTTGACAGGTTACCTGTAATCCTCCTTTGGATTTCATAGTGAGCATCTCCAAGTATCCTAGAGAGCACACTGTCGTGGGCATATATGGATAAGCACTGAGTAAGAGATTTTCCCCACTTTCTGTAATTGATACCTCTTGTATTATGACAAGAAAAAAATGGAACTCTGATCAGGTATGTAGTTAACATGTCCTGAGATATATGGTGTCTTATTGGAACCAAGTATCTGATAAGGTTTGACTTGGAGTAGAATATCAATGAAGCTATATTTATAGGCTTGATTGAGTTTATTCCAGGGCTACAGCAATACTTTGGGTCACCATTCTCTAGCAGTGATTTGAACAGCTCAAAATTTACAGTAGTCTGTCTGTCAGAACTGTCAGCTTAACATAGAACCAAAACAAAACAAAACAAAATCACTTAGTCCTTTACTTATGAGAGAGACTAATTTAATTCATGTAAAACTCTTCAAAACCTGTTCCCCCTTATTTCACATGCTGTCAGGGGAAATCATAGCCTAGCACACTGAAGGAGCACAAAAGCCTTTGAGGAGGCAGATCTCATTATACAGAGTGTCAGAATTGCTGGCTACTTTGGTATAAGCAGTTGCCCAAAGACTTTACAGTGTGATTTTAAAAACAAAGAAACATTAAAGTGTATATTAACTGGACATTTTTAAAGGCCCCTAAAGTTGCTTTTGTAAATTTTTGGGTTCCTAGAGAGTAGAAATCATCAAATAGTCCTTTTTAGCATTGTGGCTAAATGCTCAGGATTAGGAATCAAACATTCCCTGGTTTAAATCCATCAGTCAGTTACTAATTGTGTGGTTTTAGAATGGCATTTAGTCTTTCTAATCTTTGACTTCCTAAACCACAAAATGTGAGAATAAAATTCTAAGATCTATCTTACTGGCTAGTTGTGAGGATCAGAGCATGTAACGTACTTAATAATGTCTATTTTTTTCTTATATTTTTAAAAATGTATTATTTGAAAGGCAGAGTGACAAGGAGGGAGAGAGAGACAGGGTGGAGGAGGGGAGATGTCTTCCATCATCTGGCTTACTCCCCAAATGCCTACAACAGCCAGGACTGAGCCCAGCCATAACCAGAACAGGAACTCCATCCTGGTCTCCCACATGGGTGGCAGGTGCCCAACTGCTTGGGCTCTTCTGCTGCTTTCCCTGTTGCATTAGAAGGAAACAAGATTAAAAGCAGAGTATCTGGGACTCAAACTGGCACTCTGATATGGGATGCTGGTGTCTCAAGCAGTGGTTTAACCCACTGTGCCACAGTGCTGGCCCATGATTATTTCATAAAATCAAACCTTGCATTGTTGTCGGCCCAAAAATCCATCTGAAAAAAATGGAAGGCAGACCCTACTTTAGAAACATTGGGGGCCAGGAGAACATCAGGGTTCCCATTGAGTAGGTGTTGTTATTTTGTATATGGCAGCAAGAATAAGGAAAGCAGAAAAGGCAGAGAAAAGGAAAAAAGAAGATACATCATAGAAACTTATGCAAGAGGAACTGACACTCTAAGACTCTTAATTGAACTTTTAGTCCATTTTGGGAAGAAAAACTAACATACAAGATGGTTACTGAATTATAAAAGTATGGAGTAGAAATTCACAAGAGGAAAAAAATTCACTGGAACTAGAGCAGATGGTGGTGCTGGATCTTTATAAATGGAATTGGAACTGAACCTAGAACGGAAGGAGGAGAAAAACAGGACAGTGCTGTAGGCTAAGGTTGGTAACATGAGCCAGACCCTAGAAGCAGGACTAAAAATGTTTTGTTATATTTTATGTTTTAATGATCTCCTGAAGGAACATGACTGACTAATGAGTAAGGGGACAGCTTGAGTGAGTATACAATGGGTGACATCTGAATGCCAAGCACAAGAGTTTGAACCTTATGTGTTAAAAAAAAAAATGGGGAGCCTTTCGCTCTCTCTCTCAACATTTATGTATATATCTGAAACGCAGAGTGACAGAGAGAGGAGGGAGATCTTTCATCTGCTGGTTTACTCCTCAAATCCCTGTAACAACCAGGACTAGTCTAGGCTGAAGCCAAGAGCCAGGAATATATCCAGGTCTCCCACATGGGGGACAGCAACCCAAGTTCTTGACCCACAATAAACTGCCTCCCAGACCCACTAGCATATAGCTGTAAAGCAGCACAGAATAGCTGGGACTTGAATCAGGCATTCAATATGGGATGTGCATGTCCCAGGCCATTGCCTAACCCACAAAATGTCCTTCATATGTAGTGGGAGGCACCATTTAAGAGGTAAGTCTACAAACACTGTGTAGAATGAATTAGGCAGGAAAGACTAGTAGACTAATTTAGACTGGAGTGGTAATCTGAATCCCAAAGAAAAGAAAAGCACCAGTGTCTGAGCCTGTTTTGTCTTTTCTAATACAGCACAGGGGATGTCCTCCTCCTGACAAGGCCGGTTCCCACCACTTGTTTGGCTTTTATCCTTTCCACATTCTTAGGAGCTGAATGATCTTTAAAAAAATAAATAAATAAACTTATTTGAAAGGCAGAGAGAGACAGAGGGAGAGAGAATCTCCCATCTGCTGGTTCACTCTCCGAATATTCACAACAGCCAGGGCTCCTCCAGTCTGAAATCAGGAGCCCAGAACTACATTCATGTCTCCCAAGTGGGTGGCAAGGACCCAACCACTAAAGTTATCATTTGCCACCCCCCAGGGTGTGTTAAATTACCAGGAAGCTGGAATGAGGAAGGGATCCAGGACTAGAATCCAGGAATGCCCATGACCTTTTCAAACCAGGAGCATGGTTTTAGCTTAGCTGTCAGGATGCCTGAGGCCCATATCTTAGTACCTGGAATTTAATTGCTGACTCTGGCTCTTGACACCAGCTTCCCACCAGTGCAGGCCCTGGGAGACACCACTGGAGGCTCAAGTTCTTGGGTTCCTGCTACCCAAATTGGAGATTAGACTGAGTTGTTGGCACCCAGCTTCAGCCTGGCCATTGTGGGCATTTGGGCAGTGAACCAGCAGGTAGAAAATGCTCTGGTTCTGGCTATCACTCTTGGTCTCACTCTCGCTCTGTGTGTGTGTTAGCTTCTTAAAAAAAATGCCCCTCATTCTGTCTAACTCTATTCTTCCCTAACAGGCAAATGTTCACAAATGCTATCTATTCTTACTTGCACCATTTCCACACCTCCCAACTGCACACCTCCACTGACTCATCTTGGGCTGTTAACATCATTACATCACAAAAACAGCTCAAATTCAAGTTACTTATCATTCACCTTCAACTTCATGTTATCAAATGTAGTTATCCTCTTACTTGGCTTCTTTATTTTTTTAAAAAAGATTTATTATTTACTGGAGAGGCACAGTTACAGACAGAGAGAGGGAGACAGAGAGAGTTCTTCCATCCACTGGTTCATTCCCCACATGGCCACAACGGCTCAAGCTGAGCCAATCTGAAGTCAGGAGCCAGGAGGTTCTTCTGGGTCTCCCACATAGATGCAGGGGCCCAAGCACTTGGGCCATCCTCAGCAGCTTTTCCAGACTATTCAGAGAGCTGGGTCAGAAGTGGAGCAGCCAGGACTTGAACTGGCACCCATATGGGATGCTGGTGCCACAGGTGGATGCTCAACTTACCGTGCCATGACACCGGCCCTTTACTTGGTTTCTAGATGGCATTTAACACTGTTAACCATTCCCTCTTAGTTTGAGGTCTCTTTTGACATGTTGGGACAGTCCATTATCTCTCATTGGGCATTTAAGTAATCCTTTAAGGCTGAGTTTGAGGCCTTCTCCCCTTCTCACTTTATAATCTCCATCATTTATCTTATCCAAGTCCTTATGTCAATTATGTACATAAAAATACCGGCCACATTTATATTCTCCAGTCCAAATCTCTTCCCTAAGCTATAAATTCTGTGTTTCCATCTCCTCTTAAATGTTTCAGCTGTACTTCAAACTCAGCATATTTAAAAAGGAACTCATCATCTTCAGTTACAGTTTTTTTCAGTGTTTCCTCTCCCAGTAGTCTGTACCAATTAGAATTCTTAGTCATTCTTTAAGCCCCCTCTCCTTTACTGGCTTTATCTAATCCATTACCAAATTTTTACTTCTCTATTGAATGGTTGAATCTTACTCTTTTTTCCTCCAACACCAAGACACTCATCCAGGCTACTCTTATCTGTTCGCTGATCTGTCGTCGTTCATTCTAGCCTTACAGTCTGTTCTGCTACTGCTCAGCCCCAGTGTTTTTTCAAAATGCTCATGTCCCTTCATGGTGCATTGGCCTATTCTCACACTTTCCACTGCTGTCAGAGTAGGACCACATCTGTTCCTGTGGACACCACACTCTGCTCTGCCTGACTAGTGCTTATCTTCAGCCTCACCTGGCACCAAGACCCTCACTCTTTGTACTCCAGCCACATTTTGTCCTCCTGACTTGCCATAGGCCTTCCTGCTACATAGACTATATACAACACGTTTCCTGTCTGTGAAACCCTTTCCTCCTCTCTTTACCTGGTTCTCATCCTGCAGCTTTCTGCTCAGTGATGTATTCATCTCAAGCTATTCCAAACTTCTTGGTTAGATTAAGCCTCCTTACAGGCTCTTAACAGCACAGTATTTGTGTGAGTATTTGATTATCTGTCTCCATCACTGTACAGAAAGCCCCACAACAGCAGGGATGTATTTCCTTAACTTTTCATCCCTGTAACCTGGCACATAGCAGATACTCACTACGTATTTAGGAATCTGTCAGACGTTTCAAAGGAATGTCTGGAGAAGAACAAGAGGATCACAGAAAAGTCTTCTGTGCTCTATAGGAGAGAACAGAGTGTACTAGTTCCATCCATTGCTGAGTTAGGAGATAAGGGTGAGGAGTCCTAAGCCTCTTGAGATCCTTGCTTCTGGGGCCTTCACCAGTGTTGTGTCTCATAAAGCTGGAGAGGGAATCACACCATTGCCTGTAACTTCAGGCCCTGTAATTCTCATTAATTTAACATTATGTCTTCAGATTTTAGCCCTGTTGACCACTCCATTCTTGCAATTCTCTCCTACAATGTATTCTGTAGTATTTTATTCATACATGTTTCCAGTAACTCTCTGAAAGCTTCGGAGGCCCTCTTATTAATTTGTCTTAGCAGAGTATTCATTTCAAAATTCAGGTGTGATTTGGTGTCTACTCCTCTCATGGCTCCAGTTTTTAAAGGATAAATTCTGAACCTTTTGGAAGTTCTTAAGAGGCACTCTGAGTATCGGCCAGTCGTATCTCAAGTCTTCCCTCCTGCCACCTCTGCTAAGTCCCATGCACTTGCTATATCAAACCATTTTGCGCTCCCTGAATGCTCCATGTTCTAATGCTTGTGCCTTTGCTTTAGCCTGGAGTGGTTGCCACGTCTCATGTTTCATCCAAGTCTGCCATGCCATCTGTTTGCTGGGGAGCCTCTACTGTCTGTCTCAGGTCACTTACAGCCTTCTCAAGCGTCCCTTTCCCTCCGACTGTCACACCCTTGGAGGTGAGGCCTCTGTCAGTAACACAGTTTTATATAGCCTGGCATATAGCTGACCTGTAATAAGTATATAGATAACTAAAAACACAATTATTTAATGTTTTTAGTACTTTTCTTTAAAGATTTATTTATTTGAAAGTCAGACTTACACAGAGAGAGGAGAGGCAAAGAAGTAAAGGTCTTCTATCCAATGGTTCACTCCCCACTTGGCCACAACAGCCAGAGCTGAGCCGATTTGAAGCCAGGAGCCAGAAGCTTCTTCTGGGTCTCCCACGTAGGTGCAGAGGCCCAAGGACTTGGGCCATCTTCTCTGCTTTCACAGGCCATAGCAGAGAGCTGGATAGGAAGTGGAGCAGCTGGGTCTCGAACCATTGCCCTTATGGGATGCTGGCGCTTCAGGTCAGGGCATTAACCCATTGTGCCACAGCATTGGCCCCATACTAACCTAAATGCCAAATAACACCCATGACAAACAAGAGTGTCATTGGATAAACATTCTCTCTTGAAATCAGGTCTGTTAATAGTTGAAAAGTAGAATGTCAAATAGTGTGTTATATAAATACCTTGATCTACCTTCACATATTTTCTGTATCACAACATCATACCTTGGCACACATTGCTAAAATAGAGTTCTAGTCTTGACATGATAGTAAAATGTTGTTCCATGCTTCAAAATGACGTACCTGCTCTGAAAACATGGAGATATATTTTCTTTGTTGGGGTGGTTTTGTTTTTCAGATTTGCAAGAAGAGATTATCTTGTACCAAATCAAAATGTATCTGTTGTAGAGACTCACAATGCAATACTTTCTTTATGCACTGTTATGAAAGCCTTGCTTCAGGGCAAAGTGAGGAAGCACAAGAGGAAAAATGGTTTTATGCATTTCCAGCTGCAGAAAGTAGTAACACTTCATGTGGGAGTGCTGTATTCATTCTTGAATTTCTCCCCTAGAGGGATAATAGGACAGTGCTTTTTTGGCATTTGAAAGCATATTAAACATTCTCTCCCAATGCGAATGTCACATTGACCTCATTCTGCCCTCACTCAGTAAAATGTTTCCCTTAATGCCATAATAATTATTGATGATTCTGTTGGTGACATAATTCCCTATAATGTTTTCAGGAAGACTTGGAAATCATTATGTGGTTTCACTGGATTTGCCAGATGTGAAGGAGGATTAAGAATTAAACTATCTACTTGGCTTTGGCTAGTATGAGATTATAAAATGCATTGTTATATTGGAAAAAAGAATCAAAGGATAGCCTGAAAAAATGCTTCTTCCTTGGATTAAAAAGAACAATGTTAACAATGTGGTCCTGAGGGATTAATGTTGGGAATATTTAAAAAAATATATTTTAAAGATGAACTAGGATGAGTCTGAAGAGGGATTCCTAGGTAAGAAAGTAAAGTTGATTGGCACAAGCTGAAAGAAAAGTTCCATAACATGATGTGAGTGGGCAGAAGAGGAGCAGATGTGACCTCATTTTCAATCAATTTAGTTTTTAAGTAGTTCCTCCTTCTCCACCTGATGAAATGCTGTGATTGTTCTTTTGAAAGGTCTATTCAGCAGGGTTAATTTCTTATTTCTTATCCTGCTATGCCATTTGGTGTTTAAATGTATATTTCCTTTCTCTGTATGCATGCATAATATATATATTCATAATAAATTATTCATGTGTTTACAAATCTTCACAGATTTTTATAATCTTTCTCTACTTGCTTTGCTTTCTTCTCCTGTTTTTTTAATCTTCACTCTTTCCTGATACCTTTCTTATTTTAGACAGGTTATTTTGTAGCAAAAATATGGCAAGATATTCATTAAAAACACTGACAAGTTTATTAAAATATTTTATGTATCTTTTGTTTAGATGCTATTTTAGAGCTTTATCTTTTAACAAATGTTAATTATTTGAAACACAGACACAGATAGCCCATGGGCCGATTCATTCCCCAAATACCTGCAATTGCTGGACTGGGCCCGGCTGACAAAACCAGAGGCCTGGAAATCAATCCAGGTCACCAATCTGGGTGACAGGGACCTAAGTGCTTGAACCATCACTTGCTGTCTCCCACAGTGCACATTAGTAGGAAGCTGGAAATCGAACCCGGCACTGTTACAGGAGCTTTGTTTTGTTGTTCATTTAAATAATTCAAGAATTGCTAAGTTCCCAAACATGGAGAGATAAAATCTACTCACTATGGCCTTTTATGATTAACTAGAAGTATTATATGCCTTTTACTACCCATCGGTGATATGGTGTTTAAATAGCATGGTATGACTTGTATTTATAGACCGGTCTTGACATATTGCTCTGACTCCCGAAATGACAGAGTGAATTCTGACAAATATAGCTTTATCACCTTTTGAAATACACTACAAAGTGATTTATTTGTTAATACTCATGTTTGATTCTTAAAATTCAGTTCAAATCAGTAGAGTTAATATATAATATTCACAATAAGATGGATATTTTAAAAACCTAGAATGCTTATTTATGATTCAGTTCATGAGCTAAAGCAGATATTTTTATAAGGTCTCTGAAAGATAAAAATTCCTTGGATTTCATAAATTTTTTAAAAGATTTTATTTATTTTATTTGAGAGGTAGAGTTACAGACAGTGAGAGGGGGAGACAGAGAGAAAGGTCTTCCATCTGCTGGTTCACTCCCCAAATGGCCGCAATGGCCAGAAATGCGCTGATCTGAAGCCAGGTGCCAGACACTTTTTCCTGGTCTCCCACGCGGGTGCATGGGCCCAAGGTCTTGGGCCATCTTCTACTGCTTTCCCAGTTCATAGCAGAGAGCTGGATTAGAAGAGGAGCAACCAGGACTAGAACCAGCACCCATATGGGATGCTGGTGCCACAGGCGGAGGATTAACCTACTGCGCCATAGCGCCGCCCTTTCATAAATATTTTTAAATTTCATGTTTTTCATAGGCTTCTTGATTAGTTGTCTATGATAATAACTTTGATCTAGGCCAATTATTCAGCCTTATGAATAAAAGGGTTTTTTTTTTTTTGTAAAAGGATAAGCAATTTGTTATTTTCCTATTGTAAAAATTAACCTGTACTTTGGTCCTTTAATTTCCCATTTTTAAGAATTTATTCTCCCTTTATTTTCTGATATTTTTATTAACTGATTTAGAATCTATCCTATTACTGTTTACAGCAAAGATCAAATTTAGCAGGAAACCATTTCCAAGATAAATTGGCCTAGAGGAATAAAACTAACATCAGATTTACTTTATCATGCTTAAATAAAGTACCAAGTTTCACTTGCAGACATGAGTTATCCAGATCTCAAGAAGAGCAGTAACTAAAGAAAAGATTTTTCAAATTTTAGATTGTGGGGAAAATTTTTTCAGTTATCTCAATTTTGTTTTCCCAAAATTCTAGTTGAAACCAAGCCAAGCCATAGCATGAAATTATGCATCTAAAGTCAGTTTATAGTCCAGCAAGGTAATAATAGATAGTTCATAGCCAGATGGTCCCCATTTACTCAGTCCATGAATAAACATAACAGTACACTGTCTACTAGGTGTTTGGGACACACAAATAAATAATATATTCTATCATCAAAGAACCATCAGTCCGACTGAGGAGAAGTGTAAACCAATACTAAGGCAATGCAGGAAAGCAATATTAGAAATATTCACAGGACTGTGAGGTGGACACTGTGGTGCAGCAGGTTAAGCCGCTGCTTGGGATACCTGAGTCCTATATCAGAGTGCCAGTCTAGTCCCAGCTGCTTTGCTCTGATCCAGCTCCTTGCTAAAGTATCTGGGAAGCAGAAGGTGATGGCTCAAGTATTTGAGTCCCTGGCTACCCACTTGGGAAACCACGATTGGGTACCTGGCTCCTGGCTTCAGCCTACCTCAGCTCTGGCTGTTGTGGCCACTGGGGAGTGAACCAGCAGATGGAAGATCTTTCTCCCTCTTTCTCTCTCTCTCTCCTTTTCTCCCCAACCCCCATAGCTCTGCCTTTGAAATAATAAAAAATAAACCTTTAAAAGAATTGTACCATAAACTTCTGAAAGAGTGTAATGGAATTAGTACCCACGGTTACTAATATCACTGCCAAAATCACTTGTAACATACCTAATCATTGAAATAATTTAGAATTCCAGAAGGTCAAACTTAAAAATTTGATTTTTTTTATATTTCTGAAGTTTTTCTTTTTATCATAACCTCTTATCTCTAAAATATTTTGAGTAAGAATATATCCTATGCAGGGGCGGGAGGAGGGAACTTTTTTCTGCCTAGCACCATTTGGATATTTATAACATTATATTTTTGCCATGCAAAAATAGCAACTTAAAACTAGCCTGCTATATATTTATTGAATTCTGAGTCCCACCTGTGGTTGCCTTGGCAGGACCAGACCAAATGATTTCATGCACTGTATACATCCTGCAGGCCAGATGTCCCCCACCCTTGCAGGAAATTCACACATGTTCTTTAGAATTGGGTTCCAGTCAAATAAAGGGAATATTTTTTATCAGTTGAAGAATGATTTTTACAAAACCTGAATGAAGAGTTGCTTCCTAACACCAAAAAAAAAAAAAAGAGGAAACTCACAATATCCAATGATATGAATGAAGTTATATGTCAAAAACTTCCTAACATTTTTATTTGAAATGGAGAAGAAGGCCATGGACATTAGACATGGACTAATTTAAAACTGGAGATACTATCAATGCATAATTATCATTCAAAGACAGAACGTATGGGACTGATGTCAATTTTTTCTATATATACTAAACTGAAAGGCATTAATTTGGTGGGATGAAACCTATTTAAGCTTTGGTTTCATGGATGATTTCAAATGTGATAAAAAGAATCAAAGTTTTCTACTCTGAGCATCCAGGTTTCAACATTTACCTGGAGGAAGAAGCCTTGTGTGGATTAGAATAACAGTGAGGATGGTTGTGCATGCCTTTGTATTCTACTTAAAAAGGAAATTCAGCCTGTAGAGCAAGGGTACTAGAAAGAATCCTTGGACAGGAATCAGGAAATGTAAATAATTTTAGATAACCTTCATATGGTTATTGATTAAATAGCTCAAAACAGTTACTACTTGTACTCTCTTATTTTGCTTATGTGGTTGAGAAAGGGTGGTATTTAATTGCCTCAAACTGCCCCCTTAGAAACCTGGTAAAACCTTTCCAGTAGCATCAACTCACCTGCTTATAATCATGACTGCTGTAGTGTATTGAAAGTTTTGAGAGAAAAATAAAAGGAGAACCCATTACTTATTATATAATAGCTCTCTGTCATAAATAATCTTACTGTTTTAGTCTCTACGATATATTTGGGTCAAATTGATTGCTGTGTAATAGTCAGCCTGATTATCCTGCCGAAGTATACTGTGTAGTATTAGTGTTGTTGACCTGGATTTCTCTAGGTGGAACCATTACAGTGATATCATCCATATTCTTCTCCATTCTGCTGTTTGGTTTTATATCCTGAAAATTTTTAAGGAAAGAAAAGAGTCTTCTTTTCAGAGTGGCATGCTTTGTCTAACTAAGAATGCCCAGAGTTTGCATAGAATGTTTGTATTTACATAAAGTTTCCTAAATGCACATTTTCTTCATTTTCACTTCTGCCTTAGTTGCTAACAGAGTTCTTGCCATTAAAAAGCGGCCTTGAATCTCTTCCTGGTTTGGAGGTCTTATGATATGCCCAGAAGCAGGGTCCTTTCCTGTATGGAATGACACCCCAGATATTCAAGGACCAGTAAGTTCTCTGTTTAATCCTGCGTTTATCCATTTTTAAGCCCTGCTTAAGTACAAATTACTTGACCCCTGCCCTTCTCCACCATGCCCAGCTTGGCCACAGCTCCCAAAGCAGTCAACACTCATTGCTCTGAAAGGAGCAAGACTGAAGGCTTTCAGTCAGTACAGAATGTCAGATGGGTTATTCAGATGGGTTAGCTTAGAGTCCAGCTGTAGCTAAGGAGAGAGGAGCAAGGGTGCTGAGGCGAGAGCACCCCACATTCCACCACATGTCGGTGAGAGTCGAGAGCCCTGGCTTCCAAGCACACCTTGTCCGTTCTGAACTTTTGTGCCTGCTTTATTTTTACAACACCTCTGTCCCTCCTCTCTTTGCCGCTGTTCCTTCTGATCTTTCTAGATGACTAAGTGCAGCCAGAGAAAGGATGCTAAGGTGATTTTTCAAATTAAAGGTATTTTTGATTAAAAGTGTTTTAAAATCACTGAATGAAAGTTGGCTCATCATGCTTTTAAATTTTGTGGCTTATGAAGAATGATAACCAAATATTGTGTAAGTTGTTCAGTCATGGACAATTCCTACAGCTAAGACACAATATCTCAAGAGATCTTGTGACTGTCTGAACTCATTAAATGCTTAGTTTTCTAGTTTTCAGATCCAAACAAACCTGCATTACTGGCATTTGCTCTAAAGACCATCTTTCTAAATCCTTTTGGATTCATATAATTTCTAATAAGGTATAATCAACTTGTGAGATATTATATACATAAGTAAGATTTGGGTTAAAGGCTGGGGAGTGCTTTGTAAATTGTAAGGCAGATAGTGAATATTCCGATCTTATTCTGGTAATGCATACTACCATGTGGTGATTATGGGATTTGAAAATACTGACCTTGGAAAATTATCTACTGGTTCTCTTCCATTTCTAGTCAGCAGTGATTCATCTATTTTGGCTGTACATGAATCAGCTGGTGCTTATGACAGTATCATAATACTAGTGCATCACAAAGCCATCTACTAATTCTCACTCACTGTCAGGAAGGAAAAGTATGTAACCTTCCTTCCCTGGGGAGTTAAGTATTACATTGTTTTATAGCTGTTCTTTGAATTATGTAGCATTAAGATTTGACATGATTATTCTTAGTTGACTTGGGTTAAACAACTTTTTAAAGATTTATATATTTATTTATTTGAAAGGCAGAGTTACAGAAAGAGGGAGAGATAAAGAGATCTTTCATCTGCTGGTTCATCTTCCAGATAGCTGCAATTGGCAGCACTGGACCAGGCCAAAGCCAGGAGCCAGGAGCTTTATCTGGGTCTCCTTCATGGGTGGTAGAGGCCCAAACACATGCCATCCTCCGCTGCTTTTCCCTTACTAGGGAACTGGATCAGAAGTGGAGCAGCCGGGACTCGAGGTGGTACTCATGTGGGATGCCAACAGCACAAGCAATGGCTTTACCTGCTATGCCACAATGCCAGCCCCAAACAATTATAATATTTGGTTTTACCTTCAGATTTAATGACATTCGGGCTTTGAGAAGTGAACAAATTCAATTCTTTTGGTGCTATTATATAACATTATTAGGGGAGTTATATCCTTGGTGAATTCATAAAGTATTGCGAATAAGGAAGGGTCTTTGTGATCTAATACCCTCTCTCTCATATCATATTCACTATTCATTGTATCTTTCCCTTTTCTAACAACTAAAGCAGAGATTTTAGGATTTGTCCATTTATTCAATAAATATTGAATAATTATATTCCAAGATAAGCACTGGGAATGCCATGGTACCTATGGCAGACACAGCCCTTGCCCTTTCATAGAACTTAGTCTAGTACAGGAGTTAGGAAGCAGCAAAATTTAGCCTACCACCTGTCTTTGTAAATAAAGTTTTGTTGGAATACAGCCATACCCATTCATTTATACATTGTCGATAGCTGCTTTTGCACTGAAATGGCAGACTTAAATAATTGGAACAGAGATGCTGTGGTTTGCAAAGCCAAAAATGTTTATAAATTGATAGCTTGTGGGAAAAATTAGTTCCCCTTGCTGTCACGGGTGATGATGGAGACATTACATAAATGTAGGCTACAGCCTGGAAAACACTGTCATTGTTGTTAAAGAGTATACACTCTCCTGAGGGCAGCAGTGGGTGAAATACTGTAAACGAGGAAAGCAACACAGTCACATTTGAACTTCAGGAGAGTCCCCGGTTTGGAAAGCTGTTGGAGAGACAGTAAATGCTGTATTAAGATGGGAAGCACCAAGATACAGTGTGATTAAGAGCATGGACTCTTGAGCCACCTTTGTCTGGATTCAGATTTTGACTCCACTGTGTGTTGATTGATCTTTGTAACTTCTATTTCAGATTTTCTGTCTGTAAAATAGGAATAGTAATCATAGTACTTAACTCACAGGGCTAAATGAGTTAATTTGTGTGAAGCAGGTAGATTTATGATCATCACTATAATTACTATTGTAATAATCCTGTTCAGAGGGGAGGGTGGTGTAGGTTAAGTCAGTGACAAGTGAGGACAATAAAAGTGGCCAGAGTCGGGAGCCACATACATAACAGAACTGGCAGGGATTCATGACTGATCAGACATCAAGAGGGTAAGTAGAACACGAAGTTGAAGATGAAATCCAGATTTTTCAGCTTCATCAGTTGAGTGGATATTGATTCCAGGCCCTGAAGTGGGAAACACTTTTGGGATGTGAGGTGGATGATAAATTCAATTTGGGTTATATTAAACTTGGATACCAGAAAGGTACAAATGGAAATATTCAGAAAACAGTTGACTACAAATATAAGTTCTGGAGATCAGAAATATAATATAGGCTGAGGACATGGATACAGGAATGATCTGTATAAAATTGGTCCCTGAGCTTGTAAGAGAGTGAGATAACCCACAATGTGGAGGGCATGACAAGTAGATTTCTAACAGAACCCTGAAGAATACCAAAAGTTTAAGACTGGAACAAAGAACAATTAAGTCTAAGAAAAGATCAAAATAAACTTTGGAAGAGATAAGCATGAAGCTTGTGAATCTGTTACAAGTTTTGAGAAATGTTTAAATTTGTAATTTTTATGTTATAGCCAACCTCAACTATAGCATGTGTTTCATAATTCAGGTGGCTTGATTTCACCTGTTATGCTATCATATTCCATGTTCTTCTAATTCCATGTTTCCTCCCTATGGAACATTAGGTAACTCAGTGTATGGTATGGCTATGGGTGACATCTAATGACGTGTTCATAGTACTCTCCTGTATTTAATGGCATTTCCTTTCCCTCATTCTTTGCTTCTGTATTTTCCAATTCACTGATACAAAAAATAGAAGCAGGAGAGAATTTCTCTCTTTTTTGTGTTAAACTTGGTTTAACATCTACAACTTGAGTCCAGTATCTTACAGCATTTTATAGTGATTTCTCCCTAATTTATTAAAACTCTTCCATAGGGAATATAATTTTGGAAAGAGCTGGACACATATTGGAGAATTGGATACTTTTTTCATCATCAGAATCACCCCTCAGCTTCGATACTTACCTCTCTATTACAGAATCAAGCTTAATTTACACTTTTCTTAAGAGTAGTTAATTCCCAAGAGACCCCTTAGTTGTTCATAAATATAAGTTGTTTCTGGCAAGACAGTTGTCTACCTATTTACCTCTGATACTTATTTGGGCCCAAAGGTTTGTATATATGACAGTCAGAAGCCTGAACAACCTATAACACTGTGTCTGAAGAAAAGAGTCACACTGATGTGCAGGTTGTGTTGCATTTTAAAACTGATATTGTATCATGGGGGTATTGGTATTATATTATGGTATTGAATTATATGTGCAAAACTATGAAATGACCCAAAAGGGTGACTGAGTATAGCATCTAACTCAACTTTCCAGGCTGTTTCACCCTGTTGTTATACTTGAGTTGTTTTACAATCATGTGAATTATAGAAAGCTTATGGTAATAAAAATATTTTTATATATTAAAATGAAAACTGTTTCTGATGGAATGCAATTGATTATTGTCCTATGTATATTGACCTATTTAACATCTGTTTTAAGTTCTCTGCAGTATTCTTTTTTTTTATTATTTAATGAGCATAAATTTCCAAAGTACAGCTTATGGATTACAATAGCTTCCTCCCCCCCATAACTTCCCTCCCACCCACAACGCTCCCCTCTCCCACTCCCTCTCCCCTTCCCTTCACATCAAGATTAATTTTCAATTATCTTTATATACAGAAGATCAATTTAGCTTATATTAAGTAAAGATTTCCACATTTTGCTCCCACACAGAAACACAAAGTGTAAAATACTATTTGAGTACTAGTTATAGCAATAATTAAACACCTAAGAGTAATTGTGTATTAATTACAGAGTTCAACCAATAGTTTTAAGTAGAATATAAAATGCAACTTTTGTATTGTTGTGGCTCCCCCCCGCAACCTCCCTCCCTCCCGTGGCCCTCCCCTCTCCCACTCCCTCTCCTATCCCGCCCTTCATCACGTTTCATTTTCAATTACCTTCATATACTGAAGATCAACTTAGTATATACTAAGCAGGGATTTCAACAGGCTTTACTCACACAACCGCACAAGGTATAGGGTATTATTTGACTAGTAGTGTTGTTTTTAAGTTTCATAGTAAAACACATTAAGGACAGAGATCCTACGTGGGGAGCATGTACCCAGTGACTCCCGTTGTTGATTTAACAATTGGCACTCTTATTTATGATGTCAGCAATCACCCGAAACTCCTGCTATGAGCTGTCTAGGCTATGGAAGCTCCTTGAGTTCACCAACTCTGAATTTGTTTAGTCAAGGCCATATCACAGTGGAGGTTCCTTCTTCCCTTCAGAGAAAGACGCCTCTCTCCTTGATGGCCTGATCCTTCTGCTGGGGTCTTGTTCACCAGGATCTTTCATTTAGGTTGTTTTTTGCCACCGTGTCATGGCTTTCCATGCCTGTGAGACTCTCATGGACCTTTTAGTCAGATCTGAATGTCCCAAGGGTTGATTTTGAGGCAGGAGTGCTGTTTTGGGCATTTGCCATTCTATGAGTCTGCTGTGTGTCCTGCTTCCCCCGCAGGATCATTCTCTCCCTTTTGATTCTATCCTTCATTATTTGCTTACACTGGTCTTATATGTGTAATCTCTTTGACACTTACCCTATCTTTTTGATCGGTTGTGTATTTATACTTATCACTTTACCAAGTGTGCTGGCATTGGTACCTGCCTCCTTGGTAAGGTTGAGTTGAAATCCCCTGGCACATTTCTAGTTCCACCATTGGAGGTAGGTCTGAGTGAGTATGTGCCTTCCTATATATCTCCTCCCTCTCTTATTCCCACTCCTATGTTTCACAGAGATCAATTTTCTGTTAATTTTTAAACGCTTAAGAATGGTTGTGCATTGATTGCAGAGTTCAACCAGTGGTCTTGTGTAGAGCAAACCGAGCAACAACAACAACAACAACAAAAATACTGAAGGAACAAAATAGTAAGTTGTTCCTCAACAGTCTAGATAAGGGCTGCTCATGTCATTGTCTCTCATAATGTCCATTTCACTTCAATGGGTATCATTTTAGGTGCTCGTTTAGTTGCCATCGATCAGGGAAAACATGTGATATTTGTCCCTTTTGGACTGGCTTATTTCACTCAGCATGATGTTTTCCAGCTTCCTCCATTTGTTGTAAATGCCCGGATTTCATTGTTTTTTACTGCTGTATAGTGTTCCATAGAGTACATATCCCATAGTTTCTTTATCCAGTCATCCGTTGATGGACATTTAGGTTGATTCCATGTTTTAGCTATTGTGAATTGAGCTGCAACAAATATTGAGGTGCAAATGGCTTTTTTCTCCCCTTTAATTCCATTTGGGTATATTCCAAGGAGTGGGATGGCTGGGTCCTGTGGTAGTGCTATATTCAGGTTTCTGAGGATTCTCCAGACTGTCTTCCATAGTGGCTTTACCAGTTCTATGCAGTATTCTTGATGTTTGTGTATTTTTTCTTTGGATTTATCTTTGCATCAGTGGTAACATCTTACAGATTTCCTTTCCAATGTGTTAATTAAAATCTATGTCCCATGTTCAAAAATGTCTCATGTTATAAGCACACACATATATATATATATATGCTTAAATATCCATATAACATTTCTTTTTTTAAAAAGACCTATTTATTTGAAAGACAGTTACAGAAAGAGATAGAGACAGAGAGAGAGAGAGGTCTTCCATCTGCTGTTTCACTCCCCAAATGGCCATAACGGCCAGAGCTTAGCCTATCCTAAGCTGGGAGCCAGGATCTTTAGGAGCTAGATCAGAAGTGGAGCAACTGGGACTCAAACCAGTACCCATATAGGATGCTGGCACTGCAGGCTGGGGCTTTAACCCACTGCACCACAGCACAGGCCCCTACATATAACATTTCTAGGAAAATTCACAATAAATTGATAGCTGTGACTGCCCCTACAGAACAGAAGGCAGCAAAGTTTGCTTTTCATGGAATGCCCTTTTGGGTCTTTTACATGTGCTTGTGTTACCTAAATAGTTAACTTTTTAAAAATCTGTTCTGATAGTATTAACTAGAACAAAAAAAATACTAAAAAGGATAAAGTATTAAATTGTACATCAATAGTAAGGACAAGGGCTGATTAAGTCACTGTTTTTCATAGTGTCCCTTTCACTTCAACTAGTTAATACTATTGGTTGAACTCTGTAATTAACACACAACTATTCTTAGGTGTTTAAATTTAACTGAAAAGTGATCCCTGTTAAATATAAGAGTGGGAATAAGAGAGGGAAGAGATGTACAATTTGGGACATGCTCAATCGAACTTGCCCCAAATGGTGGAGTTAGACATGTGCCAGGGGATTCCAATACAATCCCATCAAGGTTGCATGTACCATTGCCATCTCACTTGTCCAGGTGATCAATTTCAGTTCACAATTGATCATAATGATAGGTCTGAGTCAAAGGGATCACATAAACAAGACCAGTGGCTGCTAATACTGATAGAATAAAAAAAAGGGAGAGAATGATCTAAAATGGGAAGTGGGATATACAGCAGACTCATAGAATGGCAGATGTCCTGAATAGCACTCTGGCCTTAGAATCAGCCCTTAAGGCATTCGGATCTGGCTGAAGAGGCCATGAGAATATTTCAGGAATGGAAAGCCAAGACACTCTGGCAAAAAAACAAACAAACAAACAAACAAACAAAAAAAAACACAAAAACAAACAAACAAACAAACAAAAAACCAAAAAAAACCTAAATGAAAGATCTCTGTGAGTGAGATCCCAGTGGAAAAAACGGGCCATCAAAGAAGGAGGTACCTTTCTCTGAAGGGAGGAGAGAACTTCCACTTTGACTATGACTTTGTCTAAATAAGATCGAAGTTGGCGAACTCAAAAGGCTTCCATAGCCTTAGCAACTCATGACTGGAGCCTAGGGAGATTACTGATGCCATAAACAAGAGTGTCAAATGTTAAGTCAACAACAGGAGTCACTGTGTACCTACTTCTCATGTGGGATCTCTGTCCTTAATATGTTGTCTAATGTGAATTAATGCTATAACTAGTACTGAAATAGTATTTTACACTTTATGTTCTGTGTGGGTACAAACTGATGAAATGTACTTAATATATACTAAATCAATCTTCAGTATATAAAGATAATTGAAAATGAATCTTGATGTGAATGGAATGGGAAAGGGAGCGGGAGATGGGAGGGATGCAGGTGGGAGGGAAATTATGGGGGGTGGGGAAAGCCATTGTAATCCATAAACTGTACTTTGGAAATTTATGTTTACTAAATAAAAGTTTTTAAAAAAAAAAGAGAGAAAAAAAGTTAAAGAGAAAAAAAATCTGTTCTGAATTCTCTAAATTCAGTCTTTAGTGATCTCTTACCTGTTGAATTCACATCTGCTAAAATCATCAGTAGAGAGTTTTCTATCTAAATAAGCTAATAGATGAGTAAGTTACTCAACATCCTACAACAAGTCTTACTTCAGTAATCTTTAAAACAAAATTTTAAATTTTATTTTTGAGGTAGTCCTAACACTAGAAGAATTCTGGTCAGATGGTGTTAATGCTATTACTAATCTGTTAAGGAATCATATAGTCCTAGTGTGGAGTTAAGTGGCAGACATTTTAGCCTGTTTTAATTAAATATCCTGGAACCTCATTGCTCTAACTCTTGTTAACAATATTCTTTACTAAGAGATCTTTGATAGAGTCAAGTTTATAAAGGGAAAAGGTAAAAAACACATTTGTCAATTTATTTTGGAATTGTAAGGCAAGGAAATAGCCTATTTCATGCTATCTTCTACCCTGAATGTTATCTTCTAGTGGGAAGTCCTGATTAATGACCTGCTTGTTTTTCACATTTTAAACTTTTTAATTTTTGTTGCTTCTGTCTTTTTTTAAGCATGAAAATTGGTATCATAAACTCTACTCTGGTAGTCTACCTTCATGTACTCATTATATATCCCCCATCCCTTTTGTATAGGAAGACAGAGATGTCAATAACCCCGTGCCTAACCGAGGAGGCAATGGATTAGCTCCTGGGGATGACAGATTCAAACCTGTGGTACCATGGCCTCATGTTGAAGGAGTAGAAGTGGACTTAGAGTCTATTAGAAGAAAAAACAAGGCTAAGAATGAACAAGAGCATCATGCTGGAGAAGACTCCCAGAAAGACATAATACAGAGGCAGTATCTCACATTTAAGCCTCAGACATTCACCTACCGTGATCCTGTGCTGCGCCCAGGGATCCTCGGTAACTTTGAACCCAAAGAACCTGAGCCTCATGGAGTGGTTGGTGGCCCTGGAGAAAAAGCCAAGCCATTGGTTTTGGGACCAGAATACAAACAAGCAGTTCAAGCCAGTATTAAAGAGTTTGGATTTAACATGGTGGCAAGTGACATGATCTCTCTGGACCGCAGCGTCAATGACTTACGTCAAGAAGAGTAAGCACATATCCTCTTCTTTCTAAAATTGGGGGAACTACTGTTTGGTGGACATTTAGAATTAGTTAGAGTGTTACATAGAATTAGTTAGATCGTTAGAGTGTTAGAATGGAGAAAATATTTATGGTTTTATTAAGGATCTTTGGCCTGCAAAATGACCAGAAAAAGGAAACCTCTCCTTGTATGCCATCATATTAAAGGCAAGATGTAGAAAATTCTGGGGTCTTCTGTGTCAGTGCTACTCAAAATGTGGTTTCCAGACTGGCATCAATTTATGAATTTTTGTTAGAAGTCCACAGTGAGAAAATAAGTTCACACTGGAATGTCAGTCAACCACACTTTATGTTAAATGCTTCATTTAGTTCAACTGACAGTTTTTTAGTAGTAAAGGTGTCTTGATATTGTTGATTTCCATTCTGGAGCATGTTCCTAACTTTGTTGGAGAACAATAGCAGACAGTAACATTATACTGGGTTTCTCATATAATTTGCTAGATTTCCTTTACTTTTTTTCCTCAACATTGAAACTAGAAATTGAAACACTTGAGAATGTGAAAAAGGAACATGCAGACATAATAAAAATGTGGCCTAAACTTTCATATTCTTTTCAGATAGTATGATTTTAAAATGAAAGATTTCCAGCTCTTGACTTCTGATAGACAGTAATTATTGAAGGAGCTTAAAGCTTTTCTCTTCCAGCTTATTCAATAACTGTTCTATTACTTTAGGATCTAAACAGCTTTTATTAATGTGAGTACTAATTCACTGCCATTGGAAAACTCTCAAAATTCATTCCTGGTGATATATTATTGGCATAATCTTCATTTTAAAAGATTGACACAGCAGGTGCATGCCTTCCCACATCCACTCATAAGCACACATATATACACATACACTATCATTCTTTATGTCCACTAAGTAAAATTCTGTGTCTTTATCATGCTACTCTATAAAAATTAAGCATTCATGCATTTATTGGTAGGATTGAGAGGGAATAAATGAAATATGCAAAAAAAGTAGAAATGTATGTAGCATTGTGGTGGTCAGAGACATACTCTCTTATTCAGAGAAGAATTTGAGTATCCCAAGGCGTCTGAAGGAAGAATCTTGAGCAGTTTATCCCTAGTAAAGTGGAGACATGCCTAGACATAGAGTTGCCAGATTTAGCAAATAGAAATACAAGAAAGGGCAGGTGTAGTGGTGAGGCAGATTAGGCCATTGCCTGCAACACTGACATCCCCATATGGGTACCTGTTCGAGCCCCAGCTGCTCCATTTCTAATCCAGCTCCTTGCTAATATGCCTGGGAAAGCAGCAGAAGATGGCCCAATTACTTGGGCCCCTGCTACCCATGTTGGAGAACCAGATGACGCTCTTGGTGTCAGCCTGGCCTAACCCCAACATTTGAGGCCATTTGGGAAGAGAACCAGTAGATGTAAGATCTTTCTGTCTTTCCTTCTTTCTCTGTAACTCTGTCTTTCAAATAAATAAATAAATATTTTTTTAAATACAAGAAATTCAGTTAAATTTGCATTTCAAAAAAAACAGTGGAATAAACTGATTCCAAATATGGCAAAGAACATATTAAAAATTGTGTTAGCTTCCTTAAATCCAAATTTAACTAAATGTCCTTTAAGTTATCTGATAACTCTTCTGGTCAAGAGGGTAGTTGTTAGCGGGTAGAACCCTTTAGGACCCATACCAGGACCTGTATTCATTCATCTAGAGTAGGTGCCAATTGTGTTAAATATAGCCTTGGTCATGCTGCTCACCTCCATTGCAGAGCTACTGTGATACTTTGATGGGTGGCATCCTCATCACTGCAACAGGGATATAGTGGGGAGAAGGATTCTACTTACTGACCTTCTAACATGAAAGGACTTACTGAAACTTAGGCAGGCAGCTCTCACAACTTGGCCATTTAAAGTCTGAGGTTCACAGCTGTGATTTCTTTGTAATTACCCAGCAAAATTGTAAAATTCCTATTAACCCCTACGTGGTTTGCTGTGAAGAGCCTTCTCTTTACACCATAATTAAAGTATGTCTCTTTCTGGATGGTGTTCTTCAGTGCTGTTGCTACAGTCAGAGGGTAAGCCTAGCAATGTGTGAATGGAGATTTTAGCACATGAACTACTTATTTAAAAAAAAAAATCAAATAAAACACCAAAATATAAATTGCTAACTTTTCTATGTAAAAAATATGCTTTAAAAATCAAATTACATGCAAAATTTAGAGCAGTATGCTGAGTCATCCTGTGTGCCTCCCGTTCCTTCCCCTCTCACATGGAAGTTCTCAGCAAGGCCTCTTGTTTCTACTATCACAATATCACTCAGACTATTTCTGAGTCTATTTCTTTCATCTCCACTTCCACCACTGGAGTCCTAGTAATCATGATCTTTCCTGGAATCCCTGCAAAAGCCTCCTTACTGGTCTTTTCATTTCTGTTCTTTCTCCTGATTGCTTATTATCCACATAGATAAACCCAAACGTAACCTATACAAAACCATTCTGTTTCTTTCCACTGCTCTTAAAAGAAAGCACAAATTCCAGATCTGCAGCAGCCCCTGTGCTGTGACCCTGCAAGGCAAGATGTGTCTTGCAGGTCTTCTCTTGAGGCTGCTTCTGGTCCGCCTTCCTCTAATTGTTTAGCCTTTCTTGAGTCCTTTGGGTGTGCTCATCCCTCTTCTGTGGTGCTTTTTCTTCCCTCCTGTGGCTGGCTCCTTCCCATCCTTTAGGGCCCAATGGAACTTCTGTAACCATGTTGTCTAATTGGATAACACCTCTTTATTCTCCATCACTGCTCTCTGGCCACTTCATTCATAGTATTTATTAAATTTTATTATTAGATACTGGTTTATTTGGCTGTGTATTGGTATCTTTATCACTGGATGATAACTCCTAAGAGCAAGGACTATGTCTATTTTCTCCCTCAGGTACTCCTAGTAACTAACACCTAGGATCTCAGTAGTTCCAACTTGGTGAACGTCTGCTGAGAGAAAGAATGAATCAATGAATATAGTCTCTCAGGTTCAAACCTTGGCTCCTTTACCAAATATGAGATCTTTGACCCTCAGTTTCCTGTAATCTTTAGAATGGGTCTAATAGACCAGTCTGTCAAGAGTAGACCAAAAGTCTTATTACAGGCCTGTTGGTTACAGACTTAAGTATTATTAACTGCTTTAACTGCTGTGGTACTTTCTTCAATACTCTCATGTTCAACCTTTGACTGCTTTCAGTTGCCATTTAACTTTGATATTGTCTGTTGCTTTTTAGAACCCATAAATGTCACATACTGCCTTTATATCATCTTGCTTCCACTTGTACCTTCTGTGATGGCAGGCCTTCCTCTGCTTTTTTTGAAAATTTTAGGCACACCGGGAGCCATCTCAACCTCCCGTCTTTCTAAGTCCTCCTTGCCAGCCTCCAGTTTTCTTCCTTTCTATCTGTCTCTCCTCCTGTATCTCCCTCTCACTTCCTTCATTTTATTTGCCTTTCCTTTCCTCTCCTCTTCCTCTTCCTCTTCCTTTCTTTGTCTTTTTTTAATCTTCCTTTCTTCTATCAAGCTGTGCATAGGCAATTGTTTTCCATGTTCTTTTCTCTTACAACTGGAACAGTACCTAGAAATAGGATGTGGCATATTTTTGCGTATATCATTCCTGTAAATATTATGTTTCCAATCAAACAACTGTCCCAAGACAAATGTGGCAATATGTTTAAATAAGTTTAATATGTCAAAATACTCTAGTAACACTCAGAAACTTTGATTAACTAAATTCAAATTATTTTTTTAAACTGGATTCTTTTTCACACTTAAAAATGAAATAGGATCCATTTATTTTTGGACACTTAAAATTCAATGTAGAGTGTAAAACAATAATTTTTAAGTACAGTTTTTCATAAGTTAGAATGTGGACAGTCCTTAGAATTTCCTCTAAAATAAAAAAAAATACCCCTACCTAACATTTTGGATATTGTGTAATATGCAGATTAGCACTTTTCTCCTTTCACTGGCAACATACTGAAAACAAACCATACATCCATATCAAACACAAACACACTCCCTCGCCTTCGTCCCACGTGGGAAATGTGCTGGTGGTGTTGGCTTTCTGCAGCTTTAGACTGTAGGTCTTAACAACCTTGTTCTTTTGCCTCTATCAGTCATACAAATGAGCCACCTGCAAAGCTAAAAATAAACCACGCTTTGGGCTGTTCATCAAACCGTACATCTGACATTGTGGTTAACTTGTTCGTTCTTGTGGCTGTTCCGTAGTCCTTTCAGATGAATGTTCTGTACTCTGGAAGCAGGAGAGGACTGCCCAGCTGCAGCATGAGTCATACTTATGTATATGATGGCTTTTATTACATTCACTAGCTGAGTAATTTACTGGCTGTTGATTGCTTGTTAAAAGGGTGAGCAATAGTATTTTGAGTGAACTGGAGACCTACTTCTTTTTTAAAGACTTGAGCCAAAAATGACTTCACCTGCCTTCACACTTATTTTCTATTTTAAAAAGTGTATGATTTCTATCACAGTTATACAGATATTAATTTAGTATTTCTAGTGTGCAGGGCACTATGATAGACTGCCAAGGGGTGATTCAATGAGAAAATGTAGTCTCTACCTTTGAGGAGCTCACCATCTACTGGTAAGGAGAAAGGAATGAACACTGCAATATAAGGTGGAATGTAAGAGCCACAGGAAAGGTATGAGAAAAATTATGTGATTCAGAGGATGTAAAGGCCACATCAAGTTACAGAAGAATCGGAAAGGGATTCATGGAGTGTGTGCTAGGGAAAGGCACTGAAGGATGGACAGGGGCCCCTAGGAAGAGGGCACAGAATAGAAGAGACATTGGCGAGAGTTATTTATATAGGTCAAAAAGTGTATGTAGAGAGACAAAGCTGTAGACAAGCAGGACATTGGAAGATCAATACCCATCACAATGTCTGTACTGAATTTGGCAGCCAGAGAAGACCTGTTGAAGGGTTATAAAGAGAACTTGGGGAATATCTGACTGATGGAGTGTCTGGAGGGGAGTAAAGGGCAGAAACCTGTTATGAGGTTGGTGGGTTATTGGCATTAGAGGAAAACTTCAGTGGAGGTTGTAAAACCAGGAAAAGGAGACACAGTGTAAGAGAAAAGAAGAGTTAGAATCAGTGGGTTGTGCCAGGTGGTCAAGTGAAAGGAGGAGTCAAAGATTAATCTAAGACTTTGGAGATCAGCCACATGAAGCAGAATGGAGCTATTATCAGACATAGGGCAATTAGGATAAAACAAACCCTTCCACCTGAAGCTCACTTATCTAAACCAGAGTCAGTCAGGAAGAGCAGCCTATTTGTAGGAAAGAGGTGGAAAGTTCTGCTTATGAATATGTTAGATTTTCTTCTAATAAAGTTTGAGATTTTATTATTTTATCTCCTTTCCTGTGAACTACTGGTATAAACACATGGAAATTATTCTTGCTCTTTTTCTGCCCAAAAAGGCAGACAATCAAACTTATATAATTCAAGCTGTTTTATTTCAAACAAGTGAATTTTTAAATATTTTGACTTGATCAAATTCATCTTCTCCTAATATTTAACCTTTCCTCCCACCTATACACCTTTTTATGTTTCTTATTGTAGAAAGCTCTTAGTCTCATTTACAAAGTGAAATAATAGACATAAAAGTACTTTGAAATTCTCAGAGCTATACAAATGTTAGTATGATTGTTAATAACTTTCTTAAGCTTGCCTGAAAGAAGTAGAAGTTCTTTAAAAATATACATTTTACATTTACATACATACTTTATATACCAGATAACTCTCTTTTTACCTAATTCCAAAAAGATAACTGATTTTTTATACTCCAGTTTTATTTAAAATAAACTGTAGCTGTTAGCTTTTCTCAGTTTCTGTCCATTTTAAATGCTGTCTTTGATACCAAGTTGTTTAGAAGATAGTGCTATAATTTATGAAAGAGTTGCTTTCATAAAACATTGA